>NW_028277346.1:713763-1427526 GCF_059751315.1 Micrasema longulum
AGAAGGAAAAAAAACATAAATAGAAGTTGTTTAAAAATTTAAATAAAAGTAAAAAATGAAGAAAATTTGTAAAAGTAATTAAAAATTAAGAATTAAAATAAAGAATGAAAAACATGCTCAGATGTAAAAATAATAATAACATTTTTTTTAAAAAGGAAAAACATAAATATACACATACATATTTTAAGGGATTCAAAGAAACGATGAGACGAATCTTTAAAGAATCTTTAAATAAGAAAATAAATTTAAGTCAATATATCTTATATCTTCCATGAATGCTACAAACAGACAAGTCGTGCATTCAAAACAAACAAACCACCATGCCGTTTCTCCGTAGGGGTATTCAGAGAGGATTAAACGCCCATCAGCCTGTCTTTGACAGACCTCGCTTCCTCTAATTCACACATCTTCTCATGCACACATGCAGATTGTTCCTACTTTTGACATGCCCGTCTTCGAGTATTTGTTGAATTTGGTCATGCCATGTCTTCCTCGGTCCTCGTTGTGTGCTACATCCATCCACATTCCTTATAAATCCTTTTAGCCGTTCTTTGGCCGTCCATTAGCTCTACATGTCCAGCACTCTTTTCTTGATTTTGACGATAATGCTCGTCTCGACCTCGCATAATGCACGAATCTCGAACACCCCTCTAGTGGAACGGAAGGCCTGTTGACTACTGCCAACAGGCCGGCTTCTCTTGAAGAGTTTTAAGTGGTTTCCTCTCCACGTGAGCAAATGCTGAGAAGTTCCTGTTTAACCCACATTAATATATCCCTCCTGATCCCAATAGTTTAGATAAATTTAAAGATATTTTATTGCAGAAAAATCCACTTTTTGAAATATAAACCTTGTATATTATAAGCAAGGTAAATAATAAAGCAACTCCCATAAAAAAAATATTAAAAAATGCACGGATCATCATACATATTTTTACCACACATTCGCCTGAGAGATCGCATTTTGACATCAATCAGCATACTTTCATCCATCTTTTTCCAATGCCATACCTTACTCCCATACATAAGGGTTGTCACCAGGACTACACTGGGAACTGCTAATTTTGCTTCCTCCAAGAAACATATATTTCCCAAAGTTGATTTTAGTGCACCGTTCACCCTGTTCCAATCACTCGCCATTTTCAGTTTTTACATCCCTAATAAACATACCTCCCAGATACACAAACTCCTCTACCTGGGTGGTATTTTGAATCTTCTCTGCCCCCTAGAGAGTGGTTAGTTTATTTATTTTTGGGGATCTGTCATCTATCACATTTTCCAGTAGTAAAATGGATTGTACGAGGTCTGTTCAAAAAGTATCCGACTTTTATTCATAAAAACAACATTTATTGAGATACAATTAAAAGACACTGATTCCCTTCAAAGTAGTCCCCTTGAGCTGCTACACACTTCTCCCAACGGTTCTGCCGCTGCCGAAAGCAACGCTGGAAATACTCTTTTGGTAAGACGCGCAGGTGGTCCGTCGCAATGTTCATGATGTCTGAAATCTGGTCCCTTTCAAAGGCATTTTCAGCTGGGGAAAAAGCCATCACCAGCGATCACTGTGTTGAGAAAATTGGGATCGTTGATCACAGTCTGCAGCATGTTATGTGCGATCTCCACACAAAATCGCTTCTGCTCAATTGTCAGCAACTTTGGCACAAATTTTGACCCTTCTGAGGGCCAAATCTTCAGTTAAAATGGAATAAATGGATCCAACACTAATGCTCACTTCATCAGCAAGTTCTCTGATTGTTATTCGACGATCCTGCATGACCAGGGTCCTTACTTGATCAATGACAACATCAGTTTTGGATGTTGAGGGCTTTCTGGATCGTGCTTCACTCTCCACTGATGAGCGGCCATCTTTGAAACAGGGTTTACCACTCCTTTATCTGTGTGGTGCCCATTGCTTCGTTCCCAAACACTTTATCAATTTTGCGGATAGTTTCCACTTGAGAATTCTCAAGCTTTAAACAAAATTTAATGCAGTAACGTTGTTCAACTTTTTCATTTTCATTCACTTTGTTAAAACTAAATTCTGACGACAATAGCGTACATGTTCACTCTTCAACAACGTGGCAGCGAGTGAGTGGCGCTGTGGTAGTAAAAAAATTTTAGCATGCGCCCTAGGTATACCTACAAGCGGTCATCTAAGTTACGCCCTTAAAGCGTTATTTGTTTTCCTAGTAAAAATTATGGTCGGATACTTTTTGAACTCGTATTTATCTCAGATTTGAACAATTTTGGAAACACGTGATCCTTCCAAATATTTAGAGTGAATTATCATCAAATTTACATTACATTTGGATAAATTTTATTTAGCAGATGTTTAAACAATGATCCATGTTATAATTTTGTTGTATTTGTACAAAAAAGATTTATTATAATATGCACATTTTTAAATTTACTAAATGAAAATATATCCAATCATCTCAAAATTTATCAATTGCATATTTAATTATGAAGTTTATCATTTTAACAACTAATATCAATTTGTTCTAGGAAGATTTGTTATTCATCCAAGAATTCCAAGTATTCAAGAATATCCAAGAACTGTCTTTCATAAATTATTTGCAATAAATATTCTCTTTCAAAGTCTCATGAAGCCCAGAAAATATTTTTTATTTACAATATGCTGTTTTATAATAAATTTCAAGTATAAAACACCCAGATAATCAAATAATATAATCGTCATGCCCCTGCTCATGAACATGAATACACAGGGTGTTCTTTAAACCCTGTCACATCCGAAACCATGATGATCAGTATGAGCAAGATATTATTGGCACATTAAAATAAATTTTTAGAACGAATAAAATTTACAAAAATAAAATATTTAAAAAAACAAATGGTTGCTTACTTCTGCAGGGGAGAAACGAGGAGGGAGGAGTCTGATATACCGTTAATCGCGCGGCGGTGCCCCCCTCGCTTCTCCCCTGCAGAGGTATGCAACTATTTGTTTTTTAAATTTTTTTTTTTTTTAAATTGTTCATTCTAAATATTTTTTTAAATATGCTAATATGTCTTCCTGCCCATACTGATCATCGTGGTTTCGGATGTGTCAGGGTTTAAAGAACTCCCTGTATAATATTGGGCACGAAATAATATCATTGTCAGTATTCCTCTCTTTAACACAACATTTGGACAAAGGTCTATTTATTTATTTAATAAACGCCCTGAGGGCGCTTACAATACAGTTAAAAGAAGCATTATAGAAAATAACAAAAAATGTCATCATAACTATTACACTAAACATGTAATTAATTCTAAAAAAAAGAAAGTAAAGTGAAGATGAGAAACACATTAAAAAGAGGAGAATTGAGGGGATGGCCATTCGATGGATAGGACAGCTGATTTGATTGCAGCAGGAGTGGTGTGGAGCGAGTCCAACAGCTCGGCATAATTATTAGCAGTACAAATAAAGACTAGGCATAATTATTATAACAAATCTTTTTTGTAGTATTCTTTAATAATATGGATGCTTTCACTTTCTAATTTGTTGTATCCCAACTCAAAACACGGCTCTTGGCCTCATAGAGTTAAGAATACTTTATTATAAATAAATTAAATAAATAAATTATCGATGCGTGTTAAACGTCAAACATAGCTCTCATTTGAACCTCTGTCATGTCGGTAATTTTAATGATTCCTCGTGTCCTGGTTATTTATCAAGATTCTTACAGATGTGTCCGAGTGTACGAAATCTTATCTAATTCCCTCCATTTAACCCGAACAGAAGGTGTCGAAAGTGCTCGCATTCATCTACTTGACATTCCACTTCAAAATATTTTTAAAAAGACATAGAGTTGTTGGAGAAAGTCCAGAGAAGAGCAACTAAAATGGTAGTTTCTCTAAGAAATAAATCATACGAGGACCGCTTTAGGGAGCTCGGGTTAAGTTCACTGGAAGGGCGGAGGCAGACAATGAAAACCGCCATCTCAGAGGTCATTCATTGAAACTAAACACTGCCTCCTTCTCATCCAACCCCGGGAAGAACTTCCTGACAAACCGAGTTGTGGAGGAATGGAATGGCCTTCCCGAGAAAGTGGTTGGTGCTAGTTCAGTCAATGTTAACTAGATGCACATAGCAATTTATAATGTTTAATAACCATGTACACTTGATATACACGCATCAGCTTAATATCTGCTAGTGAATTATTATAATTAATAATAATTAATAATAATAATAATAATAATAATAATAATAAAGGCTTGTAATCAAATAAAATATGTAACATAAAAAGCAAACACAATATAAAAATAAAAAAACTTCCTTTCCAGCAGCAGGGTGGTTTCGGACTGGAATAAATTGCCAAGCCTAGTTGCCAAGTTGTCCATTCCATTTTGATTAACCAGTTCAAAATCCATTTGGATGCTTTTTTTAAGGAAGAACTTGGACAAAAAGCAGTACACGAGATATAGGCGCATTAGCAAAGGCTGACTGCCTATAACCATTAATAATAACAGTATCCTGTAGAGAGGAAATTTTTCTTTCGAATGACCTTGTTTAATATAAATTTGCAAATAAACGGACACAACGTATGTCAACACCCAATAACTCTAAATGGACTGAAAAAGTCCGTAAATAAATAAATAAGGGAGTGCATAGTACCTCCAAAACCGGTCTGTAATTAAATAAATAAAAAGTGGTGAATATTTTGTCGACTTACTGGTTGAGGGCCTCCTTGAGCGAGCGCAGAGCCTCCTCCCTCATGTTGGCGTTCTTGTGCCGGAAGGCGGCCCCCAGCCGCGTGAGCAGCTGCGGCCCGGCCAGGGAGCCGCTGCTCCAGAGGGCGGCCAGGGCGGCCCGCGCCGCTCCGCGCACCGCCTCCTTCGAGTCGCCCAGCCTGCGAGGAGAAAAAAAATGGTCTTCATAAAGAATAGGTCAATGAAAAAATTGTTTCATCATCTTGGACGGAAAATAGATAATCCGTTAGCGATTAAATTTAAAAAATATATATATTCCATCTGCCAGTCTGTAGCACTAACTATGCACAACACTCTTTCCTCTATCGTTCTTGCTCTAACTATAATGCTTTTTTTTTATCTATTGATATATTTTAAATGCCCCTAAATTTATTTAAAATAAATTAAGACTCATTATTTCTGGCTGCGATACGATCCCACTTACTATTTAATGATGCTCACACTTACACACCTGAACACTTACTCCCACACTAATACACATAAACACACATCTACACTTACTCTCATACAAATACACGTAAACACCCTTTTGTTGAAACACAATTTAATAATATGTATGATTCTTATTTGAAAACTTCGCTGGTCTGTCTTTAAATTGTATTTTTTGTATTGCTATATCATTGTCGACTATTTGTTTCTTTAAAATAAATAAATAAATAAATATTGCAACTGAGACATGTAACAAAAAAGATCAAGATACGCTGCGATTAGTGTACCAATGCAGTGCCCTATGCACCATTAGGTGCGGAAAGGGAATGATGATGATTATGGGAGAAATATTATCGTACACAACTTTAAAAAATAAATTATTAAAAAATGTCACTAGAAAAACGCGACATGTTTGGCATTGATAATTGCGACGTCAAGATTCGTGACGATGTTCTATTTAAATTTAAACGGTCACAAACAAAGTTCGAAATTTACCAGAATCGTGACGTATTAGGGACGTGGACGATAATGGACCGTCTTCACGGGATTTCAAAATTAGAAATTTAAAAATATTTTTTATGCCACAAATAAATAATAAGCATAGTCCTTAAAATATAGCTTGTTTAGAATGATGGTTGTCAGCAAAAGTGAGGACATAACTTTGTAGTAACGTCTAAGGAGTGGTTTATATTGACACACGAAAAATCATTTGTATCGGGCATGTTAATTTATTTTTTTCATACAATGCTTGACTTATAAATCAACATAATTATATTAATTCAGCTTTAAAACTAAAATAAACCTAATTATTAACGAAGTTCTTTCAAGTTTACGTCATTTTGCAAAAATGTTAGAGATGAGACAAATTGATCAACGTAAATCGATCGAATAAAATATAATTCATCTGTTGTTATTCATGAAAAAAAAGTATTTAATGTCTTATTGTTCAGTAAATAATTATCTTAAACACACTATAATAGGCTTGTTTTTGCGTTTTTATATCAATTTTCGGAAACAGAGTCTCATGTTTGCATGAAAAACTGAAAAAAAATCGATTTGAATGGTACATGATTAGTGATTAATAATTTCCCATCACTAGTGACATTAGTTTGACAGCTGTCATTTTAATTAAGCTATTTTTTAAGGACTATAGAAAAAAAAACTTTTTTTGGTCGACAGTATTTCAGTCTAATTAATTAAAAACTGTAAAAAAATGTATATTTCCCTATTTCCTAAATGAATTACGCGATTTTGACGGCCATAAGGCCAGCCAGGATTTGTAGACGGTACCACCTGTTTCATGTACCAATAAGTAAAACATCGTATGTTGAAAATGCTTTTTTTCGTAGGACTTTTTCAGTGTACAATACAAAATTTAAAGTTATAGATTACACAAACATCACTCTGTCAGATTTAAAATTTACACTAAAAATGCATTATGTAACTTAGTAGACATTATAATAATAAATATGTACATCTCCCTTCCCCTCCTTATCCTCTCTTCAAGCATTCTTATCCTAATCCCGCCCAATTTACAGTGACTTAATGTTCTTAAAATAAATTCTTTGATTATTGAAAAGTATTTACGAGTACATGAAAATAACATTTTTATATGTATAAACTTATATGTATTTATTTAATATGTAATATATTTTCTTTACAAACTTTGTATACTTCGTGGAAATCTGTTTTTAGTTCTGAGTTTATACACTATATCTGTTTGTTTACTATAAATATGCGTGTAGAACTGTTGATTTCCCAAATAAAATAAAATAACTGAAGAACCACGCACATATTAAATATTTAAAATTACAAACAATTGCATCACAGTTTTATACAAATTAGATAATACAGAGAATTTCTTACACATAAAATAATGTTTTCCAAGCATCTAATCTTTAATGATTCTAATGATTTTGTCCTAGATTTTCTTTCCCGTAATTTTATGTAGTTCAAGACACGTTAGATTTAATTGATAATTATAGTATTCACACGCAGTGTGGGGGTTTTTGAATTGGCGGAAAAAATTATGTTTCTAAAACATGATTGTTTCAAGGTGAAAATGACAAATTATTGAAAATGATTGCTGTACTTGTCTATAGCGGAATAATTAGTATGACTCCTATTGTGTATTTATTTATTATACAAAGTTGCTTTGACTGTCTAATAATAAATTTTGGATAATTTATATAGCGCCATTTTTGTGAAAATCACCTCAAGGGCGCTGTACAATAAATAAATATCCCAGCACGTCTTGCAGCTACAGAGCACATGGACGGTTGGGATTCTAGTTCCTCATCTCCAATTATGATATACAGGAGCTACATAACAGCACGTCTTGCAGCTACAGAGCGCATGGACAATAAGAAATCTAGCCTCTATTTATTTATTTTTTTTGACAATGAAGTTTAGACTTTAATTGATGATGCTAACATCACAAAAAGTCTTGCAGCTACAAAACGCATCGACTCGTGGAATTTCAACAACATAAGAATGATTTTAAAAAGTTAACAATAAAAAATAATAAAAATTTAGAGTCATTTACCCCGTTCAAAGACAGCAAAAAATACATAAAAAACAGTAATCAATACATAGAAAAAATAAATAAAGGTAGTAGACATAGTGAAAAACATAATATAATACATAGTAAAAAAAAGAAAAAAAAAAAAGGGGTTCAAACATAATTAAAAAAACACATTTTTAAAACTCATAGTAAGAAACATAGTAAAAAAAAATGTTTGTAGTAAAAACATATTTAAAAATCCAGTAAAATACATAGTAAGAAACATAGTGAGACATAGTAAAAAAATGTGTATGGCAAAAAAACATATTTTTTTAAAAATCAGTAAAATATGTAGCAGAAAGAAAAAATATGTATATATATGCATGGTAAAAAAATTATTTTAAAAACATAGTAAAAAGTAATGAGGATCTCCAAAAATTCAATCAATAAAGGTGTTACTCCATAACTATTTTGGATAAATTTACATGAGTCTAGGTAGCTGTACATTATCATTATTCCCTTTTTCGCACCTAATGGTGCATAGGTCACTGAATCGATGCTCCAAATGCAGAGTATTTCGACCATCTTTAGGAACGAAAAAAAATATATATATACAGGTGTTCTTTTAACTCTGTCACATCCGAAACCACGATGATCAGTATGGGCAAGAAGATATATTAGCATATTTTTAAAAATATTTAGAACTAGGAAAGTTTTTTAAAATAAAATATTTAAAAAAAAAAAAGAAAGTCCAAATGTTTTTATACTAATACTGTAATGTAACTATCTTAGGATTTCATGTTTAGAAAATTACTTAATAAAACATATTGACTAACCTGTCGATGACATGAGGTAGAACCGTAGGGGTGTATGTGCCAAAATCTGATCCCATGCGCCGTATCAATGCAGTTAGTACTTCCAAACCATTCTGGGAAACCTGTAAACAATAAAAAACAACCATCATTGCATGCTTTAATGTAATTTAATACACAAAACACTGTCGGTAAAAATATAGAACATATTTATGTTTTTATTGTTTCTTAGTGTGTGTGAATACAGGGTGTTCTTTAAACCCTGTCACATCCGAAACCACGATGATCAGTATGAGAAAGAAGACATGTTGGCACATAAAAATATTTTTTTAGAACAACTAAAATGTTAAAAAATAAAATATAGAAAAAAAACAAATGGTTGCTTACTTCTGCAGGGGAAAAGTGAGGGGAGAGCGGCGCAGTATCGGACTCCCCCCTCCAGAAGTAAGCAAACATTTGCTTTTTTTCATATTTTATTTTTTTAAATTTTATTCGTTTTAAAAAAAATATTCTAATGTGCCAATGTGTCTTCTTGGTCATGCTGATCATCGTGATTTCGGATGTGACAGGGTTTAATGAACACTCTGTATTATGAAGAACATCGGAACAGATTGTTAGGTGTAAAAGCGGCCAAACTACCGTTCATAAAATAAAACTTACCACTACTTAATTTTGAATATTAATTTCATTAAAAATTGTATTTGTAAAAAAAAACTTTTTTTCATAGTATTTACACTTCCGCTTCCGCATCCTTTCCTATTTCCGCTAAAATTTACTTTTACATCTGTTTCCGTTTTTGCTTCCATTATGACACTTCCGTTGCATCACTACCGAGGACAGGTGCACCAAGCATGCAAAAATGTATTAATCTTCGTGGAGAATACTCCGAAAAACAATTAAGTCTTCAAAAGCTATCTACTGTTCTATTACAGTAGCTCAATCACAAATAACTATCGACGTGCTTAAATACATGCTAAGCATTTGAGCGGTCACAATGAACATGCTTAAGTTATCGCAGTCATGGGTCAACGCGTGTGTAATCTCTAAATCAACGATCGTGTCGGTTCGTTTTTTGTTTCCTTCGTAAATAAATACAGTTGCAAAAAATGGCAAAAAATCGGCGTTTACTATAAAAATAATACAATATATTGCATTTTAAAATAGTAAGGAGTACCTATCTATTACAAAATAGATCAAATAAAATTACAATTACTATGGTGACTACTTTTTTGATATTTGGCTTGCCAACCGCCGGCTAAATGCAATGAATAGCATGATAAATAAAAATAGCAGTTTTGGAATATTTTCCACATTTACACCGGTGAAATTCAAACATGTGATTGTGCAGTAGGATTATACGTCGCGAAACGTAAATATTCTGACATTTGATATTAGGTGTTCACGGATGTTCCATTGTGAGATAAACAACCACGGTGAGAAATTGTTATCACGTCGCTTATTACCACATCGATAGTTATTTGTGATTAATCTAAAGCTCTACGTGCAATATTAAAAGTCAATTCATGTACAACGAGAAGTCAACGTAGGATACCGATAAAGATATTTTAATTTTTTATACAAAAAATATACACATTTTCATTCGGAAAATTCGATTTTACTTTAAAGACAATTGAAGATAACTCTGTTAACTTGTAATCGGGGCCCTGGGCCTTGTCTGTAGTCACGATTTGAAAGATACTCAAGAAGGCAAACGCAGACAAATAATTTATTTTTTTAAATTATGTTTTCATTGCACACAGTGCCCTGCACCCAAAATGTTTTTTTTTTTATATCTGCTTATGATGTAATACAATGTAGATCGTAATTCACTATTGCCGACATCACACACTTGTGTAAGTAATATCGTAGCTGGAAAAATCAATACATATTATGCCTATAAAAATTAATAATACATAAATAAGATTTGCGAGCCAAGGGCATTGAACAAGTCACGCACAATTACCCCCAGTTTTAGACAGTGATGACGTTGTAATATGTAACTGGCGCGTTTCGGAGCCACTCCCGTATAAGTCTTCGGAGACGAAATGGAAATTAGTAATGTCTTAACTTATTTTATATTTCACTATCTACTAACTGAACCCGGCAGTGCTTTGCTATTGAAAAAAATAATTTATTAGAAATTGATGTGAAATTGTTTTTGAAACATGTTTATTTACAGGCCACTGACGACGACGTTTGATAATCAACGTAGATATGCAGAAAGCACATTTTTTTTGCATGAGAAAATGTGTGAATTAGAGGAAGCGAGGTCTGTATGCCAAGATAGTGATATGGCGTTCTATCCTCTCTGCCTACCTCTACGGGGAAACGGCGTAGTGGTTTGTTCGTTTGTTCGTTTGTGTTTACTATTGCATTTCAATTAATAATTATGTTTTAATATAACTGCAAGGCGTGTTGTAATCTTACTCCTTTTTATTATTCATATTTTTTTTTTTTTTTAATACACTAAATTTATTTGTCAATTTTTAAAATGTGTAAATGGGGGCTAAATTGCTAACTGTCTATGCGCTCTGTAGCTGCAAGACGTCCTGTAATCTAGCTCCTATCTGTTATAATTTTTTATTGATCTTAATTGAAAACGAGGAACTAGAATACCAACCGTCCATGCGCTCTGTAGCTGCAAGACGTACTGGGATATTTATTGATTGTACAGCGCCCTTGAGGTGATTTTCACAAAAATTTCGCTTTATAAATTATCCAACTATATATATATATAATTGAATTATTTTTATTCGTAGCCACCTGCAAATTTCATCACTGTAATTTTTATTTTATTACTATGTATTGTAGTTCTCTAAAAAAAATGTACGGATTTTTAAAAAAAAATATGTCACAATCATTTTTTTATTCCGTATGCATTTCGCGTATAATTAGCTGTTAAAAATAAATACCTATCAGTACATAAAAAAAACATTTTTATTTATATTTTTCGGGTTTAAAAATGAGCACATACAAAACGGCTCGCCACACGTCATGCCCGCCGAGTGCGCTTCTCTTCGAAAAAATAATTAAATAGCTCATATGTAACAAGGCTTTATATTGATTATTATTTTATGTTAACAGTCATCTATTTAAATTTTTGTTAATAAATTTTGTGTAAATAACGTATGCTTTTAGTTCTTAATAATGTTTATATTACTTTTTAAAATTATATAATTTCTCCAACGTTTTTCTTTGTAAAGGAAAAATAAGAAACCTGCTGACCAACCGGTTTCGCGGTTTAGTGGGTTTCATTATTTTTCCTTTTATATTTTCTGTTCATGTTTACCTTCTTAAATAAAAATAAATACAAAAAAATATTAAAATTTATTTCAACAGCGAGGGAAAACATTTTTGAGAAGGGAATATGGATGTTCAAACATGAACAGAATTATGAATGTTACAGTGTGTAAAGTGGCCACTTAAACCAGCCAATGACAGGTCATAAGCCCTGTAAATGCCTGGACTTCCATATTCCCTTCTCAAAAATGTTTTCCCTCTCTGTTGAAATAAATTTAAATATGAATAACTCCCTAGGGAGGAAATCCAGCCAGCTGCAAGCATTTAGACATACTCAAACATTGTTGGACAAAAAAATTATGTCATGTTGTAAATTTTTAATTTAGTTTAAAAAAAAAAACGAGAAAAGATCCTCCTATTGATACATTTTTAAGATGCAGGACTTGGATTATTTAACCGTCTAATACTTTACCATATGAGTGTAGTACTCGGGAGGAATCTCCAGTTCCTCATCTTCGTCACCAAACTCCTCGTCCTCCTCATAGTACGTCTCCATGCGCTTATGGTGCAGCATGGCGCCCGCGACACAGGACACCCGGGCACAACCGATCAGCGGCACATAGCACTAAACCAACGCGCGAGAGGCAGCGCGTGAAAAATTTGCACTTTTCGTTTCAGTTTTTTTTTTAAGACAATTTCCGTCCTATAATGACTTACAGCGTAGAATTCAGAGCCGACGCTATTGGCTGAATTTGTAAAAATACTAAATTGGATATAGGCTTTTGTAACTGAATTTAATACAAGTAAACAAGAATCGGGTTATGGTCCCGTGGCTAGTGTTGCGGACTCACGGGCCAGAGGTCCGAGGTTCAAACCCCACTCTACCCCAACTCGATTTCCAATTTCTAATAGTGAGTTATTTACAACTCGTTGAAAATGACCACAAAAATTTTAATATTTGTGTAAATTATAAGAACGCATATATTTCTTTTTAATAAAAAAAAAAAGTGTTCGGCATCGTGGTGTAGTGGTCAGCGCGTTTGCCTACCATTCAAGAGGTCTCGTGTTCGATTCCCGACATGATTGATATGAAATATTTATTTGAGAGGGTGTTTTCACACTAGAATATTTTATAGTCCCTGAACTGGTACCTGAAGCGTAGGACTGATCATCTTACCTTCATGTAACAAAAATGATTAAGATACGCTGCGATTGGTGTACTGATGCAGTGCCCTATGCACCATTAGGTGCCGAACGGGAATGATTATGATGAAACAAGTGTTTTTAATAAATAAATGTTTCTATACTATAAATGAATATTTGGAAGATGCAAAATTAAAATGTATTGAATATAATTAAAGTAACATATTACAACAGAGATGGAGAATATTTAAGATAAGGAATATAGAAGTCTAGGCATCTACAGAGCTTATGACCTGTGATTGGCTGGTTTAAGTGGCCACTTTACACACTGTGTAACATTCACCATTCTGCCCATACGTGAACATCTATATTCCGTCAATTCTTTCATATGTTAATGTTTCTGAAGTAAAACAGCTCAAACCTTTATTTATGCGGGTGAGATTCATATCATTGAATTATTTCACCTACATACTAGGCAACGCCTGAATTGATTTTCTTCACTTTCTATACTTCTTCATGGACTAGGTGAACTTATCAACAAGATTTTGAGTTTGTCCAAACTTTTGTAGACAAGGACTGGATTCAACTCCCTGGGGAGCTGTTAATATTAACATATTACGACATCTAAAATGTTTTTTCATCTCTGTTGTAATACGTTAATATTATCAGCTCCCCAGGGAGTTGAATCCAGTACTTGTCTACAAAAACTTGGACAAACTCAAAATATTGTTGGTAATTAATGTAAGCAATAGACACCATCATCTTGTGTATAATGTTTTGACTGTTTGCGTTTTCTTAACTTTTTTATTTTTTATTCTTTAAATTAATTTTTATTGCGACTGTATTGCTTATTTGTTTTTGATCAAGCTGTGAGACATTGCTATTGGTAATAAGTCCGCCATTTAACAATGCATAATGTATACCTTTGTTTTATTGTTATATTTATCACAATGTATATTTTGGTTAATACAGATAAATTATTATTATTATTTGCTACCAGTTTTGTTTGCAATATGCTCATGAGGAAAAACGACAATATCTGACAAAGCCCCTCCAATATTCACAGTGAAATTAGCAAAATTAAATTGAATTAAAATCGCGATTTACAAAATTGAAAGCCACTACAATAGGCTTAAGAAAGCCCTAATAGATTGGCATTAATGAGTAATACTTAATCTAAAGATTCTTAAAATCTACTCAAATTAACAAAGTGTACAATTAAAAAAAGGATGTATGTATATGGCATAATCTAGGCGGAAATGGCAAGTTTGACATCGCGAGTCAGGACAGACAAAACCGCTTGCTTCTTAAATGCCTGCCCTTGCTGTAGAAACACATCGACAGTAGTTTAATGAGATTTCGTTCACTGTTCTGAGGTTCCTTGGCAGAGGGGAAAAGAATCCGAAGTTAGTTTTATAATCTCCCGCAGAAAAGACAGGATTGGTACGCAAGTTACGGCGAGGTACATTAATGTTTATCTGAGCAAGGATATCATGGGCCAGTTAGATATTAATTTGTACAAGAATATCAAACCAGCCACAATCCTTCTGAATTCTAAACTAAAGATATAAAAGTACTCTAGACGATCATAACAGTTGATTATGAAAGTATTTGATCCGATTCGAAATATTAACGATTTTAAAAATTTACGTTGCACCGATTCAATCCGCGTTATATGAATATTATAATTAGGAGACCATATTATAGAATAGAATTCAAGCAAACTACGAACAAATTATTTATACAATGTAATTGCAAATTTCGGGCTTTAGAATGGCTTAGATATGCGCAATATAAATCCACAGATTTTGGGCGCTTTCTTTGAAATGTGATGGTTGAATTTAAGTTTGTTATCAAAAAGTATCCCAAGATCTCGAATTTTTAAAAGGGTAACTCGTTTATTGACAAAATAAACATTGATTTTATGTATGCGTGAAACCTATAGGAAGACCCATGGTCTTTAAAACGGTTTTAAATATCAGATTTTGACTTCGGGTGACATAGATGGGAACATTATATTATATTGCTCACTTGTTCGTCCTCTTTTAGAATATGCATCCGCGATCTGGTCTCCCTCCTATGTAGGCCGGATAAATCATATCGAATCGGTGCAACATCGTTTGCTAAGAAAAGTAGCATGGCCGTCATCCATGCTCGAGAGGGGAGACTACACTTACGGAGAAATGGAGTCAATGTTCAAAATCTCAAGTCTACAAAAACGTAAAAATAACATTGACTCCATATTTATGTTTAATTTACTGAACGGCTTAATTGATGTACCATCGTTACTGGAACAAGTGGCATTCAATGTTCCGATCCGCCGGTTGCGAAATAATAATGCGCTGTTCCTCGATCAACACAGCGCAAACTATGGCTCGCATGCACCAATGTCCCGATTGTGCCGCATTGTAAACTCGAGACAAGATCTGGACTTTTTTAGTTTTAAAAATTCACTAAGATAGACCAGATCTTGTCTTGAGGTAGTAATTTTTATTTTTTTTGTCCTAGCTTTAATTTTATTTAGTGGTATTTCATTTTATTAGTGCCAGTATCTATTATAATAAATTGTATTTACCATCGTTAGAATGGACTGCATAAGTCCGTCAAATTAATAAATAATAAACATGAAAACAAATTTGTTGCAACGGAGATAGGACATCACATACAGCATTAAGTACAGTAGAACTCCAACTATCCGAATCGAATTCCTGAGTGTGACCACATGCAACTTCTCACTGTCAAGCGTATGCGCGACTTGGCTGCCCGAAAACGGACGATGACAGTCCAAACAGCTTACTTTGACCGAGATGGTCATGAAGCAATGACTTTTATTTACAGTTCGGTACGTAATACTGTACTAATGTACAGCACTTGTAACCACGATTAGCATGTAAAAGTGTTGCCTTTTCATTTAATTAATTAAAAGCTCTTTTTTTAAATAGCTATTTCTCCCATTTTCAAATAAACTGTGTTATTTCAGTGCCCATTTTTTCAGTTTACAACGCCAACATCTTGAAGCAGAATGCAGGAAAGATGGATTATCCTCAACAGATATCCACACTGTAGTTAAAAGTAGTTATCACGCGCTATTGTTCTTGGACTTTGCAACAATGGTGATTGGACTCATAAAAGTGAACCAAAATCAGTGATCGAACATCCCATTTCCAAGACAAGCAAAAACGATTTTTCAGAGTATCTTAGCCTTGTAAATGACACGTAAGGCTACTTAAAATACAGGGGTCCAATTATATATATAAAATAAATTAATTAAAAAAAACAAATACAGCAATAATTCATTAAAATAGACCCTTTTTTTGAAAAAAATCAACTATCCGAATGGGATCCGGTTCCAATTGATTCGGATAATTGTAGTTCTACTGCATTTTGAAAATGCAAATAAGGTCCACCTCAGTTCTACGTTTCTCCAATGAAGACAGATTGAGAGATCGCTCTATTTCAAAATATGAATAATTACCCGTTTGCAGTCCGGGCAACTATGCCCTTTTCCTTAGAAAACGAGCAACTATGCCACTTTTCTAAGAAAACAATGTTGTATTGTTTTCTATGTGCATTCTCGTATGTAAAAAAAAAGTAAAATGTTAAGCGTCCCCAGTGAGGACACATTATTTTTAGTGTTTATTACGGTGAGTATTTTATTTTTTAAATGAATAAACAAACCATTATTATTATGTTTATAAATAAACGTTTACGGTCATAATCATTATCATCATCATACCATTCTCGTCCCGAAGTTCCGACATAAACTGCCGGCGAACTGTCAGCAGAGGACGTCCAGGACGTCGATAACCTGATCCCTTGTAAAGTAGGCAAGCGTGGTTAAGGCTCTCAGGTGGCATCCGCAGTAAATGGCCTGGCCAACCGTATCGCCTCCGCTTGACGACAGTTGTCACCGGAGTTTGCTGCGTCCGTTCTCTTATTACCTCATTGCTCACAAAGTCAAACCACCGCACACCCGAGATTCTTCCGAGACACCTATTCTCAAAACTCAAAATTTTGCTATTTTGGGCCCTAGTGAGGTGCCACAATTCGCTTCCGTAGAGGAGAATACGTGTTATGCAGGCGTTATATAGGCGGCATTTGACTTTTCACTGAGTAAACATCCGATCTCCAGACAGCCTTCATACTGTTGAATGTGGCGCCCACTGCTCCTAACCGCGCTCCCAGTTCTTTTTGAAAGCTGCAATTTTCTGTAACATATACTCCCAGGTATTTGAAACTCTCGACCCTTTCAATGACGTGGTTTGACAGAGTCAGGGGATTTTGAGCATCAAAGCACGAAGTATTACACAGTACATGGGTTTTTGCAATATTGATTTTTAAACCCATGCAAGCGGAGTACCTATTTAGGCTATCTACAGTGGCCTGAAGACCCCCTTTGAATCGTCAATTATAACCGCATCATCGGCATACTTCTATATAACGGACATCATTTCTATAAAACGGACATCATTTCTATATAACGGACATCATTTCTATATAACGGACATCATTTTTATATAACGGACCTAAACTATACAACCTGATACCGTGATTTTGGAAATCTGATAAACTATCAGTACTGAAAAAAAAATAACAATTTGGTTGACAGACATTGGAAGTAAGGAATCTGAGAATTTATTGAGGATAGTAATCTAAATATTATGCTGTCCCATTGAATCATTTATAAATTTATTGTATTTTCGCATGTGCATATATATATTGTGTATGTATGTGTGTATATATATGTATTTTCTCTACAATACCGCAGAGTGTGTGCGGACCAACTACTGCTTTACAAAATTATGACAGGAATAGTTGACTGTACAGAACTACTTAGTGTAATAACAATACATGTGCCAGCCAGGATTTGTAGGCGGTAATACATCGTATGTTAAAAATGCTTTTTTTCATAGGACTTTTTCAGTGTACAAAACAAAATTTAAAAATATAGATTACACAAACATCACTCTGTCAGATTTAAAATTTACACTAAAAATGCATTATGTAACTTAGTAGACATTATAATAATAAATATGTACATCTCCCTTCCCCTCCTTATCCTCTCTTCAAGCATCCTCGTCCTAATCCCGCCCAATTTACAGTAACTTAATGTTCTTAAAATAAATTCTTTAATTATTGAAAAGTATTTACGAGTACATGAAAATAACATTTTTATATGTATAAATTATATGTATTTATTTGATATGTATTATATTTTCTTTACAAACTTTGTATACTATGTGAAAATCTGTTATTAGTTCTGAGTTTATACACTATATCTGTTTGTTTACTATAAATATGTATGTAGAACTGTTGGTTTCCCAAATAAAATAAATAAATATGTATGTATATGTATGTATGTAGTATGTACGCTATATATTTTTATATTTAATTGTATTTTTACATTTAATGTAAACTGTACTTTTTTTTCTTTCCTTCTCTTTTGGGCTATAACTGTTTTTCTATTTCTTCAATATTATTTTTATTTAAAGGAAACATATTCGAAAACTATATTTGCCGCAACAAATCGGTTTCTTACAACAGGCATTTGCCCATATAGGAACCGATTGCAACATTAGGCATACTAATATTTCTGGCTTGCCGACCCTTCATATACTGAGCCTACTCCAAGTACAAGCAAAATTTGCCGGAGTGTTTTTTGTGCCATTTTTGTAACAATGTATGTATAAACTAATAAATAAATAAATTAAATTAAATAAAAATACTCTAGGTCGCCGAGTTTCTGGGAGGGGGAGATGAATATTCCTCGATCTAGTGGAATCGACTTTCATAAACTTATACAAAAATATTTTACGAGAAAAATATGGCTGCGAGATGCGAGCGTGCTGTAATCCAAGGTCGCTGCTAGAAACAATGATGGATACAAGAAATGATGCCAGGTAATTATCGATTGAATTGGCAAAATTTTCTGATACCTTATCAATGCAAATCGTAAATTATGCAAAAAAAATCTACCGGTTAGTCGGCATAAAAATTCTCACCGAACATGAGGTAATCTGTTTACAAAAATATAATTGCATGACATCAGAATACTAACTTCATCACAAATAACTTAGATATGAATAATTACCGTGTATGCCTGTACAAAAGACGGACGAGACGCGGTGTGATGACATCATAAGTGCCTATAGAAAACTATTCACATTTAAAAAATATATATATTGTCATACATGTCCTTTTATTGTGTCTGCTTTTGACATGACCAATTCCGCAATTAAAAACGCTATCCATATCGATACATACCAAGACAGCATATTTAACTTTTCCATTTATAACTTCCTCGGTATAGCGAATTTTTATCTACCGACATGTCGATGTGTGTTTTCACTACGTCATCTTTTTTTTAAATGAAATATTTGCGTTCTTATGATTTACCCAAACATTTAATTTTGAGGGCCATTTTCAACGAATTGTAAATAACTCACTATTAGAAAATTAGGAAATGGAAATCGAGTTGTGGTAGAGTGGGATTTGAACCTCGGACCTTTGGTCCGTAAATCCACAATATTACCACGGGACAACAACCTAGTTATCCCCGTATCTTAATCGAAATTATCATCATAAGATATAAAATCGTCTCCTTTCTCTTCCTTAATATCTTTTCCTTTCCTGTTTCCTCTTTTTTCCGTTTTCCCATTGAGTAATGGTATTGATTTAAGATAATTTATACACAAATACATTTATTTCTATTATTATATATCTTTAGATTTAAAAAAAAAAATCTATTGAATATGTTTTGTAACTTTAAAACTAAAATAAAAACAATATTTTGAGTTTGTCCAAATTTTTGTAGACAAGAACTGGATTCAACTCCCTGGGGAGCTGTTTATATTAACATATTACAACAGAGATGAAGAACATTTAAGAGAAGGTTTAATTAAAGGTTTCAACTCTTCAACTTCACAAACATCAACAGATGAAAGAATTGAAGGAATATAGATGTTCAAATATAGGCAGAATGGTGAATGTTACACAGTTTGTAAAGTGGCCACTTAAACCAGCCATAGACAGGTCATAAGCCCTGTAGATGCCTAGACTTCCATATTACCTTCTCTTAAATGTTCTTCATCTGTGTTTTAATATGTTAACTAAATAAAATTTTAATTTTATGGTTGGTTGGAAGAAATTGCCATTTGGCAATAAGCCCGCCAATGTACAATTAACATTATGTACAAAAAGTTAAATAAAAATACATAAAATGATCAGCTGTTTCTAAAACAAGTAACTCAATATACCTACAGAAATATTCAGAATAAAAAGGTAAGAAATTGTTAAGAAAAAGAAGCCTCATTAATACAACCCTCCGTGTCAGTCCAGGATATTACAATGATCTGCACCAACGCAGGCCCAACGGTGCGATTCTGAACCTAATTTACGTAGGTACTAATCACCGTATCTTTTGGACCATAGGACGCAATTTTTACGGTGAAAATTCAACCAAAAATTGGGGTACGTCTTATGATCCGATGCGTCTTATTGTACAAGACATTTTTTTTCTAAAAGTTGAAAGATAAATTTTGGGGTGCATCCTATGGTCCGCAAAATACGGTACGTGCTAGCAACGCTTTCTCTATAGAGCGTTCAGAATCGCACTGCCGATTTGTTCTATTGTTGGTAATATATAATTTTTTAAGGATCTTTTCACTTTATATTCTGATTTGTATTGTAATATTTGACTGAAAAAATTACGTCACTTGTTTATTTAATTACGATCCCGCAATGAGTTTTTTTACGAACTTCTGTAGAATAAATATAGTCACTGTTATCAATATGTTTCTTTTTTAAGTGATACCGTGTGTATTGGATTTGTTACGACGTTTCGGCTACCATTGCAGGAGCCATCTTCAGGGTAAACTGTGTGTTTTGTATAAAAAAGGATGTATTTATGTACTAGTAATTTGTACCGTGTCGCAGTCGGCAGTAGACACATTTCTATTCAAATTTATTTTAATTTTATTTATTTATTTTTTCACACATAAAAAACAATGATTAATAATAAACATAATGTGACCTCACTGCCTCACCCCCGTGCCGAGGACACTTAACAATATACTTTAAAAGATATATATATTTACATGTGAGAATATACAAAGAAGACTTAATATACTACTTGGCGGACTACGTGGTGTAGTGGTCAAGACGCTTGACTCACACATAAAAGGTTCCGGGTTCGATTCCCGGTGAGAACACAAAAAAAAATAAAATGTGATTTCTCTCAAGCCTGGGTGTTCTGTAATGAAGTTCACCACTGTAATTGGGCCTCCTTGCCTGTTGTGGTGCAAAAATAAAATAAAATACAGAGATTCAGACAGTTTTATACACTACGTATTTATGTTTAATATTTCATTTATGTATACATATATTATTTATATTAAAAAACGCACAATAAAAAAAACGAAAACAACATAAACTTTACATTTGTGGAGCAGTTGATTCAATATTGTTTTGGGCGAATGAGACAATCCATTTTACTTCTACCCAGCTCCACTATCCATTTTTTATAGCCTTATTGAACATTTTCTCGTAACTAACTGTTTATATGGAGTTTTTGCAGTATGTAGTGCTGGGAACCACGTTGCGTTTAATTTAAGCCCGTCGTCTTCTTTTGTTATTTGGGTGTCGGTGTATTTCAATTGCCTCATAGTACCTACATAAACACATACTTTTTTCTACAAAACACACAGTTTACCCTGAAGATGGCTCCTGCAATGGTAGCCGAAAGGCCGGAACAAATCCAACACACACGGTATCACCCAAACAAGAAACATTCTGAAGAATATTTTGTTTTAATTATGTATGATATATTTGCGTAAATAAATAAAATAAAAAATACTCTAATTATTTTGCACAACACATTAATTTAAATAAATTATTGATTCACTACAGCAAACTGCGCAACAGGCGGCGCGGATTTAACAACGCGGCGCGGAGCACAGAACTGAGAAAGAGATACATTTGGAATTGATATAAACTAAATACGCTAATAAAATATGCACGACTGAATAAGGTAGGTTACCTTTGCACTCATCGAAATCATCTTCGTCGGTGTGTTAGTGTTAGTGGAAAAATAAGCACGCGGGGTTCGTCAAATAACGTGCCGCGTTCAGTTTATTTTTTATTTTTATACTCTTTAAGGCTGTAGTCTGGCAAACCGCACGCAAAATGAGAAAATCATACGATTTTGCCATTTTAAAACGAATTTTTTTTTTAATCGCGCAATAATAAAAAAACCGCTCATTTTTTATTACAGTATTGGCGGTGTCAATCTTTTTACAGTATCAGTGATAAAGGATCTCGGGGTATTTTTTGATGAAAAATTGTCTTTTGTATATCATGTCAATGAAATTTCAAGCAAGGCATTAAAAATGTTGGGCTTTATTTTGAGAAATACAAAAAAATTCAAGTCCATCCGATCATTGAAAATATTATACTGTTCTGTAAGAAGTAATTTAGATTTTAAATCATCAATATGGTCACCCTGCTATAATGTTCATGTTTATAATATAGAAAACATTCAACATAAATTTCTACGATATATAAACTACAAACTAAACATTCCAATTCAAAATGTGAATTATGACTATTTGTTAACACTGCTTAACCTAACAACACTTTCTGAAAGAAGAATTATTAACGATCTCATTGTACTGTATAAAATTATAAACTCTCTTTTTGACGCACCAAAAATACTTGAACTGATTAATTTTAGAGTTCCTGCTGTCAACACTAGGAGTACTTTATTGTTTCATTGCTCCAGTACTTCTTCCAACCAACAAAACAATTCATTGATACCGAGACTGCATAGGTTAGGTAACACTTATGGAACGGCTACAGTCATTCTGTCCAATTCTTTACCATCTTATAAGTCCACAATATCAAGTTTATTTGTAGCTGCTCGTCAAACTATTATTGACAATTCAATTTCATAAATTTAAAAAAAATACTTGTTTATTTTTATTACCTTATACTTGTTTTTTATTTTTTACTATTACATCAAATTGCATTGTAGTATTAGCAAATACGCATTTCATAGATACATATTTTTATTTCTTATTTTTTCGTGATAATATATGCTTGCTTGTTTATTAATTTAACTTAAAAATAACTTTCTTGCTTACCGTAACACTTTATTTATTGTTTGCTTTACAGAATTTATTTCATAAGCTTATATCTTTGCATTTTTTGTTTATATGCTTACTGTTTTTTCTTGCATACCTTTGTTATTATTGTTTTTTTTTTTTACTTTGTAAAACTTTTTATCATATCCTTTTTAACTAATTTCAAAATTTTTGTCTGTATATTCTGTTTATTATTTAGTATGTTAGCATGTATTTAAAAAAAAAAACAAATATACTTAAAAGTTTTATATAACTAAAATATAATTACTTTTAGACCGGCAGATTACGCCATTTCGAACCTAGACTAAACGTGGGTATCTGGAATCTAAATACAGACTTATCGAACTAAAAATTGTTGAAATAATTTGAAGATAGTAAATTGAACATGAAAGTGTCCGAAACAATTTTTTTTTGGGCTATGTATAGCGTGTGAGCTCGCCAATATATGACAGTAAAATTTTTATTGTCTTTGAATTTCCTAGAGTTTTAACCATCGAAAAAAAAAAAGATTGCAAATAAAATCAACAGACAATGGAAATTTGATGTGTATTATTTTAATAGATTGTTTATAACAGAAAAATACATAGAGAAATATGCATTTTTATTTTTTGTAATAAAAACAGTCTAGTAAATTCGAATAAATACAAATACGCTTTATATTAACAATATTAATTAAAATGCAAAAATAACATTGAATACTTGAAAAATAAATATTACTGAGTGTTACAAACATAATTCAAAAAACGGATAGCGATTAAAAGTAAAAACTATCTTTAGTTTAATTCTTATAGCGATAAATACATAAACATTATAAAACAGGAGTTATACAAATACAAAAATAATATTGTAACTAGGTGGCTACCTACACGGTTAAATTTCGAAACACCACGCAATTTCTTATCTCGGCTGCGCTATGTAAAATGAAAAAAAATATTTCAATTAATAATTTCATCACGTCATGAAGTCGCCCCTGGGTAGCGCCTGCTAACGTCAATCAACAAAAACATCCTCGTTTTAATTACAATATTTCGGCTACGCCATAAATCTCTTTTTTAAATAATTTCTCACGTCACAAAGTCGCCCCTGGGTAGCGCCTGCTAACGTCAATCAACAAAAACATCCTCGTTTTAATTACAATATTTCGGCTACGCCATGAATCTCTTTTTTTAAATAATTTCTCACGTCACAAAGTCGCCCCTGGGTAGCGCCTGCTAACGTCAATCAACAAAAACATCCTCGTTTTTATAACAGTATTTCGGCTACGCCATGAATTTCTTATAAAAAATGTCAAAACGTCACAAAGCCACTCTCTGAGTGTCGCTACTGACATCATTTACAAAAACATAATTATTTGTGCTTTTTTCAGGTACGCAACATTTTTTTTAAATACACCTACCTAACCGATAAAATACTATTAGTAATTAAACCAAGGTGTGCTTTAAAGTTCCGTATGGCCAAATAATATTATTTATTATTAGAATATTATTGACATGTAGTTCAAGCATTGCTGCATTCACGTTGCTTTACTTCTGAGAGCTCAACTGCTATGTTTTTCTATGGTTATGTTAATGTCATCTGTCATGTATTGGCGAGCTCACAGGCTATACTTACGCCTTTTTTTTTCGTTTTAAAAAAAAAAAAAAAAAATTTAAATCACATACATTTTTGTGACATTTCCCTTTATTTTTACGTAAAATTATGCCTTTGGTAATACCTAAAATAATGTATTTATTGAAATATTTTAGTTGAAACCTTTTTTTATAGAATCGTATTCTATTATTTATATCACTACAGAGATGGGTAGAATTTTTGTTTCAAGATTATGGATATTCGAGCGTTTACAGGGCTTATGACCTGTCATAGGTTGGGTTCAAAAATTCTACCCATCTCTGTAGTGATATAAATAATAATATACCTACTCCCCCTTGGGATAAAAAAACCCAGAATTGTGTGTGTATAAATATGTAAATATATATACATACCAAAATAATAATCGCATTCTACTTTTTTTTAAAGAAGATAATTCTTGTTGTAATATATAATTTATAACAATTTTACGTTTTTATGACCTTCATACCTGCCCTTACCGGTACAGAAAATGCTGCATACCTATGTTATTATTTCTTATTTAATTTTTCTTTATTATTTCCTTATTTTCTGCTGATTTTATTTAATGTGTCTATATTTTTGTATACTGTGTTCAGGTGTTTTGTTTCATAATAATTGTTTTTCAATACTATTTTATACTTTGTCAAAGGCGTAAGCCGTCAAAATAAATAGCTTAAAATGTCTCTAGTTAAAAAAAATACAAAATATTCGATTGTGCCCTTGTCTCGCCGAAGGTACGATATGTATTTTTAGAATAATCTTACATAAAAATGTCGAAATCACCAAAAGTGTGACTTGTGCCCTTTTAACATGGATCGATTAAACTATTTTTAGTAGTTTACCTCTCGCATACAGAAACAATGATATGTATTGAGCTCCCCTAAAAAAGGATGACATACCACGCAAGTACACAACATGAACCAAGCGAAACGTTCAAAGAGGCTATTATTCTTTCCAAATCAGGGTTTCCCGAACTATGTTCCGCGGAGCCGGAACAGGAGGTCCGCAAAAAATAGAGTAATTCTATACGAAAACAACTATAGCAATTTTCACAAAACTAGTAAGGACAATGAGGAATTCCAGCCCAAACCGGAATTAAATTTAAAAAATGTTTTCGTGTACACGTGAATATTTTAAAAAATTGGAGTAGGATTAAATATCTCAAAAACGCACGCAAAAATAAATCAAAAATGTTAAAATAGTATTCATTTTAAAATCGTAAATAATGACGTCACTCCTTATATCTACGTGTAGTATTTCCGGTTTCCGCTTTAAAACCTTGTAAGGGACGTTTTGACCATAGAAAAAAAAGAGTATAATTTGTATAATTTGACATTTCAACCAGAGATTATGACAACTTTCTAGGTTTTTCTAAATCGAAACGTTCGTAAAAACAACCATAACATAGAAATGAGCAAATTACGTTTAACTAAATGAAGTAATCAAAGAAATATTCCATAGATTCTTGTCAGGTCAGTGAAAGTAAGAACGCCAACCGTTTCATGACGTCACTACTGAAAAGTGACACACTGATTACAGTCATTTAACGCGGTATTCGATAAATGTTACTTTAAAAAAATCATATCTTTGTAAATAACGCACAACAAAAATAATATTTTTCCTTAGTTAAATAGTACGCTAATAGAAAAAAAAATAGAAAACAGTGGAATTCCTCATACTGCCATCATAAGAAAGAAGGACGCATCTAACATTTTTTTCGAAAATGAGTTACATACATATTCGGAATCAGGAAAAAAATACGCATCTACTAAAAATACATCTATCTTCCTAAAATAACCACAACCCTATTATTTTCACTAATAAATTAGACTAAACTGCAAAAAGTCTTGAAGATTACTAAATATAAAAGGCTGTTCTGACTTATACAGGTGTTCATTAAACCCTGTCACATCCGAAACCACGATGATCAGTATGAGCAAGAAAACATATTGGCACATAAAAATAAATGTTTAGAACGAATACAATTTTAAAAAAATTAAATATAAAAGAAAACATAATTCTAAATATTATTTTTAATATGCTAATATGTCTTCTTGCCCATACTGATCAACGTGGTTTCGGATGTGACGCGGTTTAAAGAACACCCTGTATAATTATTAAAGACTGATTAAAATACTTATTTTATCTATTTAAATTTATTTCACAAGAGAGAAAAAATATTTTTGAGAAGGGAATATGGAAGGATTGAGTGGCTACTTTACACACATTTGTGTAACATTTACCGTTCTGCCTGTGTTTAAACATCAAATTTTCTTATTTGCAAAGTGTTCAATTGCTGAAAAACTTTGGGAATCTCTGTTCCAGATCATTCCCACATACGTATGTTAAATAAACGCATTACTCCTAAAACAATTTTCCAATTTTTATATATCTTTTTGGCCCAGTTGGTTTGATTCAATTTAATATACAGGGTGGCCGGAGAAGTGACGTCCAAAGGAAAAATGTAGGTGCCTCATGTTGAGGGGTATTCGAATCACCATTAAAAAGACCAATTTAGCTTTGTGATTGTTTCGTTACGCCTTACCGATAATCTTAGTGACTTATTTAAGTAAATATCATTTTATTATTTAAATTATCGATAATCTTAGTGATTTATTAACGTTTGCGTCATTTCGTGAATAAATAAAAACATGTGTTTGGTGACCTGATCTGACCTAATAAAAATTATGTCATTATCACATATATCAAAGTTTTTTGTTTGTTTTTTTTATTTCAATCTAATAACGACTCATTAAATAAATGTCTTGTTTAAACTTGTAATAATTTATTATTACTAAGCTTTTTTTTAAATTATTGATTATAATCCGTTAAAAATATTAATTTTTAAAACGTGCGAAATAGCGAATGAATAACTTCAGCCCTACGGGAAATCGGATCTAATTTTTGTTTTTTCATTAAATTGTACGGCAAAGTTTCTTGAAAATGTACGAAAAAATATATATATAAAAACGGATGACGTCACTAGTTCATATGAATCAACCAATGATAAGAGAGCTGTGAAAGATACCCGGTTCGCGGAGAATAAGCGAAGAGTACCTTTGACGTCATATGCAGAGTAATTTAAGGCATCTACAGGGCGTGCTTATGACCTGTCATTGGCTGGTTTAAGTGGCCACTTTACACAATGTGTAACATTCACTATTCTGACCATATTTAAACATCTATACTCCTTCAATTCTATCATCTGTTGATGTTTGTGAAGTTAAAGAGCGGAAACTTTGCGGATGAGATTCATCTAATTGAATTATTTCACCTACATACTAGGCAACGCTTGAAAATGTTCTTCATCTCCGTTGTAATGTGTTAATATTAACAGCTCCTCGGGGAGTTGAATCCAGTCCTTGTCTACAAAAATTTGGACAAACTAAAATATTATTGTAATTGTTTATATATATATTTATTTAGAAGTAGGATTAATGTCATCATCATCATTCCCTTTCCGCACCTAATGGTGCATAGGGCACTGCATTGGTACACCAATCGCAGCATATCTCGATCAATTCTGTTACATGAAGGTTAGGTGATCAGTCTTACGCTTCAGGTACCAGTCTAGAGACTATAAAAATTATCTAGTGTGAAAATACCCTATTAAATAAAAAAATAATATCAACTATGTCGGGAATCGAACCCGACGAGGATTCATATTTATACAGGTAAACTTCACCGACAAGCCACAAAAAGTGGCTTGGTGAGGTTTTTGTATTTATCGGGTGTATTTCTTTAAGTATCTTATTTTTTATTCGCGAGTACTTTTACATTTAAATAACTATTTTTTTAAAAACCACCAAACTTCCTCATTATGCGAAAGTCGAGGGCTGCCTGTATTACCTTGAATATCACAAGTAAGGTCAATAATAATGCCACACCCATAAAAAACCTAAATGTTAATGATCGAACGTGTATATTTCTTTACTTCCTCCGTCCGTTTATTCTATGAATCCGTTGGTACGAAGGTAATGCAATCACGTGGACATCGACACACTGCCAGAGCACTGCCCTATGCACCGGTAGGCGGAGGATAATGGCACTGTTCCGATGACGACGCAGACGGAACTCTGGTGGTTCGTCACCAGACCATGTTTATTACAAGAAATACCTCTGATCCCACGCACACTGTTAAACCTGTCTTGACAAAATCGTACTAAATCGTCCGACCATTAAATGTATCGATTTATCGTTTTGATAAAATTTAATAATTATTTTTAATATTTTTTTACGCTTATCTGTGGAAGGATAAACAATTACATTGGTCCGACCGCTCATTCAAAGCAGCTCTCAAAGGAAATTCACCTTCCTGCTTCCCGAATTCTTCATCTTTCATCTTTCGGCATGAAGAATTCTATCACGGTATTTACCAACGTATTTGAGAAAAATGTTTGCCATCGGCTGCGGCACATCGACAGGAACGAGGTTGTAAAAAAAGTTCAAGGCAAGTAAAAATTGTCTGCAATGTTTTAAGTGTGTCCAAACATTTGCAGACAGGCTGGATTTCCTCCCTAAGGATTTATTTAGATATAAATTTGTTGCAACGGAGAGGGTGTGTAAAGCGGCCACTCAAACCAGCCAATGACAGATTATAAGCTCTGTAAATGCCTAGACTTCCATATTCCGTTCTCAAAAATGATTTCCTCTCTGTTGCAACAATTTAAGATCTAAATAACTCACTCACTCGCCGGGGAGGAAATCCAGCCAGTCTGCAAACATTTAGGCATACTCAAAGCATTGTTGAATTAACTACCTAGTAAAAGAAGAAGTATAAAAATTGGAGAATTGTTTTCAGGCGTTGCCTATTAGGTAACTCATATAGTGTTCATACGGCTCGACTGTGGAATCATCTCCCATCCACCATCAAAGATGTCACTAAAGTATCTGTGTTTATATCACGTCTGAAGAAACATCTCCTGTCTCTTCCTTAATCTCTCCTCCTTTCCTCTTTCCGCTTTTCCATTTTTCCTATTAAGTAATAGTATTGATTTAAGGTAATTTATTTACAAATCCACTTATTTCTTTTTCATATATCTTAACCTTTTTTATTTTCTATTAAATATGTTTTGTGTAACTTGAATTTTTAAAATTAAACATTTATTTTATTGGTCGATTGGAGTAAATTGCCATAATTAGCAATAAGTCCGCCGATGTACAATTAACATTATGTACAAGTTAAATAAAAAAAATAAATAAAAAAAAAGTTAACAAGTATCTTCAATTTTATATGATAAAAATAGAACATGTCTGTGTTTATTTTTTTTTCTAAAAATGTTCAATTACCAGTTACCGACGAAGACACTTTGAATTTTTATACAAATGCCATCCTGCCCGAACGTTGGCTTGCCTGCTATCATCTAGAAAAAATACTTTTCATCTAGGTACTTGTTTGTGATTGAATTCCAACACTAAAAATTGTAGATATTCAAAAAATATTGAATTTAAGTAGGTACTTGTTTATGGTTGAATTCCAAAACAAAAAATAAATATTTTTTCAAATATGTCAAACGTCAAACTCCGGTCGTCTCACCAACAAAGGGGTGTAGTTATGTAGGAATACGATTTTTAAAAATGTATTGAATTTAATATTATTTTAGTGTTACTAAAAATCAAATAAAAATAAATAAATGGGTAGAAATTATAAGGAATTTAAGGAAAGAATCTGATTGAGATCCACAAAAAACTATTTTTGTACACAAAAAAACAACAACTTTCCATTTTTTGCAAATGCATTCTCCTCGAATGCAACCCTGGTAGATCGATGAATAAAACATTTATGCTCCTAACTTTTTTTTTACATATTCGACTGAAGATTTTAATACCTACGAACACGCACAGCGCAAAAATCTATATTTCTCTGAAAACCGCACGTTAATCGATTAAGCCGTTTAGGAGGAGTACAGTGACATCACACGTACAGAGGAATTATATATATAAATATACACACTTTCGTACATAAATATCGATATTAGTTTTTACCGTCTCAGTATATACCGATGAAGATAGCGTTCATAATCGCGGCGCTGGGAATATAATTCATATGTATTATAGGTACTTTATAAATACTTTATATTATTTATTCATTTATTATATATATATATACGGCCTAAGCCAATTACAACAGTTACATGAAGAAACATAAATGCAAGAAACTGAACAAAAAGAACATAAAACTATTTAGCAAAGACAAACAAGGGCAAAACAATAATAGTATACAATATATTTAAAAAAAGAAAGACCAAAAACTTTGAGCTAAACCATGCCAATCCAACTTCATCCCACACTGTTTAGTCGCGAAGAGATCTACGAAAAGCCGGAAGATCTATCCCAAAGAATTCCAAGGCGTGTGATGAATTGACTAATCTACACATTCTGGACATTGGGGCATAGAAACCAAAGTTGCTCTTAGAAGATTTTATAAATAGCAGATTTTGACTTTTGGTGACACTGTTGGGAACATGAAAAGAAATTGATTGCAACAGAGATGGGACATCACTTAAAGCATTAAGTATTTTGAAAATGCACATAAGGTTCATCTCAGTTCTACGTCTCTCCAATGAAGACGGATTAAGAGATTGCTCTATTTCAAAATAAGAATAATTACCCCTTTGTAATCCGAGCAACCATGCCACTTTTCCAAGAAAACGGTGTTGGACAGACTCGATATGGTCAATATGAGTCCTGTAGAATGGAGACCAAATAGGAGAAGCGTATTCTAGATGGGGTCGAGCTAGTGAGCAATAAAGAGTTTTGATGGTATTAATATTTTTGAAGCCCGCCGTCACTCTATTGATAAAACCGAGAAGTTTGAGAAATTTGTTTACAATATTATATGATTTATAAATATAAAAAACAATTAAAATTTACTATTTTCCGTGCCCATGAAGAATACAGTTTTGAGTGTGAAATAGACCGCTGATCTCAGGTGAAATTTCTTAAAAGGAAAATCGACCGGAGATAGGTCCGCCTCGCAGTGTACTGATTGGCGCGACCATATCCCCTAATCTCTGTTGAGATGTCTATAATATGGAGTGTCAATTATTGTACTAGACTGATATAATGCAACATTAAGAGCAATTTACCAAGACGATGGTTAGTTAGTATTTACCGTCCGCCTACACACAAGCTAGTGTGTTTGTTCTCAACTATATTCGATTCTATGTCACCCAATTGTACTTGTCCCATTAATGGTTCGCCAGTGCTGTTGCGAGACTGACATTGCAGATTTTTCAGTGCAGGCGGACGTCAGAGCTAATGTCCACTAATGTCAGAGACGCCCCTTCTTTATTTACATTGAAATCACGTATGAAGTCACTTTCTGAATATTTGAGTTTTTACTGTCTCCTCCCTCTCTCCTTCCCTCTTCACCCCCCCTCTCTTCGTAGTATAGTGTACATATTTAGTCAATTTTTATTTCATAAAAAATATATATGTTTATTTTATTTATTTCGAATACAAACAGATGTACAGGTTAAATTAATATTTTTTTTAAAAAACTATATAAAATGTAGACATAGTAGGGCCTGCCATCCAATTATATGTATTAACTAAATAATACTGTAATAAAGCGACGACGGCTTGAAGTTTAAACTATATAAATAATAAAAATATTATATATTAAAATAAGATAAATATGGACAAAACAAGGAGATAGTGGAAAGGAAAAGAAGGAAATTTATAAGGAGCGGTAGAGGATGATTGAAGGAAAGTAAGAGTGGTTGCAATTGCATTTGATTTAATGATTAAATGAATTATGAATGAAGAGCATGAATCAAGCCTAATAGGCTTGAATTAATAATTCACTTCTGTACATAATGTATGGAGTGCTAAATATATCAAGACTATTGAATTTTTTGTTAAATGTTTCACATATGCGAGGGATCGTAGAATGTTTCCGATGATTAGTTTTAATTTTACGAATATAGAAAATATCAAGAGTCTATTTGGCCTGGAGGGGACACGGTAAGCAAGTAGATTAATGAGTTGCGGGGAATCGAATTTATTATTTATCAGGCGCGTTCCGTCCATACATACTGTGGATGCGACGCATCTCTTGATGTGGGGGTTCTTGTGGGGGGTCGGTGGTGTATCTTCGTAATCGCCAGGGAGAATTTATCTTTAACTAAACCGTCAAGGTGAAGGTATGACGTTTTTATCTTCCCATCATAATCGAGGCCCAGATAATGAGATGGATTTCGGACAAAGGGATTTTGATTATTATTTAATTAATAATAAAAATAATTTATTATTAGTGTATTTATGTAATTATATTTCACATGTTAATATATGTATGGAAAAATAAACAAATAAAAAAAAACCTACATTTACTTTCTATTATAACAATTAGTAACAATAAAAATGTTCAAAAAGGCTATAAAAAATTGGATAGTGGAGCTAGGTAGAAGTAAAATGGATTGTCTCATTCGCCCAAACCAATATTGAATTTACTGCTCTACAAGTGTATAGCTTATGTTAGGTTTTTGTTCTTTCATTGTGCGTTTTGTTATATAAATAATATAGATGTACATAAATATATAGTCAACAATATTTTGAGTTTGTTCAAATTTTTGTAGACAAAGACTGGATTCAACTCCCTGGGGAGCTGTGTATAGTAACATATTACAACAGAAATGAAGAACATTTTAGAGAAGGTAATATAGAAGTCTAGGCATCTACAGGGCTTATGACCTGTCGTTGGCTGGTTTAAGTGGCCACTTTACACACTGTGTAAGCTCTCTAACTTCACAAACATCAACAGATGGAAGAATTGAAGGAATATACATGTTCCAATATGGGCAGAATAGTGAATATTACAGTGTGTAAAGTGGCTACTTAAACCAGCCAATGACAGGTCATAAGCCCTGTAGATGCCAAGACTTCTATATTACTTTCTCTAAAATGTTCTTCATTTCTGTTGTAATATTTTAAATATGTAGTATTTAAAACTGTCTGAACATTATGTTAATTATCTGTTTATTAAGTTAGTCTTCTGTGTTTATTCTCAAATGCATTTTTTTTAAAAGTATATTGTTAAGTGTCCTCGGTACGGGTAACCCCAGTGAGGTCACATTATTTGTATTATTAATTATAGTTTGTAAGAGAAAAAATATGCATAAATAAATAAAATACTGAAAGCTGTTTTTTACTGCTCATTGCTATATAGCAAATGGTTCGAAATTCCTGGTAGAACATTACCTCGTATATAACTAATTTTGTTATTTTTGACAAAAAAAAATGCCGTTTCGCTTATGCCGGCAGTGCGTTCTTGTTATTTTCCTGGCAAACAGCACCAAAAGAGCAGCCTCGCAAAAACAATGCCCAATGAATCGAACCACTGAGCGCAGTCACACAGATCTCCACCCATCTCACTCCCTCCCGTGGCGATCAGCTGTGAGATTCTAATAGGAGGCGCGTTGTCCTCGTCTCGCCTAATCAAAGTCAATGGGACGTGGGAAGAATACATATAAGAGATAGTAATGTATAAGCCTCAACTGCTGGCGGCTTAGCACAAGAGTAGATGAGTGTTCGTTTGCAATTATTTTTTATGGAGACGAAACGAACGCGAATACAAACGAGGCGGTCGACGCAGAAGTGACGTAACCCGCAGACACGTGGAACTGAGATAATCGCGTTCAAAGATAAGCTATTTATACAAACGGGTAATGGTATGAGCAATGGGTCTAATCACTTCTAATTTATAAAACGCATGCTTATGGACCCTTTCCAATGTTAAAGTCAATAAAGTTAAATCAAGCTTGCAATTCTCGACCTTAGTAATTACGGTCCGTTGTATTACTGTAAACATTAGCTAACTTCGTGATTGATAATAATTAGAACACGTCCAATTTTTAAACAAATATTTGAACCAAGATCTGCGAGCGCATCCCACGCCTGTAAAACCGTCAACTTCGAATGTAAAGGCTTATTTGTTGCTGGTTGTGTCACTTTCTTTATATTCAGTCTTTTATCTATTTGCTTCACTGCACTTTTTTCAATTTTGTAAGAGTCTTAAAGCGCCTAACGTATTGGCCAACACATTGGCCAACGTGCAGGGGGCAATTTGTGGCTAGCAGATCTGGCACACGCGCTTGCACATACGCTGGCGCGTGATCCGTTAGTTGTTTATTTTTCAACACACATCAAAGGGCGCTGGACGAGCGCTGGTCATCGCATTTGCTACGAACTACCATATTATTATTGTGTGTATAATAATAAAAAAACACTTCGTTGTATTTAAATCTACTAAAATAATGTACGTAGCATTGTCTCCAACTAAATTTTTACCGCTTTTGAAATTTGCCTTCGATAAATTACTGGCGATTCTTCGTTAAACCGTAGATAATAACAGAGTTTTGTTCGACTATACGAATTTGGAATCTTAACAGTACAATGCATGTTAGCTAAATACGATCTTTCGCATAAGCGATCGTAAACACCTTCGTTTGAGTTTGTGCGCAGCCCCTGCACAGTGCTCAGCTGATTGGGTTGCGTATTCCGGACGCGGTGATAATTTCCAACGCGTCAAATTTTTATTTAACACGTAACAAAAATAGCGCTTAGGCTCGCTAAGATTTTGAAAACGATCAAAATGATTTACTATTTAAACTAAAAAATTTGAACATATCCATGTAAATGCCTAAACTTCCTTATTCCTTTCTCAAAAATATTACCTAAAAATAGCTATTTATATAGAAGTAGCCCATTTCCAAAATTCATCTGGTCCAACATGTTTTGTTTCAACCCAACATGATTTATTTAATGTTTTTTTTTACAAAAAAAATATATATCTTACGCTAAAAATGGATGGAAAAATAATTTTAAAAATCCTAGATAGAAAATGTTACGAAAAAATAATGCATCAATTTTGTAGCACTATGAAATGATTACACTCATGAAAATATTTGGTACGAAAAAATGTGTTTATCGTAAGTATTTGATGGAAAGCGAGAAATATTTTTTCATATTTTGTTATACATAATTGTACAGCACACTGACATTTGAATTTAGACTGTTTACGGCGTTGCCTTGTTGATTCATGCACCATCTAACGACTCGTTTCATTTTTTTAAACTTCAGATACAGGAACCTGAGCCATCTGACCTTTACGCTCCTTTTGTACTATCTCGGCTATGAATCTAATTCGTGACATCACATAATCATTGGTATAATTTGTTTTGGGTAATTTTATGGTCATTTTTATGGTATCAAATTAAACACACACTGCAATAAAGGTTAAGATATTCACATAAAAAAGTATCGACCTAAAAAAAACAGTATCTTAATAAAATGAATTAAATATAATGCTAACGAAAAACATGATAATACTTTTTTTTATTATTTAAAGTTATAACATAGACAAGGTGACGTTTTTAACTGTTTTATGGCACTTAGGAATAGTTTCAAGGGGAATAGATAAATTATAGAAATATTTTCAAAAGTACTTTTAAAGGGATATTTTTTATATTTTATAAAAGATAAGTATAAAAGTAAACATTTAAGCTCAAAATGGACAAAATGATATTCTTGCAACAGAGAGTGAAAACATTTTTTGAAATGGGAATATGGAAGTCTAGAAATTTACAGGGCTTATGACTTGTCATTGGCTGGTTTAAGTGACCACTTTACACACTGAGTAACATTCACCATTCTGCCAATGTTTAAACATCCACCTTTCCTCAACTCTTCCATATGTTGACTTTTGTGAAATAAAAGAGCTGAAACCTTTATCATGTGGGTGAGATTAATCCGACCGAATCAATTCACCTATTGGGCAACGCCTGAAAACAATTTTCCAATTTTTATACTTCTTCTTTTACTAGGTAGTTTAATCAAAAATGTTTTGAGTATATACAAATGTTTGTAAACAGGTTGAATTTCCTTCCTAGAATCATTTAGATCTAAATAACTCCCTACGGAGGAAATCCATCCTGTCTACAAGCATTTGGACAAACTCAAAACAAGATGATATTATTTGGAAATGGAGAGCAGACGGACAAGATGCGTTTTGGAATTGGACGATGTTTTCCAGCGTTATACGGACTGTAAAAAAATTGTTTTTTTTTTAATGTTGTTGAAAATTTAGGCTTGTGCTTCTTTATGCCATACTCAGTTCATTATTAATAAAAACGGGACAAGATTAATTTTGAAAATATATAAGGTTCATACAGTAGACACTCTTTATAAAATAAATGGTTAACTTTTTTGGTTTAAGTTTACAACGATTTAAACGAGCACTAAATAAATAGTCCAGATCTTGTCTCGATGTCCCTTACGTTTGTCAATGCTTCTTTCTTTTTGTTTAAAATGTTTTAAACTATTCTTTTATTGTAATATTTAAACCTTATAAATTGTATACATGGACAATGTCCGTTAATAAATAAATAAATAAATTCCACTATACAGATTTATAAAGAAGAAAAAATAAAAGAATTTGAGGTGAATAAGTCACTCAGATACCAAAATAATATTAAAATTCCTAAATTCCACACGTCATGGTCAAAATAGCTTTGTCTTCAAAGGTGTAAAAAATTATAATAATCTCCCCAATGAACTAAAAATAATATAAAGTAAATCAAAAGAAATTTTTTGAACACGTAAAAACTGCATTAAATTTTAATTAGTATAAATGTATTATTATTTTTTGTTTTTTTCTTTATATATTCTATGTTTTGTTTCTCATATACTCGTATATTGAAAATTATATAAACTCTTATAAATAAACAACTACAACAGTGTAAGTCACTATCCAAGCACAAGAGTTAGTCTCTTTTTTTGGAGTGTTACAGTGATAACATTTACTAGATGTATAAAAGTAAATAAGTATGTATAGAATTTTAAAAAAACATGTATCATTTATGAAATTTATTAATCAAAAATAAAAAAATATATTCATACATTTTCCCATCGACTCATATCCCTAAACCACATGAAAGGAGATAGATGAACATAAAATATTATTATGGATAACTTACATAGCGCCATTTTCGTAATATATTTTTTTGTCACATGCTGGCACGTTGGCACATGTCAATCGTTTTAAATTTACAATGGTAAATATGTACAAACATTTTATTTTTGGTTTTCCTAATTCTATTCTTGTGTAATATAAATTTATTTATGACACATTATGTCCATTGATAATTATAAGTTTGAAATCATATTTAGTCTAGTTTTAAGTACCTATTATATTATAACCGTATTGTTGCAAGCAAGCGAATTGCCTTATGAATTGGTGAATTCCTTCCAAGGTAACAAGGCAGTTGATGAATCGGTAAAGCTAGGAGCTGAGGCAGACCAAATAGGCTCAGAGCCCTACTGTGGGCTGTGAGCCTATTTGTATAGAATTTACTATTATTTGTATAGAATTTTTTTTAAACTTAAAAAAAAAATGTATTCATAACAAATAAAAATACAATATTACAACTAAATACAATTTTTTAGATTAATCAAATACATATATTTACATTAACGTTTCCCATTACGTAAAAGAAATTTTTAAACAATTCTTGTGTACATAATGGGGAGTGACGTCTTACAACAGTTTATTTTATTTTAATTAATAATATTTTTAGGATAACAAATAAATTACAAAAAATATATAAACGATGTTTTCAATCAGTGTTACATAAAGAAGAATTAAAGATGTAATTTTTCACTTCTTTCTTAAATATACTGTATTCCTGACTGTACTTTTTATTATCTTTGTTCATTTCATTAAAGAAAAATATTCCTCTGTAAGTATAATGATGTTGTGCAGTAATTGTTTTTAATTTAGGAATTAAGATTTTACCACCTGTTCTAGGTCGCGTACTTACGTTTTGTGACCTAGAAATACTACTATTTATTTTTCAACAATTCTTTTTATATAGCAATTTTATATCTAAAAGCTTAATTTTTTAAATAATTGAACAGTGGGAAAAGTAGACGGATTTTTCAAAATAACTTTTGTAATTAATTTTTGTATTTTTTCAGCCGGTAAAATATTCGTTTTAAAAGCACATATACCTTTTATGAAATTTATTAATGAAAAAAAAAATTTAAAAAAATAGGCGACTCACGAATGCGAGTAAATCGTGATATCAAATTTAATACGGCTTGTTGTATCCGGAAAAAAAACACTGATAATATTGGGATTGATAAAAATGACACTGCATTGCATTTGTTAGCAATATAACGCACGCACGCAATGCAACTATGAATAAATGGATGCAATGAGTTTCAATTGCTATTTATTTATTTTATTTATTTATTTATTTATTCACACTCTTTATCAAAATACAATTCCATGTTCACTTTGCCCAGCTAACAAGGGTACATACCCCGTTCCAAGCTAGGCAATTACATTTTAATATATTATAATAGTTAACAAATTAATATAGAGCACAGACAAACAAAATATAAACTTATTCGGATACACATTTTGATTCATATACATACAGACATACACATATATACACACATGTATATATAAATATACACATATATACACATGTACATACACACACACGTACATACACCCATGCGCATACACATACATACATTCATAAAAACATAGACAATTTATTTATGCGAAACTTCATGGTTGTCATCTATAAATATTTTTTTTTTTAATTATTCCTTATTTTTTATATTTCATTTTTGACATCCAGTAAGGTTCTCCAATCCGTGGCATGCATCAACTTTTCTGACTCCCTACGACCAATGTCATGAAAGAGCGAGGTCAACACCTTCCGTAACTTGACAGCACTCCCGTCTTTCCACGATTCTGGCAAAAGGTTATGGACCTTTTTGCCTACGTTATAGTGTTGTCTCGATGCCAGAACAGTGTTGACCCCTTCACTTAGTATCAGATCCCTATTAGAGTATCTTGTATTATGGTTGTGGTTGACGCTCGGGTAAATGTCTCTCTTTATGTGTGTAACCACTGCCGTTCTCAATATATACTGTTGAATAATATTCAGTATTCTGAATTCTTTGAAGAGCAAGTCACTTGGATAGCGAAATGTTTTTATTAAGATGACTCGAATTAAAGATTTCTGTGCAATTGCTACAGGTTCAAGGGTTCAGGTGCTACAGGTTATTATGACGAGCCTTTGAAAGGGACAAAAACCTCTCATTTTCAAGAATGTTTCTTGTAATAAAATTAGGGAATAATGAACACTCAAAACAAATACACGGTTTTTCAGGGCTAGACCGCGAAACTTCAGAGAAAAATTCCTCATGGTAGGCTTAAAAAAAAATCCTGATAATTTTTTTCCAAAGACATTAAATTTTTTTTTTTTTAATTATCTTAAAATGTAGTATATCCTTAATTTCTCGTGGCTCAAGCGTCTATTATTTTGACAGATAACAAACTTGGGCCTACTTGGTTTGAATATAAACATATTACGATTGCGCAGTTTATTTAGATATAAATAAATTAATTGATATTATTATTCAAGACTCAAACGAATGCAATGAAAATGAGCTGGCTCCGATCCCCTATAAGGCTAGCCACCTCGGTTGGTATCTGATTACTCATGTCGTTGTAACTACACACGAAGCAAAGTGTATCTATAAAAATATTTCTCGTGATTGATATTGCTTATTTAATTTTCCGAGGAGAAAGATTCCATCTGTGCCGACTCGCAATTGGAATCCAATACACGAAATGGCGATTTTAATTACGTAAATCGGTTTTTCGTGAGAAAATATTGGACGGCTTCTATTAGTGAAGCTCGTATTACATGTTCTTTAAATGAAACAATATCTTGAGCAATATTTGACCCAATGAACATTGTGTCATTGTAATACATAGATTGGGTGAACTCTTCAAACAAACAAACCATAAAATAAACCAAAGTCGGGAACAAAATGCCGAACACTCCTCTAGTGGAACGGAAGGCCCGTTGACTGCTGCCAACAGGCCGGCTTCTCCTGAAGAGTTTTAAGTGGTTTCCTATCCACATGAGCAAATGCTGAGAAGTTCCTGATTGGTCCACATTAGTATATCCCCCCTGATCCCAACGGTTTAGATAAATTAAAAGAAATTTAATTGCAGAAAAATCCACTTTTAAACCTTGTATATTTATAAGCAAGGTAAATAATAAAGCTACTCCTATTTAAAATAAAATAAAATGAAACAAACAAACCATCACGCCGTTTCTCCGTAGGGGTAGGCAGAGAGGATAGAACGCCACATCACTCAATTTTTGCATACAAATCTCGCTTTCTCTAGATTCATGCATCTTCTCATGCACGCGCGCTGATTATTTCGACTTTTAACATGCCCATCTTCAAGTATTTGTTGGATTTGGTCATGCCATGTATTTTCAGGTCGATTTCTGCATCCATCAACATTAGCATTTTAATTATTTTTTGCCGTTTTTTCGCTGTCCATTCGCTCTACATGTCCAAACCAGTGTAGAGCTCCTTTCTTGATTTTGTCGATAGTGTAAGCACTACTGAGATAAGTCTCAGCCTTACAGTCATAATGTACGGATCTCAAAATTTGTGCATCTATCGTACATAGTTTTACCACACATTTGCCCGAGAGATCGCATTTCGACAGCATTCAGCCTACTTTCATCCCTGTTTTTCCAAGTCCATACTTCGCTCCCATACATCAGGGTCGGGACCAGGACTCCATTGGGTGAAGTGTGAAGTCTTCAGAGTAATAATTCTTTAGCTCTATTGCACAGAACGAAAGCGTTCCAAATTTTTGGTTTTATTTTTAGTTTAACAACGTGTACCGAGCGGTTTCAGTTTGCGTTGCAATTCTCGACACGAGTACTAACGGCTCGTTGTATTACTATAAACTGTAGCTAACTTCGTGGTTGATAATCAAATAATGGTTTTGTACATATGGGCGACTCTATTAGCGACATTATTACTCTAAGATTAAGTATGTGGTTAAATTCAAAAATATTAGAACACGTCCTATTTTTCAACAAATATTTGAACTAAGATCTGAACGCGCATCCCCCGCCTGTGATACTGCTAACTGTCAACTTTAACTGTCAACGCGTATTTTTTGTTGGTTGCGTCGTTTTCTTTATCCTCTGTCTTTTGTATATTTATTTCACTGCACTTTTTCACTTATGCAAGAGTTTTAAAGCGCCTCTACATGTTACTAATACGTTGGCCAATACATATTGGCTAACGCGCAGGGGACTATTTATTGCTGGTGGAGCTAGCGCACGCACCGGCACATACACTGGCGCGCGATCTGTCTTTCGTTGGTTTTTCAACTTACATCAAAAGTCGCTGGTCATCGCATCCACACTTGTTGCGCCACATTTACTATATGTATTGTGTATTGCACATTAACTAGGTAGCGGCGTTAAAATTTATTGCTACCTACTGAGCCCTAGTTGGAATGTTGCGATTATACTACTGTGGGTACAGTTTTTTTCTCTCCGGCCCAATAACAACTGAACTGTCACCGAATGTGCATGCGATTTTGATTTTCTCAGTGTGATCGCTAACAAGTTATTCTAGCTATCAATAAGTCATTTCAATCCACTGGGTATCGCATAAATCAATAATCAAAGCATGAAAGGTTGTTTTTCAAATTTACCAAAAAATCCAATACTAATGCCGTTGTTCAAGGGTTCTTGGGATGCTATTCTGAACCACTCTCGCGGCACGAGAAAACAGTTTTTGTCGTGTATTTTATATGTAAATACGCGAGATAATACAGCCACGAAAACGTTTGGAATACTAACCCTGGTCTGATATATGTCTTAAATATTTTGTTTTATTTGTAATGTTATTTTGGTAGAATAAATTATTTTAGTTATAATAAAATAAATACAGGGTGTTCATTAAACCCTGCCACATCCGAAACCACGATAGTCAGTATGAGCAAGAAGACACATTGATATATTAAAATAATTTTTTGGAACAAATATTTTTTTTTTTTTAATATTAAAAAAAAAACAATGGTTGTTTACTTCTGCAGGGGAGAAACGAGGGGGGAGGGGGGAGCCTGAAACCTTGACAACCACGCGGCCGCGCTCCCTTCACTTCTTCCCTGCAAAGGTAAGCAACCAATTGTTTTTTTTCATATGCTAATATTTATTTTTGTCCATACTGATCATCGTGGTTTCGGATGTGACAGGGTTTAAAGAACACCTGTATAACAACTTTGTTTTTAACCACTATTTTTTTTTTCCACCGACCGGTTTTGAAGCAAACAAGCTTCTTCGTCAACGTTTGCGTAACTAATGAATTATTTCCTTTTTTATTTTAATTATGTTTACTAAATACTACACGTGGAGCATAAATCGAGTCTTTTTTTTCCTAAAAGTGGGTAATTTGATATGATTATTTTCGAAGCTAGACAGGAGTGGACTTAAAGAAATATTGTTAATTTGGTAATCAATATTTTTTTCTTGGTGAAATGATGGTGGAAATGAACTGGTATAAATGAATATAGTCGGCTAGTTACCTTGAAGTTGCCCCCGTTGATCCAGGGCAGCAGGCCGTCCACCAGCTGGCCGAGGTCCTCGCACACGAGCCCGTTGGCCGGGTTGGCCAGGAAGGCCAGCAGGTCCTCGCCGAGCAGCTGGCGCGCGCGCGGGTCCGGCCGCGCCAGCAGCGGCGCGAACCCGTCCAGGGTCGCGGGCCGCGCGTACGCCATGGCGGCTGCAACACAAACGTCGTGCTGATAACAGAAGCTCTTCAAGTTACCGTATACCAGATTGCAACAAGAAAATAAATCGTTCGTCCAAAAGTGAGCGAATCCGCCCTCCCGAGGGCGCTGAAAAGGACGAAGGGGGCAGTGCTGGCCCCGGGGAAAGTCAGGGGGGCATTGGTAGCAAAAAGGGGGCAGTGAGACTAAAAATATTTTAGCATTATAAAATATCTATAATGTCTACGTAAAAACAGAGACAAATATTGTGACAAACCACCAGGCTCACCCTTCCCATTAAAAAATCATTCTTTTTTCCTACTTCCCTGACATTATTCACTTATCGTCGGGTTTGAAACTACATTTAAAAAAAAATATATATGTCTTTATACCCTCATTGAATTACAGTGCAAATTTAATCACAGCAGAACTCCAATTATCCGAATCAATTGGGACCGGACCCCATTCGTATAATCAAAAATTCAGATAGTTAGATATTTTCCGAAAAAGGGTCTATTTTAATTTATTACTGTATGTTTTTTATTTTTATTTAAGAAGGTAAATATGAACAGAAAATATAAAAGGAAAAATAATGAAACCCACTAAACCGCGAAACCGGCTGGTCAGCAGGTTTCTTTTTTTTCCTTTACAAAGAAAAACGTTAAAGAAAGTACATAAATTCCAAAAGTAATATAAACATTATTAAGAACTAAAAGCATACGTATTTTTTTACACAAAATTTATTTACAAAAATTTTAATAGATGACTGTTAACATAAAATAAATATATATAAATATATTTATTTATATATATATACATAAAACCTTGTTACATATTAGCCATTTAATTATTTTTTTCTCAAAAATTTTGTCAACATTTTCTTTTAAGATCTGCTTAGGCATTTGTTTTGAAATTGAAAATTTTAGTAATTGTATAATGAAGTGTTTTTTGGCCATACTTGTTTACAAACCTCGGTACTGACAAGCCTTCACGTTGTGCTAGCCTTGTATTATGTGTATGTGTATACTTTTTCTGGTAGATACTATCAAATCGATATCTAGTAACAAATTTGAGCCATAGAATAGCATTTACGGACAGGCACCCTTGCTTTTTAAAAAGTTCGGGTACCTCTTCCTTATCAATTCTAGCTGATCTGTTCATTAATTTAAGAGCCGAGTTTTGTAAAGATTGAATTTTTTGATGTTGGTTTTACAAAAAAGGCCCCAACTGGTAATACCATACCTAATAACTGATTCCGCCAATAATTGATAAATAAGTCTTAATGTTTTTATTGGTCCTTAATATTTTACATACTTTGGTAATATGTTCATCCCATTTAAATAAATTACCAATAGTAATGCCCAAATACACATATTCATTAGTGAACGCGAACATTGTAGTTAGCTACACTAATTTTTTCACAGTTACATAATATGACAATGCCATTATGAAGACAGTTGAAATTATGAGATGCTAAATTAATTTGATTTAGTGCTGATACATGAGGGGATCTGACATGCATAATTTGAGTATTTTTTGCATTTATTGTAAGACCCATATCATGCGACCATTTTTTTATTTATTTACAATTTTAAAAAACCCGTTAGGGTTACATTAGAAATTTAATATTGTCTAGTCATTTTATGTCTCGTCTAGTCTAGTTAGTTCAGTCATCATGTGCTTTTTCAGATTGATTTTAAATTTGTCTCCATTAAAAGTTTTCAAATAGTAAGGTAGGTCGTTGTAGTGTTTAAGTCCATTATGTAGTATTTTTGACTGTCCTGTGTTTGTCTTTGCTTTTTCAATATGATAGTGTTTTTGTTGTCTGGTGTTATATTTATGTATGTCAGCATTTTTGACTAATATTATGTCGTCGTCTTGTATGTTTCCCAGTGTTATTTTGTGCACAATTTTTAAGGTCTCAATTTTAGTCAAGTAGTTTATGTCAAACTGGTGTGTTTTTTTGTACAGTTCAGTCGTAGAGGTCAGGTAGGGTAGGTTGTATGTTAGTTTAAGAATTTTATTTTTTTGTCTTTGTATTCTTGTTATGTCTGTCTTGTTACCAGTTCCCCAGAAGGCGATCATGTAACTCAATTTACTTTTGACATAGGCTTCGTACATCATAATTTTTTCCTTTCTTGATATAAAATCTTTAATTTTGTAGAAGAGGCTATGTAGTGATGCCATTACTATTTAAGCAAGGAATTCTACTCTTCTTGTAATTGACTTTCCGCAATAGATAAATGTCTGAGAAATAACAAGAAAATGAAAATGAATTATTAAAAATGAAAAATGAGCTTTTAATAATTTAATGAAAGGGCAACATTTTTAAATGTTAAGCGTAGTTACAAGTGTTGTACATTAGAACAGTATGTACGTACCGTACTGTAAACGAAAGTCATTGCTTGCTAAACATCTCGGTCAAAGTGAGCTGTTTGACTGTCATCATCACGAACAGTGGAGGAAGGGGGGACATTAGCGCGCCGAGACAGAATCATTTTTCTGGGTATCGCAGTACATTTCCGTCTTATTTTTATATTTTTCTGAAATTCTGAAAGCGATTCGGATAGTCCGAGTTCGGATAATTGTAATATTTTTTTCTTTGTAAAGGGATAGGGTACTTATTTTTCATCCCGAATTTGAAAAAAAATACAATGAAAAATATATGTAATATATCAACAATGAGCAAGGCTTTTTGAAAATGAGTAGGCGGTAAGGTGGGATGTCAAAAAGAATCCATTTGAAATTAATTCTTTAAATTTGTATAATGAGGAAGTTCAATGGCATATTTATAATTTTTTATTTGTTGCTAGGCAACGTTCCTGCTGCTTCCGAGCGGAACGCACACGTTCACTTGTTTTGTCCTCCCCTTACGGGGGTGATATTCGGATCCTCTGCCTCTGATCACCCTGGGAGTTCTTCTTTATTCGAGGCCGTTCTCTCATTGTAAATATCCGTGTTTTTATTTAGGTTTGCCAAAAAAATGTTACCTTGTTTCACTTATTCCAAACTTTTTGATCCACCACCCAGTAGAAAAAGAAGTAGCGAAAACTGAAACATAATGGGCAAAGATGGGAGCCGGCGGAGAACACGCGAGCAGGGCGATTATGGACGCTCTCTAGGGGATAGAGAAAGCGTTGCACGTAATTAGTACGTACATTACGTGCTATGAACTCTAAGCGCTTTCTTTTTCTTTTTGTTCCGAATCGCACTGCTGTAGCTCAATCATAAATAACTAAAGCATTTGAGCGATCACAATGAACAATGATAAACATGCTTAAGTTATCGCAGTCATAAGTCAACGCGTGTGTAATCTCTAAGTCAACGCTCGTGTCGGTTTGTTTTTTGTTTTCCTCGTTAATAAATGCAGTTCATTGGCGAAAAATCGGCGTTTACTATAAAAAAAAAATACAATATATTGCATTTGCAAAATAGTAAGGAGTATCTAATACAAAAAAGTGAAAATTAAATTACAATTACAATGGCGACTGCTTTTTTTGACGTTTGGCTTGCCAACCGCCCGCTAAATGCAATGAATAGCATGATAAATAATAGAATAAAAATATCAGTTTCGGAATATTTTCCATATTTACACCGATGAAATTTAAATATGTGATTGCGCAGCAGGATTATAAGTCGCGAAACGTAAATATTTTGGCATTTAATATTAGGTGTTCACGGATGTTCCATTGTGATCGCGAATACGATAAACAACCATTATTTATTTCTGAAAGTTAAATCTTCTTCTTCTTCTCGGTTAAGATCGATTAATTTGGTATCAGCTAAAAGCTAACTCCTGAGACTTTGAGTTTCAGCTGTTCTTCCCTCTCCTTGGTGGTCTTCCGGGCAGACGGCAAACGGCCGGGATTTCGTGGGCAATGGTATAGGGGATTTTAGAGCTGTCCATTAATGGAATTATTGACGTAATCTCTCCATCTATTTACTATGCACTGGGTATCGCAAATCCGTCTAACTTCTTGACTCTAGATTCTGCCTCTTTTGGGTTTCCCTGCGATTGCCTCTAGTACTTTCATCTCTGACGTTCTGAGCAGTTTTTGGTTTTTCTATTTGGTTTTTCTATTTAATTTTTCTACTTCGTATTTCGTATTTTTTATTTTCTGTCTATCCTCGCCTCTTTTGTATACACCATGATTTGGTCTGACACACCTTTTGTATATCCGAATTATGTTTCCAATAATCATGTGTTCACTGTACTATACGACATTTCTTAGGCATCCAGATGTTTACTAACTGAGATGGATATGTTCTCATCATCACTATGGCAGCATCATCTGCATGGCATGATGTTAATGACCTTATCTCCCTTAGTAGATTCACTACTTTTGTTTGTTCTTAAAAGCGTTTTTTCAATATATTTAATCTGCTTGTGTAAGAAAAGATTTTTGGCGTATATATTGTTGTGCTATATTTAGTTATAAAGGTGCTAAACTTGCTTTGTTTCTTTGTTGTTCTCAATATGTGTTATTTTCTAAATATTAATATTATTTATGTCCCGAATTGAGTTGTTGTAACTCCTGGGAATGTAATTCAACGTATTATAATATACTTTGTTTTATGATTTTAAAATATAAAAAAAATAAAAACCATGGTGAAAGATTGTTATCACGTCGCTTATTAGCACGTCGATAGTTATTTTTGATTAAGTTACTGGAAGATACCGAATCCCGTTGTGAGGAGTATGGCCATCTCGAGTATGATGCAGTCGAATCGGAAATAAAAGGTTTAATTTTTAATAGAAATTGATTACGCACTACGAAATCGCACAGACCGCTAGTTCGTAGTCTGGTAGTCTGGTTACGAGTATCGGACTGCCGAAATGGGTGTCTCGCGTGCCGGGCGCCTATGTTCATACATATTACTAAATGTACGTAGAATATACGTAATATTAGTCTGTGTGTATTCTAGTACGGGTATGTAGTTCCGTGGCCGTGTAGTTTTTGTCAAGTCTGCATTAATGGCCGTTTAGCACGAAGGCGGATTAGAATCGGCGGCGTCTGGGAGAATACCACCACCGCCTGCCGGTATCCGGTGAGCCAACATAAAAATACCCATAGCTTTACGCCACCTTTTTTGTAATAAATTACGTCAAGGACGCGTCGCCCTTTGGAATGAAGTGAAGGTACACCATTTCTTCGTGCCCACGGGTTCTTACTGCCGTTTTAAAATCTGTTCTACTTATTTAGAAATGGCGGGAAGAGTTTTTTTTATTTATCCATCATAAGCTTCATGTTACGTGTGACTAAGGAATTCAAAAACATAGGCACTTTGAAGTTGATGTATACTTCATTAGTGAGAAGCCAGTTAGAGTATAACTCTACAATATGGACTCCTTACTACAACTGTCACCAAAATTCTCTTGAAAGAGTCCAAAAAAAATTCTTACGGTTTATAAATTTTAAACTTAGAATCAGTCGTGAAATTTTAAATGACGGGTTTTTACTAAAAACATTAAATTTGTTAAAACTTAACGATAGAAGAAAAATTATAGACCTTTTAAATTTATTCAAAATTGTAAATTCAATATGGGATTGCCCTGAACTGTTATCTCTCATCAACTTCAGGGTGCCTGGAAGAATGACTAGACAGGTGCCACCGTTTTGTAGCAACAATTCACGGACAGTGTATACTTGTAATGCAGTATTAAATAGACTTCATGAACTCGGCAAGTTATTCCCACGTATCTGATATATTTAGTGTAGGGTATTGTTCTTATAGAACAAACCTTTTGAAATTTTTCAAAGATGATGAATGGTATTTATATTTATTTATTCATGCATTTCATTTACAATTTTTTGTTCACATTGCCTAGCTGTGTGAAACAGTACTTATGATTTTCTTGTTGTTTTACTGTAGAATGTTTTATTATTTAAACTTTCTACTGAATATGCTTTATAATTTTTGGGTTATTTTTTAAAATATAAATTTTGTATAATTTTTGGTGTGATCGTTTTTTTTAATCTTGTTTTTAATATTCATGTTTTTGAAGAAAAAAAAATTAAGCCAAATATGTTAATATTATAAATATTTGTAAAAGGCAGATTTGCCGTTTATGTTAATAAAATAAAAATAAAAAATAAAATAAGTACATACATTTTTTGTACACTTTGCCCCAGCTGACAAGAGTACATACCTCGTTCCAAGCTAGGCAATTACATTTAATACAAAGTAATAATTTTTAGACAAATAAAATATAAGCTTACTACAATTAATAAATGCGTTTGTAGTGTCTAGAGTCGATTATTGTAATGTTATCTACGCAGGTCTACCAATGAATAAAATGACTCGCCTACAGTCTGTATTGAATGCCGAAGCGAGACTTAGTTTTGGAATCTCTAAATTCAGTCATATCACTCCACTACTTCGGGAATTGCACTGGCTACGTTTTCCACAGAGGGTGGAATACAAACTCTGTTGGCTTATGTATAAGTCACTGCACAACTCTTCTCCAGAATATCTAAGGGAACTCTGCATTCCAGATGAACTAGCTGACAGACGTCTTACGCTTAGATCAGCTACATCTACGTCGAAAGGAAAAGTTATTATACCTCTACGCAAACAGCGCACTAAATTCGGCGAACGTGCATTTGCGGTCGCAGGCCCTACGGCATGGAATGCTCTCCCAGCAGAAATCCGAAACCGTGAGAGGGAAGTGATGTTTCGGAAGAAACTTAAAACCCACTTGTTCTCTAAATCATTTGAATAAATTCTTAGCATGTGGTTAAAAAGTAATATGAAAAAGTACATTATTTTTCTTAAATTAAAAAGTTAAAATTACCTCTTTTAAATTTAAATTTAAATCTTAAAGTAGGGCACACATATCATACATATTGTTATGTGTGTTCTAATAATAACATTGCAAATATATTTAATTTATAAATTGTTTATCACATATGTCTTGACCATTATTTTAAATTTTGATATGTTTTTTTCTTCATAAATATTTTTTTCCATTTCGTAATACTTTTTAATTGCTTTAAATAAAATGGAATTTTGTGACTTTGCCTTTTTCCTAAATGGAAGTCTAATTTTGTTCTTTTCTCTAGTATTGTGATCGTGTTCATGCTGGTTCCGATCAATTTTTTTCCAAAATTCTGTTTTTTTATTAGAGTTTATAATTTTATGAACAAATATCATTGTATTGTAAAATATTCTTTGTTTATATGTTAATAATTTCATTTCATTTACCATCGACTTTACCCTCGTATATCTGGTTTTTTTTAAAATGATTCTAAAGGCTTTATTTTGTAATACAGTTAGTTTATCTATGTTTTCTTTGTTTGATAAAAATAAAATGCTACTACAGTAGTTAACGTGTGGTTCAATAATTGCTTTGTAAATAGTTTTGCAGGAGTCCTTATCAATAAATTAAATTTACATATTTATATAATAACTTTGTAAAGCGCCATTGAGGTATGATATTACGAAAATGGCGCTATATAAGTTATCCATAATTATTATTATTATTATACCTTATGATCAAGCATTAAAATTAGGAATAAATATAAAGGTGCGCGATTTTCGGCTCACCTTACACCAAACAAGTTTGAGCCTTGATAAAAATATCTGAAAGAAAGTTAAGCACTCGAATGCCTACTACTGCAGGTCTCGGATCTACTCTTACACAACCGATTATATCTAATGATTACATATTGTTGCACGTTGGAAGTTGGAATATGTGTTCAATGATGTAAAGGATTCCTTAACCTAAAATTAGATCAAGTTAAGGTCATATTATTTATCGCGGGTTAACAATACAGTTCTGTGTGTGAAATAGAACCAGAAATAGAACCCTATAGTCTGTTCATTATTACAAGAGTTTCCAAATGAACAAACCAGCCGCGTGACATCCGATGAAGAATAGCCTATTTCACACACACCATCTTAATCTAAACATCATGGTAAAATTATAGTTTGAATTATAGGATTGAAATTTATTAGATTTGTTTTTTCACCTATTCAAATTTGATAATATTTATATTTTTTTTTTTTTTTTTTTTTAATATAAAACTCCACAGTTAATGATTTTAGCAAAAATATCTTGATTTATTATTTTCATTGGCAGCATACTGATAAAATAAAAGAATAATTTATTAGTAAAGTAAACCTTGAGAAAAAAGCTTGTTTAGCTTTGAAACCGGTCGGTGGAAAATTATAGTGGTTAAAAACAAAGTTGTTTTATTTATTTTATTATAATGAATTCAAGACAATAATTTAATGTTTATCTGATTTTATTTATATCACAATACTTGTAGTCGGTTGTACTTTATTAATATTTTCAAAACTATTGCATAATGACTGTGAATTAGGAAGAATAACATTTTACACTTAAGTATTTGTTTATAAATTTGTATAAACCACTTAATTTATTTTTTTTAATTACACTTCGACCGGTTTCGAGGTTACTACCTCATCGTCAGGAATTTAACTAACTTATAATTACACACGTTGCTATTTATATAATAAACTTGTAACGCGGTATTTCACTATGAGTTTTTTGTAAGTTATTGCTTTGTTGGCCGTACTTGCCAATAATATATTATTGTTTTCAAAAACATTTTTCACTTTGTGGTATGACATTTTACACTTATTTGTTTATAAATTTGTATAAACCACTTAATTTTTTTTTTTTAATTACACTTCGACCGGTTTCGAGGTTACTACCTCACGATGAGGTAGTTACCTCGAAACCGGTCGAAGTGTTATTTAAAAATAAAAAAATTAAGTTGTTTATACAAATTTATAAACAAATAAGTGTAAAATGTCATACCACAAAGTGAAAAATGTTTTTGATAACAATAAGAATAACATTAATAATGTATCTTAAGATATACAGCGATAAACACATAATACACCATATATATATATATATCTATAAATAAATTCAAAGTAAATCTAAAGAAATTTTTTAAACTCGTGTAAAAACAACATTAAATTTTAATTAGAATGAATGTATTATTGTTTTATGTTTTTTCTTTATATATCCTATGTTTTTATTTTTATTTGCATGTACTCGTATTTAAAATTATATAAACTCTTATAAATAAACAACTAAAACAGTGTAAGTCACTCTCCAAGCACAAGAGTTTGTCTCTTTTTTTAGAGAGTTACAGTGATAACATTTACTAGATGTATAAAAGTAAATAAGTATGTGTAGAATTTTAAAAAAACATGTATCATTTGTGAAATTTATTAATCAAAAATAAAAAAAAATATTCATACATTTTCCCATCGACTCATATCCCTAAACCACATGAAAGGAGATGGATGAACAAAAAATATTATTATTATTATTATGGATAACTTACATAGCGCCATTTTCGTAATATAATACCCGAAGGGCGCTTTACATTATGATTCTATAGATAAATAAATTTAATTGAAGCTTTTAAATTTGTAATTTAATTAAAATAATTTATTTTGCTGTCACATGCTGGCACGTTGGCACATGTCAATCGTTTTAAATTTACAATGGTAAATATGTACAAACATTGTATTTTTGGTTTTCCAAATTCTATTCTTGTGTAATATAAATTTATTTATGACACATTATGTCCATTGATAATTATAAGTTTGAAATCATATTTAGTCTAGTTTTAAGTACCTATTATATTATAACCGTATTGTTGCAAGCAAGCGAATTGCCTTATGAATGGGTGAATTCCTTCCAAGGTAACAAGGCAGTTGATGAATCGGCAAAGCTAGGAGCTGAGGCAGACCAAATAGGCTCAGAGCCCTACTGTGGGCTGCCCAAATCTGATCCTCGTAATGGACATAGACTGTGAGCCCAAAAGCAGAGCATGACGCTCTGGCAAAAAGTAACTGGTCAGCGCCACGCGTTGGAACTACTAAAGGGACAATCGCAGAGGTTTACTTTGACCTGGTGAAACTTAGCAAAAACCAAGTGAGGGTTATCACTAGAGCACTTACAGAGCACTCCATATTGAATAAACTTAATTATTTATTCATTTATTTAACTTTTTGTACATATTGCTATTTGTACATTGGCGGGCTTATTCCCAAATGGCAATTTCTTTCAACCAACCAATAAAATAAAAGTTTTATTTTTATAATTCAAGTTACAGAACATATTCAATAGAAAAAAAATATTAAAAAGCAAAAGATATATAAAAATAGAAATAAACGAAATAAATTACCTTAAATCAAAACTCAATGGGAAAAAAGAGGAAACGCTGAGAGATTAAAGAAGAGAAAGGAGATGTTTCTTCAGATGTGATTCAAACAGAGATAATGTAGTAACATCTTTGATGGTGGATGGGAGATGATTCCACAGTCGAGCCGCATGGACACTATATGAGTTAGAGAAGAAAGAGGAATTGTGGATGGGTATTAAGAGAGTGCCTTGAGAATTAGAACGAAGAGGTAAACCATGAACTGATAAGCGTTGAAATTTTTCACGCAGGTATATAGGAGCGTTAGGACTATGAAGTACATTGAACAGAAGTGAGAGGGAGTGATAGTCTCTCCGCTGTCTAATTTGAGCCATTTCAGTTGCCTACGATAATCAGAAATGTGGTCATATTTCCTAAGACCAAAAATGTACCTTATGCATGTATTCTGAAGTCGTTCAAGTTTATCGAGTTGCTCACAGCTTAAATCAGTCATGGAAACATCAGCGTAATCTAGAATGGGCAGTAGTAATGCTTGTACAAGGGTGCATTTAGTATTAATGGGTAAGAATTTTTGCAACCTTCTAAGTGAGTGCAGACTGAAAAATATTTTGAGGCTTAATTCATTAGTATGAGCTCGCTAGCAGAGATGTTCATACATTTGTGCTCCTAGATTTTTTACGGATTTCCTGTATTAAATATTGGTACCATAAACTCCTTGCTAGAATGTACCTTTCTGAAACCTATTAGATTAGCCAAATATATAGGTATAAAACTAAACATAGAATCAGTCATGAATTTTTAAATTACGATTTTTTACTAAAAACATTAAATTTGTTAAAACTTAACAATAGAAGGAAAATTATAGACCTTTTGAATTTATTCAAAATTGTAAATTCAATATGGGATTGCCCTGAACTGTTATCTCTCATCGACTTCAGGGTGCCCGGAAGAATGACTAGACAGGTGCCACCGTTTTGTAGCAATAATTCACGGACAGTGTATACTTGTAATGTCGTATTGAACAGACTTCATGCACTCGGCAATAGTTATTCCCATGTATCTGATATATTTAGTGTAGGGTATTGTTCCTATAGAACAAACCTTTTGAACTTTTTCAAAGTTGGTGAATGGTAAATATATTTATTTATTTATGCATTTCATAATATTTACAATTTTTTGTTCACTTTCCCAGCTGTATGAAACAGTACTTATGATTTTCTTGTTATATTACTTTAAAATATTTTATTATTTAATAAGTTTTTTACATTTATTCTTGAATTGTTTAAACTTTCTACTGAATATGTTGGATAATTTTTAGGTTTATTCTTTTTATGGGTTTTTTTATTGGGTAAAAAGAAATTTATTTAAAAAAAAAAAAATACTAAGCCAAATATGTTAGTATAATATTTTTTTGTAAAATGCAGATTTGCTGTTTATGTTAAAAAAATAAAAATAAAATGAAATAAATAAATATGCATGTGTGTGCAGATTTGCCATTTATGTTTTTAAAATAAAATAAATGAATATGCATGTGTGTATACTAGTAAGATTATATTTTATTTGTCGGTTCTTTCTTCTTTCATTTGAATAAATCCGTAGCAAGTGACAACAAAATAAATTATTCTAATTAAATTACAAATTTAAAAGCTTCAATTAAATTAACTTAACAATAGAATCACCATGTAAAGCGCCCTTGAGGTATTTTATTACGAAAATGGCGCTATATAAGTTATCCATAATTAATTAATTAATTGATTAAAATAAATAAACTTGTAATTTTTTACTAGGCATTAAAATGTAATTGCCTAGCTTGGAATGGGGTATGCAGCCCTGTTAAGGACATAGTTTTTAACAAAAAAATGTATATAAGTATGATAAAATAAATAAATGAGGTTAGAGCATAATATGCGTTAATTTATGAATAATTAAATATCTTTTGTTTTTATAAGAACACATTATTTAAATGATATATACTATAAGTATTTTAAGATTTAAAAATAAATAAACCTAAATTTGTTGCAACAGAGAGGGAAAACATTGTTGAATTGTAGTCAATTTTAATATTATTTTGGTATCTGAGTGGACTTATTCATCTCAAATTCTTTTATTTTTCTTCTTTATAAAACTGTATGGTGGAATTTATTTTATAAATAGTGTCTACTGTATGAACCTTAAATATTTTCAAAATTAATCTTGTCCCGTTTTTATTAATAGTGAACTGAGTAAAGAACTGAATAAAGAATCACAAACCTAAATTTTAAACAACATTAAAAAAAAAACTAGTTTTTTACAGTCCGTATAACGCTGGAAAACATCGTCCAATTCCAAAACGCATCTCGTCCGTCTGCTCTCCATTTTCAAATAATATCATCTTGTTTTGAGTTTGTCCAAATGCTTATAGACAGGATGGATTTCCTCCGTAGGGAGTTATTTAGATCGTAATGATTCTAGGAAGGAAATTCAACCTGTTTACAAACATTTGTGTAAACTCAAAACATTTTTGATTAAACTACCTAGTAAAAGAAGAAGTATAAAAATTGGAAAATTGTTTTCAGGCGTTGCCCAATAGTTGAATTGGTTCAGTCGGATGAATCTCACCCACATGACAAAGGTTTCACCTCTTTTACTTCACAAAAGTCAACGGATGGAAGAGTTGAGCACGTGACAACAAAATAAATAATTTTAATTAAATTACAAATTTAAAAGCTTCAATTAAATTAACTTAACAATAGAATCACCATGTAAAGCGCCCTTGAGGTATTTTATTACGAAAATGGCGCTATATAAGTTATCCATAATTATTATTATTATTGAGGAAAGGTGGATGTTTAAACATTGGCAGAATGGTGAATGTTACTCAGTGTGTAAAATGGTCACTTAAACCAGCCAATGACAAAAGCTTTGTAAATGTCTAGACTTCCATATTCCCATCTCAAAAATGTTTTCCTTCTCTGTTGCAACAAATTAAGATCTGAATCCCCTCTCCCTACGGAGGAAATCCAGCCTGTCTGCAAACATTTGGACCCACCTAAATAAACCTAAAATATTTAACGTGTTACTAAACAATATTAAAAATACTGAGTTTAATACAGGAGTGAGACGTATGCTCAAATTATGGTTAATAGAAAAAAGTTTTTTCTATTAGTGATAATTTTTAATTTTTGATAATGTAATATGTAATGTGTTTCAAGTAAAATTATTATTAATGTAGGTAAAGGATGAATAATCGAAGCAATTTATAAGAACTTGCTGACGAGTTGTATGTATGCAACTCAGCAGGACTTTAATTTAAGACTTTTTTGTAAATATTTTTGAAAAATAAATTAAAACATAAAACATAAAAAATATTTAAAAAACTCAAAAACATCGGGTTGTGGTCCCGTGGCTAGTGTCTCGAACTCACGGATCAAAAGTCCGTGGTTCGAATCGCACTCTACCCCAACTTGATTCCCATTTTCTAATAGTGAGTTATTTATTATTATTTATTACGGCGGCCTCCGTGGTGTAGTGGTCAAGACGCTTAACTCACGCACGGAAGGTTCCGGGTTCGATTCCCGGTGAGAACACAAAAATTAAAAATGTGATTTTTCTCAAGCCTGGTTGTTCTGTAATGTAATTCACCACTGTAATTGGGCATCCTGGCCTGTTGTGGTGCAAAAAAAATTAAATGAAATGAAAAAAAAAATATATATATTTATTTATTTATCAGCGGACATTGTCCAAGTATACAATTTATAAGGTATTATTTATTTACAAGTTATTTACAACTCGTTGAAAATGGCCCTCAAAATGAAATATTTGCGTAAATTATAAGAACGCAAATTTTGATTTTTTTTTTATTTAAAAAAAATATTTTTGAAAAATAAATAAAAATACTCTAAAACATTGTCAAATAAAAACCGCTCATATGATCTTATGATCTTATCATAGAAATTACAAGGAAGTAAATAAGCACTAAATATAGGCACATCGGAAAAGGCTGCTCGCCTATAATGCAATTATAATAAAATAATAAATGATAAAATACTTACATATTCAACAGATGTTAGTCGCTATGTGTCTGCTAGCAATGATTTCTTTCCGATACTTGGTAATTCCTTATTTTTTATCATGATCCTTGTGACACTTCACTAATTATAATAAATCACTCATTATAACACTTTTAGTAGCACTCACAAACACTGGAATGTTCTATTTAGCTGTCTTATGCGTATTGCAATTATTTTTAGTCACTTATAAAATCAATTTCTGTAAAAACAAAATAAAAAATTGTAAGCAACGGTAAAGGCAGCAAACCATAGAGAAGAGAAGCTAGTAAAGGAGATACAAACTACACATCATATGGCCAGTTAAAGGACCGTGCAGAATGAGGAGACGCGTGGAGGACACGAATCGTAGAGGGCGATCCCTCGAGAGTAGCTAGTAAAGGAGATATGAAATTTAGTTTTCCTATTTGAAGTTGGGGGTTCAAACTGTTAGTGGGGTCGCAGTGAGTCACTTGTTGCTGGAGGATGTAATTCTATAAAATGCTGCAAACGCCCAGTTGCATTCCACCGGTAACACTACTGACTAGTCCAACTCGTTAGCGTCCACGTCGCGAACCCTGGGCAATGGGGATCACAGCAGATAACGAGAGGATGAAAGGTGAGTTTTTGGCGCCTCAAAATCAACCAGCTAAGGGAAGGTAACCCCGACAGAATAATCCACCAGAAAAGGCAACGGTAAACCACTCTGGTAATTTTTTCCTAGGAATCACTACGGCGAGTACATCAATAAGCAGTCGTCCTGGATGCAAAACGTAAAATTAGCGCAGGACAGATACATATGCTTTGCTGTAGGGATCGCCAACGTCGGGGGGACCCGGCAAGGCACTAAAAGAAGAAGATTTGAAGTTCCTTAAAAATGAACCGTTTGGAGAAGATTTGGCGAGATCGAGGTATATCAATAAACACAAAAAAGCGATTGATGGAAGCCCTGGTATTCTCCGTTTTCCTATATGGGGCTGAAACATGGACAATGCATGCCTACGAGAGGAAGAGGATCGATGCATTCGAGATGTGGTGATGGAAAAGGCTTCTGCGTGTGCCTCAAACAGCCAGAAGGACGAATGCATCGATACTGGAAGAGCTTCATATTGCAACTCATCTATCAGTGGTGTGTTTGAGAAGGATACTGTCTTTCTTTGAACGTATTGCTAGACGTGAGCCAGACAATCTAGAAAAGGCAATAATGTCTGGCCGAGTTAAAGGTAGGAGAAGCCGGGGTAGAATCCCATATAGATGGACTGACCAAATAAAAGTGGCTACGGGGCTAAAATTTGATGAGTCAGTTCGTCGGGCCGAGGACAGACTAGAGTGGAATAGACTAAACAGAAGTCTTCATGGTGATAACGATCCTCAGCATTGAGGGATCGACTTGGAAGAAGATATTAAGTTGCTTAGATTTAGATGGGGACATGTACAGCGAATGCCTGATTCCCTAGAGGATTAATGAGCGGACACCCGGGTGGAAGGAGATCAGTGGGAAGACCCGGGCTGAGATGGGAGGATGAAGTGAGAAAGGATGCAGCGCAGTTTCTCCAGGTGGCGAATTGGAAGACAGCGGCTGAGGACAGACAGTTGGAGGCGAAAGATGCAGGAGGCCAAAGCTCGATATGGGCTGCAGCGCCATCGGAGAGAGAGATAATGCATGCGGTCCCAGGCTTGATTCCCGGCAAGATTTAGACAAAACATTTTTTTGTAAATGTTTTTACACTGAACTATTTCATAGACTCTGGATTGGCACCTGAAATTCTAAAAAGTAGTGCCTTATCCACCACTAGATGTGTATAGTGAGACTGGCATTTGAATGTAAGACAGATTATCACATGAGTTTTTAATCATTTGTCGCACTGTTTCATTAAAAAAAAATTTTTTTTGTTATTTATTATAGTTTTTTCATTGCATTTTACAATAGGTATACAAAGTTACAAATACAAAAAAACTATTACACCTAATCAAACATATTTATATAGCTTAAGTTTAGTAAAAGGCAATTGTGCTGTATAAAATAAAAAAAACATATCTGTTAAATTTTTGTTTTTAAACACATGTATTTAAAAAATGACATATTTTGCTTGATGTAACACGTTATGGCACCGTTTTTAGCCAGTCTCTTGGGAGATAACAATCGAATGAGATGTTATTATTGATCTGCAGTGCCTTGTACACAAATAGGTACAAATAAAGGCACCACTGTATAACATTATAATACTACAGTGCTTTAAAAATTTCCAGTAGCTAAGTAAGACAGTATTTTTTTGTCAATTTTTTATATTTTATGAAAGAGTTTTTTAAAAATTGAGATTTTTACTATTGTCAGAGCAGGCTTTATTGTAAGATTGGTCTTTTACATTATACATAGTGTAAATAAGATGAATTTAACTAAAAACATTTATTATTAATGGATTCTCAAAATAGTATTGTAACAATGAAAAGGGTAATTCATAAATTAAGTGTTTGGATATCTAATATTTTAATAATAATGATTTTTAATATTCTTGATGAAACTTCATAGTTATTCAATTTGAAATAAAATATTAATTGAAAGAATTGTGTATTATTTTGTTAATGGCAGTTTTTATACCATCTTTTTTTTGTTCATTTTTGCACCGAAACAGGCCAGGAGGCTTAATTACAGTGGTTAATTGTAACAGAACACCCAGGCTAGAGAAAAATTACATTTAATTTTTGTGACCTCATCGAACAATCAGAATCGAACCCGGAACCTTCTATGCATGAGTCAAGTGTCTCAACCACTGCAGTACGGAGACTACCGATTTTATTACATTATTATTTATTTACTTGAGTTAGTTATTGCATTTATATATCATATAAATATACATTATGAAAGGCTGAGATAAGCATTATCGACAAAATCAAGAAAGGGATTCTGCGTCGGTTTGGACATGTAGAGCGAATGGACAGCAAAAAAATGGCTAGATAGATTTACAATGCGAATGTTGATGGTCGCAAAAATCGAGAAAGAGCGAGAAAGACATGGCTTGACCAAATACAACCAATATTTGTAGACATGTCAAAAGTTGGAAAAATCAGCGCACATCTGTGAAAAGATGTACGTGTGTAAGGAAAGCGGGGTTTGTATGCAAAGATAGAGTGATATAGCGTTCTATCCTCTCAGTCTTCCTCTACCCCTAACATTTTCAATAAATCGCAAATAACGAACAAAGACAGGTAAAACCTCAGAGTAATCAATCACTAGAGAAGCCCTTTACAACAAAATAGTTCCAAATTTTTGGTTTGCATTTTAGTTTAACAACAAACGTGTAATGGACGGTTTCGGCTTGCGCTCGCAATTCTCGACTTGAGTACCTACAGCCCGTTGTATTGCTGTAAACTGTAGCTCACTTCGTGGTTGACAATCAAAGAATGGGTACTAAGTAGCTAGTACTGGACTACGTGACTGGACATGAAGTGGACGTATGTAACGCCAGGTGTTATTAGGAGTATACTTTTAATGACATTTGTAATTTTTCCACGATTTCTCCGAGTGGATATAAAATACCGAATAATAACATTGCTGTTTGTACAGTTATGTGTAAACATTCAACACAATATGTACTTTTGTTTGAAGATGCCTTTAAAAGATATAGATACATAAAATAAAATCAGCAGAAAATAAAGAAACATTAAAGGAAAATTAAATAAGAAATTATAACATAGGTATGCAGCAAATTAACAATAAATAAAGAGTTTAAATATAAAAAGTATTGAAGTAACAGAGGCGATGTATCATGGCATAAACAGTAAAACAAGTATAAAACTTAGTACATTTTTATAATTTAGAAAAGAAGTGATTAAAAGGTAATGATTTTAATTTGTATAAAGATAAATGAAATAAATCTAAGTTTCCATGTTTGTTTGCCAACATGTGGAGCCGTGGAATAGGTGAGTATTTGCTGCGGACTGTTTTTTTTATAGGGACACAATATCTCTTACTACCATATAATTACTTCAGTTTCACATAGACAACAGCCTTCTTTTCACTACAAATGCCTTTTGAACTGACGGATGTTAAAGATATACAGACATATATCAAGATCCGTACAGTATGCAAGGCTGGGACAAGCATTACCCACAAAATCAAGATAGAGGGGCTGCATTGTTTTGGACACGTGGAGCGTATGGACAGCAAAATAACGACTAAAAGATATACGATGCGAGTGTTGCTCGATGCAGAAAATAAGGAAGACCGAGAAAGACATTGCACGACCAAATCCAACTAATACTTGAGCGGGCATGTCAAAAGATAAGATGTATAAATGTAGCTGAAGCAAGATCTATATGCAAAGGCAGGGTGGTATGTCGTTCTATTATCTTTACCGACCCTTACAGGAGAACCGTTTGTTTTTTATGTATATTAAAAGTTATTTATAATAATAATTCTATTTGGCTGATTTATATGGTGCCACTTTTGTGAAAAAACACCTCAATGGCGCTTTAAGTTACATATTATATTTTCTGATTTATAATTGAGGGTATGATAAAACTAAAGAAGTGAGATTTTAGTTGGGATTTGAACTGACCGTGACTGTCGATGATTCGTAAGTTTGAAGGCAATTGCGCCGGATTTCGAGAATTGCTAAGTTTTCCTCTGCCTGAATCAAATGCTGACCGAATAGTAAATTTTCTTTGGCATGTATTTTCCCTAATACAGAGGTTCGATAAGTATCTTGGAGCCATTTCATGAAGGGATTTGAATTCTGTCCACCAAAGCTTTTTTTTATTCTCTCTGGGCTTTTTAATATGTATATTATGATTATTTAATGTGTATAAGTAGGAACTATAAAATGAAACATCTGATTATTTAACATGGTCATTCTTACTAATTGAATATGTTTGAAAAGGGAATAGTATTCTGTTTTACATACCTATTGGAAACTTGCACTAATTTGCATTTTATGAAATAAATACATTCGAATTCATTGTTTAATCAAATATTTTGATTTAATCTTCGATAAAAACCCGTTATCATTCGTTTCTAGGTTATGTTACGTACGTTACAGATAAATTTATTTACTTATTTACGTACTGGGTCACGGGAAAAATCTAAACTCACGATTTGAAGATTACAAAACCTAAACGAAACTAACACTGTTTATCTTTATTGTTATTATTATCTTGGACCCGATAGCGCTCTTAATAAAACCAATTCACCGACCTTTCGGGCAGAAGGCTGAAATAAAAATTTGCATAAAATAATGACATCATGAATTGATCAAACACGGCGGATTGTAAACCGAGCAAAATAAACATGTAACTCGGATGACGGAATAAAAAGATTTCGACGATATTTACCAAATATCGCGGGAGAATAGGGTGATAATTGGAAAACATTCAGCGCGCAAGGTGGAAAAAGGAAGGTATTTTGCACCGGTTAGACATTACGTCAATCTGGAGATTGGCAAAAAAGAACTGTCAAAATACAAAATAGGAATTGAGCAAAGAACCAAGGACATTCCACCGATGCAAATGTAAATATTGCCACAAAAGCGAAATTACATCGCAAACATCGATTTCAGAGCAGTTTCCTTCACATTCGAGCGAAGCCACCCGCTGAAATTCGCACGCGTGAAACAAAAGACGTTAGAATAAAAACATTTGCTAATAAAAGTGGGCAGGAACTTCCATTTTGAGAAGTGCTATTTATCGCGAAGCGGATAACCGATGTAATAAAAAAAATGAATATGCACTCGAATCACTTACACATAAACTCGCGCTAGGATTTTAGACACAATGTTGATACATTTGGGCGAAAAATCGGTTTCAGAAACAACACGGGGCGATATCGGCGAGACTGGCAGCCATCATTTTGAAATTGTACAATCGACGGCGCATGCGCCAATAAAAATTTAGTCACGTGACTATAATATCGCTTGAGTACTTGATTAATTTAATAAAACTCAAAGTTTCACTTTTACCATTTTTTTGTTGTTTATTTACATTTTATTAAACACACCATTATCGTTTTTCAGCCAAATGCTAACATGAAATACGTAGCCAACAAAAGTACTTTAATACCAAAGCAGATCACATAATAAATACTACATTGAATTTTTAGGATGTAATGTATAATTCCCTAATTTATAATGTTTTACCATGAATTAAAAACTAATATCAATGAACATTCAATACCGCACCTAAACGTATTCGGTTTTACATAATATTCACTACTTCATTAATAATTTTAAGTCTATAATATTAGGTTAATTTATTTGATTACGTTAAAAAATTTCATGATGCATTTTTCATATTTGCTTCTGAAGTATTTTTAAACAACCCACAAAGTTCTACTTAAATTGCCAACTCCTATGCACACATTTATTACAAAATATTTAAAAATGTAAACAGCTTATCAACACTTACAAAAAAAATATTCAACATGTATTTCAGTGATGAAACGCGTCAAATAATTTGACATGAAAAAGTAAATATATCACTTTCTATTCAATCTATAAAAAGGTTTCTTCATTTTATTTTCAGAAATATATAGAAGTTAAGAATTATTGTTATAATTTTATTTAAAAATATTTTTTCCCAATTACTAAAAAAAGTCTTTGAAATTTGAAATACCTGCAACATATATAAAAAACAGAATCAGGTTCAGTTTATTGAGTTTCAAAAAAAGAAAGATAATATTTTGTAGAGCTTTTGAGATAAATTTGACTAATTTATTAGTAAATTATTTAAAAACATGTTTATTTAGGTGACGTGTAAGAGTATCAATGAATACGCAAAGCATGTTATCGCGCTACCCTTTTTACTTTATAGAATATAATGGATTATTTTATTATTAGAACTGAAACGCAAAATTTGTTTCGATAATCTTTTCAGGAATAAAAATCTTTACGGAAACATGGAAAATCAGAAAGTATTCTAAATTTTTATGCTGTATCTTTGAGAACCTATACGTTTTATATGCATTTTTACATTTACGGATAATAATTTATTCTACGTAGGAACCACCAACATGTTTTTATTTTTTTTTAATTCGTCTACTTGTCTGCCGCCATGTTTTGTTTATTGTCGTTGCGATTTTGCTGGCATTTTTGTGGCGGGCTTTAAGGTTATGATAATATGATGCTAGTAATATATATTTTATAAATAAAATCAAGTATTCTTGCAACAAAATATTCGTTTAACAATAGTCATTTTATATTTGTTTTAAATCTGCAATCGTGTGTTATTAAATCGGGTATTACGGATCAAATTCCATACATAACACCCGGCCAGTCGAGCTACTTAAAAATACGAAAATGGTCAAAAAGGCTAAAGTATTCAAACCCGGCGATTATGTTTTCGCCAAAGTTAAAGGCTATCCCGCGTGGCCAGCTAAAGTGAGTATAATTTTGCTTTTTATTTAAAAACATAATTCATGTCGATCAGATCTAATTGTGCATTTTTTTGCTTATCGCTACAATAGTTGTCATTTTTTTACCAGCCCTATTTTTACATAAAATGATTCGAGTAGCAATAAATTATTTAATTTTGTAACAAGCGATTATCATGTATTAATTTTTTTCAGGTCACAACTATAAATGGAAAGAAATACAACATATATTTTTACGGAACTGGTGAAATGTGAGTATTGTTTGGGTTAATTTTCTGTGGAATGTGCTCGTCGTGATCACTACGGGACCTGTAACTTTTGATAACAATAACCGGTCGATAATATTAAGCAGAGGAAAATAAAATATGTCCACGAACATTGCTGAACCAAAATTTTAATCCTGACTCAACTTACATAGTTCTCTTTACCAGATTGATATCTCTTTCATCTCATGTTTTGATTGGAAATTTGAGAAGCTCTGTACTTGCTCTATTTTTTAAGCCTTTCCACGAGAGAGGCTGTGAAATTTTAAAGCACACAGCGCGTTCCGCTGACAAATTTTAGCATCGCATCTCTATTCCAAGGATGTAGTTTGATTCAGAAGGGTCTCAAAGTATGGAACAGTATTTCAGTATGCTGCGGGCTGGTGTTTGTGTGAATTGCAGTAATATTATTGAAATGTCTAGAGTTTCGAAGTACAAATCCAAGCTTCTTACTAGATGTATCTACTACACTAGTAATATGGGACTTAAATGTGTAATTAGTTTATTTATTTATTATTAATTTATTTACGGTTCCATGAACCTTTTACATAATTACAATAAAACCAGTGAAAAAAAATACAACAAAAATAACAATATTAAACAAATAACAAAAACATCTAGAAAAGTATACAATGGGAAACAGTATTTATATATAAAAAGAAATATTACATCTGTAACAAATATAAATATTTTCATTTATAAAGAAAGGTAAATAAAAGAAAATAGCAGTTTTTAAAAAAGAGAAAGAGAAGAAAAAAAAAAGAAAGTGCTTTAAAAGGAAAGTTAAAAAGTTTGCTTCATGGTTTATATAAATATTAAACAATAATAAATTTAAAAAATAATTATGCACATAAAGAGTTAAAGCAAAAGTGATGAACTAATCATTATTTGAATTTTTAATTATTTTTCAAAACACAGGACTTGATCATCAGCGGCGTGGTATAAAATAAGTCTAAATCATAAATTTAAAATACAATAATCTTTAATTTGGTAATTGCGTGGTAAAAGTACATTATTTATGTTGTAAGCAAATAGAGATGTTTCTTTGGAGCGAGTATACGAACAAACAAAACAAACAAACCATCATGCAATTTCCCCGTTAGGGTAGGCAGCGAGGATAAAATGCCACATCACTCCATCTTTGCATACAGATCTCGCTTCCTCTACATACATACATTTTCTCATGCGTGCGCGCCGATTATTCCAACTTTTTTATTTATTCAAATTAATGTACAAAAGTAAACAAAATCTAGATCGCACCAAACTAATAATAAATAAAAGTTTAACAAATTACAACAGGGGTGGAGAATACCTTAAATAAGGGAATATGGAAGTCTAGGCATTTACAGGGCTTGTGATCTGTTATTGGCTGGTTTAAGTGGCCACTTTACACATTGTGTAACATTCACCATTTTGCCTATGTTTGAACATCCGTATTTCTTAAATTCCTCCATCTGTTGATTTTAGTGAAGTTAAAGAGCTGAAACCTTTATTGTTGCAAAGAGATTCATCTGACTGAGTTATTTCACATACTAGGCAACGCCTAAAAACAATTAAACCAGCCAATGACACTTAACTTAACTTAACGCCAAACACTTAAACCAGCCAATGACAGGTCATAAGCCCCGTAAATGCCTAGACTTCCATATTCCCTTATTTAAGGTATACTCCATCCCTGTTGTAATTTGTTAATCTTAATGACTCCCAAGGGAGTGAAACCTAGTCTTTTGTCTACGAACATTTGGACAAACTCAAATATTGTAAATAAAAGTTTATCGGCGCGTTTCTAATACATTTAAAAAAAAATAGATTATCCCAAAATATCAAGTAAACACTAAAACAAATAACAAAAAAAACCACTGTAAAAAATAAACAACACAAATATATTTGGACTGGATAAACTCAAATTTACACCTTAAAGTTTTGATTCTTGATGAGGAAATCCTTCAATCATTTGTTTCTTTGCTGCAAACTGGTAAAGTTCTTTACCTCGGCAGGAAGCTTATTAAATAGTTTTGGTACAATATATTCTGTCGGCCTACTTCCATAGAAGTTTTGTGCTCTAGACTCTAATAGTTTTATATCTGTTTTTAGACTCCTTGCAGGTTGTCATAGACCCCTGGGGGTCGATGTAGACCACTTTGGGAATCACTGCTCCATAGTAACAATGAGGAAGTTCAGTGGTTTTTTTTGAATTTTTTATTTGTTAATAGAATGTTAAACTAAGTCAAAAAATTTTTTTAAAAATTTTTATATATCGTATTATCGGCGCTACGATTTTTCAAAGTATTGTATTTCTGAAATAACTCCGCGTGTAACGTCAGAGGTTCATTTCCGCTTATTCTCATTCAGTTCTTCCTATTGGTCCAGAAGCGACAAGCAGACCGGAAATCTTCTATAGCTCTCAGATCATAGGTTGATTCACATGAACCAGTGACGTCATTTAAAGTAGTGCGTTTTTATCAAAATATTTTTTATTATTTTTTCTGTACATTTTCAAGAAACTTTGTTCTACAATTTAATGTTCTAATTTTTACCCCGCGTAAGAAAACATTTTTTGTATCCAATTTCCCGTAGGGCTGAAGTTCCTCATTAACGAATTATTTGCAAAAGCTACTTATGCTAATGATCTGGTGTTTATTCATTTTATATTTTTTATATCTTTTGTATGCTGACATACATACATATACATGTATATACATATTTCTTGTTATTTTTATTTTTCTTTTTATACCCATGTTTTAATATTGTTTTTAAATTTTTGTTTATCTAACTAACTCATTATATTGTTATATTGTAAAAAGCACTTGTGCCGTATAATAAATAAATACATAAATATACAATATCCATGTATAATCATTAAAAGTAGAATATAAAGTAGAGAGATCTGGAGGCTGTTTGTGAGCACGTTGTTGATTGTACATTATTCTATTGGTCACTGAATCGAATGCCAAATCAAGAAATATTTGGTGTTGTATAAAAGACCATATATAAAATAAGCAAAGCCGACATTTTTTTAAAAGCCATTTTAACAATGTGCGATTTTGCTTGACAAAAATCTTGATAATCCAACCATTTTATTTCCCGCATCCAAAGAAATAAAGAATAAATTCCTCTGTGAAATAAAAATTATTTTACTCTCCATATGTCAAAAATAAAAAATAAGGAATAATTTTTAAAAAATATATTTATAGATGACAACCATGAAGTTTCGCATAAATAAATTGTCTATGTTTTTATGAATGTATGTATGTGTATGCGCATGGGTGTATGTACGTGTGTGTGTATGTACATGTGTATATATGTGTATATTTATATATACATGTGTGTATATATGTGTATGTCTGTATGTATATGAATCAAAATGTGTATCCGAATAAGTTTATTTTATTTTATTAGGGAAATCAACAGTTCTACTTACATATTTTTAGTAAACAAACAGATATAGTGTATAAACTCAGAACTAATAACAGATTTCCACATAGTATACAAAGTTAGTAAAGAAAATATATATTACATATCAAATAAATACATATATTATATTTTGTTTGTCTGTGCTCTATATTAATTTGTTAACTATTATAATATATTAAAATGTAATTGCCTAGCTTGGAACGGGGTATGTACCCTTGTTAGCTGGGCAAAGTGAATATGGAATTGTATTTTGATAAAGAGTGTGAATAAATAAATAAATAAATATGACTCGACTGTAGAATCATCTCCCATACCCTGGTTTTGATTTTTTTTTAAATCAAGACAAGATCTGGACTTTTTTGGTGACGGTCTTTCTAGATTTAAGTAATCACTAAGATAGATTAGATATTGTCTAGAGGTAGTAATTATTATTGAAATTTTTTTACTAGCTTTAATTTTCTTTAGTTATATTTTATTTCAATTCTACCTGTAAATACAATCGAACTTGGTTATTACGAGAAAGACGGGACCGACTGAATTTGCTGGTTATAAGCATTACTCGTTATACCAGAGAAATGATTTTTAAATCCAATCGCCATTGCATATTGTTACTATTGAAAATTATAATAAATTAACATATTACAACAGAGATGAACATTTAAGAGAAGGTAATATAGAAGTTTAGGCATCTACAGGGCTTATGAACTACACTGGCTACGTTTTCCATAGAGGGTCGAATGCAAACTCTGTTGCCTTATGTATAAATCATTGCACAGCTCTGCTCCGGAATATTTAAGGGAGCTATGCATTCCAGATGAATATATATATATATATATAGTTGGATAATTTATAAAGCGCCATTTTTGTGAAAATCACCTCAAGGGCGCTGTACAATTAATAAATATCCCAGTACGTCTTGCAGCTACAGAGCGCATGGACGGTTGGGATTCTAGTTCCTCGTTTCCAATTAAGATCAATCAAAAATTATAATAGATAGGAGCTAGATTACAGGACGTCTTGCAGCTACAGAGCGCATAGACAGTTAGAAATTTAGCCCCCATTTACACATTTTAAAAATTGACAAATAAATTTAGTGTGTTACAAAATAATAATAATATGAATAGTAAAAAGGAGTAAGATTACAACACGCCTTGCTGCTACTAAGCGCATAGACGATTGGAATTCTAGACCCCGTTTACAAAATTAAGGTATTTTAAAGTTGATATATTAAAGCTAGATAACCAATCACCGTGCAGCTACAAAGCGCATGGATGAGAGGAATTCCAGCAAAGTTAAAACAATATCAATAAATTTATAAAAAATAGAGTATAGTAGTAAATTGGTCAAGTGTTCATACCAAGAAGTAAGCAATAAAAAACTAAATAAATCAAACACTGTTTCAACTCCATGGTTAACAAAGGGAGATAGATGTCCGAAGAGAAGCTGAACTAGCTGAAAGGCGTCTAACGTTTAGATCAGCTACGTCTACGGCGAGAGGAAAAGTTATTATACCTCTACGCAAACAGCGCACTAAATTTAGTGAACGCGCATTTGCGGTCGCAGGCCCTATGGCATGGAATGCTCTCCCAACAGAGGTGCGAGGCTGTGAAAGTGAAGTGATGTTTCGGAAAAAGCTTAGAATCCACTTGTTCTCTAAATCATTTGAATAAATCCGTAGCATGTGACAACAAAATAAATTATTTTAATTAAATTACAAATTTAAAAGAATCACTATGTAAAGCGCCCTTGAGGTATTTTGTTACGAAAATGGCGCTATATAAGTTATCCATAATAATAATAATTTTGACCTGTCAATGGCTGGTTTAAGTCGCCACTTTACACACTGTGTAACATTCACCATTCTGTCCATATTTGAACATCTATATTCCTTCAGTTCTTTCATCTGTTGATGTTTGTGAAGTTAAAGAGCTGAAACCTTTATTTATGCGGTTGATAAATCCACCTGGTCCATGAAGAAGTATAGAAATTGAAAAAATAACATTTTCAGACGTTGCCTAGTATGTAGGTGAAATAATTCAATTAGATGAATTTCACCCGCATAAATAAAGATTTCAGCTCTTTAACTTCACAAACATCAACAGATGAAAGAATTGAAGGAGTATATATGTTCAAATATACAATATTTTTTTCGGTATGTCCAGAAGAAGCTCGTTATAAAAGTGAATAAATGTATGAAGAAAACCACAAACTAAAATGTCAACTAATGTTTCCTCATTATATAATATAATAATATAATCACAAGATCCTCAACCCAAAGACAACTTGAACAAATACAAACTAATACCACTTTCGGCAAAGGGATTTTGAGTATTATTCAATTAAAATCTATAACCTACTTCCACTATCTATTAAAACAATTAGTAACGAGAAAATGCTCAAAAGGGCTATAAAAAATGGATAGTGGAGCTAGGTAGAACTAAAATGGATTGTCTCACTCGCCCAAACCAATATTGAATCAACTGCTCCACAAGTGTAAACCTTATGTTAGGTTTTTATTCTTTTCATTGTGCGTTTTGTAATATAAATAATATACATGTACATAAATTAATTATAAACATAAATACGTAGTGTTTAAAACTGTCTGAATATTTTGTTAATTATCTCTGTTTATTAAATTAGTCTTTGTTTATTCTCAAATGTAAAAATATACGTCGCGGGTTCGATTCCCGCCAGTTGCAAGAAAAAAATCCAAGAAAGATTTTTTTCTCAATTGGTCTGGGTGTTGTGATGTATTTTTCATTACCTTCTTCCATATCCCCTCTATCCCACCTGCTGACAAGCCTCAAAATAGAGGCTTAGCGGGTTATTCCTTTAAAAAATGGTAAAGTCGATGGTAAATGAAATGAAATTATTAACATATAAACAAAGAATATTTTACAATACAATGATATTTGTTCATAAAATTATAAACTCTAATAAAAAAACAGAATTTTGGAAAAAAATTGATCGGAACCAGCATGAACACGATCACAATACTAGAGAAAAGAACAAAATTAGACTTCCATTTAGGAAAAAGGCAAAGTCACAAAATTCAATTTTATTTAAAGTGAAAAAATGGAAAAAAATATTTATGAAGAAAAAAACATATCAAAATTTAAAATAATGGTCAAGACATATGTGATAAACAATTTATAAATTAAATATATTTGTAATGTTATTATTAGAACACACATAACAATATGTATGATATGTGTGCCCTACTTTAAGATTTAAAAAAAAAAAAAAAAAAAAAAAACATAACATTTAAAAAAAAGTATATTCTTAAGTGTCCTCGGCACGAGTAACCGCAGTGAGGTCTCATTATTTTTATTATTAATTATAGTTTGTAAGAGAAAAAATATGAATAAATAAATATCCGAGATCTCGCTATTTTCATGATCGTTACAACCAAGTTCGACTGTATTATAATGAAATTTATTTACCATTTTCAAATGGACTTAAAAAGTCTGAAAATAAATAAATAAATATCTAATTGTTTTTTCCAGTGGGAACTTGCCTCCTAATGATTTGTATGACTATCTCGAGAACAAGCAGCAATTTCTCACCAAAGTGATCAAACGAAAAGATTACAACGACGGACTGGTCCAGATCGAGGAAGATATTAAGAAGAATTCCGGGGTGGCCAAGGGCCCCGCTGACGCCACCACAGAGGTAATACTGAACCACTACACGCTGAGAGCTATAGTACAAAATTATACATATCATTTAAGCTGGACAAAGTGTAAATTATTATAAAGGGTCAGATATGAGAAATATCTCTCAATTTTTTTTGGATAATGCTTTATGGGTTGAACTCGTTCTGACGTTTCGGCTACCATTGTGGCAGGAGCTATCTTCAGGATTCAATTCAATTCAATTAATTTATTTAAATATAACATATACATTACAAACACACATTTAATGCGTACATATTATAAAAAAGAAAAAATACATGAAAGAGATTCATGTCAAAGTAGTAGGAGAATCCTGCTCCGAAAAACCCCTTCGGATACATGGAACAGATCAATATCCAGAGCGATGTTGTCCAGCATAGCGGTAGCTCTTCCAACAGGCATAACCATCGGCAGGTTGGTCCTGTATATCGGAATATGAAACAATCTATGATGACGCTGTCTTAGGTAATTATCAGGAACATACAAACCAATGCTCATCATAATCTCAGGATTATCGACAATACCGCGCAACAATCGATAAAAATGTGTAGTCAAATACACATTCCTTCTAGTCTCTAAACTGTTGTAGCCAAGCATACCCTGGAGAAACTCGGTCGGATAGAGCCAAGGATAATACCCGCACTCTCTCATGTAGAGATATCTCAGAAACTTCTTTTGGATTTTCTCTATCATAAGAGAGTACTTCAGTTCATGTGGCCCCCAAATCATCGAGCCACTCTCGAGTCTACTTCGCACCAAAGAGTTGTAAAGAGTTCTCAGTACGCGGGTATTCTCAAAAACCCTGGCAGTACGCAGAACGAACCCCAACATCTTCAATGCATTACCACTGATTGTCTATGTGTTCATGAAATGTCAGGGTGCTCACAAATCTAACGCCCAGATCCTTAACGTTTGATGTTCGTATCAGATTCTGGTCATTCATTTTGTAGCGAAAAAATAGAGTTTTTTGGGCCCTAGCGAAAGACGTGACTGAACACTTGGAAACATAAAACCTAAGCTGAAACCTTTATCGTGCGGGTGAGATTCATCCGGCTGAACCAATTCACTTACTGGGCAACGCCTGAAAACAGTTTTACAATTTTTGTATTGCTTCTTTTACCAGTTAGTTGATTCAGCAATGTTTTGAGTATGTCCAAATGTTTGTAGACTGGCTGGATGTCCTCCATATAGAATAAATGTTTTCCCTCTCTGTTGCAACAAATTTAGATATAAATAACTCTAGGGAGGAAATGCAGCCAGTCTACAACCATTTGGACATACTCAAAACATTGCTGTTTTATATTATAGCCATATTTTTTCTTCTAGTCTGGTGGGGGTGATGCTGGCAATGCGGAGACTGAACAGACTAACACTGAAGATGACAAGGTACAAAAAAAGAGAACCCATTTTACCAATTAACCAGATTTAAATAAGTTGAAAAAAATTATCTAACATTACCCTTTCCCTCACTGTCCCAAAAACATCTGCGCGTTACGGTGATGTGTATGCAAAAAGAGATTTTAAATTAGAAAAATGTAATTTTTTCATTTATTTTTATTTTATTTTTGCACCACAACAGGCCAGGAGGCCCAATTACAGTGGTGAAAACGTCACAGAACACCCAGGCTTGAGAAAAATCACATTTTTATTTTATTGTGGTCTTACCGGAAATTGAACCGGGAACCTTTTATTATCAACAGTAAACATACTTTGATTCAAAAATTTGTCCCCTAAATTGAGAAAAAATGGTATTTAAATTAAAAAAGTTGATATTAGGAATGTTTTTAAGTAACATAATACGCATGTCGGGACAATAAATGCCAAAAATCAATATAAATCAAAGGAAAATATTTCTTCAACACCTTTGACATTTCTACTGCTGCAACTAAACATACTGCAATCCACCATTGTCGATTTTTATTTATTATAACGTAAATATTCAAGTTATTTACAAACTAAGCCAAGCACAGCGACAAAAGTGTCCGTTAGGACCGTTTCGCTTCTGTTGTCAAACAAAACAAAATGGCCGCCAGCAGAGTGAAGTTGTCGCTAACCAAGAACGCTTCCGTTTTATTAAACATAGCGATAGGGCTTCTCTGTAGCTTGGCGCATTATTTCTCTGAGAAATTAACCCATATTAATTAACCCTGTAAAAATACTGCCCTTTTGATTATGACTGCAGTATAGAACGAGTTGTAAAGAAATGCGCCGCCAGCTTTTTTGGTCAGGAGCCGCCTGTGCTTGATATGTTTTTGTTACTTTCTAGTTGGAAGACGCGGACGCCACCGAAGAATCTATCGCAGACACGTCCAAGGAGTCGGATAAAGACAAAACCAGCGAAGATATGGAGACGGATCAGATTGAGGAAGTAACTAAGGATACGCAGGGTAATTATGAGAAAAAAAAAGTATTTAAAAAAAGACGTAGAGTTGAAAGCTCATTGAAATGCAATTAATACGTTGATTACGTTGTGCACACATTTCTACATTTCAGAAACCTTATGTTGCGATGGGGTGCACATTTTTATGCATTTCGGTTACCTTCCAAAAAACACGTCTGTCAGTTTGCTTTGCTGTGGAGCAGACAGGTGTCACTATACTACAAAAATATGATCGATTCTTTTCTGTTTCAAAACATGAGTAAAAGTTATCGTAACAAAGATCGCCGCAAACAAAGGGTTAAGATGGTAGTTTCTCTGAGAAATATTGTTGATTCGTCAAACTGGTACCAAACCATCCTTTACTGTGGCAAAGACATCCGCGCGTTGCGGCGCTGTGTAGTCAATACACACGCAAAAAACTGGTGATTTCAAATTGGAAAAAGGCTATTGCTTTAATAATTTGTAATTGAAGTCAAAAGCGATAATATTTTTAATCTAATTGCTAAAAACATTAAAAAAACATTGACTGACGTTCGCAGCTCTAACAAAGAGACCGCCCCTAATAGAGGCTTGAAAGCACCTAAGCACATATGGTGTCCTAAGTTTTCGCCGTACAATGAGAAACTTCAGCCCTACGGGAAATTGGATACAATTTTTTTTTCTTGCGCGCGGTAAAAATTAAAGCATTAAATTGTACTGCAAAATTTCTTTAAAAAGTACAAAAAAAAAAAAAAATTTAATAAAAGCCGCACTACTTTGAATGACGTCACTGGTTAATGTGAACCGTCCAATGATATGAGAGCATTGAAGGATATCCGGTTTGGTCACCGTAAACGAACCAATCGGAAGAACTGTCATAGAACAACCTCTGATGGCACACGCGGAGTTATTTCGAAATACAAAACTTTAAAAAATCATAGCGCTGATAATACGATATATATAAAAATATAAAAAAATTGGTTTAGTTTGATATTCTATTAACAAATAAAAAAAAGACACTGAACTTCCTCATTAAGCGCTCTAATTTTTATCGCACGTAACATTTTTTCTATCTAATTTCCCATTGCACTGAACTTCCTCACAAAAAAAAGTAAACCCAGTAAAATGTGTGTACGCAAAAACGTAAATAAATTATTGCATGGCCATAAACACTTCTAACGTTTAATTCTCCTGATGCCATATACAAGTAGGCGCTGGGGTCGTTTGGTCTTAGTGAGGGAAAGGTTAAAGATATAGTAAAATTACTTTGTTTTATGAACCACTTAAAAAAAAAAAAGTGGTTCATAAAACAAAGTAATTTTATTTATACCTTTAAAATATAACAATGAACTACAAAGTTAGTGCTACAAACATCCAAAATATTAAATAAAAAAACTAACTAAATCTTTAAGCTAGTGTTTTGTTATTTAGAGCCAACCACAGAAAAAGTGCCAGAGGCAGCCGAAGTTGAGACACCTGAAGTAGTAGAGAAGGAAAAACCAGCTGTAACTCCAAGAGGAAAAAGAACATCAACGGCACCCAAGACTCCACAACCAGTGGTAATATAATATTAATTTAATATTTGAAGTGGTAACTAAAGTAAAAACTAAAAGGCAATAGATTGGAGAGTTGAGGATATGTGGATGTTTAAACGTAGGCAGAGCCGTGAATGTAACACAGCGATGTGGGCAATCTTTCGCAAAGCAATCCGCTGGTCTAAATTGTCTTTTAATTTGTACTCTAACCATACACAATCGTTTTGTTTGTTTACATATTGCTGAACCGTAAAATTTCTTTCATCAGAAATTTTCTGGCTCGCCACCAGCGTGCAAGTGTTTAAACACCTGTAAAGGTAATTTTGCTAGGCGAACTGCCTTTTGTGCAGGCGTTAAATCTAGCACTTTTTGTATTTTGTAGGGCTTCAATTGTAGTTCATTTTTTGATATGCGCCCCATGCTACGAGCAGGCACATTGAGATTTTTCGCCAATTGGACTGCGCTTTGTCGAGGATTACGTTGAGTTCTGGCCTTCACCTTTCTAATTGTTTCTGTCGGTGTTGCTGTTTTTGGATGTCCACCTCCATGGCGTTTTTTATGCTACCCGTATCTTTTTTTTTTATCTATTTTTTTTATTATATATATTTGGACCCCTGTATTTAGTAGCCTTACGTGTCATGTACAAGGCTAAGTCTACTCGGAGAAAATTGTTTGTCTTGGAAACGGGATGTTAGATCACTGATTTTGGTTTATTACCTTTATGAGTCCAATCACCATTGTTGCAAAGTCCAAGAACAATGGCGCGTGATAACTACTTCTAACTACAGTGTGGATATCTGTTTAGGATATTCCATCTTTCCTGCATTCTGCTTCAAGATTATGGCGTTGCAAACTAAAAAATGGGCACTGAAATAACAGATGTTCGATACTCTGTGAAGAAATATCATCGCATGGACAATAGTCATCATTCCTTAATTTAAACCCATATAGATAACTTCTCATAGCCCCGTGTCCGGTAAAAATTTGTGTCTTGGGTTTAGTGATTTTACCTGTAGAAGAAGCGCGGTAATGATCCTCCCAACGCTGCTGCGTATTTTGTTTTATACAGCGTTTAGCAAAGCTAAGGGGAAATTCTGAGAAGAAAGGTGCCGTCCTTTTACAAGTTGCGGCTCTTGCTCGTTCATCCGCTCTCTCATTTCCTACGATACCAGCATGTCCTCTTATCCAGCATATTTGAATGATCATATGCTACCCGTATCACTGTAACGTGAAATGGTTCGATATTTTGTTCACATGTAAATTTCGTAGCTCATTAATAATGGCTGGTTGTAATTTTTCAGCCAAATACAGAGCAAAAGCACTGTTAAGTTTGAATTCCATTTTGAAAAGAAATTAAAGATCTTGGGATTGTTTTAGACTCGAAACTACTTTTTGAATCGCATATCAATAAAATTACCTCCAAAGCATTGAGCATGTTAGGTTTCATAATTCGAATGAGTAAACACTTTTATAATCCAAAGGCTCTAATTTCATTATATTATACGTTTGTCAGAAGCCATTTGGAATACGCATCTCAGATATGGAATCCCCAGTATGCCATATATATAACAAGAATAGAAAATATTCAAAACAAATTTATAAAGTACCTAAAATACAAAACTGGTATTTCTTATGTATCAACTCTCACTGCCTCCACCTTCCATGGAATCACTTCTCTACAATACCGCAGAGTGTGTGCGGACCAACTACTGCTTCACAAAATTATGACAGGAATAGTTGACTGTACAGAACTACTTAGTTTAATAACAGTACATGTGCCAGCCAGGATTTGTAGACGGTACCACCTGTTTCATGTGCCAATTAGTAAAACATCATATGTTAAATATGCTTTTTTTCGTAGGCCTTTTTACTGTGCAATACAAAATTTAAAGACATAGATTACACAAACATCACTCTGTCAGATTTAAAATTTTCACTAAAAATGAATTATGTAACTTGGTAGACATTATAATAATAAATATGTACATCTCCCTTCCCCTCCTTATCCTCTCTTCAAGGCATCTTTGTTCTAATCCCGCCCAATTTTCAATAACTTACTGTTCTTTAAAAAATAAAAATAAATTCTTTGATTTTTAAAAAATATTTACGAGTACATGAAAATAACATTTTTACTAACTTTGTATACTATGTGGAAATCTGTTATTAGTTCTGAGTTTATACACTATATCTGTTTGTTTACTATAAATATGTATGTAGAACTGTTGGCTTCCCAAATAAAATAAAATAACTATTTTTAACTGTGACGTAAAATGATATGCTTCGATAGAATTATTAACAATATAATAGATTGACACGTGTCAAAACATGAGCGCACTGTCATTAGCCGTTTGGTTGCTACAGCAGCCTGAAGTTGGTAACACTTTGAGCTCCTACCCCTGTAGATTGATTCATCACCATTTTCAGTTTGACTTTTAACTTACGAGATGTATTTTATCAAAAATGGCAGTTCTCTTTCTAGAATATGAGTTTATGAATCGTCTTTTTTATTTTCAATATTTTTTATTCTGTAGAAAACTCCTAGGAGAGCATTGAAGCAGGAACCCATCACTCCGAAAGTCGAGCCCAAGACTCCTCAGCCGGAGACAATTAGCAGGAGTGGCAGGAAGATCAAACCAAAACGGTAAATAAAAAGTCATCGTCGTACCCCCTCTATCCGCCCCGCTGGTGCATAGGACACTGCATTGGTGATCAAATTGCGCATATCTCGATAATTTGATACATAAAGGGAAAATTGTCAGCCTTGCGCCCCAGATCTGCCTCATTTTCATCACTCAAAACACTCAATCAAAACTCCCTTCCGCATACGCGTCACCTTTGTTTATCGTTTCACCACGCCCGACCAACTGAGCAGGACAGAGACAGGACAAAACTCACTAATTGGTAACATATTAATAAGAGGTTTTTTGACATTAAAATATCTATTTTAAACAAGTATTGATACTTGTTCTCTAAATCGTTTGAATAAATTCTTAGCATGTGGTGACAAAGTACATTATTTTAAAAGTTAAAATTAAATTTATATTTTTATATAATCACTTTGTAAAGCGCCCTTGGGGTATTATATTACGAAAATGGCGTTATATAAGTTATCCATAATAATAATAATGATAAGAACATTACTTACCGTTGAAAGATTATACCATCACTTTTCTAGATCGATTTGTGCAGTATCTTAGCATACATGTGGGCATTTTAGTAATTGCGTGGAGACAAAAGTTCAAAAGTAGCCGGGGACTGCTCGCAATAGACTAAAGTCCGTTCTATCAATCACATGCCAATTGGCCGCAGGACCATATTGTGAACTCTCATGCTTACTCTAGTTACATACCTCAATGGTAAATACAGGTAAGATGTAAATGGAGGGTACTGAAGAAAAAAATTAGCAAAAATTTTTTTATTAAAAAAATTATTGAGCAATATTAGCCATTTACAATGCAATTTTTTTAAATATGTTCATAAATAATAAATGTTTTATAACTATAATGAGGAACTTCAGCCCTACAGGAAATTGGGTACAAAAATTTTTATCTTGCACGCGGTAAAAATTAGAGCATTAAATTGTACAGTAAAATTTCTTAAAAATGTATGAAAAAAAAAATTTTTTTTTTAATAAAACGCACTACTCTGAATGACGTCACTGGTTCATATGAATCATCCAATGATATGAGAGCATTAAAGGATATCCGGTTTGGTCACCGTAAACGAACCAATTGGAGGAACTGTCATAGAGCAACCTCTGACGACACACAGTTATTTCAGAAATACAAAACTTTAAAAAAATCAAAGCACTGATAATACGATATATAGAATATTTTATTTATTTTTTTTGGCTTAGTTTAACATTCTATTAACAATTTATTTTTTTTAAAAAAAGACACTTAACTTCCTTATTACAACCAAAGAACCCAAAAATGCAGGAATAAATATCTGTAAAGCAGAAACATACAAATTGTCTTTAAATTACTTAATATTATTAGGTGTATATAAAATACGAACTAGGCATGACACGCTAAGGAGTCTGTACTGTAATTGGGCCATCTGGCCTGTTGTGTTGCAAAAAGAAAAACTGTTTCAATATTTCAGATATGCCGACGAATCCAAAGAGGTGTCCCCAGACTCCAAACCCGGTGGAAAGCGAGCCAAGCTCCAGTCGCCTTCCTCCGAAGACCCCGCCCCGCCTGCCGCAGCCGAGGAACCGATTCCGAGGGAACCGGAGACGGTGGCCGAGCCGGAGACGGTGGCGACCCCCGTCAAACTCGACAAGCTGACAAGCAAGGAAGGAAAGAAGACGAAGAAAGGCGTCCAGAACGGGGATCTGGTCAAGAAAATCGGAGATAGATATAATTTAGTTAATGTGGTGAGTTCTGAACCTAATATACCTTCTTTAAAATGTTCTTCGTCTCTGTTATAATATGTTAATATTAACAGCTCCCCAGGAAGTTAAATCCAGTCCTTGTCTACAATAATTTGAACAAACTTAAAATATTTTTGATAAATCCACCTGGTCCATGAAGAAGTATAAAAATTGAAAAATAAAAATTTCAGGCGTTGCCTAGTATGTAGGTGATATAATTCGATCAGATGAATCTCATCCGCATTAATAAAGGTTTCAGCTCTTTAACTTCAAAAACATCAACAGATTGAAGAATTGAAGGAATATAGACGTTCAAATACGAGCAGAATGGTGAATGTTGCACAGTATGTAAAGTGGCCACTTAATCCAGCCAACGACAGGTGATAAGCCCTGTAGACGCTTAGAATTCTATATTACCTTCTCTAAAATGTTCTTCGTCTCTGTTATAATATTTATTTATTTGACGGACTTATGCAGTCCATTCTAACGATGGTAAATACAATTTCTTATACAGGCACTAATTAAATAAAATACAACTAAATAAAATTAAAGCTAGGACAAAAAAAAATAAATTACTACCTCAAGACAAGATCCGGTCTATCTTAGTGAATTTTTAAAACTATAAAGACTTACACCGAAAAAGTCCAGATCTTGTCTCGAGTTTACAATACGACACAATCGGGACATTGGTGCTTGCGAGCCATAGTTTGTGCTGTGTTGATCGAGGAACTGCACATTATTATTTCGCAACCGGCGGATCGGAATATTGAATGCCGCCTGTTCCAGTAACGATGGTACATCAATTGAGCCATTCAGCAAATTTAACATAAATATGGAGTCAATGTTATTTCCATGTTTTTGTAGACTTGAGATAATATGTTGATATTTTGGAATGATTGTAGCTACACATCATTCATATTATGTTTAAATAAAAATAATTCATACAAACATCTATGCTCCTGTCATAATTATGTTTATTTTTCTCCCATATTAAGTAATCAAAACTTTTAATTTTCAGAATGAATTGGAAGATATACAAGAACCATTTAGCAAAGGCGAAGGTAATGTTGAATTTTTAAAAATATATTTTTTAGTATTATTTATTGTTTCCCCCTCCTGTATTCATAATAAATGTGAAATCTATAATCAGTCTATAATTTTTTTTATTGTTTTCTTATGCTTTGTATTTTATTTATTTAATTTAAACGCCCTGGCGGGCTTTTACATTTAAAAAATACACAGATATGGTAATTACCAACTATGAACTACATAATAGCGAGTATAAAATAAATGATTACAAGAACACAAATTCAATGGAAAGAAATTGAAATAAATAAATCCATAAAAACAATAGAGACTCGAACACAAAATGGCTAAATAACCCAATAAATTATTCTATCATTAATAATTCGTTCGTATAAAAAATCTTTTTTGGGGTGCGGTTATCATTCATTCTGTGCACATGCCCCAACCTTTGTAATCTTCTTATTTTGATGAATTGTGCAATGTTGGGTTCACCATACAGTGCCTCTAATTCATGATTAAACCGTCTCCTCCACACTCCATTTTGGTTGACAGCACCAAATATCTTCCTTAATATTTTTCTTTCAAATACTAACACCATATTTTCATCTCTTGTTCATGACCCAGCATTCCGCACCATATGCAATGTCCGGTCAAAGGAGAGTTTTGTAAATAATGGTCTTAGTTTTTCTAATGAGCAATTTGGATCTCAGATGTTTAAACAAGCCATAATAACATCTGTTTGCTGCCGATAGCCGTGCTCTAATCTCGGTGCTATAATTGTTATCCTTAGTCATTTCAGTACCTAAATATTTAAAGGAGTTGACATTGTCTATGTGGTGTGACCCAACGTCAATTGCCTGCTGTACATAGTTTATTTGTGACTTTCTTGCAAACATATATTTAGTCTTAGATATATTTATTTTAGGACCCATGTCACTTGCAGCCATTTCTAGCTTTAAGAAATCATCTTTTAATCCCGGGACAGTCTCTGAATAGGCGAGTAAATATATAAATTGCCACTAGATTTGTTTATATAAAATAGCTCTTTGTTAGTCTGACAGGTCTGAGTTAAAGGTACATTAAATGTTATTAGGTTCGTTAAATCAAGGACGTCCAACCACTATTTAAAATTGAATACAAAATCATCAAATCACTAATTGTCCGTCTACTAGATAATGTTTTTAAGTTAAGTTTAAATACACATTAAAGAATTATAATCAATTTGCTCAAGAGGAATTGATAATTTAAAATTTATAAATCTTAAGAATTTACGTTGATCTTTTTCTAATTTATATTGGTGAGACATATATTAAAAGACTTTCGTCGTCGATAAACATCATTTTGAAAATTCACAGTTTGAATGTTTGGAGATCAAGGCGATCTGCGTAGCAATGCTGCGGATGAAAGCTAGTAATAAAAAAGTCACAAAGTGAAAAACAATTAATTTGGATTTGCAACCTTTTTCTTACTAAGTTACCTTGGTGACGTTTGCCTATTAAAAAACATAATGTTACGCTTCGAATGGCATATTTAACTCAAAACTATCATTTTTAGGGTTAGAAACCTTGCCTGAATGGCGACAGTATGATTGTTATAACAAATATAAATATATACATATATTTTTTCAACACACCTACAGTAACTTTTTATTTGATAAGTAGGATCTTTTTACTAATTAATTTTATCTGTGAAACCACTTTGTATTTATTACAATGGTAACATCAAACATCATCAGTTATGAAAAAAGAAATGTCAGTACTCACCTAGTTATTTTTAATCTATTCTTTTTTTTTTCATTTTTACTCCTTGGCAACATTTTTTTTTTCATATTTACCTCCAAAAATGTAAAGTTGTTTGCTGACACTAGATTTTAAATATTCTTTTATTAAAAATGGATAATCACAGAAGATCACATAGGACGTTGGTGAAGATAGATTATAGAGAGCTTACAGAAGAGCAAATTGGGAAAAGTGGTAGTAAATTTGATTTATTGAAAAAGGAAAGTAACTTTTCTGTTATGAATAGGGTGCAAACAAGAAGCAAAAGTCAAAGTGGTTTTAAAGTTTGTTCAAATTTAATTCAGCCATTGGAAAATTGTCCCGTGCTTGTGGATAAGGTGCGAACAAGAAGTAAAGGACAAAGTGGTTTTGCAGTTTGTTTAAATTCAGTGCTGCCATTGGAAAATTGTTCCGTGCTTGTGGAAAAAGTGCAAACGAGAAGCAAAGGACAAAGTGGTTTTGCTGTTTGTTTAAATTCAGTGCTGCCGTTGGAAAATTGTCCCGTGCTTGTGGAAAATGTGCGAACGAGAAGCAAAGGACAAAGTGGTTTTGCTGTTTGTTTAAATTCAGTGCTGCCATTGGAAAATTGTCCCGTGCCTGTGAATAAGGTACAAACAAGAAGTAAAAGACAGAGTGGTTTTGCAGTTTGTTCAAATTCTGTGCTGCCATCGGAAAAATCTCCCGTGCCTGTGAATAAGGTACAAACAAAAAGTAAAAGACAGAGTGGTTTTGCAGTTTGTTCAAATTCTGTGCTGCCATTGGAAAATTGTCCCGTGCCTGTGAATAAGGTACAAACAAGAAGTAAAAGACAGAGTGGTTTTGCAGTTTGTTCAAATTCTGTGCTGCCATTGGAAAATTGTCCCGTGCTTTTTAATAAGGTGCAAACAAGAAGCAAAGGACGAAGTGGCTTTGCAGTTTGTTCAAATTCAATACAGACATTGAAAAATTGTTTTGTGCTTGTGAATAAGACCGATAAATACAATATTTGGTGTTTCTGCATCAAGCAGTGGATATGGGAGTCTTTAAACCCAAAATTAGACGAAGAAGATGTATCGTATTGTCAGTTGATCGAACGATTTGACACGATCTTTGGCTCAATGGGACAAAAGTCTAACAAGGAGTATCATAGCATTTCTCGTCCAGTGAATGTAATTACTGACTTTTCCAAAGAGACCGCATTGTTTTACATGAACAAATGTGAACATCGTACATCAATCGAAGCACCGAATGCCGATTGTCGCGATAATGTACACGTTTCAAACAATCTATCGAAAATAACAGATAGACGCGATGGTAAATTTTCAGATGCGAGTTTAACTTTGCAAAAAAATTCTGAAAATTGTGAGTTGAGCCTGACTTTAAACGAAAAGAACGGCAAGTTCGTAGCATTTTTAAAAACCCACTGCATTCTGGCTGGAAGTATCAATAAGTTAAAAAATAATCTAACTACTTCTTGTTATGATTTTATGAAGTCCAAAGTTCTCAGAAGTCTAGAAAATTCTTCTTCTTATGGGAGTCAAATAGATTCTTCGAAACAGCCATTACTTTTTGAAGAAAATAATAAAAACCATTTGGGTTTGGTGCCAAATTTAAAAGGAAGTTTCAGTTTCGATTTTGGCAAAATGGAAGCCATAAGTAATTTAAAAAACGAATGCGAAATCATAGACAAGAGTGTTACCGCAGTGCAAAGTTTGCGCGACGAAGATATTGTATCTGATCTAAAGGAACTGAGAAAGCGAAGGGCCAAAATGTGGATTGAAGACATTAATATAATATTAAAAGCTAATGTCGAATGTTGTAAAGAAGCAGATTTTGAACGTGAAGACGTTAATTTTTCTACGATAGACGTGTCTTCCGATAATATTCATTTTGGTGATATTAAACGTTTCATGGAATCCACAGTGAAAAATGTTTTGATAAATTCCGAAAATTGCCCTGCGAAAGAAATTGAAAGTAATAACATCGATATTTTATCTGTAGATTCAAGTTTTACCGATGAAGGAAAAAAAAATTACAAATTTCCTGAAAAAATTACTTCCGAATTATTGTTCCAAAATGCGTCGGACGATAGCGGTTTAAGCGTTTTTTTAGGATTCGCTAGCCAAAAGTCCTCTTTAGGAAATGAGGCGCATTCGCAAAAAATATGCGATTTGTTGCATCGAAATAATGTTCAAGTTTTAGAATCAAATGATTGCGAATTGCACTGCAGTCAAGATAGCGCAAAAATAAGCCACGAAAAAATTTCTGAACCGATCCTCTGCGAAAATGTTGCATTGCTTAATGATGTCTCAAAGTCGTATGCTAATTTGGAAAATGTTTCCACGCAAAATTTGTTAACGTGTGTCAGTATGCAACAAAATAACATTGAACATTTTCCAGAAAGTCAAAATAAGACGAAAAATATATCCGAGATTCCGGAATGTTCCGTCCGTGAAAATAAGAATGATGAAAACGTCGCCAAAATTGACGCAGTTTTAATGGACGATTTCGATTCTGATATGTCTATCGACGAAGAACTCACAAATGGAACTGCAAATATACAATGTGTTAATGTTCCTTTATTAAATGCTACTGAAACAATTGAGCGCGGCAACGCTGAAAATTCAAAATTCGGAACGCAAACAAACGAAAGCTTTTTTAAAGATGTCTCTGAAATCATTCCTCTTCAAACAAACAACTGTCCACCGTTTTCAAACGAACCGAATTTTAATATGACTCAATATTTTAATTGCAATTACTCTACGGCTTATCCGAACACTAATTATGATGAAAATTTGCAAAATATGTATCAGAATGTCCAACAAAACAATTTAGAATCTGTTCCGAAAAATTCAAATTCTTATGTAGACGTTTGTAACAGTTTTGCCGGATTGCTTGTTGAGAGTTGTAACATTTTACATGAAGAATATTCACATGTTCAGGACGTTGAGAATGAAGCTTATTCACAGAGGAATATTCCAAATTACACCCAAGAAAATGTAATTAAGTCAAACATATGCGAGAACAATTTTTTACACGATTTTAACGATTTTGGACAGATGTGCGAAACGGATAGTTTCATCGATCCATCTTTTTTCAACGAAGATAGTACGATGGATAATATTTCTGATTTTGATAGCAGTATCATGTTAACTCCGAACGGAACTCGAATATCAAAATCAATACTGGTGTATGATTATTATTCGAAGTTGAAGAATCCCACCCCGAAACATCGCAAATACATCCTTATCGTAAACGAAATTGTAACGCATAAAGACGCAATACTTTTGACCGATATTGAAGATGAAAATGGCAATTGTGAAAAATTAACGGAACCATTCTTGACTCTGTCTGATTATAAATTAAAAATTAAAAACATTTACAACACGGTACACAAAGATAAAATAAAAATTAAATTCAGGAATTTGCCGATTCGAAGCGCGAAAAAACGTATTGCGAATCCGGCATCACTTAACACAGGTAATTTTTGTATGGTGCCCGAACAGAAGACCAATTGTAACCCCACGCAACGCCCGTTTCAAACATCTCAAATATCATGGCGTGATAAAATTCTATTTAAAAAGATTCATGACGAAATTCTCCGCTTGCATTACAAGGAAAATCGAACTTATAGAAAGTTCCATAGAAGTCTACATCAGAGAAACATATCGTATAATGATCGCGATGCATTGAGCTCTTCCTCCGAGTATTCTAACGAAGACGAACATTGCGTCGATCCTAACGTATTCTGCTACTACATAAGTTCGTTTTCGGAAACAGAACTGAACTCCGACGAAAGCTTAATTTACAACGGACCGTTTTACGCCATGCGGAAGGATTACAAAGGAAAAATGCTTACAAATCATACTGAAGAAGCTTCGAAAACTAATGAAAATACATTCAAACCAAGCTCAGAGATAACTGTTGCAAAATTCAATGAAAATCCAGCTGCTAAACCTTTAAGTTGTTTTGTTTGTTATACTGCTAAAGCAGTTCCGTGGTATACAGTGCCTTCATTTTTCTACATCTCCTTTTTCAAGATTTTTAACGGCGTAAACCCTGTGACGAAATTGCCGAACGCTCGGAGATCAAACGAAGTAGTTACGAGCAATTTTTCCGATGACGAAACAAAACTTACAATGAAATATAACTCCCTTAAAAACCAGTTTTCTTTTAATTTAAAGTACGGGAGTAATGCGATCAAGCGATCCAAAAATGTCAACGTACGGCGAAGGAAACTGCGCAAAAGAAGCGATGTTTTAAATCAGCTTAAGGAAAACGTAAGGTATAATCTGATTACGCCGAAGTCCGTATCGCGTCCGCCCCGTCATTGTGCAAAAGCGGCAAACAAAAGGATGAAATCAGCCCTTGAAGTCACTGAATCTGATTTTGATGCCTGGGGCGAGACTTCGCACAGCGACGCCAGCGACAACTTTCGCATGTCAGATTTCAAAAGCAGTTCGAGTGCTTCCAGCGATGTAACGAATGTGAAAAATAATCATAAATTCACTAAGAAAATTTCAAATGGGTCTGAAGATGATTCCGATGATGTCGAAGAGTTGGATCAAACTTCGAATCTCGATGAGTTTTGTATCGGATTGAAGCCCATGCTTCGAGGTGCTTAATTATTTGTAAAATAATTTGATTGTATTGTTTGTAATATTTCATCATTATAACCTATAGTCCTTAAAATACAGCTTGATTAGAAATAATGACAGTTGTCAAAAAAAGTGTTGATATAACTTTGTAGTAACGTCTAAGGAGTGATTTACATTGACACACAAAAATCATTCGTATCTGGCATGTCAATTTATTTTTTTATGCAATGCTTGACATATAAATCAAAATAATTATATAGAATCAGTTTTAAATTTATTTCAACAGGGAGGGAAAACATTTTTGAGAATCTCACCCACGTGAGAAAGGTTTCAGCTCTTTTACTTCACAAAAGTCAACAGATGGAAGAGTTGAGAAAATGTGGATGTTCAAACATGGGCAGAATGGTGAATGTTACACAAAAAGTGTGTAAAGTGGCCACTTAAACCAGCCAATGACAGGTCATAAGCCCTGTAAATGCCTAGACTTCCATATTCCCTTTTCAAAAATGTTTTCCCTCTCTGTTGAAATAAATTTAAATATGAACAACTCCCTAGGGAGGAAATCCAGCCAGTCTGCAAGCATTTGGACATAATCAAAAATTGTTGATATAAAATCAGCTTTAAAACTAAAAAAAAACTTAAATAAACCTAATAATTAACGACGTTCTTACAAGGTTACATACGTCATTTTGCAAAAATGTTAGAGATGAGACAAATTGATTAACGTAAATCGATGGAATAAAAAATAATTCATTTGTTGTTATTCATTAAAAAAAGTAAGTAATGTCTTATTTTTCAGTAAATAATTGCCTTAAACACACTATAATAGGCTTGTTTTTGCGTTTTTATATCAATTTTCTGAAACAGTCTCATGTTTGCATGAAAAAATTGATAAAATCGATTTGATCGGTACATGATCAGTGATCAGTAATTTCCCATCACTAGTGACATTAGTTTGGCAGCTGATATTTTAAGGACTGTAAGGGCATGACCAATGCTTGACATATAAATCAACCTAATTATTAACGACGTTCTTACAAGGTACGTCATTTTGTGAAAATGTTAGAGATGTGACAAATTGATCAATGTAAATCGCTTGAATAAAAAAATAATTCATTTGATGTTGTTCATGGAAAAAAGTACAAATGTCTTATTTTTTGGTGAATAATTGTCTTAAACACACTATAATAGGTTTGTTTTTGCGTTTTTATATCAATTTTCTGAAACAGTCTCATGTTTGCATGAAAAAATTTATAAAATCGATTTGATCGGTACATGATCAGTGATCGGTAATTCCCATCACTAGTGACATTAGTTTGACAGCTGTCATTTTAATCAAGCTATATTTTAAGGACTAAAGTGGGTTCATTGGTATTACTGATGAAAATGAATGCTAATTTTTTAAAATCGATTTTTGTGGTAATTAAATGAAAAAGATGCAACATATTAAATGCTAATGCTAATTGATTTATTTTTGGAACAATAACAGATTACCAATAATACTTACCGTACAAAACAAAATATATCTGGGCCAATAATCCTTTACAACTGTACAATACACGAGTTAGATTAATAATATCTGATCATATTTATATTTCTATTTACCTGTGTGCCTTTGTTTTCGCATTGAATATTTTTATAATAAAAATAATATTTCGTTTTTGTTGCTGACCGTAGATACCTGATGCTGTTTTATTTTCACGTCCCGACTTGCTTGAAATGAAATCTGTATTATGAGGGTAGGCTCAAAAGTAATGCGCACATGCTTGTAGAATGCGAACAGATACAAATAGCAAGATCGAGCAAAATGTACATTGAAGTACAATTCTTAAGCTTTAAAATCATATATTTATTTTTTTAACATAGTCTAACACAATATTTTGAGTTTGTTCAAATTTTTGTAGACAAGGACTGGATTCAATTCCCTGGGGAGCTGTTAACATTAACATATTACAACAGAGATGAAGAACATTTAAGAGAAGGTGATATATAAGTCTAGGCATCTACAGGGCTTATGACCTGTCAATGGCTGGTTTAAGTGGCAACTTTACACACTGTGTAACATTCACCATTCTGCCTATATTTGAACATCTATATTCCTTCAATTCTTCCATCTGTTGATTAATAACTTAACTTCACAAACATCAACAGATGGAAGAATTGGAGGAATATAGATGTTCAAATATAGGCAGAATGGTGAATGTAACACAGTGTGTAAAGTGGCCACTTAAACCAGCCATTGACAGGTCATAAGCTCTGTAGATGCCTAGACTTCTATATTACCTTCTCTTAATATGTTAATAGTCTAACACATTTCTCCCAACGTGTAACAAGATTTTTCATTCAGTCATTGAAAAATTCTTCCGACTTTTCTCGAATCCTGGACTTGATAGCTGCCTTCAGTTGATCGTCCGAGGTGTGATGATTATTACCCTCGAGGTCTCTCACAAGGCGCAAGATCGAGGGAGTAACGAGGGTGTGGAATCGGTCCAAACTTCAGGTTACTGGCAGTTGAAGAATCTGTCAATCAAAGTGTATTTTATTATATAGCTATATCTATTTAGCCAACTTAAAATTTGAAAAACATTATTTTTTGTCAGCATCTCTACTGATAATTATAATCTAACTACAGTCACTGCGCGCGCCTGTTGGGTACATAAAATAACAAAATGACGTATCAATTAAAAAGGTCAAGACATCCCGATCATCTCAATCGATGACCCTAACAACTTTCAAACCTTTCGACTTTGTAGTTTTATATTACTGTCCTCTGTATTATTAGAGTCAAATCCCAGAGCAGTAAGAGAACCTTGGCATAAGCAAATAAGACCCAACATATGAAGACATCACAGTACAAAAAACGGACCTTTTGAATATGTCTAATATTGTGTGCAACAGGGCCTTCGTTGAATATGATAAATATAATTGATTTTTTCATCGCTATTAATTCATAGTTTTTTTTTTCAGAGGATCCTCAACCCAAGGAAAATATTCTTCTCTGCCTTCTGCCCGATGGAAAGTTTGTTGGCATAAAATTATTCCAGGTAAATTTAATTTATCTGTCTCGCATTCGATTCGATTTGGATACCAATGCAGTGCCCTATGCACCATTAGGTGCGGAAAGGGAATGATGATTTATTTATTTATATATACGTCCGATGGGCATTTGTAAGGACATATTTACCCATAGATAATTATTATAAAGGAAAGTAGGAAGGCACAATGGTATATAGTAGACTCGGTGGGAGTGGAAGCGGGAGAGAGGTGTTTAAAATTGAATTTGATTCAGAGATCGTTTGAAAGAAGACAACTTGTTATCAAAGAAATCAAGACTGGTATGTTTGTTGGCAGACCTGAGAATTCTGGGCATAGGGGAATGAAAACCATTGTTAGTTCTATGGTTATCGGTATGAAAGAGTAAGTTTTGTCTGAGGTTTCTAGTTGGTATATTTAATTTTATTGAGCTCAATAGTATATGGCACATTGTCACTAGAGCAGCGGGAGCAGGGATATTTAATTTTATTGAGCTCAGTAGTTCAGGCGCATCAAAGAGTGAGTTGAGAACTTTAAATAGGACTCAAGTCCTTCTAAGCTCGGATTTATTTTGAGGGTTTTCAAGAGAAGATATATTCAAGCTAGTGTCTAACTCATTATACGTATATTGGTCTCTGGATATGCCCAACCTCCAGCCTATCTTATTTAAAAATCAATGTTGAACTGATTCAATATTTTTTATGTGAATATCATAATATGTAGACTAGATAACAGAGGAATACTCTAGGTGCGGGCGAACTAGGGAACAGAAGAGAGTTTTAAGAGTATTGATATTTTTGAAGTCAGTTGCGCTTCTGTCAATAAATCCAAGGAGTTTTAAGGATTTATTGATAACATGTTCAATATGAATTGTAAAAGAAAGTTTAGTGTCGAGTATACTACCTAAATCTCGTATACCAGAAATGATGATGATGAGACACCTGCAGGTCTGATCCAAGAAGTATTAAAATTTGAAGAAAAATTCAGGCATTGCCTAGTACGTACATAAAATAATTCAGTCAGATGAATCTCACTAGTATCGATAAAGGTTTAAGCTCTTTAACTTCACAAATATCAGCAGATGGAAAAATTGAAGGAATATAGATGTTCAAATATAGGCAGAATAGTGAATGTTACACAGTATGTAAAGTGGCTACTTAAACCATCCAATGACAGATCATAAGGCCTGTCTTCTATAATCCCTTTTTTAAAGTGTTCTTCATCTTTGTTGTAATATTCTAATCTTGACAGCTTCCTATCTTGTATTTTATTTTGTAGACCAGTCCTTGTATTAAAAAATTTGAACAATCTAAAATCTTGGCTTAAATATCATTTATAAGGACGACAGGAATGCGCTCCAAAGCAAACAAAACAGCCAAAAGCCAGCTGTCAAACTTAAAAATGAACTTTTTTTATAATACCAGCTGCCAACGTAAGCAGAAAAAAGATGGTCATACATTACTTTGTGATTAGGACCGCCCGGAATCATTTGGGACACCGTCCGCACGGCAGATCTGGGAGAACACGACAGCTAGGAATTCACTAAGACTAAAACGCCAATTGGGTAAGTCAATTTCGATTTTGATTTATTTATTCAGTGTGTTTTATGTACATTGTATAATATAGATATTTACTCAGTGAAAACTAAATGCTGCCTTTTATATCGCCTGCATAACACCTATTCTCCTCTACGGATGCGAATTGTGGCACTTCACTAGGGCCCAAAACAGCAAAATACCAAACAAACAAACAAACAAACCATCACGCCGTTTCCCCGTAAGGGTAGGCAGTGAGGATAGAACGCCACAACACTCTATCTTTGCATACAGATCTCGCTTCCTCTACATTCATACATCTTCTCATGCACGCAAACAGCAAAATACCGAGTTTCGAGAATGGGTGTCTCAGAAGAATCTTGGGTATGCAGTGGTTTGACTTTATTAGAAATGAAGTAATAAGAGAACGAACGCAGCAAACTCTGGTGACTGTCATCAGGCGGAGACGATACGGTTTGCTGGGCCATGTACCTCGGATGCCTCCTGAGAGCCTTAACCAAGCTCGCCTACTTTGCAAGGCATCAGGTTCCCGTCGTCCAATGTGCACATTCAACTTAAAAGAAATAGTATTTTCGCTAATGGTTTTGTTGCTCTTCCCAAAAACAATGATCATAGACAGTGGCGTTTATGCTTTTAGATCCCTAAATTGCAATTACAATGTCATTCTTTGAAATTCATATATTTTGACCTAGGACTCTTTGAAAAATCACCCTTCAGATGTAAAAGTACAAATAAATTGAATTTGAGATGAATAAGTTACTCAGATACCAACATAATATTAAAATTCCCAAATTCTACGCAAGTCATGGTCAAAACAGCTTTGTCTTCAAAGGTGTAAAAAATTATAATAATCTTCCCAATGAACTAAAAACCATTAAAAATAATATATCAATAAATAAATTTAAAGTAAATCTAAAGAAAATAAAATTTTTGAACACGTGTAAAAACTACATTACATTTTAATTAGTATGAAAGCACTATTGTTTTATGTTTTTTCTTTATATATCCTTTGTTTTTTTTTCTCATGTATTTAAAATTATATCAACTCTTATAAATAAACAACTACAACAGTGTAAGTCACTCTCCAAGCACAAGAGTTAGTTTCTTTTTTTGGAGAGTTACAGTGATAACATTTACTAGATGTGTAAAAGTAGATATGTATAGAATTTTTTAAAAACTTTAAAAAATTGTCTACCTATTCCATTTTTCGCAGTGTGTCTCAGTTTTATAAAAATAAGCTAGTAAAATCATTTGATTACCGTACATTCACGGAGACTGAACCGCTGTGCACGTGCAAACCACGAGCCCACTGCGTGATATCGCATGATTAGCCCATTTCACACCACGGCGAAAATCTACACGGCATGATAAAATTCAATAGAGTGGATCGATATTAATTGTTTTACAATTATTTACTTATTTAATGCCTGGCAAACGCAAAAACCACTACACCATGAGCCCAACAAATCTCCAGTAGATTTCCTTTTGCAGAATTTTCACCTGGTAGTACTCGCTAAATTTAAATAGTGATTTTGATAAAATTATTATTAAAATCTTATTTGTTGACTATATTATTTGAATCGGATTGTGGTCCCGTGGCTAGTGTTGCGGACTCACGGATCAGATGTCCAAGGTTTGAACCCCACTCTACCCCAACTTGATTTCAGTTATTTACAACTCATTAAAAATGTTCACCAAAATTGAAATATTTGGGTAAATTATAATAACGCTAATATTAAAAAAAATATATATATATATATATATATATATATATTAACCGAAGCGTTTTTATTTTCATTTTTTTTCAAGTCACTAACTATAGAGTTTAAAAAAAAAAAACGAAAAATATAAATATTATCAATTTTAAATAAATGTCAATCCACTGTAATTTTACCGCCCATTTAGATTAAGATGATATGTGTGAAATAGGCTATTCTCTGTCAGGTATCACGCGGCTGGTTCCTTTATTTGGAATCTCTTATAATAATGATCTTATATTCTTTTAGATCTAAGACATATATATTGTTTTCAATGTTTAAAATATATATTTAAGAACCAAAATTTATTTACAAGTAATGCAAATAGACCAAGTCAAAGAAGGAATCGTGTGTTAGAGATACCACATTGTAAAACGAGGCTCGCACAGAGACATGCATATTTTATAGGCCCAAAAATTTTTAATTCTTTTTTTACTGATAATATTTCATTGATTCCAAACTTTCAAAATTTTCCTTCTTTTAAAAAACACGCACTATCCTGGATTCAAACTAAAGATATGAACTCCTTTTTTCTATGATATATTTTGTTGCCCTTTAATAATAAGGAATATTATTGTGTTTTTTTTTAAATATTTTTTATTTCCTTTTTTAATTACTATAAAAAAAAATACCTTATTATCTTTTACAGAATATTTTATTTTTTCTTTCTTATGTTTTACAAAAATATTATAACTGTCCATTATTTATTATAGGAGCAAAAATTCATTAACATTTTCTTGTATACCCACGAACAGGCCATGCCTTTGTGGGATTTTTTGTTTGCTATTTTTCTATTAATATGTATTTCGTTGATATGTAATTACGATTTTTTTTAATACTCTTTTATTATTTATTTATTTGTTTTATTTTATTAGGGAAATCAACAGTTCTACATACATATTTTTAGTAAACAAACAGATATAGTGTATAAACTCAGAACTAATAACAGATTTCCACATAGTATACAAAGTTAGTAAAGAAAATATATATTACATATCAAATAAATACATACAATTTATACATATAAAAATGTTATTTTCAAGTACTCAATAATCAAAGATTTTTTTAATATTAATTTTAAGAACATTAAGTTACTGTAAATTGGGCGGGATAAGGACAAAAATGCTTGAAGAGAGGATAAGGAGGGGGGGGGGGGAGATGTACATATTTATTATTATAATGTCTACTAAGTTACATAATACATTTTTAGTGTAAATTTTAAATCTGACAGAGTGATGTTTGTATAATCTATATTTTACTATTATTATGTTTATTGTAAGAAGACAAATTTAAAAAAAATAAATGAACAGACTTTAGTATTCTCCTGAAGCTACAGTTCCGTTCTTTAGTTAATTTGATTACTATATTAATTTAAAATCTATTTTGGTTTTTCAGAAAGTGGTGAAATCAAACCGGATTCAATACCCACACAACTAGAGGCCAACTTACAACTGACTGAAGATGAGTTCGCAGTATTGAAAAAGGAGAGGGAACTCGGTAAAATTAATTATCCAGTTATATTTTATATAATAGGGAAATATCACAAACTACAAATTCCAATAAAAGCACGTGGAGATTTAGATAAATTAATGGCATTTTTAAAATCAATACAGATATTCTGGAGAAATGTTTTCTTTCATGCGTAATTTTGAAAATAAAATTGTTAAAAAATATGTTTCCACAAAAATTCGACATGTTTGGCCTTGAGAGATGTCATGTCAGGATTTGTGACGATGTTTTATTTAAATTTAAACGGTCACGAACAAAGTCTTAAAATTTTACTGAATCGTGATGTATTAGGGGCGCGGCCAATGCAATGAACCGTTTTTGCGGGAACTCAAAATAAATCAAAAAATATTTTTTATGCTTCTAATAAGTACAAAAAATTTATTTTTTCTACTGACCGGTTTCAAAGCTACACAAGCTTCTTTATCAAGGTATACTTAACTTATGAATTCTATCCTATTTCACTTTTACAGTGATTACTAAATATCACATCAATATTTACATTTTAAAAAAAATATTTTTCATAAAACCTTTTATTTTTTTCTGTTATATATGAACACCTCATTGGGCATAACCTTTGTCGAGGTGTGTGTGTGTTCGAGGCATTCACTTACATTATTTTTATATCATGTTCTAGCTACAGTAGTTGATATCTATAATAATATATGCATATATATCAGTCGCGAACGGTGACTTTTTTTATAGGTAAGCTTTAATTTTTTTAATAATTTGTACACACATACATATAAGTAATCTCGCAAATGAGTGGAGGCGTATAAAAAAAAAGTATACACAGGTACACGGATTCTTTTTCTATGGTTTTGTGTAAAAACAACTTCATCTCTCCAGCTCCAGTTTCACCTGCTGGCAACAGAAGACGCAATGCCTACTTATTTTTAATCAAAATAATTTTAACCAATAACCCAACAAACAAACAACAATTAATAACTTTGCGTAATATGTAGGTATATTCTCCATTATTTTAAGACGGTACATGTATGCAAAAGTTTAAAAAAATAAAATATGTTAAAAAATAAGGATAATAAAATGAGTATATTCATAATTCCTTTTTGTTTGACACTGATTAAAAACATCGTATATTTGTTTGTAATTTACATTTTATACTGCAAATATTTAGGTACTAATATAAAAGAAAGTAAACATTTTATTGTAAGACGTCACTCCCATTATGTACACAATTTTTTTTTTTTCTTTTAAGATATATATTTTTTTTTTGAAAAATTAAAAAAAACAATAAGATTAGATTTAAATTAATTAATTTATGCCAACATACATAATTTTAACTTTACATATTACATTGCATAACATAACATAACAATAACATTCATTAAAAATATTCGCAATAATATTGCAACAAAAATGTCACGTCGTGACTGTCGAGCCGTCAGCTTCGTTTCCTTCTAAACTGAGAATGAATAATGCAAGAAATTGATGACACCGAGCGAGGCACCACTAGCTAAAACGCGCGGACTAAAAAACTGGCATCATATGTCAACAGAATACTATCAAACGAAAATGGTCTTTAGGAAATAACGCTCGAAATGCTACTCTCCAAATAGAGAAGCTTGAAATAATATCTGTAATCTGCAAGTGAACTTAGCAAGGAAAATATACGCACTGGGTTTTTGAATGTTAAAATACAGTATACATTTTGTATTGAAAAATAAGCTGCAATAATCGGAACCGGGCAATGCGCTGGGTGCGCATTTAGCAGCCTATATTTATTTTTTGAGGAAGATATAAACAGTGACGTTTATTTATAATAAATATAGATTATTTTATTTATTCTCCTATAATTTAAACTACTATAAAACATTATTATTGGTAGTGAAATCTAATGGTAAGCTGCGAATAATCGATTATATGGACGGTTCGCCCCTGATATATATATACACATACATGTATAAATAAATATTAAAAACAATGATAATAATAATACCAAAAAATCACAATAGTAGTAATGTAATGTACATAGGTACTGTGCAGATATTGAGCCAAGAAGCATGCCACCGACGCTCCTCTACAACGGCTCATATATCCGCATAAATACAACAATGTTTTATATGATAAATATTAAAAGACATTCACAGTATTTTGTGATAAGGACTGCTGGTAATCATTTGGGACACCATCTGCACGACAGATCTGGGAGAATACAACAGCTAGGAATTTATGAAGACTAAAATGCCAATTGGATTAGTCCTGTCAATGCCTTGACTTCCATATTCACTTCTTGAAAATGTTTTCCCGTTCTGTTGCAATAAATTTCAATAAAAAATAGTAATTTAAAATGCCCGACTTTTCCCTAGACTTGCAAAGAAATCGCCTAAACTTCTTCCGTACTGAAAACAAGCTCTTGGATATGGAGGTGAAGATACAGGCCGCGCTGAGCTTCAACTCCCCCGACACGCAAACCTGCATACAGCTGCTGGGGCAGATGGCTGGTAAGGCGAAAATTGAATTTTTATACTGTCGCCGACATGCGGGGTTCGAAAATATCATGATATTCATAAAAATAACAAAATGTCTGACAAAGAATGAGGCGGAAAGAGACCGACGATTTTTTCCCCTTTCTACCTGTCATCCCTCTTTTATTTTTAGGTATAAGTCAAAAATTTCACTTAGTTGTGTTCGGTCGTTCGATTATAATCACAGAAACAAGTAACCGAATAAGTCATTTAAACTAACTTCAGTAAATTTTAATATATTTATTTATTATTCGGCACAAGTGCCTTTAACAATATAACATAGGACAATATAATGAGTTAGTTAGATATACAAAAATTTGAAAACTTAAAAACCATCAAAACTCTTTATTGCTCACTAGTTCGACCCCATCTAAAATACGCTTCTCCTAATTGGTCTCCATTCTACAGGACTCATATTGACCATATCGAGTCTGTCCAACACCGTTTTTTAAGAAAAGTGGCATGGTTGCTCGGATTACAAAGGGGTAATTATTCCTATTTTAAAATAGAGCAATCTCTCAATCTGTCTTCATTGGAGAGACGTAGAACTGTAATGGACCTTATATGCATTTTCAAAATACTTAATGCTTTAAGTGATGTCCCATCTCTGTTGCAATCAATTACTTTTCATGTTCCCAACCGTGTCACCAGAAGTCAAAATCTGCTATTTATAAAATCTTCTAAGAGCAATTTTGGTTTTATGCCCCAATGTCCAGAATGTGTAGATTAGTCAATTCATCACGCGACTTGGAATTCTTTGGGATAGATCTTCCGGCTTTTCGTAGATCTCTTCGCGACTAAACAGTGTGGGATGAAGTTGAATTGGCATGGTTTAGCTCAAAGTCTTTTGTCTTTCGTTTTTATGAATATATTGTATACAATTATTGTTTTGCCCTTGTTTGTCTTTGCTAAATAGTTTTATGTTCTTTTTGTTCAGTTTCTTGCATTTATGTTTCTTCATGTAACTGTTGTAATTGGCTTAGGCCGCATATATAATAAATAATATTAGGCCAGTCATATTCTACATTAAAATTGCAAAACGCGATGTAAAGCTGCTTTTTTGGTGTGTTGTTTGGACCCGTTGGCGGAGTGTGAAACTACGTTTTGTAAGCGAAAAAAAGTTGTGCCATCTGCGTAATACGCGTAAATTGCAAAATTTTTCGCACTTTTTTCAGTTTTTGCACTTCAATTCAAATACTATGAGCTTTTGACATTAGTTACCAACATCATTTTGAAAGTTTTTCAAATTGAAAACAATTGAACCCAACCCACAACACCGTATGTCTTATAGTTTTTGAGATATGATGCTTGAAAAATTTACTTGGTTTTCAGAAATGTTAAAATTTCGAGTTTTGTTTATGTTTTCAGCCGAATATCGGCATAACCGCTCACGCTTACAGAAAAATTGTGATTAATTAAGTTTTAGCAAATTTAATTACCTTTCATTTAAGTGAAAAATAAGGTCTATAAACCTTATAATTCTCTTGTAATTGTAAAATACAAAAATTGCAACAATACAAGTTTTAAAATATGAGCCTTACTTAACATGAAATTTTGGGTGAAAAATTTTGGGTGAAAAAAACATTTTAAAAGTTGTTAAGTCTATTGTCATTTATTGACACACTTTTAAACAAAATAATTATAATGTTACGAAAAAATAAATTTTACTTTTTTTGAGGGTCCCGGTTGATCACATTTTTGAAACAATTCGTCTTTAGATAAAATGTCATCATATCTCAAAAACTATAAGACATACATAGTTGTGGGTTGGCTTTTATTGTTTTCAATTTAATATACTTTCAAAATGATATTAGTAACTAATGTCAAAAGCCCATAGTATTTGAATAGAACTGTAAAAAATGAAAAAAGTGTGAAATTTTTTCAGTTTTTCGCGTATTACGCAGGTAGCACAACTTTTTTTTGCTTGCAAAACGTAGTTTCACACTCCCCTAATGGGTCCAAACAACATACCAAAAAAGCAGCCTTACATTGCGTTTTGCGATTTTAGGTGTTTTTTTGTAACATTTTACTGGCCTATATCTAAACATGGGTATAAAAAGAAAAATAAAAATAACAAGAAAAATATGTATGTCAGCATACAAAAGATATAAACAATATAAAATTAATAAACACCAGATCATTAGCATCAGTAGCTTTTGCAAATAATTCGTTAATCGTTACTATAGAACATCATCAAATATTTATAAAGAGATGATTTGAATTCACAGAGACTCGAGTTAAAAATGTCCATATGAGAGGTACACTCGTTTCCTAGTCTGTGTATACGCGGTATTGGTGAGTGACAAAGATAGTTGGTTTGAGAAGGGTGACAATAATATAGACTATTTTGTCTAGTTCTACATATAGGTAAATTAATATTTATTGAATCCAGGAGTTCGCAACAATCGAATGTAGAATTAATGATTTTACATAAAAATATTAGGTCAGTTATTTTGCTGCTATATAACCACTTACCTGGTCTAGAATCCATAATAATTCCCAAACACGCACTGAAAATTAGGTTGGCAATATCCAGGCTAGAATCCATAATAATTCCCAAATATTGAAAAAAGAAGTTTTTAATATTTTAGACACATTCGCAATACATGATCTTAGATAGGGATCGTGCTACACGATCATAACAAAGAATACACTGAGTTCTGTCTCCGCAGAGCTGGAAGTGAAGCAAGTGATGCTGCTGAAGCACCCGAGCCTCTTGGAGACGGTGAAGAGGATCCGGCGTTACGTGGGGAACCAGGCGCAGTGGAAACTCTCCGATCAGGAGGCCGTGGACTTCGAGCAGAAGGCTCACCTCATCAGGAAGAAGGCCCAGCACTGTTATAACCACTTTAAGGTGAGATTACTTTTAAGAATGTCGTCTTCGAAAAAAGAACGGGGCCATCATGTCACAGATATTGGATGTCAATTTTATTGTTGACATCCAAAACCCTCTCATACGATGAATTTATATCAATTTTAATTCAAAAAGGAAATTAGCGACAGCATGCAGGCAATTATTTATTTATTTTGTTCATTAACGCCCAAAAGGCATTTACAAAAAATAAAAAATAAAATACATGCTATTGATATGATGACATGATATTGTGGACTTATAAGATAGTAAAGAATTGGACAGAATGTCTGCAGCAGTTCCATAAGTGTTACCTAACCTACGCACTATGCAGTCTCGGTATCAATGAATTGTTTTGTTGGTTGGAAGAAGTACTGGAGCAATGAAACAATAAAGTACTCCTAGTGTTGACAGCGGGTACTCTAAAGTTAATCAATTCAAGTATTTTTGGTATTTTATACAGTACAATGAGATCATTAATAGTTCTTCTTTCAGAAAGTTTTGTTAGGTTAAGCAGTGTTAATAAATAGTTATAATTCACATTTTTTATTGGAATGTTTAATTTGTAGTTTATATATCGTAGAAATTTATGTTGAACGTTCTCTATATTATAAACATGAACATTATAGCATTATCATATATTTATAGAGTAATGGTTACTAAATACAATGCTATTTTTTCATCTTTATTTTAAATTTACGAAGGTACGCAATATGTATAAAAACATTTAAGCTTGTAAGTGAAAATTCTTGATGCAAGTTCATTGTAATTTATTATAGAAATAAAAGACGAGTGATACTTTAATCCACAAATTTGGAATATCCAGTGCCCGGTTCCATCGCTTTCAGCCATGGATGGGACATTAAAATTAAAAATAATATATATCCAATACAATATTTGAGTTTATCCAAATGTTTGTAGACAAAAAACTGGATTTCACCCTCTCGGGAGTCATTGGATGAATTTAAGAAATATGGATATTCAAACATAGGCAAAATGGTAAATGTTACACAGTGTGTAAAGTGGCCACTTAAACCATCCAACGACAGGTCATTAGCCCTGTAAATGCCTAGACTTCCATATTACCTACTTTAAGGTATTTCTCCATCCCTGTTGTAATTTGTTAATATATACAATACTTAAACTCTTTAAAATAGGATTACATCAACTCATTAGTTAACCCGAAAATTTTTTGTTAATGATTCTTAAGATAAAAATCATTTTATTTAATTTACTTTCATACAACTTTGAATTCTCTATCCTTACCTCTGTTTTGTATAAACACACTGAACTTCTTAATAAAGATACCAGTCTCGAAGATGTTGCGAAAGCGATGAAACCGGTCACTGGATATTCCAAATTCGTGGATTAAAGTATCACTCGTCTTTTATTTCTATAATATAATATTTATTTTTATTTATTTATTTAATCCAATATAAAATACAAATACATAGTTAGCAAAAATGTTTATACAATAGGTACGGTACATTCAATATATTTTTATTTATGGATGTAGCCACTCCACTGGGCCCATAGGCACGTTCCGGAGTGTCAGTGTATTATTTATTTTATACATAATTGTACATAATTTCACATCAATTTTGTAAAAATTCAAAAGAAATTTAAAAAATTACAAAATTCAAACATACCTACATCAATAAAACAAGAAAGGACTTTCATGAAACTAAAATTCTGTTCTTATATATGAATAAACATTCAATTTTTTGTTTTCAAAATTTGTTTTCCAAATTCGATTCTTGTATCATATAACTTATTATACTCGTACATTATGTTTATTGTTAATTATAAGTTAGAAATCATTTTTAGTCTAGTATCAAGTATCTGTAATATTATAACTGTTTTATTGTGTATATGACCATTGATTTTAATAGATAATAATTTTTTTTTTAAAAACTCCTGTCTTACCTAGATTGCTTCAGAACTTATTTACAATAAAAAAACTTATGCTCTTTTTTTATTTAAAAAAATATTTATTTGACTCTCCTGCAAAATTGATCTTATGGGGCGGGGCGGCTCATCAGTCATTTAACCTTATTTCCGTCAATATTCATAGTGTTGAATATTTGCAGTCACTGTTCACATTGGACGAAGGGAAATCCTTCCTCGAGTTCTTCTCCGACCTCGTGCTTCGCTTCAAGAGGTGCACCAAGGACCTCGGGGACATGGAACTGCTGGAGTTGGATGAGGAACCACCTGGTAAGTCTGCTGGAAAAACTTTACAATATTGAAATAAACAATCAGGCACTCAATAATAACTTAAAATTTACTGTTTTTTATTTTGTATAGTATTTTGGATTGTTCTGTTAGCACTTCGGTCTTTATCTCCTCTACGTCGTCTTATCGGATGACGATCTTAAAAGGATGACGTTAGGGGTGACCTAAGAAGAGAAAAAGACCGAAGATAGAAGGATGGGAAAGAAAGATAATCGGCCAGGAATAGTATCGATAAATGCTGTTATTTACTTAACACCACATGAACGAAGCTTCGGGTAAAAGCTAGCACAAAATAAATGCTCTTTACCCTTTAACCAGCCAATGACAGAGTGGTGCAAATTGGTCATGATTTGTTCTTAAAAATAAAAACAATCTACCCCCTTTATCCCGCAAACCTTCCGCCTTCCTTCCGGCTAATTTGTTTGCTGTTTCAGGATTCTGGAAACCAGGTCACCTGACGATGAAAGCAGCCGCTGAGGAGCTGGCCAAGGAAGATGGGAAGGGCGCCCAGGACGCGAGCAATGATGGAGGAAAAGATAAATCTAATTTGGTAAAATTTTTACAAATGTCTATAATACTTGGCCAATATAAATAACGCTTACAAGGAGCAATCGAAAGACCGTAAAGAGAAAAAATCACTGTTAATTTATATTTTTTTATTTATAATCCGGATGACTGGAGTTCAGATAAACAGAGTTCTACTATATATTCAAATAAATATACATCAAACCGCTCTGCTGCAGCATATAACTAATTACACTAACAAGCAAATCCGATCATACTTCACCAGAGTAGTAGCACAAAAATATAAGACCAACGTGCTGATAGGACACATGCTATTATAAGCTGACACCCACATGCACTTATTATAATTGAATTTATCTTTTGGATGTACTCTATACATACCTAATAAATCCATACTTCCCCCATGCCTTTTTTACTACTACTCCACAATATTGGTGTTAGCTTCTAATAGCATGTGCTCTATCCAAATATACACGTATATTTTTCACATAAAACATGTATGTTTTTTTTTAATTTAAATTTATTCCTTCATTAAGATTTTTTATTTTATTTCACAGGACGCGTCAAAAGTTCCGGAATCACCAACCAAAGGGATTCGAAAGGAAAGAAAAAAAGTTGAATGAACACTTTTATACAGAACGCATGTGTAATTTATATACTACAAATCAATAAGGGACTATGTTGAGGGACGTCTGTTCAAAGTTGTTCGACACAAATGACATTTTGAAAATCACATACGCTACAAAAGTGAATATAATTTTAATCTGTTGGTTTTTTTAGCTACGGTTCCCTGATGCTTGGGCGATCGTCAAACATATATTATTTATTTAATATAAATTCAGAACAAATTAATCACATATATCAACTTTGATAGAGGTGTGAACATTTTTGTTGTATCACTTAATAGATTTTTTCCGTCTATCAAAATATTTTTATATTTAAATCCCTGTTTTATTTTGTTTTGAAATCGATATAAACATCGTCATCATCACCCCCATTTCCACACCAAGTGGCGCACGAGGCACTGCATTGTTAAATAAAATGCACCGTATCTCGATCATCTGTTACAGGAAGGTAAAGTGATCAGTCTTACGCTTCAGATGCCAGTCCAGGAACAATGAAGTACTGCAGTTTAACAAACTTTAACCGCCCTACCTTTGGGTTATTATTTAAAAAGTAGGTAAAAAATCATCGGTTTTTTCTTCTTTGGGTTAAAAAAGTAGGTAAAAAATCATGTTTTCTTTTTCTTTCTTTGGGTTCAAAAAGTAGGCAAAAATCATCTGGGTTTTCTTTTTGGGTTCAAAAAGTAGGCAAAAAATCACCGGGTTTTTCACTTTGAGTTTTAAAAAGTAGGCAAAAATCATATTTTTCTTCTTTGGGTTAAAAAAGTAGGTAAAAAATCATCGGGTTTTTTCTTTTTTGGGTTCAAAAGAAGGCAAAAAATCATCAGGTTTTTTCCCTTTGGGTTCAACAAGTACGTAAAAAATCATCAGGTTTTTCCTTTGGGTTCAAAAAGTAGGTAAAAAAATCATCGGTTTTTTTCCCTTTGGGTTCAAAAACATGATAAAAAATCATCGGGTTTTTTTTAATAAGATTTCTCAATAACAGTACTTATTTACAATGTACCAGGCAAATTTTTTAAGCAATAGACTCATTTATGACCCTTTTTTTATATTTAAGTTCAAAATAAACATTAACACCTTTCCTTGGGTCATTTTTCCATTACACTTTCAAGGTGAACTGCTAAATATGAAGAAGCTTGTGAATTATGACTTTTTGCCGATTTCTTTCTCATACAAATAAAACACGAACACATCCGTCAACTTTGTCTGACCTCGAAATACTAAACTCGCCGTATAATGTATTTGTATGCGTAGGGCAAGTAGGAACAAATTTGACGTATCACAAACGTTTCTGTTATTTTTTTAAAAATAAACAAGATTTATTAATTTTTCTAAAGTTATCAACCAGATTTTGACAACCCTAAGGCATATAAATTGGTTGTATGAAAACAAATAGAATTCGGCGGGTAAATTTGCCCAATTGTTTTTAGACAAATATTTTATTAGTTAGCCATTGAAAATATCTTCTAACGACAATATTGCCCTTGAATTAATAATTCAATAAAGTAGTTCTTAGACAAGAACGCCATATGAGCTACAGTTCAACAAATAATGGTTGCGGGCAAACATGGAGGTAATTTTGTCCGCCATCAAAATTTCAAATTGCAAATTGCTTGAAATCGCATTTAAATATGACTGAATTTACAATTGCCAATTCAATGATCACCAAGGGCATTCTTAGTAATTAAAAAGTAAAGCACAAAATACATGCTGGTATACTTTTTTGTACCTGTTACGGCTTGTTGCGTTCGGGCGATAATATCGCAGACGTATCATGTATATTCGTATGGGTAGGGCAGTTAAAATCGATATTTTGCCAGGAATCAAACCCAAGACCCCAAGAATGGTAAAATGCGGACTTATTTCCACTCGATTACTCAAGAGCAGGCGAAAGTCTGTTAGCGAAAGCACTCGCCCAGGTTTCTGATTTTATTACACATACAGAACTGTATTCTTAATCTCACCGACACAGACCACATCGTCACAGTTCCGGCAAAAGTCTATTACCCGAAAATAGTCAGTTTTGAGTTGAAAATGTTATTCAAAGCCTAAATTAAGTTCTTTAAGACTTTTCCCTCCAACTTATTAATTTAGGAAGCTGAACTTTTGAAACTAGGAGAAATCTATTACCAGCAATGTCTAAAATATGTTTTTATGCGCCAACAAATTTTAATAGATCTAGTCAAAGATTGAATAGTTTACTTAAAATCCCTTATTGGAAATCCAGACTCAGGCAAAGGCACTCATTTTTCATAGCTCCAAAACAGTTCAATGCATTTCATAAAGACAGTATGATAGATATTAATTATTTTAATTTGTTTCAATTTAAATTTTTGTTGAAATTATTAATAAAAAAGCAGATTTAAATAAATTCTTTTTTTAATGGATAGAATATACTTTTATTATAATTTTCTCATTTTTAGTGGTAAATAATTGTGTTCTAATATTAGCACTTATTTTTTAGTAGCTTTTATTTCAATTTAAAATTAAAAGTATACCCACATACTGGCCATGCCTTTGTAGGATAAAAAAAAAGTTATTTTTTGTATTAGTAACATTCCCTTTCCGTACCTAATGGTGCATAGGGCACTGCATTGGTACACAAATCGCAGCGTATCTTGATCATTTTTGTTACATGAAGGTAAGATAATCAGTCTTACGCTTCAGGTACCAGTCCGGGGACTATGAAATATTCTAGTGTGAAAACACCCTTTTAAATAAATATTACACATCAACCATGTCGGGAATCGAACCCGAGACCTCTTGCATGGTAAGCAAACGCGCTGACCATTACGCCACGAGGCCGAGGAAAAAGTATAATTATTCCAAATTATTTGTTGTTAGTGAAAAACGGTGGTGTGACTTTCAATAAAATCTCAACAAGCATAAATCACTAAAGGCAGATCAAATTTATTGACAGCTTAGGTAGATTTTATAATTCATAAGCGCGACAATTTTCTTCATAAAAACAACATTTTGTTTGCGTTTAGGTATTTGTAAAATAAAACAGAATTGTTGGAGAAAGTCCAGAGAAGAGCAACTAAAATAGTAGTTTCTCTAAGAAATAAATCATACGAGGACCGCTTAAGGGAGCTCGGGTTAAGTTCACTGGAAGAGCGGAGGCAGCGTGGTGACTCGATCTTAACTGAGCAATATAATGTACCCAAGTTGAAATCAATGTTCACTATGAATTAAAACCGCCATCTCAGAGGTCATTCATTGAAACTAAAACCACCTCCTTCTCATCCAACCCCGGGAAGAACTTCCTGGCAAACTGAGTCGTGGAGAATTGGAATGGCCTTCCCGAGAAAGTGATTGGTGCTAGTCCAGTTAATGTGTTCAAAAACCGCTTAGATGCACACAGCAATGTATAATGTTTAATAACCATGTACACTTGCACACTTGATATACACGCATCAGCTTCATAGCGGCTAGTGTATTATTATTATTAATAATAATAATAATGTTAAAACATGTTTTTAACCACAAATTTAATCTTTTTTTTCAATAAAAACCTTTATTAGCATAAAAAAACAAAACGCACAGTAAAAAAAATGGAACACTTAAGGTTGAACTTGCCAAAAAAGAGTCTGGCTCTTGTGATTGGCAAGTTTACAAAATATTATAAAAAAGAAACAAAAAATGCAAAACAAAATAATACAATAAATAAAATTTTAAACAATTGTAAAAATTTAGAAAATTTAACACTAATAACAAATAAAAAATAAAAACACAAAATTTATCTACACAGGCATATATTATACGTACATCTTTATTTTCAAAATACGGTTAATGTTAATTATGTCAGGAAGCTTTTCTTTCATTTATTTCTTGACGTAGATTTTGTTGTAAATTATTGAAAAGCTTCCGTCCTATCTAAGTATAATGATGTTTGGCTGTGGTAGTTTTAATTCTCTGTAGAGCGAGGCATCCTTACCTTAACCTTTTTGTAATACGGCCCAATGGGAGGCTCTCCTTATGCACCTGGAGCATACAACACTTTCCTTTTTTTAAAACTTTTTTACTTTATTTGTAATACATATTTCCTTCCTGTCGCTGACTATTGGGTTGCATTCTTCAGATTATAAACAAGCTTAAGTCACTTAACAAAATTTGAACCACTTTGCCACATTAAAAACCTTCCAGATATATGAAATTGTATCTGAAAGTAAAAGTTTCCAAATGAAAAAAAAAAAAAGATACGAAGGAATTGTGTTGTATACTCAAAACTACCAAAACACAAAAATTAGACTTTTCCTGGTTCTCCAAGCTTTTGAATTGCGATTTCTAAAAATGGTGTTTTTTGGGTTAGTGCCGTAACAGCGATGATATACAAATCCTAAAAAAGATGTAACATCGTACAATTCACATACGCAAATTTAAGCTAGTCTCTTTTACTAAGTGGGCAATGGATTGTTAAATAATTCAGTTTTATTTATATACAACTGTTGTAGCGTATTTGATTATGAAAAATGATTTAAATATCTTTATTTTAATCAAGTCAGTTGCCGAAGTAATGTTAATAATTATAAAACATGCATCATACATGAGGGCATTGGAAGCAAAGATAGCAACCTCCAAAAAAATATTGTTTTTGGTTATGTCATTCTGTAGTTTATAAACTTTATTTTGATAAAAATCATGAGTTGAGTTCCAAATGTAGTTTAAAATAATACTTCTAATGGTTTGAAAATAGTGTTAAGCAAACAGCAATATCCATCAGCCATTTTATTCGACTAATGACAGGCTTGAGATTTAAATTTTCAAAAAAACCGTGCCATACAAATATTAAAGTTTTTTGAATTCGTGTTTCTATTAAAGCTAATTTATTAGTATTCTTAATGTTTAAGTTCAGTGAAAATAACATTTTTGACATAGACTCTCTTTGGCATTAGTGTAGCAGTCTTTGTTATTTTCCTCAAAAACGGGAGTTTGCTTCCAATGCCCTCACATATATCATTTAGCTCAATATCACGGGGTAATTAATACAACTGGGTAACATAAAAATCTGCATTTTTTTAGTTAACAACCACTTGAAACACATTTTTGTATCTATAAATGCTACAAATAAACAAGTCGTGCATTCAAATCATCATTATATTATGTATTTAAATGCATCAAGACTGGTCTGTTTGTAGCATCAAGGAGGAAGATACAAAGATGTGTTATTTTAATGGTTAATTAAAAAATGCTGATTTTAAAGGTACCTAGTTGTACCGTATTTTTCAGACCATAAGACACATTTTTTTTGCTTTGAAAATTCAACCAAAACTTGGGCTGCGTCTTATTATTATTATGGATAACTTATATAGCGCCATTTTCGTAATATAATACCTCAAGGGCGCTTTACATAGTGATTCTATAGATAAATAAATTTAATTGAAGCTTTTAAATTTGTAATTTAATTAAAACAATTTATTTTGTTATCACATGCTACGGATTTATTCAAATGATTTAAAGAACAAGTGGGTTTTAAGTTTTTTCCGAAACATCACTTCACTTTCACAGCCTCGCACCTCTGCTGGGAGATCATTCCATGCCATTGTTCACTAAATTTAGTGTGCTGTTTGCGTAGAGGTATAATAACTTTTCCTCTCGCCGTAGACGTAGCTGATCTAAGCGTGAGACGCCTGTCAGCTAGTTCATCTGGAATGCATAGTTCCCTTAGATATTCCGGAGCAGAGTTGTGCAGTGACTTATACATAAGCCAACAGAGTTTGTATTCTACCCTATGGTCCGATGTGTCTTATCGTCGGACAAATAATCATAGTTATGCTTCTGCAGCCAGTTCACAATTTTGAAAAAATTAGATATTAGGTGCAGTAAGGTCAATTCTGTGTTCTCCAAAAACAGCCAAACCGCTTTCATACAAAAAACTGTATTAATCACCTCTTCTGAAAATGGTGTCGATCGCTAAAACGACATTTCTCAATTTGCAGAAAACACCTACAGCACCAGAAAAATCTTACAGTACTTTAAAAATCATTAAAACTGATCAAATACTTAATTAGATTCTTGTTTGTAATATAAATAATGTATTCATTGTTTATCATTTGTTAAAGTCAAAAACATATCATGTAAATTCGATTATTCACTCTTTTCACAAAGGTGCTATTATCTCAGTTTCACTTTTCTATGGCTGGCTACTTTCTGCATAACTACGTTCATATACGGTACCCCACCATATCATATCAACCCTGTTTAGGTCAAAGTCAAACTACAATTCTGGAAAAATCGGTTTGTGTCGGCGATGTATTTTAAACCAATTGAGTGGGTTTAATCCTACAGTCTAGCAAAATATTTGAACCGCAAACGTCTGTTGACTTATATTCTTTCATCATGCAATTGGTTTAAAATACATTTGAAATCGCTTTTTCTAGAATTGTCAGTTTATTCCTTCGACCTGAGCACAGTTGATATAATAATAAAATCCATAATTTCTAAAATATCTATCAACAGTTTTATTTTATAGTTGTGTCTGAACGCAATAGATATGTATGTACAGGTAAACGTCGTTTTAGGCCGGGGTTCCGTCCCGAGAGACACCGGCGTAAAATGAACACAAATATAATGGAAGATAAAAGGATAGGTTCCATGTCGAAATTCTAAGAACAATCTAACATGTTTATTTAATACATATCCTATATATATTACAAATAAATTATAAATGTATTTAATAAATACAGTTTAAATTCGTTTACAAAATAAATAATAATCTCTTGATATAAATAATGAGCTTTTTATAATAAATACTAACTCATCAGTTCGTCGGTAATAAATTAAATTCTCATCCAATTTTATTTGCTTTGATTGTGGCTTCCTTTCTTGCAGAATCATAGCATAAACTACAAATATATGAATTTTCTTTTAATTCTAATAACAATAAAATAAAAAATATATTCATACCTTTTTATTTTTCTTAAAAACAAAACTAAAATTAACTCTGAAACAATTTCACAAACACAATAGGCTGCTCCCATACACGGTAATATAATAAAACGTGTATAAGTGTGTCTGCTATTAGAATCGCAGCGCCTCCTGTCGTCTGGTGTCGGCCGAACCGGGGAATCTTACGCCGGCACCAACAGGCGTAGTTGTAATACCCCGCAAGATAGAAATAGTAGAAAAGATCAGCGTACTGTCTATACGTAGCGATAAAGATAGCGTTTGTAATTGCCCACCTGAGTGTGTCCACAAATGTGCTACTAATTTTAAGATATACAAATGTGGTGTCCGTAGTAGCGCATCATATTTCAATCACATACTATGTGGTAACTATAATATTTGTATGTATACATATTCATACAATTTAAGAAATAACTAATCGATAATTAATCAAACTTTTATATGTATTAAATAACTTGAGGCAAATGAATATTTGTTTTATTCCCTCGCTCGATTCTTCCGCTACTACGATTTTACTAAAGTAGCTTGCCCATCACATCTGAGGACATAAGTCTCCTTGGCGGTACCCACATACACGGAAAACTTGCTCGTTGAAGATTCACCTCCCTCTTTTCCTCAATCCGATGAAGTACATATTATGTACTTCTGGATTACCTTCTTTCAGCAAAAAGATGCCAAGGCTATCAGATTACAGAGAGCTCCCTCGGGTAGGCTATTCTTGTTTGGCAACGAGCAAATTTTCCTTGTGTGTGGGCACCGCCAAAAAGACAGAAGTTCTCAGATGCGACGCGCGGTGTGTGGTAGGCAAGCTGTCTCCTATATCTAATGAATAATGAATTTACATAATGAACAAGTGCATGTGCAAAGCAAGGTTATTTTTCATGCCCTAGAAGGGAGCCCTGAACATCAAGGGATGTGCCACCGAAAAAAAGCTTAGAAGCAAGTTTTTAAAACAGGTAAAAACATAAAACAAATTTTCTGTTTACACGTTTATTGAAAGAATATCAAAATTACAAATACATATTCTTAAAATGGATCCAAAACACTACGATGCAGTCTTCATTGTTGGCAGTAAATACGACTGATTCAAACAAGCAATATAATATTTTTATAAAGATATATGTAGTAAAATAATATAATCAATTATGACACAAACCAAAGCCCAAATGAAAAAATTGTTGCCTCTGCATAAAAAAAGTGTTGCCAGTTCATTAATTTAATAAAAAAATAAAGTACTTATTTATATTATTTGTACATGGAAAAAATATTGGATAGGTATGTTCATATACAAAGTATTTGGGGTCACTTTTTCCCGGATTTCTTAATTCCTCCTGTGACAAGCGGGCCCTTTTGAGCGGCTTTGCTTTTGGCATCCTGAAAAAAAACATAACACGGTTAAAACATGACAAATATTTTTTCTTTCTAGATTGACATGGATTTTTTGGTAGAGAACCTTTTTGAGAAGGGGCTGGTTGATTACACACTGTATTTACACATTCACCATTCTTGTCTGTTTGAACATTAGTATTTCTTGAATTCTTCCATTTGTCGATTTTTGTGAAGTAAAAGAGCCATAATCTTTATTAACGTTTGAAAGATTCTACCAAATTATTTACAGGAATACATATTAACAATACTTTTAAATCGGGCTGTGGTACCGTGGCTGAAAAAACAAAGGCCTGAGGTTCGAACCACCACTCTACCCCAACTTGAATGAAGTATTTCAGAATGCAATATTTATTTTTTGGTGCAAACCTCGGACCTTCCATCCACGAGTCCATGACACTAGCCACAGGACCACAAGATCAATTGGTTTTATCAGCAATATTTTAATTATATCCAAATATTTTAAGAGAAGAATGCTTCTGTTGTTCGTTATTGGTACTTTCGGAAACAAAATAGTTGATTTTTTGCCATTAAATGGTTCCATGTAGGGAGGTGCCGCTAAATGTCATTTAAATACACTTTTCACAGCACATAAAACTTTTCTTAAAGTAATACCAAACGGATTCTGCTTCCAAAGGAAGGAGAATATAGCCCCCCTTGCGGTGATTTTATCAAAAATGGTGCTGTATCAATTATCTATCATAATCTTCTTTGCAGTCTCAATCCTGGGGATTAGTTTGCAGCAAAGTCCTGCATCTCGTCCTCAATTGGTCTTTATTTTCTGCAGCCCTCTTCAGCTCCGCATAAGAGGCGCAGATAAAATCTTCGCACACTTGCTCTAAATATTCCCGTCGGGGGCGCCCTCTATAATTTGTCCCAGCCATTCCCTCTATAATGTCGTGCAAGAGACCCTCATGGCGCATAATGTGGCCGATCCATCGGGCTCGCCTCTCTGAGATGGTTTTGATTAGGTGCCTACCTTCTTCGATTCTATTGAGAACCTCGTCGTTAGTGATGTGGTCTCTCCAGCAAATTCCTAATATTTTTCTGTAGCACCACATCTCGAAGGCCTCTAGTCTTTTTTTATCTCTTTCGGAAAGGCGCCATGTCTCACAACCGTACATCAATATGCTCCATACATATGTCTTGGCAAGTTGCTTGCGGAGTTTTAGTTTGATATTATTCGACTCGAAAATCTTTGATTTTTTGTTAAACGCAAGCCTCGCTCGGTGTATGCGGCAGTCGACTTCTCTTTTTGTTCTCCCATCCCAGGTGATCCTGCTTCCAAGGTACACAAACTCTTTCGCGTTTTTCAGAGTTGCTCCTGACATTACTATATTTATTTGTTGCTCATTACGGGCCACAGCCATTACTTTGGTTTTGCTCCTGTTTATTTTCATATTACATTTGTTATTTAATACATTTTCCATGGAGGTCAGAGCCTCAGTGAGTTCTTCTTCTTCATAATAGTGGACATAAAATCGCTATACATAGTCTTTCAATGCCAGACCGCGAAACTTTGAAGAAAAATTCATCATGGTAAACTTTTAGTAATTTGAAAATGGAGTAAATCCTTAATTTCTCGGAATAGCATTGAAGGGATTCCAAACCCACAATAAAAATAATACACAGTGTAAATATTAAAATATAAGGAACAAAAAATAAACTTAAAATAACAAATGAAAACTCAATGTTTCCCAAAAAACAGTCTCTCTAAGAAATTCTCGTAATTTATTTATAAAGGCTTTAATATAGATAGAGCAGGGGTTTCCGACCTTTGTGCTACAACGCCTCCTGGAAAAAAAATCCACACCTCCCTATCTTTTACTTTTTTTAATTTATAACAATACAGACACGTTTTAGATAAAAAAAACTTTATTACAACAAAAAACTGTAAATGTAAAAATAAACAGAATAATAACAAGGTTACGCTGTAACATTTACGTTCATGTATATTTCTTTAGGAGGATGGTACATGATCTAAAAATTTAATGTGACAGCTGCTGTTTATTGGCACAAAGTTTATCAAATCTTGGGAGCAATGTGGAGACTGCCACTCGTATCTCCTTTTCAACTGCCAACCCGGCTCAATATTTGGTTTTCATTGTAGCTAGTACTGAATAGCCAGTTTCGCATAAAATAGGACGTTAACATTAAAAAATTCATACTCTCCGCTAAGATTCATCCAAAATTGAATTAAGGTTTTTTTTTTAATAAAAATAAATATTTGCGTTCTTATGATTTGCCCAAATATTTAATTTTGACGGATATTTTCAACGAGTTGTAAATAACTCACTATTAGAAAATGGGAATCGTGTTGGGGTAGAGTGGGATTCGAACCACAGACCTTTGGTCAGCGAGTCCGAGACACTAGCCACAGGACCACAACCCGATTGCCAATTTCATTTTGAAACTTTTGTTTGAGTGGCTATCGCATGATAATTCTATCAATTGAAAAAAAAAACATTTTGGTGCCTCCCCCTAGAAACAGCCTGCGCCTCCCGGGTCGCCCGGATTGTTGGAAACCGCTGCTCTAGTGACAATGTGCCATATACTACTGAGCTCAATAAAATATCCCAACTAGAAACCTCAGACAAAACTTACTCTTTCATATCGATAACCATAGAACTAACTATGGTTTTTATTTCCCTATGCCCAGAATTCTCAGGTCTGCCAACAAACATACTAGTCTTGATTTCTTTGATAACAAGTTGTCTTCTTTCAAATAATCACTGAATCAAATTCAATTATAAACACCTCTCTCCAGCTTCAACTCCCACCGAGTCTACTATATACCATTGTGTCTTTCTACTTTCATAATTTTCTATGCATAAATATGTCCTTGAAAATGCCCATTGGGCGTATATATAAATAAATAATTAAATATACAAATTTTCTTTAATTTTTATTATTGTCTCTGATTTTATATATTTGTGGTGATATATGTCCGTGTTAATTAATCATTCGTTCCAACTCAACACAGGACTTTAATTCTTTGGAGCTGGGACTTATGTCTCAAAAATGTATAAGCTTAAGGAAATAAAAAAATTAAAATACAATTTATTTACCTGCAGAGCTTTCTCCTGCTCTTTGAGTTTCTGCTTGTGTGCTAGGTCATCATCATCCATGTCTTTATCTCCTTTCTTGGGCGCCTTCAGCGGCTTCTTTTTGCCTCCTTCTCGCCCGGACATTGTTACTGAAAAAACAAAAAAAAAATGCTACAAAAACAAACGTTAATTTCAACCGAACCAATCGTTATTGCAAGCCGAGCGTTTTTACAATGAATAACATGATTTAAATTCATTAACGAACACTGAGTTCTGCAGAATTCGTCAAATAGCGCAGCAAGAAAATTCATAAAAAGCGTCTATGACGAATTTTTCCAACGAAGACTTCGAATTGTCAAAAATTGAGGTTATGAAAAAACAATAAATCAGACAATAAGTAAAGACCGCGGGTCCGAGATGTTTTAATGCTCTCGAGATGTTAACTAATAATAATTTCAATAAAATATCGGCAATTTTACATGGGATAACGATACATCTGAAATAATAACAGAGTAAACAAAATAAAGGCACGATTTTTACTGTCACATTTAACAACTGTTTTTACTGTTTTTAAAGTTTCCAAACTAATTATACATGGTGAAAATTGAAACGTAATTGGAGGATTTACTTTATGTTTGTTAATATACATATTTGTGAATTACCTGTGAAGGGGGATCGATATGACAAATTAAAAACGAGAACCTCACGCGGACCTCTTGTTTTGGATTATGTGAAGTTGGCGTTGAAGCGCTGAAAACACAATAATAAAAAAAACAATATTCTGCGATTGGTATTGCGTATTAAAAAAATAAAATAAAGTAGTTACTTATGTATTTAGTAGGTACTTATTAAAAAACATTTTTAAAAATGTGTACTTATTTTAAAAATACAATATTATACAATCAAGCTAACCACGATGCCGTTTTTTAAGGGTAAGCAGAGAGGATAGAATGCTGCACAACTCTATTACTACACACATTTTGCTTCCCCTACATGCATTTATTTTTTCAGGCGCGCACATCATAGATTATATAAATTTGTGACAAATGTTCGTTTTGAGCATATAGATTATATTAATTTTTGACAATATGTTCGTTTTGAAGTAATTGTTAAATTTGGTAATGCCACGTCTTTCCCAATCTTTTATTTAATTATACGTCATTGGCTGTTATATAATTTTCTTAATGATATGTGGAATAAGTAAATATGTGTTTTTAAATCTTTTTGAATACGTGACCCCCTTATGAACAGGAAAATAACTGGCGGCCCCAGTTCCCCAGTAATTGCTGGAGCGAATTCATCTAGGCATTTACAGGTCATAAGCCCTGTAAATGCCTAGACTTCCATATTCCCTTTAAATGTTTTCCCTCTCTGTTTTCTAATAGAACTTTCATCTCTTTCAGAAACCATCACATTCGATTTATCGACGTTAATTTTTAATTTTTTAAAATGATTTAGATAAAATTATCAATTTAAATTCTTGGTTTAATTTCGTATTCTTCCATATGTTCTTTCCTTACCTTTTAAATAATAAAATTACCAGTACTTAATCCCATTTTCGGTCAAAAACTTTCCTAAAAACGAACTTTTTTGCAAACCAGTTGTAATAATGTGTATGTTGTCTGTCCCTTAATAAAATACTTATGTGATCCTTTTTTTGTAGCCTTGTAACAAATACAAACGTTTTAAATGTTTTAAACAATTTACCATTCCTGAAGATGCCTTCTTAGGCGAAAGCGCTCGTCGGTCAAATGAAATAAAAGTGAAAGCAAACAGAGAAGTTTTGCTGATAATTTTATCAAAATCATTAATTAAGGAGTGTTATCAAGAAACATCTACAGAAAACCTCAAAATATTATTTTTGTATTTTTCTATATTTTGAAAACATACTTCCTATAGTCCTTAAAATATAGCTTGATTAGAATGACAGCTGTCAAACTAATTTCATTAGTGATGAGAAATTACTGATCACTGATCAAATCGATTTTATCAGTTATTTCATGCAACCATGAAACTCTGTTTCCGAAAATTGATTTAAAAACGCAAAAACATGCCTGTTATAGTGTGTTTCACACAATTATTCAACAAAAAATGAGACATTTATACTTTTTTCATGAACAACATCAAATGAATTATTTTTTTATTCGATCAATTTACATTGATCAATTTGTCCCATCTCTAACGTTTTTGCAAAATGATGTAACCTTGTAAGAACGTCGTTAATAATTAGGTTTATTTTAGTTTTCTTTTAGTTTTATTATTTTATATTTTAATGTTGATTTATGTTTCAAGCATTGTATTAAAAAAAATATTTAACACGCCAGATACAAATTATTTTTCGTGTGTCAATATAAATAACTCCTTTGACGTTACTACAAAGTTATGTCGTCACTTTTTCTGACAGCTGTCATTCTAATCATGTGACATTTTAAGGACTGTAGATACACGAATTCTTCTACTTGCTCAATACATTCGTTGTTTGCATTTATTCTGCACTCAGTAATCTCAGTTCCTGTCTATATATTGAGTAAAAGTTAATTTTGATTCAATTGGCCTTAGTACCTAAGATATTTTAGGCTAAAACTTTTTACGATTAAATTAATTCTACCAGTCAGTTTTCATTTGGACGTTTTAGTTCCTAAAGCCGTCTAGTCATGTTTCCAACAATAGTTTAACGTTAGTCAGTATCTATTGGTAAACGGACACTAATGGAAACTGACAATTATGATTAGAATCATAAAAGTTTTATTCAATTGTCCATTATGAATTTTAAAAGCAGAAGATGCATTCATTCATAAGTTGATGAAAAGACAGTCAAATGAAATAAATGGGTAAGTCAATAGAAATACATATTTATGAAAACAAATGGTCTAAAAATAAGTATTACAATAGAATAAAGTATTTATTTACATATAATGGGCCTGTCACACACTCGACGAGTGGCATGGAAAGTAGCGAGGAAAAGAGGCAGACACGTAGTGTGGCAACATTACTCGTCATGCCGCACGTCATGCTCCTCGTCGTGCCCACCGCTCCCTATTTTGTCGGTTTTTGAGCGCGAGTCAAAGGACCGGCAATATGAGCGCGAGTGGCTGGCCACATAATCGCGATGCCGCAGTACGCATCGAGCGCTCACACAAGACGCACGCGTCATTTGTGAATGATGTATATTTCTTTGTATGACATTGATATAATTAGCTTTGCTAAAAATGCATAGCGTGCACGATGTCACAGTTTCATCGTCCATTGTTTATTTGTTTATTAACGGACAGTGTCCATATTTACAATGTATAGGGTTTAAATATTACAATGAAAGAATAATTTCAAACATTAAAAAAAATAAGAAAAAAAGCATTGACAAACATAACGGACATCAAGACAAGATCTGGACTATTTATTTAGTGCTCGTTTAAATCGTTGTAAACTCAAACCAAAAACGTCCAGATCTTGTCTTGAGTTAACAATACGACAAAGACGGGTCATTGGAGAATTAAGGCCATAGTTTTAGTCGGAATATGGAATTTTACTCGCCCCAGTAATGATGGAACATCGATTATACCATTTAATATGCCGAACATATATATGGAATCAATATTAGTTCTACGTTTTTGTACATAAAGACATTGTATAGCAAGACAAATGACAAGTGCGATTAATTGCGCGAGTAGAGCAGTGCGTGGGTGGAGAGGGCAACATCGGGCGAGAGGGCGGCAGCGTGAGGAGCATGAGCATGAGCAGCGCAATGATCATAGTGTGGCGAGGCTATAAGATTCCTGGGCCGCGATTACGAACGTTATCTTCATCGGTGCATATCGATATAAACTGACGTCGATATTTATGTAGGAAATGCGTATTGTATGAAAATTCAAAGTATCTTTGTCAGTAACCTGTAATTTAACATTTTTAAAAAAAGTTATATTTTGTCGGCCTCGTGGTGCAATGGTCAGCCCGTTTGCCTACCAAGCAAGAGGTCTCGGGTTCGATTCCCGGCATGGTTGATGTGAAATATTTATTTTAAAGGGTGTTTTCACACCAGAATATTTCATAGTCCCTGGACTGGCACCTGAAGCGTAAGACTGATCGTCTTACCTTCATGTAACAAAAAAATGATCAAGAGACGCTGCGATTGGTGTACCAATGCAGTGCCCTATGCACCACTAGGTGCGGAAAGGTAATGATGATGATGAATTAAAATGGACAAAACAAATCATTTTGGAGAAAATATGTACAGTCGCACACTTCTTGATAAACAATTAAAATAGTACATTTGGTTGAAATTTAATATAAACTTTTTATTATATAAATAAAACACGTTTATATAATAAATTACAATGAACTTCCATAAAGAATTTTCACTTACAAACTTAAATGTTTTTTAATATAAACTTTATTTAAACCAACATCCCGTAGATTTGAAATGCGTTTGTGAGAGTTTTACGAACGCGCCAGCTTTAATTAAAAAACCAGTACATTGATTGCAACAAACGGCTCTTGAGGTGGTTTTCACAGAAATGGCTCTGTATAAATTATCCAAACATTATTATTATAAACGGAATTGGAAAGAAGACGCCAGAACTCGAATTTGGAACGCCTGTAATTTCGCATTCATGAAATAAAGATCCGACGGGAAGAATACTCCGGTATATTATTTTACCCCATTTTAGAAGTGATTTTTAATTTTACGATATCGATAATTATTCTAGTCCATTTCAATGCTTGATTAAAATTACAGCTGCCAAACTAATGTCACTAGTTATGGTACTGGTCACTGATTATGTACCGATAAAATCGATTTTATCAGCTTTTTCACGCAAACATGAGATTGTGTTTCCGAAAATTGATATAAAAACGCAAAAACAAGCCTATTATAGTGTGTTTAAGACAATTATTAACTAAAGAAAGAGACATTGAATACTTTTTTCACGAACAACAACAAATTAATAATTTTTTTATTCGATCGATTTACATTGATCAATTTGTCTCGTCTCTAACATTTTTTTGCAAAATGACGTAACATTTATCATTTATTTATTTATTTGACACTTTATATACATATACAATAAATAAACATATAAGGGCGGGCATATTGCCTTAAGGCAATTTCTTCCTACCTACCCAAACCGTTCAGTTTGAGAAAATTATAAATACATGGACACATTGAATCTTACAATTTTATACAAAAATTAAAAGCAAAGATTAACAAAAATAAACGTTAATATAAAAAAAAAATAACTCTATACTATGAAGAGAGGAGAGGGGATGGGAAGGAAAGAAGAAGGAAAATGGAACAATTTAAATATTTAGTATTGACATTTCAATCTTGACTTAAATGTAAATAGGGGCGTCTCTAACATTAGTGGGTAGATTATTCCACAATCGAGCGGCTACTACTGTGAAAGAGGAGGCAAAAAATTTAGAGCGATGACAGGGTATTAAAAGAGTTCTCTCGTTACTAGAACGAAGAGATAGTCCGTGTTGTGAAAGAGGTTGGGTGAGCTCTCTCAGATAAACAGGCGAAGTGGGATTATTTAAAATATTGTGAAGAAGTGATAGAATGTGAATGTTTCTTCTATGCCTGATACTGAGCCAGTGTAGTTGCGTGCGATACTCGGCTATGTGGTCAAATTTGCGAAGATTAAAAAATACAAATATTCTACAATCGTTCTAACTTATCAAGCAATTCAGAGTTAGCAACATTGTAGGAACGTCGTTAATAATTAGGTTTGTTTTAGTTTCAAAGCAGATTTGATATAATTATGTTGATTTATATGTCAAGCGTTGTATTAAAAAAAATAATGAACATGCCAGATACGAATGATTTTTCTAATGATTAAATCACTCCTTAGTCGTCACTTTTGCTGACAACTGTCATACCAATCAAGATATATTTCAAGGACTATAATTAGAGGAATTTGTAAATAAAGCTGTTACAAAGTTTTCCAAATATATTCGGATGAACACGAAGAAACTAAAATATTTAAAAGGTGAGCGAAAGTTGCTTCCATTGAAATAATGTAGACACTGAATGCTTAACGCTTTCGGATTTGTCTTCTCTGGGGTGACTGTCATATGAATTCGATAAAATATACATTCTACAATTTAAACCATTTAAAATTATATGTAAAAATTAAATCTATTTTTTTTTTTAACAATTAACAATTTTTTATTTTTTTTAAAAGAAATATTTGCGTTCTTATGATTTACCCAAATATTTAATTTTGAGGGCCATTTTCTACGAGTTGTAAATAACTCACTATCAGAAAATGGGAATCAAGTTGGGGAGAGTGGGATTCGAACCACGGACCTTTGGTCCGTGAGTCCGAGACACTAGCCACGGGACCACAACCCGATATATTAAAATGGATTAATATAACAAGAAAATCACGGTGTTTCATAAAAAATGCATATAATGCTTTAAAAACCCAAGATTTAGAGAGAAAAAATCAGTAGAAAATCAAAACAATTAAAAAATAAATGTACTGTAAACATAGTAAAAAATGTAGTGAAAACATAGTAAAAAAACATTCAATATAGACATATTTGTATTTATAAATATATATGTATATAAATAATGTATTAATTGTATTTTTAATATGTTTTCACTATCTTTATATATATATACATATTTTAAAACTTAGTAAAATGCGAAGTAAAAACATAATACATAGTAAGAAACATATTTAAAAGCATAGTAAAAAAATAAATGTATGTGTATGACAAAAAACATATTATTTGAAAAAAAACAGCAAAATACCGAGTAGAAAGAGAAAAAAAAACAACTTAGTAAAAAAGAAAGTAAAAGATGTAATAAAAAAAATGTGCAAGTATAAAGTAAAAAAAAAACAAATTAAAAAGTCATGAGGATTTTAAAAAATGAAATCCGTAAAAACGAAAAATATATTAACAATTGAAATCAAATAAAAATTGATATTGAAGTGATGGTTCCCCTACTCGACCCGTGCATAAAGTTTCCTACAACTCCGCTTGACACCCAGTCAGGTAGGGGGGTATGGCCGCCACCGAACCTGCCGGAACTTCGGTTATGGGGTATTAATAATTTCCCATTAGATTGACAGTCCAGTCTGCGTGAGGCGTGGCGAACCCGCGGTAAGCGGGCGAGGAGACGTGGAAATATTTAAATTTTAATCTTTATTGCAACCGCCTTGTCTACAAACATTTGAACAAACTCAATTTTTTTGATCAAATCAAGTGGTTAGGAAGTTCAGTGTCTTTTTTTAAAAGACTATTAAACTAAGCCCAAAGATTTTTTTATATATCGTATTATCAGCGCTATCACTTTTTTAAAGTTTTGTATTTCTGAAATAGCTCCGTGAGTGACGTCAGAGTTTCTTCTCTGTATTTTTTTCCGATTGGTTCGATTGCGGTGAGCAAACCGGATATCCTTTACAGCACTTAGATCATTGGTTGGTTCAAATGAACCAGTGACGTCGTTCAAAATAGAGCGTGTTTATAAAAATATTTTTTATTATTCTTTTCGTACATTTTCAAGAAACTTTGCTGTACAATTCAATGCTTTAATTTTTACCGCACGCTAGAAAATATTTTTTGTATCCAATTTCCCGTAGGGCTGAAGTTCTTCATTGGCCCAAGAAGTATGAAAAATGAAAAAATAATGTTTACAGGCGTTGCCTATTAGGTAAAATAATTCATTTAGACGAATCTCACCCAAATCAGCAAAGATTTTCAGATTTTTTACTTCACAAAAATCAGACGGAAAAATAGAACACGGTGAGTATTTCATAGTGTATACAGTGTCAATGACAGGTCATAATAAGCCCTGCAAACGCCTAGATTTTCATATTAATTTATTTATTTCACTTTTTGTACATAATGTTATTTGTACATTGGCGGGCTTATTGCCAAATTGCAATTTCTTCCAACCAACCAATAAAATAATAGCTTTATTTTTATAATTCAAGTTACAAAACATATTCAATAGAAAATAAAGATGAAAAAGCTAAACATATATGAAAAAATATATATATATATATATATATATATATATATATATATATATATATATATATAATCTGTTTATTTTGTATTCTATAACATTTACCTAGCTGCTTTAAACCTTAAACTGCATTTTTTTAGCTTATTTTTTTTTTTTTTAATTTATTACACTGTTTTTATTTTTTAAAACCAACTAAACTTCTAAACACAGTTCTATATTTTATTTCTTTATATTGTATTTTTTAAAAATTTATCTTGTTTATATACTCATCTTTTTATTTATATTTTTATACCAAACATACTTCTAAACACTGATTCTATCTTTAATTTCTTTACATTGTATTTTTTTAGATTTATGTTGTTTATATACTCATGTTTTATATAGCTTCCATGCATGTAAAAGCCTTATGGCCGTGAAAAATTAATAAAAATAAATAAAATAAAAATATAATAAAATAAAAATAAACGTATTTGTTCATAAATTACCTTAAATCAATACTATCACTCAATGGAAAAAAGGAAAAAAGAGAAAAGAGGAAAGGAGGAGAGATTATGGAAGAGAGTGGAGATGTTTCTTCAGACGTGATTTAAACAGAGACACTGTAGTAACATATTTGATGGTGGATGGGAGATGATTCCACAGTCGACCCATTCATTTAAATGTATTTCCGCTCTGTTTCTATAAAATTGAAATAATAAGTATTTAAAAACAAAATGTTTTCAATTTAAATTTGTTGCAACAGAGAGGTAAATATGTGTACCGTGACGTACGCTTCCCCTTGTTTCATACCAATGTAGCTATCCAAAACTTGAAGGGGGGGGGGGGGTCGGTAGTATATCTTTATAATCGCAAGAGGGAATTTATCGTCAACTTTACCGTCAAGGTGAAGGTATGACGTCTTTATCTTCCTATCATAATCGAGGCCCTGAGGTAGACAGCATGTTGTTCTGAGATAGACAGCAATTTAGATCGTAATAACTCCCTGGGGAGTGAAATCCACTCTGTCTACATTTGGGCATACACAAAACATTGTTGAAAAAGGTGTTCGATCGCTACATCGCGCCATTAGTCCACAAAAAGACCAGAGGCCAACTTGTATGTGTTGGCATTATAATAAAATGCAGATATTCTCTGTCTGAACAAAGCGACTTGGACAGATGGTCTATTTTTAGGCGGTTTTAGAGATAAATTCTTCTACATAAATATTGCAGACTATTTATTCATTTCTATTTCCGTGTCCGGGTGGATAAAAAATACATTTCTGTGTGTGCAATAGAACCAGAATCCTGGACGAGTGTTCTTGACTCGATGGCTACTATTGTAAGGAAAAATCTTGAAAGAGGAATCGAGTACAGTGAAGATTAGTCCGCCTTGAAGTTAAGGGTTGGTGCATTTGCTTTATATTTGTTTTATTATATATTTTAGTATTTAAAACATTTAAGTTTGTAAGTGAAAATTCTTGATGGAAGTTCATTGTAATTTATTATATAAATAAAACACGAGTGATACTTTAATCCACAAATTTGGAATATCCAGTGACCGGTTTCATCGCTTTCGCGACAGTCTCGAAGATGTCACGAAAGCGATGAAACCGGTCACTGGATATTCCAAATTTGTGGATTAAAGGCTACCGGAGTCCTATAGGACGTCAATAAATAACTGTATTCATTTAAAAAATTACTACTTGAGGAGGTACGTGGAGGGTGAAATTTAGTTTTAAGTTCTTTTTTCCCTTAAATATTTCTTTCTTGGAATATGTAAATATAACAATTTTATTTTTTATTTTTATTATGGATTGTTTAAAGGATGGCAAGCGGATGTATAATTTGAATCATATATTTCAGTTTTTATGTACATATTATTACTTGTTACTTTATTACTATTTGTTGCTATATTATTGTTGTTAACATATCTATATGTAAATATTTTTCTGTCCCAAAATGAGTTTGTTGTAACTCCTGGGAGTACAAAAAAAAAATTGTATGATTTAATAAAAAAAAAAAAAGTATCACTTGTGTATTATTTATATAATAAATTATAGTATATTATCTATGTTTAAGTAACATGTATACTTGGCACATATTTATACTTCATATTTGTAAATTAATGATTTTTAATTTCTTACATTTGATTAGCTAGGCATTTATAATTAAGTAGTTTTCGTTTTTCTTTTTTATGTTATTGTTTTATTAGTATAGGACTACTTACGCTCTAAAGATTAAAAATCTCCATCTTAGAACAGGCTGTGCCATGTTAGATGTAGACTATCATAAACAGAGAATACTCCGTTTTCATTTTACATTAATTGGTTTTATATAGATTCCCTGTTATTAAATATGTATATTTATATATTTTTTAAATAAATTTATAAATAAATAAATTTGTCAGTCACACTCGATGTCTCGAACGAGGAATTTCAATGCTACGGGAAATCGGAAATGAAAAATGTTTACTTAGACGCCGTAAAATTTTTATTATTTTTTAAAAAAATATTTAAAAAAAATAATGTTCAACGTTAAAATACAAACTATTTGTATCCAAAAAATGAGTATTCTCAGGCTTGTTAATAAGATTAAGGAAGGGTCGCTGAAAAGGTTTGGTTGTGTAGAGCAAATGGACAATGAAAGAATGGTAAAACATATATATTTGGTGAGAATGAATTGTAACGTAGGACGAAGACGCCCAAGAAAGACGTGACATGATCAGATAAACCAAAATCTCAAGTCTGGTCATGTCAAAGCAGACACAACCGAGGGGCATGTATGACAAGATGTATGGATGTGGAAGAAGCTAGGAATGTGTGTCAGGATAGACACGAATTCATAGCTTCTCTCTGCCTACGTTTTTAAGGAGGAAGTTCAGTGTCGTTTTTATTTGTTAATAGACTATTAAACTATGCAAAAAAATATTCAATTTTTATATGTCGTATAATCAGCGCTCCGATTTTTACAGTTTCGTATTTCTGAAATAACTCGCGTGTGACGTCAGAGGTACTCTTCCGCTTATCCTCGATCAGTTTATATAACTGTAACATTATTTCAATAATAATTGTATATCAAAGGGTGCATTCCTAATGGGCCTGCTACACACTCGACGAGTGGCATGGGAAGTAGCGAGGAAAGGAGGCAGAGACGCAGTATGGCAACATTACTCGTCATGCCGTACGTCATGCTCCTCGTCGTGCCCACCGCTCTCTATTTTGTCGGTTTTTGAGCGCGAGTCAAAGGACCGGCAATATGAGCGCAAGTGGCTGGCCACATAATCACGCGGTCGCAGTACGCATCCAGAGCTCGCACAAGACGCACGCGTTATTTTTTAATGATGTATATTTCTTTGTATGACATTAAAAAAAATAGTTTTTTTTAGTTTTTTTTTTACAATATCCGAAGATCCTAAGAGGTGACACAAAGTATTAAAAAAATAAAGTATAATTACATGGCAATAAAATATATATTTACAGTAAAAATAGTAAACAAAAAAATCTCACAAAGGCATGACCTGTTCGTGGGTATACAAGAAATGTGTATGAATTTTTGCTCCTATAATAAAAAGACAGGTATAATATTTTTGTATAATATAAGAAAGAGAATAGAAAATATTCTGTGAAGATTATAATGTGCTTTTTTATTTTATAGTTATTAAAAAAGGAAATGAAAAATATTAAAAAAAAACAAAAAAAATATTCCATATTAATATACATTGATTTAATTAGCTGTACTAAAAATGCACAGCGTCGTGTCATAGTTTCATCTTCCATTGTATAGAAAGACAAATGACAAGTACGATTAATTGCGCGAGTAGAGCGGTGTGTGGGCGGAGAGAGCAACATCGGGCGAGAGCGAGAGGAACATGAGCATGAGCAGCGTAAGGAGCATAGTATGGCGGGGCTATAAAAAACTTAAAATTTCGATTATGGTACCAGTTCACAAATCAGGCTCTACGTGCAAAACTGATAATTATCGACCAATAACATTGATTTCACAACTAGCAAAAATCCTAGAAAAATGTATTTAAAGTAATATATTAATTTTATGGAAACTAATCTTTTATTTTATTTTTCTCATAAAAATAAAACACATTATGGAATTTATGCATGAATATTTATAATTGAATAAATATTTTATTTTATCTTTCTTATATTACGCAAAAATATTATACCTGTCAAAATAAGGAGCAAAAAATTTATAAACATTTCTTGTATAGCCACGAACAGGCCATGCCTTTATAATGTTTGGATAATTTTTAATTTTTTATTTATTTATTTATTTATTCACACTCTTTATCAAAATACAATTCCATGTTCACTTTGCCCAGCTAACAGGGGTACATACCCCGTTCCAAGCTAGGCAATTACATTCTAATATATGATAATAGTTAACTAATTAATATAGAGCACAGACAAACAAAATATAAACTTATTCGGATACACATTTTGATTCATATACATACAGACATACACATATATACACACATTTATATAAATATACACATACATACACATGTACATACACACACACGTACATACACCCATGCGCAAACACATACATACATTCATAAAAATAAATTTATATGGCGCCATTTTTGTGAAAATCACCTTTTGTTTTTTATTTACTATTATAATGTATTTCATTGCTATGTGATTTTTTTTTGAATGTCTGTTTTACCTCTTATGTACATTGTAAAAAAAACACTAAAAAAAATAGTTCTGCCCATTGGTCTATTCACGGCAAGCAAACCGGAAATCTTTCGTAAAGCTAGGGTTTCCTAGGACAGCGGTGCCCGTATTTTAACGGCCGTAGTGAACGGTGATGCAGTGGACAGCCGTCGTAAAGGTGATTAGAGAGTGGTTTCCTAGGAAAACGGTGTTAAATGGTGTTGATAACACCGTTAGTCACCTTTACGACGGCTGTCCATTGCATCACCGTTCACTACGGCCGTTAAAATACGGGCACCGCTGTCCTAGGAAACCCTAGCTTAACTCTTTTATTAGCGGTTGATTCATATGAAACAGTGACGTCGTTTTAAAGTAGTTCATTTTTATTATTTTTTTCGTACATTCTCAGGATACTACGCCGTACAATTTGATGATCCAATTTTTCACCACGCGCAAGAAACATTAATTGTCATTAATTGTAAAAAATGTAATCATGTAATCATCATGTAATTGTAAAAAATCAAAAATGTTACCTGTGTCGATATTCGCTAATAAGCGGAATGGGGAATGTTGTAGTACGTAAAGTGGCCACTTAACCCAGCCAATGACAGGTCATAAGCCCTGTAAACGCTCGAATATCCATAATCCTGAATTTGAAAAAATTCTACCTCATCTCTGTAGGGATATTAATAAAAAAAAAAACATTAATTGTATCCAATTTCCCGTAGGGCTGAAGTTCCGCACTATGGGAAAATAATTATTGACGGCAACAACAACAAACCATCACGCCGTTCCCCCGTAAGAGTAGGCAGAGAGGATAGAACGCCATATCACTCATGCTTTGCATACAGATCTCGCTTTCTCTACATTCATACATCTTCTCATGCACGCGCGCCGGTTATTCCGACTTTTGACATGTCCATTTTCAAGTATTGCTGGTTTCGGTCATGCCGTGTCTTTCTCGGTCTTCCTCCATTTCTGCATCCATCAGCATTCGCATTGTAAATATTCCTAGCCGTTCTTTCGCTGTCCATTCGCTCCACATGTCCAAACCAGCGCAGAGTTCATTTCTAGATTTTGCCGATGATGTTTGTCTCAGCCATACATGATGTACTGATCTCAACATTTGTGCATCTATCGTACATAGTTTTACCACACATTCGCCTGAGAGATCGCATCTCGACAGCATTCAGCCTATTTTCATCCCTGTTTTTCCAAGTCCATACTTCGCTCCCACACATCAGGGTCTGGACCAGGACTGCGCCTCCATTGTGAACTGCTAATTTTGCCTCTTGCGACAAACATTTATTTTCCAAGGTTGATTTAAATGCACCGTTTACTTTGTTCCCGGCACTTCACCCTCCTTTCAATATATTTCTCAGTCATTCCATCCCTAGTAAACATACTTCCCAGGTACACAAATTCCTCTACTTATTTTAGTATGACTCCATTCACATGATTTCACATTTAGTCATACTTTCATTTCTTTCAAAAACCATCACATTCGATTTATCGACATTCATCAGCAAATCGCTTCCCTCGCATACATCGTAGACCTTTGTTACCAAGAATTGTAACAAAACTAACTGCAATCTTAAATGTTCAGTACTTGATACAACAGATAAAATTAAATATCTTGGTGTATACATGGACCAAATCTTAAAATGGAAAGACCATATCAGCGAACAAGTTAAACGAATTAGAAAATGTATATACATATTTATTAGATTAAGAAATATTATAAACATCAATCATTTAAAAATAGCTTATTACTCAATTGTACAATCTTTGTTACAATATGGTATTGTAGGATGGGGTGGTGCATATGCCAATATATTAAACCCTCTTTAAATAGTACAAAGATTAATTATTAAAGTAATTTTAACGAAACAATCAACATTCAATACGGAAAGTCTGTATAAAATATTTAAGGTTCATACAGTAGACACTCTTTATAAAATAAATTCTATTATACAAATTTATAAAGAAGAAAAAATAAAAGAAATTGAGATGAATAAGTCACTCAGATACCAATATAATATTAAAATTCCTAAATTCCACACAAGTCACGGTCAAAATAGCTTTGTCTTCAAAGGTGTAAAAAATTATAATAATCTTCCCAATGAACTAAAAACTATTAAAAATAATATATCAATAAATAAATTTAATGTTCATCCAAAGAAATTTTTTGAACACGTGTAAAAAGAAACATTAAATTTTTATTAGTATGAATGTATTATTGTTTTATGTTTTTTCTTTATATACCCTATGTTTTTATTTATTTTCGCATGTACTCGTATTTAAAATTATATAAACTCTTATAAATAAACAACTAAAACAGTGTAAGTCACTCTCCAAGCACAAGAGTTAGTCTCTTCTTTTGGAGAGTTACAGTGATAACATTTACTAGATGTGTAAAAGTAGATATTTATTTATTTTATTTATTTATTTATTTTATTCTGAAAACATACAGTCATACAAAATAAGTACTAAAAACAACATTTTTTTAACATAAAAAGACCAATTAAGTTTTCATAAATTAAAAAGATTTAAACATTAAATGTGACAAAAATTAAAAAATAAATAAGAATTTTAAATGAGAAAAGAATAATTGTTGACATTTGCGTTTTCCATGGAGGTAATAAATTAAAATAAATAAAAATACCGAATGTACACTCCGAGCCATCCACACACACACATGAACGTACATATAAAACATACACAAACATATACATTACATGCGGCACATATACATAGCATAAACCACTCAAGATGTACATTCAGCAACTATCCCAAATAGTCGACCCCATGAAGAAATTTTCTGTACAAATGCAACGTGCAGTTAAAAATGTCTACATCAATACTGAGTCCGTTATAAAATATATGTTTAGAATTTTACAAAAACATGTATTTTTTATGAAATTTATAAATAAAAAAAAAAGATAAAAATTGCAGTTCCTTTTTGTTGTTAGCAATAAGCACGGCATCGTCAGCATACAAAAGACAATTGATATTTAAATCACTCATTTTTGCTCCCATTCTTAAGCCTTTCAGTTCTTGCATGCGGTTATCAATATACACGTTGAACAGATTTTGAATATCTCATTTCGCATATTTTTCAACTGCACCAAACCATAACGACTCATTTCGTTCGTAATTTTATCCTTTTGTGATGAGCGTACAAAAGAATTGAGAATTAACCTAACTACGTTCGGCGCGTTACTAAATTCAATTATTTTTTTTGAATGCTTTCGTATTTTAACGTTTCACAGACTGTAAATATAATTTGTGTGTGAGCTTTATTGCCTATGGTACATTCAATGACGTTGTCAATGAAAGGACTGATCATAGATACAATTGAAAAAAATAATTGGTACCCGAATAAGTTCTCGCAGTTTCCCGATATTTTATGTCATATAATCATCTTAGCCTTTTTACATCGGGCAATATACAACTTCATCGTAAAGCTCACTACCAGGCTTGAAATGACTATGTGAAGCTAAATGTTCTTTTAGTAGATTACATAACGATATATTAAATTATGCATCACATTTAAATGAGTTAAAACCATAGAATTAAGAATAGTCTAGAAACCGCATACGCACATCAAACAGAAGGCAACTCAACTACTCATAAATGAGAAGGTTTACGTTTTGAGCCATTAGTTTCTTTGTACACGTCGCTCAGTACGCAACTCCTAATTTGAATTCAACTATGCCGTGTTTAAAGTGTAGAAATACTGCTAGAATCTTAAAGAAACGGGATGGCATTACATTTTATGTGAAATTAACAAATGAATGTGTTTGTCACAAATGCATTACTTAAAAATTGAATTATTTTTCCATCAGTCAGATTGTCGAAGAAACAAAACGTTGCCGGGTAGTATTTTTTTTTACCCTACTTTGCTCATCTAATGAGAGACCTAATGAAAATTGGATCTCGGATTAAACAACTCTATCGTGGACATTTGATCGACATTATCTTTAAAACATCAACTATTATTTAACTCGATATAAAAATATCCGTTTTATGTAAAATAAAATTTGTTTTATATTTTAAGTTCAAAGTTCATTAATTCAATTACTGTTATTAAATGACCCTTAACTTATCTACCCTGTTGTGTCAATCGATGTTTCCGAGTGCTTAAGTAGCAAATGAATTATTTAAAACTTGAATTATTTTTCCATTTGTCAGATTGTCGAAGAAACAAAATTGAAATTTCGTTAATGTTGCCAGTGTAGAATTTCTTTTACCTATAAATAGGATCTATCTTTAAATAGGATAAAAAAATAGAATTCTAATAAATTAGCAGATAGAATTCAAAAACTCGCCCTTATTAGCCCCTTTAGTTAGACCCTGTCCATTGTAATAAAACAATTAATGTTTTTCATAGAATAGAATCTTCTCTTAAAGCACACCACCAACACACATTTCAATAATTTGTCCCACTCTGTTTCATTGAAATATTGTGTATCTTTCAATTAATTTTTTTAATGGATAGGTATTATTATTAATGGATTAAGTCCATCGATCCTGATTCTGAGATAATTAGATTAGGATAAAAAAATAGAATTCTAATAAATTAGCAGATAGAATTCAAAAACTCGCCCTTATTAGCCCCTTTAGTTAGACCCTGTCCATTGTAATAAAACAATTAATGTTTTTCATAGAATATAATCTTCTCTTAAAGCACACCACCAACACACATTTCAATAATTTGTCCCACTCTGTTTCATTGAAATATTGTGTATCTTTCAATTAATTTTTTTAATGAATAGGTATTATTATTAATGGATTAAGTCCATCGATCCTGATTCTGAGATAATTAGATTAGGATAAAAAAATAGAATTCTAATAAATTAGCAGATAGAATTCAAAAACTCGCCCTTATTAGCCCCTTTAGTTAGACCCTGTCCATTGTAATAAAACAATAAATGTTTTTCATAGAATAGAATCTTCTCTTAAAGCACACCACCAACACACATTTCAATAATTTGTCCCACTCTGTTTCATTGAAATATTGTGTATCTTTCAACTATTTTTTTTAATGGGTGGGTCAGAATATTAATGGATCAAGTCCATCGATCCTGATTCTGAGATAATTAGACCAAAAGTTGAAATACTTTTGTAAAATCCAGGGATGTTTTCATTGCAAAAACTCAATTTATTGTGATAGTACATAAATCAATTTGAATAAATATATAAAAAATAAGATACACAAAGGCTTTATTAGTATTAAAAGTACAAATAAAATAAACATGATTCACTATTATTCTGAAAATTTTCCACATTAAAAAAATAAAATGAAGCACATTAAAAAAATAAAAATAGCAAAATTAATCGTAAATAACTTCATCGTTTTCAAAACCTTCCTCACTGTAGTCATGGTCACTTTGTTCTGACTGTCGAGAGTGGTTTTGAGTGAGGAGATGTTTATAAAAACAGTGGTAAATAGGTGGGAGCTATAACGAGCGTCTTGAGGATGCGGTGGTGGACCTGGCTTGGACACGTGCTGTGCATGCCTCAGGAGAACCTGAACCCTAGTTGCCTCTTCTTTAAACCTGCGGGATCACGCCGTCCTGGAAGGCCGTCAATGGCGATCTTTAGACTTTATTCGGCGGAATTAAGGAGCGCTGGATTGACATGGGAAGAAGCGAAAGTGTTGGCTGGCGATAGGGTCGCCCGGAGGCAACTGGTGATGTCCACATGCTCCACTTAGGAGCGGATGTGGAAAAGAAGAAGAGAAGAAATAGGTGGAATGTCAGGATGCAAATCTAGTAAATCTTTTTTTTAAATATCAGTAATCACTCGACAACAGATGTACAAAGCGTCTTAAACGATTGTGCTCCACTGGACAGGTCTTCCTCGATCTTTTTTAGTCAGGTCAACTTCATATAATTGCATTTAATCATTTAAATTTTCTATGCATTTAAAACTCCGTTCAAACCTGAACCATACAACTTTCAGCCATTTAAATTTGTATCTATCTGTGGTGATTTTCCGATTGGTAATATTGTTTTCTACATTTTTAGTAGATAAGAAGTCAAGATACCTAGGAAAAAGGTTACAAAGTGTAACTATTGAAGGCTATAATTCACTTTTTGTAACTATACCTTCTGGTGTACCACAGGGTTCTCACCTAGGCCCTCTACTATTTAATGCATATACGTATGACATAAACAAATGCTTTAAATATTGTAAATTCATATTCTTTGCTGATGAAATGAAAATTTACGCCTGCATTAAATCTCACACTGACTGTGCAAAAATGCAAGAAGATCTTGACAGACTTTTTAAGTATTGTAATCAAAATTTACTAGAGTTAAATATTAGTAAATGTCGTTCATTTTGTATTTCGCGCAAACAAACGACAATCAGCTTTCCTTACTCTTTTAATAATACCCCGATCTCTATAACAGATAGTCAAATTCACGACTTAGGTGTTATTATTGATACGAAACTAATGTTTAATATTCTTATTGAATCAGTCCTAAAAAAAACATATAAAATGGTCGGACTTATTATGCGAGTATCAAAACCATTTAAACATGCAAAGACATATGAAAAACTCTACAAAACATTTGTTCGTCCCCAGGTAGAATACTGTACTCCTATTTGGTCACCTTACTATAATGAAAGTATTAATAGACTAGAAAGGGTCCAACAATTTTTTTTAAGCAGGTTGACTACCGGTTAAACATCAACTTTTCTAATCATGCTGAAAGTATGCAGTACCGTGGAATAAACTCTATTAAAAATCGAAGAATAATGTTAGACCAGTTATTTTTATTCAAATTAATAAATAATAAAATTGATTCTCCAAACCTACTTGAAAGACTTCCATTCCGTGTGCCATTTAGACCGACAAGACAAAATCTTCTGTTTTACACTGAAAACGCGTCAAAAAACTATTTTAAACAATCAACAATACCTAGAATATGCGACCAATATAAAAATATATTTACCGAGGCTGATATTTTTTGTGACAATGTATGTAAATTTAGGTCAAAAATTATAGAAATTTTGAGAGAAGCAGACATTTAACTTTATTATTATTATTGTATACATATTTTTTCATTTCGTTTCTTTTACATTTATTATATTGAACATAATTTAAATTATCGTATTAAGTGTAAACAATTTTTTTTGTGTGTGCATGAGTTTCTCACAATAATATTTAAAGAAATTGGCAATATAAGTGTACATACTGTTTGTTTACCTAATAAAATAAATAAATAAAGATGCTTTAATTCCTGGACAACAAGTTTTGGATATTTCCTCTTTGAATTTTTAATAATGTCAATCCAATCTTCTGAAGAATAAATTGGGTATGCTTCTGGCTTGCGCTCTCAATCATTTCATCAATCATTTTTAGCAATCAACAGTCAAAATAATATTACTTCTGATGGTGAACGAGCGGTCGAAATGGACATGATTCACTAATATTCTGAAAGGTTTTAAATTTTGATCTCTAATCAATAGTAGTATTGTCGTGTATGGAGAAAATTGAAAAGCTAATATTCTGTTACTAACAACATCTACCTATAGAAACATTAAACTCCAACTTTATAAAATTTGGACTTGATCCATTAATATTCTGACCCACCCAAATGTACCTACACTTAAGATAATATTTAGTTTTATAAAAATCATTCTTACACTGCATAATATTCACCAGTCTGAAGATGCCCATTAGAGGGTGAAAGCGCTAATTAGTCAAACAAATAAGTAAAAGTGTACCAAGTATTTTTCAATGAATAACTTATATTGTACAATTGTTAAATCTTTGTTACTATATAGCATTGTAGGATGGGGTGGTGCATATGCCAATATATTAAACCCTCTTAAAATAGTACAACGATTAACTATTAAAGTAATTTTAAAGAAACCCTCAACATTCAATACGGAAAGTCTATATAAAATATTTAATGTTCATACAGTAGACACTCTTTATAAAATAAATTCTATTATACATATATATAAAAAAGAAAAAATGAAAGAATTTGAAATGAATAAGTCACTCGGATACCAACATAATATTAAAATTCCTAAATTCCACACAAGTCATGGTCAAAATAGCTTTATATTCAAAGGTGTAAACAATTATAACAATCTTCCTAATGAACTAAAAACTATTAAAAATAATATACCAATAAATAAATTTAAAGTTAATCTAAAGAAATTTTTTGAACTCGTCTAAAAACAACATTAAATTTTAATTAGTATGAATGTATTATTGTTTCATGTTTTTTCTTTATATATCCTATCTTTTTATTTTTCTTTTCATGTACTCGTATTTAAAATTATATAAACTCTTATAAATAAACAACTAAAACAGTGTAAGTCACTCTCCAAGCACAAGAGTTAGTCTTTTTTTGGAGAGTTACAGTGATAACATTTAATAGATGTGTAAGTAGATTTGTTAAGAATTTTACAAAAACATGTACTTTTTATAAAATTTACGAATAAAAAAAAATGTAAATATCAGTTATTACATCATTTATGTTTGTGTTTAATATGGTAGAATGGGCTCTGCACTATTTGGCCATTTTACTGGAATAAAATGAATTACTATTTATAAATCCATAATTTGGTCAGCGCTCACAAAAATGAAAACGCATTTCAGCAATTTGGCACAGATAAATGGGAAAAGCAATAGGACAGATGGCCAATAATTGTCTATGGATGGATCAATTCGCGCCCATAATCTATAGCCATGGACAAAAGACGTACACTAATGATTCCCCAAAGCGAAAACTTAATTTCAGAAACTCCCATCTTTTGTTTTAAATAAATTCGAGTGCCCTAAATTCCGTGGATTTTTTCAACTTCCCGCTCTTATTGGTCGGCGCTCTTTTGTTTTAAATGGCGACTGAAAAAGGGCGTGGCCAGAGATCGGCTTTTGTGATCGTTTTTAAATAAATTATGATGAACAGCTGTTGGTGGCGGCCATTTTTAATTGATTTTTGACATTGTCAATGTAGGTACTTAAGTACGCACTTACTCCGAATACTGTTCAAGTACTGAGAAACATAATATTATAACGCAGCTGCTCGATCATGGAAAAATCTACACACTGACGTCAGAGACGCCCATTCTTTATTCACAATTATAATAATTTATTATTATAATAATTTGTATAATTTATATTTTAAAAATTATTTCTGATTATCTTTTTTGCATTGTATTCTTTGGAATTTGATTATTTATTACATTTACCTTTTTTTCTAGATTGTTATTCTGTCATTATAATTTAAATTTAAATCTAATTGATTTGACTGTGTATTTTTATTGTTATTTATTGAGGCTTGACACGGGCATAGCCTAAAAAGCCTTAATAAGTTCATAAATATTAAAACTAGTATAATTTTGAATGAATAAATAAATTAAATCACGATTTTAGGCCTCGTGGTGTAGTGGTCAGCGCATTTTGCCTACCGCGCAAGACGTCTCGGGTTCGATTTCCGACATGGTTAACACGAAATATTTATAGTCCCTAAACTGGCACCTATAACATAAGACTGATCATTTTACCTTCATGTAACAAAAATGATCAAGATACGCTGCGATTTGTATACCACCGCAGTGCCTTATGCACCATTAGGTGCGGAAAGGGAATGATGATGATGATGATAAAACTACCATTGAAAAGTTCTCAAAAATGTTTTTCCGGGCTGTTCAAATAATTTCAATAGATTAAAAAAATCAGCAAATGGATGAATTAAAAAATATGTATGTTTAAACACTGGCAGAATGGCGAATGTAACACAGTGTGTAGACAAAGGTGATCACTCAAACCAGCCAATGACAGTTCATAAGTCATGTAAACCAACAATGCTTTGAGTATGTCCAAATGTTTGTAGACAGGCTGGATTTCATCCCTAAGAAGTTATTTAGATCTAATTGCAACAGGGAGGGAAAACATTTTTGAGAAGGGAATATGGAAGTTTAGACATTTACAAAGCATATATCCTATCATTGGCTAGTGTAAATGGCTACTTTACACACTGTGCAATATTCACCATTTTGCTTATGTTCCTCAACTCTTACATCTGTTGACTTTGGTGTAGTAAGATTTCGGTATTTTATTTCTCAAAAATATTTTCACCTGTGTTGCAACAAATTTAGAGCCATGTAAATGCCTAGATTTCTATTAGATTTAGCTATTTTATTATTATTATGGAAGCCAAATGCACTGACCATTACACCATGAGGCTGACTTCGATGGCGGATTCGATTCCCGACATGGTTGATATGAAATATTATTCAAAAGGGTGTTTTTAGACTAGAATATTTCATAGTCCTTAGACTGGTACCTAAAGCGTAAGACTGATCACTGATCACCTTATCTTCATGTAACAAAAATGATCAAGATACGCTGCGAAGTCGGGACATAAAAAACATATAATTGTGTATTATGTGCATGAAATAAAAATAAAAAAGAATAAAAAAACTAGATTACCCTTGTCAGGATTTTTACCCGAGTGTAGTTATCGAGTCAAAAGCATTCGTCCAAGGTTCTGGCTCTTTTTTACATAGCAATAGACGAGCTTAAGAAAAATGATATGTAGATTGCCGACGTATGTTTTGTAGGCGCAAACATTATTTTCAGAACACTAAATCTTCAAAAAAAAAACTTTTCGATTTATACTGGTAACACTAAGAGTCTTCCCAAATGTTTGTAGATTAAATACTGGATTTCGTTCCCCAGGGAGTCATAAACACGGTAAAAAAATGGTTAGACTTAAATTATCTTACACTAAATCATTCGAAAACAAAATACATAACAAATTACAACAGGGATGGAGAATACCTTAAGTAAGGGAATATGGAAGTCTAGGCATTTACAGGGCTTATGACTTGTCATTGGCTGGTTTACGAATATTTGGACAAACTCAAATATTGTAATGAAACCAACTGGTCCAAGAAGAAGTTTAAGAAATTGGAAAATTGTTTTCAGGCGTTGCCTAGTATGGGAAATAATTCAGTCAGATGAATCTCTTCACAACAATAAAGGTTTCAGCTCTTTTACTTCACTAATATCAACAAATGGAAGAATTGAAGAAATATGGATGTTCAAACATAGGCAAAATGGTGAATGTTACACAGTGTGTTAAGTGGCCATTTAAACCAGCCAATGACAGGTCGTAAGCCCTGTAAATGCCTAGACTTCCATATTCCCTTACTTAAGGTATTTTCCATCCCTGTTGTAATTTGTTAATCTTAATGACTCCCGAGGGGGTGAAATCCAGTCTTTTGTCTACGAACATTTGGACAAACTCAAATATTGTAATAAAATACATAACATTAAAAATTATAATATGGCTCCATATGTAATCTAAACATATCTTTCACTGTTCACAGCTTTAATTAAAATAATTTCAGTCCATCTCGCAGTGTAATGGTCAGCGCGTTTGCCTACCAAGCAAAAGGTCTCGGGCTCGATTCCCGACCTGGTTGATTTGAAATATTTATTTAAAATGGTGTTCCTACACCAGAATATCTCACAGTCACTGGACTGGTACCATGGATTAATTTAAAAAATATGTATGTTTAAACACTGGCAGAATGGTGGACGTAACACAGTATGTAGACAAAGGCGATCACTCAAACCAGCCAATGACAGTTCATAAGCCATGTAAACCAACAATGCTTTGAGTATGTCCAAATGTTTGTAGACAGGCTGGAGTTCATTCCTAGGGAGTTATTTATTTATAACAAATTTAGAGCCATGCCTAGACTTCCATATTTCCCTCTCAAAAATTATAGATTTTGCATTTTTATTATTATAATGGAAGGCAAATGCACTGACCATTACACCATGAGGCCGACTTTGATGGCGGGTTCGATTCCCGACATGGTTGATATGAAATATTATTAAAAAGGATGTTTTTACACTAGAATATTGCATAGTCCCTAGACTGGTACCCAAAGCGTAAGACTGGTCATCTTATCTTCTTGTTACAAAAAGATATCAAGATACGCTGCGATTAGTGTACCAATGCAGTGCCCTATGCACCACTAGGTGCGGAAAAGGAACATTGTTAAATTTCAATAATCAGATTCCAAATAGAAAATGTAACTATAACTCCGTTAGAAAGAGTAGATTCAATAAAATAGTTAAGTATTTATATACGAGTAGATAAAAAATTTAAACGGAATAATCAAATCCAACATACATATAAAGAATAAACTAAAAAAACAGATTTACTTTTTTAAAACAATACGAAATATAATAAGCTTCAAAGAACTTCTAAAAATACATTATGCGGTTTGAAAAATAAGGTTTAGAGTATGGTATAATTAGATGGGGATGTCGAAATGACACATTACTCAAAGAACTTATCATTTCACCAAAAGGTTTAGTAAAAATTATCCTGAAAATCCCTGTCAGTATGAGCTCCCTAGATATAAACGAAAAACTAAATGTTATGACTGGAGTTTACTATTTACAATTACTAGAGTTACCAGACATTCCACCCTGATGCTGCAAAGCAACTGAAAATTAAAATTCTACCTAAACTATTCAAAGCAATATTAACGCATAAAATTACTCCTATTTTCAAAAATATCTTGGTTGATCGGCAACATGGTTTTTGGTCTGGTAAAACAACCACGACCAATCTCTTGTTTTTTACCGACACTATTTTTAGGAGTCTGGAGAAAAATAAACAATTGAATGTGATTTACACCGTATTTTCTAAAGCTTTTGAAAAGGTCGATCACCAAATACTATTGACCAAACTGTCTTCGTTTGGAATTAGTTATCCATTGTAATTTTTTTAAAATCATACCTCAGTGAAAGGAAACAGTTTGTAAGGGTAAATAATTCCATCTCAAACAGCATTAATGTATCTTCGGATGTACCACAGGGTGCTCACCTTGCTCCTTTGCTATTCAATATGTTCATCAATGATATAAAAAATGCTTTTTTTACTTCATCAATTTGGCTGTTTACTAATGACACTAAAATTCTCAAACAGATTGATAGCCCTTCCGATTGTTCACTATTACAATCTGACTTATTGTCTTTTAGCACCTGGTGCTCATCCAATAATCTACATCTCAACTTAAGTAAGTGCAAGGTTATGAGATTTTTTCATCTGGAAAATCCAATCATATACGACTATTCACTGAACGATGGAATATTATCATCTGTGTCCAGTATACGAGATTTAAGTATTATACTTGACACCAAACTTTCTTTTACAATTCATATTGAACATGTTATCAATAAATCCTTAAAACTTCTTGGATTTATAAACAGAAGCACAGCTGACTTAAAAAATATCAATACCCTTAAAACTCTCTTCTGTTCCCTAGTTCGCCCGCACCTATAGTATTCCTCTGTCATCTGGTCTCCATATTATGATGTTCACATCAAGAATATTGAATCAGTTCAACATCGATTTTTGAGAAAGATAGGCTGGAGGTTGGGCTTATCCAGAGACCTATATACGTATTATGAGTTAGAAACCTTAAATATATCTTCTCTTCAAGACCTTTGAAATAAATAATAGAAGGACTAGAGTCCTATTTAAAATTCTCAACTCGCTCTTTGATGCGCCTGAACTACTGAGCTCAATAAAATTAAATATCCCAACTAGAAACCTCACAAAACTTACTCTTTCATACCGATAACCATAGAACTAAATATGGTTTTCATTTCCCTATGCTCAGAATTCTTAGGTCTGCCAACAAACATACCAGTCTTGATTTCTTTGATAACAAGTTGTCTTCTTTCAAACGATCACTGAATCAAATTCAATTATGGAAACCTCTTTCCCGCTTCCATTCCTACAAAGTCTACTATAAACCATTGAGTCTTTCTACTTTTTTTATAATAATTTTCTATGTACTCATATGTGTCCATAAAAATGCCCGTTGGGCGTATATATAAATAAATAAATAAAATAACTTTCAGTGAAACACGTTGGTCTACTTCTTCATTAAAGTGCACAACCTACTTCCATTGTCCATAAGGACAATCAGTAAATACTGTCAGTATAAAATCGCCATTAAAATTGATAGTGGAATTCGTACGGATTGATTAGTGAATCAGGCCAAATAAGTAGAAAAATGTTTTTATTTAAACTATTTTTATTTGTGAGTTTTTACTATGTTTTACATGTACTTGATATTATGATTGGATTATGTTTGATTAGGCATGTTTCAAAATTATATTAAATGCAGCATTGTCAATGCTAATCTTTCAAATTCCCCGAAAATCTAGATCAAATTACCCAAATGGGGAGAAAACAAAAACCTGATTCACCACAAATTCCCCACATAATTATTTGAAGTAAGAAAAAACAGTTTTAATAAAATATGTTTATTTTAATATGAAATAAAAACAGGCTTTAATCGTGAGTGTATCGAGGGCCCACCATCGGTAACTTCGCCATTTATGCACATATAATAATTCAATATTTTTTAATTCAAACAAAATAGACTTAAGGTCTAATCATCCTCGATTTTTAAGGGGACGTTAATAATCTACCTTAAGATTATCTTGCGCTTTTTTATCAACAACTTTTAACAACCATTTATTTATTTTTTGCACAAAATCGTTGTTATTTTGAAAGATAATAAAACAAAACGCTAGCAGTCGTTTGTACTAGTACCTAATGCGTTCATTCGGCTGTCATTGTTTTTATTTTACTTTAAAAAGGGGATCCCCGAATCACTTTTTAAAGTTGATATTGTGTTGCTATTAAAAAATATCAATTTCATTCATAATAATATTAATGTTTTAATCACTTACCATCAAACTATCGATGTGTTAGCTGAAGATGAATTAATAAATGGTAAAATGTTAAAATCTCCGCATTTTCCTCGCATAATACCAAACCCCACAAAATCCCCAATCGAGTTGTGATTCCCCGCAGTTTGGGGGACTCCCCACAAATTGACAAAGTCATTTCTAAATCGTAAAAGAACGAAAAAATAATAAGAACAGCTGTGTTAATTGGTCCAAGAAGTTTGAAAATTGGAAAATTATTTTTGGGTGTTGCCTAGTATGTGAAACAATGAGGAAACTAGCCCTACGGGAAATTGGATGAAAAAAATGTTTTCTTGCGCGCGGTAAAAATTAAAGCATTAAATAATACGGCTAAGTTTCTTGAAAATGTACGAAAAAAATAATAAAAAATATTCAAATAAAAACGCACTACTTTGAATGACGTCACTGGTTCATCGAACCATCCAATGATACGAGAGCTTTGAATGATATCCGGTTTGGTAGCCGTAAACGAACTAATCGGAAGAGCTGTCAGAGAACAACCTCTGACGTCACACGCGTTATTTCAGAAATACAAAACTTAAAAAAAATCATAGCGCTGATAATCTTAATATATAAAATTCCTCTGTACGTGTGATGTCACCGAACTCCTTCTAAACAGCTTAACCGATTTACGTGCGGTTTTCAGATAAATATAGATCTTTGCGCTGTGCGTGTTCGTAGATATTAAAATCAGGAGCATAAATGTTTTAGTCATCGATCTACCAGAGTTGCATTCGAGGAGAATGCACTGGAAAAAATGGAAAAATGTTGTTTTTTTGTCTATAAAAAAAGTTTGTTTTTGAATGTTTATAAACAACATTTGCCTTTTATGGATTCCAATCAGATTCTTTTCTTAAATTCCTTATAATTTCTTCCCATTTTTTCCTTTTACTGAATGTTTGGTAATACTAAAATAATATTAAATTCAATACATTTAAAAAAATCGTATTCCTACGCAAGTACACCACTCTGTTGGTGAGAAGACCGGAGTTTGACGTTTGCAAAAAGAATGCCATATTTGAAAAAATACTTATTTTTAGTTTTGGATTTCGTTTTGGTACCTACTTATCAATTAAAAGACTTTTTCCAAGCAGGCAAGCTAACGTTCGGGCTGGACAACGTCTGTCGGGTCCGCTAGTACGATGTATAATAATAAAAAAATGGCTTAGTTTAATATTCTATTAACAAATAAAAAAACGACGCTGAATTTCCTCATTCAATCAGATAATATTTTTCATAACAATGAAAGTTTAAGCTTTATTATTTATTGTTTCAGCGTTTACTTTTTGGAAAAACATTTTAAATGTATATAAGATAAAACACTTCGTATTTTTTTACCACATACACTAATCGAATCGAAAATAGGTATTTTAGAAAAAAGCGGTGTGTATGAAATTATGTGTGGAGGTTGTGACAATAAATATATCGGTCTAACTGAGAGAAATTAAAAAAATAAAGTTAACGAACACTGCCGTGGACTTTCTAGCAATATTTTTTCTGAATTTTCAAACCATATTATGGATACAAACCATTATTTTAATTCCTATAAAATTAAACTATTACATTCTGTCATAAATAAAGGTATTACAACGAATAACGAAACCCAAAAAATTTTTTTTTTGACAAAACTTTAATTAATAATATGTAGCACAAAACAATGTTTTGAGTATGTTCAAATGTTTGCAGACTAGGTGAATTTCCTCCCTTGGGAGTTATTGAGATCTTAACTGTTACTTGCTGTTCTTAAAAAAAAAAATTACATTATCTTTGATTATTGAAAAATATATACTAGTACATGAAAATAACATTTTTAAATGTATTTATATATAGATGTAATATATTTTCTTTACTAACTTTGTATACTTTGTGGAAATCTGTTATTGGTTCTGAGTTTATAAACTATATTTGTTTGTTCTCCAAATAAAATAAATAAATAAAAAATAAAAAAATAATAAAAAAAAATTTAAATAAGATAAATTTGTTGCATCAGAGAGAGAAATTATTTTTGAGAAGGGAATATGGAAGTCTAGGCAAATGCCTGTAAATACAGGGCTTATGACTTGTATGGCTAATTTAAGTGTTCACTTTACATACCGTAACATTCACCATTCGGACTATGTTTAAACATCCATATTTCCTTTTTATTTTTATATATTTTATGTCATTTTTCTGTTCTGTGAGGCGGCTCTCGGGTCCGCCATCTTATGTTGCGGTGACGCATTCGTCTACCATTCTCGAGGTCCTAGGTTCGATTTCTGATAGTTTGGAGACCCATATTTCCTCAACTCTTCCATCCGTTTACTTTTGTGAAGTAAAAGAGCTGAAACCTTTATCACGTGGATGAGATTCATCCAGCTGAACTATTCCGCCTACTAGGCAACGCCTGAAGATAAGTAGCATTCTGAAGAGCAGTGCGGTGGTGGGGGGCTGAAGAAGCCACTTACTCACTAATGGTTGAGAGAACACAGAAGAAGTTTCTACGTTACCTCTACATGAGAGAGAATGGATACTACCCATTGCAGTACGTATCATTGTTCCTTTTAGTTATGCTTGTTATCACAAGTTTGCGGGCCAGATATAATGGTAAGCTGTGCATAATCGCTTATTTGGACGATTCGCCCCTGCTAGTTGGACATACAAAACATTGTTAAGCTGTTTTTGACTTCAGTAGCTCAATCACAACAACTACGACGTGCTAATAAGCGACGTGATATCAATTTTCATGCACTCGTAAATATTTTTTAATAATCAAAGTTTTTTTTTTTTTTTTAAAGAACAGTAAGTTATTGTAAATTGGGCGAGATTAGGACAAGGATGCTTGAAGAGAGGATAAGGAGGGGAAGGGAGATGTACATATTTATTATTATAATGTCTACCAAGTAACTATATTGTGTAAATTTTAAATCTGACAGAGTGATGTTTGTGTAATCTATATCTTTAAATTTTGTATTGTACACTGAAAAAGTCCTACGAAAAAGAGCATTTTTAACATACGGTGTTTTACTTATTGGTACATGAAACAGGTGGTACCGTCTACAAATCCTGGCTGGCACATGTATTGTTATTAAACTAAGTAGTTCTGCACAGTTAACTATTCCTGTCATAATTTTATGAAGCAGTAGTTGGTCCGCACACACTCTGCGATATTGTAGAGAAGTGATTCCATGGTAGGTGGAGGCAGCGAGAGTTGATACATAAGAAATACCGGTTTTGTATTTTAGGTAATTTAAACATTTGTTTTGAATATTTTCTATTCTTGTTATATATATGGCATACTGAAGATTTCATATCTGAGATGCGTATTCCAAAAGTGAACTGAAAAAAGTATTTGAACCTGTTGAATTTCTCAATAAATAAATTAAATAGTTATTACTGATCTGTGTAGATGGTGCCGCTTTTTTCCGTATGAAATCGATAGCGGCATACAGCTGTATCGCTAAATAATTCATATCGCCAATAGCTTGAACCGTAGTGGGTAATAGTACTTAGGACTATTGGCTCGTAATCGCGTGGCCCGGCCGATATAAATAATGTCGCTACAAATTCAAACTGTCAACAAGATGGCGGACAATGCAAATGGCGGATTAACGTCAAATGTCAAACATGGCCGAAACAATATGGGCATTATTATATAGCGTCATTGTGCGGTCGTTGACAATGGCTACCCGCTGATTGTTTACTACGGTGCAGGAGCGAACTAGCTACAGGAAAAATACTGATAAAAAAGTTCATTCACGATATTTTTATTTATTTTTTATTTTATTTAAATCTTCAAGTACAAAGGATAAGTACTTTGGCGGATCTATTGCTAAAACAATGTCTTTCAGCCAACCAAAAAACAGACTCACGAATAATAATAATATAATAATTATGGATAACTTATAAAGCGCCATTTTCGTAATATAATACCTCAAGGGCGCTTTACAAAGTGATTATATAAATATATAAATTTAATTTTAACTTTTTAATTTAAGAAAAATAATGTACTTTTTCATATTACTTTTCCACCACATGCTAAGAATTTATTTAAATGATTTAGAGAAAAAGTGGGTTTTAAGTAGTTTCTTAAGAAATATCACTTCACTCTCACAGTTTCGGATTTTTGCTGGGAGAGCATTCCATGCCGTAGGGCCTGCGACCGCAAATGCACGTTCGCCGAATTTAGTGCGCTGTTCGCGTAGAGGTATAATAACTTTTCCTTTCGACGTAGATGTAGCTGATCTAAGCGTAAGACGTCGGTCAGCTAGTTCATCTGGAATGCAGAGTTCCCTTAGATATTCTGGAGCAGAGTTGCGCAGTGACTTATACATAAGCCAACAGAGTTTGTATTCCACCCTCCGTGGAAAACGTAGCCAGTGCAATTCCCGAAGTAGTGGAGTGATATGACTGAATTTAGAGATTCCAAAAATAAGTCTCGCTGCGGCATTTAGTACAGCCTGTAGGCGAGTCATTTTATTCATTGGTAGACCTGCGTAGATACCATAACAATAATCGACTCTAGACACTACAAACGCATTTATTAATTGACGGGTGGGATCAACTGGCAAATTTTTGCGTATGCATTTAATCCGTCTCAGCTGGTAAAAGCATGAACTTATCGTTCTACTAATTTGAGCGTCAAGAGAAAGGTCAGAATTAAGGATGACTCCCAGTAGTTGAACGGTGGGTAAAGCGGTACTCCTTACATCGGGTAGTGCCGTATCCTGGATCAAATTCTGTCATCTGGCTGAAGCAATCCATAGCTGTTCCGTTATAGATGGATTAAGTGTTAGTCTATTTTCAGCCATCCAGTTTCCTATTTTCTCAATGCATCCATTAATCAAATCAACAAGCATATTTCTCTCGCTCGGTTTACAATAAAAATAAATCTGCGTATCTGCATAGCAGTGAGACCACAATCCACATTCTTTGCTAATATTCTCTATATCTTTGGTGTACAGGAGATAGAGGAGTGGTCCGAGTACTGATCCTTGGGGTACTCCAGTAGACACCTTAAAGTTGGGTGAGGATTGGGCAATTAAAAATAATACATATACAAAAAAATATTTAAGGTTATAAGTGAATATTCTTGATGGAAGTTCATTGTAATTTATTATAGGAATAAAAGACGATGATAGCCAAATTTGTGGATTAAATTATTACTCGTCTTTTATTTCTATAATAAAATATGTACAATACTTAAACTCATTAGAAATATCATTAAATCAACTAATGAGTTAACTAATGAGTTAACATGAAACACTTTGTCAATGATCCTTAAGACAAAAATAATTTGCTAAATGTGATTAAATATTTGTATATAACTACTTACTGACTTTTCTATGTCTACCGGTTTCAAGACGTACCCTTCTCTTCGTCAGGACACCAATTAAACCAACGCTTATCAGTTCATGGTTTACCTCTTCGTTCTAATTCTCAAGGCACTCTCTTAATACCCATCCACAATTCCTCTTTCTTCTCTAACTCATAAAGTGTCCACGCGGCTCGACTGTGGAATCATCTCCCATCCACCATCAAAGATGTTACTACATTATCTCTGTTTAAATCACGTCTGAAGAAACATCTCCTTTCTCTTCCTTAATTTCTCCTCCTTTCCTTTTTCCTTTTTTTTCCTTTTCACCATTGAGTAATAGTTTTGATTTAAGGTTATTTATAAACCAATACGTTAATTTTTATTTTTATATATCTTTAGCTTTTTAATCTTTATTTTCTATTGAATATGTTCTGTAACTTGAATTATAAAAATAAAACTTTTATTTTATTGGTTGGTTGGAAGAAATTGCCATTTGGCAATAAGCCCACCAATGTACAAATAACATTACGTACAAAAAGTTAAATAAATAAATAAGAAGTATAAAAATTGAAAAATAAAAATTTTAGACGTCGCGTCGCCTATATGTAGGTGATATAATTCAATCAGATGAATCTCACCCCCATAAATAAAGGTTTCAGCTCTTTAACTTCAAAAACATCAACAGATGAAAAAACTGAAGGATTATAGATGTTTAAATATGGGCAGAATGGTGAATGTTACATAGTGTGTAAAGTGGCCACTTAAACCAGCCAATGACAGGTCTTTTCTGTAGATGCCTAGACTTCTATATTATCTTCTCTAAAATGTTATTCATCTATGTTGTAATGTGTTAATAATTCCCTTTTTAAATAACCCGAGTTCACGTCTGATGTCTGATCACGCGTTGAATATTATGTATGAAAGGATTGACCGGGTTGAAGAAAATATGCGTTAATTAATTTATCATTTTCACGGCTTATGGAGCTATTGTGTAATTAATTGTTTTCCAAATTAAGTGTAATTAATGAATAAACATGATGCATTTATCATTTTTTTTGATAATTAGTTTTAAAACATGTGAAGGGTGTGTTTCACAGTAGTAGCAGTCTGATTGTGGAATAATCTACCTAATGTCAGACACCCCTTCTTTTCTTAAATATTTCAAATTTCTTAAAAATTGATAATTCTACATGTAATGGTAAACCTAAATGTTACATCACAGTTATATTAATTTTAATACTGTTATTTATCTTTCTAAAATTTTAATTTTTATATTTGAAAACAAAAAATAAATATTTAAAAATATACCATTTTCACAAAAAATCGAACTTAAGCTCATACCTAAGTATTTTTTAATTTGAATAAAAAAAATTAGTGAACATATGACTATGGTGACAATTTTTTATATACTTGAGATTTTTCATTAAAAATGTTTTTTTTCGTGATCCACCCTATTGTCTAACGTTAACTATTTTGTCCATGTTTGTACATTCATATTTATTCAATCACTCTATCTATTGATTTATGTGAGGTAAATGAGCTGAACTGTTTTAACCATTATACTACTAAGTGTACTTAATGTTTTTTTCTATTGCATTTCATTGAATTTTAATATCTGATATGTTTTGTATTATTATTATTATTAATTTTAATTTTTAAAAATATTTAAATCATCATCACCCTCATTGCCTTTCCGCACCTAATGGTGCATATGGCACTGCATTGATACACCAATCGCAGCGTATCTTAATCATGTATTTTTTTAAACTTTTTTTTTGTTAAATGAAGGTAAGATGATCAGTCTTACGCGTCAGGTGACAGTCCAGGGACTATGAAATATCCTAGTGAAAAAACACATTTTTTAAACAAGTATTTTGTGTCAACTATGCCGGGAATCGAACACGAGACCTCTTGCATGGTAGGCGAATGCGCTGACTATGAAAAAAAAATTCAACAAACTTTAATAAAATATTTTTTTTGACTTCTTATAATATTGCTTTTTATTGAAAATTTCAAAAATTGCTTTAAAATACTTTGAGTAAAATATGATTTATACTTTGTTTTCTTTTTATAATGCTTTAATATTGTAATAATTTATTTATTTATACATCAACGGTTCAAAGAACCGTTTACAAAAAATAATAATTTACAGAAATAATCACAGCAGTGCACAATAAACATCTATTGCATAGTATGAAATAATAGAATAATTAAAACTAAAAAAAATAGTGATACAAATATAAAAAACAAAAAGTAAAAAGGAAACATCTCTTAATAAAAGATAACAATAACTTTTTTCTTTTAAATTATTTATTGACAATTCTTGATGGAATTCCATTGTAATGATGTCATAACTTATATTTTCCCATTTAAGTTATTAATTTAAAAAATACACCAAGATAATATTTAGTTTTATATAAATTACCCTTACACTGTATAATATTCACCAGTCTGAAGATGCCCATTAGAGGGTGAAAGAACTTAAATGTTCTTCATCTCTGTTGTAATATGTTAATATAAACAGCTCCCCAGGGAGTTGAATCCAGTCCTTGTCTACAAAAATTTATACAAACTCAAAATATTGTTGATATATAAATATGTAAATAAAAATATTTTTAAACTCAGTAAAATGCGAAATCAAAACAAAATACATAATGAGAAACATGTTTGAAATCGTAGTGAAAAAATAATGTATGTGTATAGCACAAAGCATGTTTAAAAAAATAACATTTTTAAATTTTGAGTACAAATAGAAAAAAAAACATATTAAAAAATAAAGTAAAAAAAAATACTAAATAATACCTTTATTTAGTGAAACCGTTATCATCAGTTGGTTGGCGTGTATTAATCATGTGTATTTTATTGAATAAAGACTATACCAATCACCACAGTATGTTTTTTTTAAGGAATTACTTTTTATATTGCTTTTTTAATAACAGCTTTTCGTTTATATTTATCAATTCCTTAAAATATATAGCGTGGGTGCCATAGTAATTATTGGACTTACTGGTCTATAAAGATTTAAACATACTAAAATTAATGGTTTGTTCGTATTTTTTTAGTTTTTTCGAAGTCCTGAAAACTTTCACGTCATCCAAAATCATGATTCCTGAAAATCGTGAAAATATTTAGAAATATCTCCGCACCACTTATTAAAATATTTCTCTAACTGCTTCTATAAAGCCTCGCATTTAACGAATAAGGGAGAGTCTCCTGGAACGTAATTTTTTCCATAAACATTTGCGGTATTCAACTTAAATGTTCGACTGGAGCCCCGGCACGATAATATCTTCAAACGATCGCCCAAGAGCGGCTGGATAGTTGTTTTTTTTTTTTAAGGAATAACCCGCTAAGCCTCTATTTTGAGGCTTGTCAGCAGGTGGGATAGAGAGGATGTGGAAGGAGGTAATGAAAAATACACCACAGCACCCAGAAAAATTGAGAAAACAATCTTTCTTGGATTATTTTTCTTGCAACTGGCGCAAATCGAACCCGCGTCGTTAGTTTCACAGTTGGCCGTCAAACCACGGAGCAGTTGATTACTACAATAATAATGTTCCGCAGCCAAGAGGGTGAAAAATGCAGTTTGTCAGATAAAAGATTTAACGAGTAGACACTGGAAGGAATCATAGAAAAAATGTACCTTTTACATTATTCGTGTTCGACCAATAGGCCCGATAGACCTCTGATTGAAAAAAACAATTAAATCAGTTTGTGGTCCTGAGGCTAGTATCGCAGACTCACGGATCAAAGGTCTTAGATTCGTACCCCGCTCTGCAACAACTTGATTCCCATTTTTCGATAGTAAATTATTTACAACTGGTTAAAAATGGCCACCAAATTTGAAATATTTAGGTTAATCGTAAGAACCCAAACGTTTTTTTAAATACATTATATTGATTGTAAAAATAGTAAATAGCATTTTTTTAATTGTTAGAGATTTTTGTATGGAACTAGCAGAGGAAGGATAAAAGGAGTAAACGCGGTCAAAATGCGATCTCTTATAACGAATGTGTGGAAAAATCGATGAATGACAGCAAAGTAAATCTAAGCCAGGTATAATTGATAAGATTAAGAAAGGGTCTCTGAGATGGATTGCTCACGTAGAACAAATGGATGACGAAGGCATGGTAAACAGGTATATATGGCGAGAATAAATGTTAACGTGGGACGAGGACTACTAAGGAAGACGTGGCATGATCAGATAAACCAAAATCTTATGTCTGGTCATGTCAAAAGCAGGCAGAACCGAAGGGCATGTATAAATGTGAATAAAGCTAGGAGTATTTGCCAGGATAGACGTGCGTGGCGTTCCATTCTCTCTGCCTACCCCTACGGAGAAATAGCGTGATGGTAGCAGTAGTAGTGGTAGCTAATGTTAGTTAATACGAGTATACACATGTACTATTAACTAACTTAAGGAAATAAATAAATAAATAACTAACTGAGGGATTTGCCTGATAGTTTAATTGGTGTCCTGACGAAGGGACGAGTATGTCTCACAACCGGTAGATATAAAAAAAGTGGATCAGTGGATGTTATTTAAGTGTACAACTTACTTCCATTGTCCATAAGCCATTTTCTGTAGCTTGTTGGTGGAGATTATATTTATACTAACTTATATAATATTATCTATATTTATAAAGACAATGAATACCAGATATAATTAACAGCCGGAAAGATCAGAATATACATGTTTATAGAAATAATATTATATATTTTTTCTAGATTTTTTTTTAAATACAAGAAAATATATAATTAATTAAAATATTTACACATAAGCTACTATTCATTCAATCTGTTTGATATTATGATTTAACTGTGTTAAATAAGGTATGTTCCAAATTATATAAAATTCCTCCCTCGACACGGGACCCCCGAACATTATCATTAATGTAAAAAAAAGTTGTCGGCCTCGTGGTGCAATGGTCAGCGAGTTAGCCTGCCATGCAAGAGGTCTCGGGTTCGATTCCCAACATGGTTGATGTTAAATTTGTCTTCAAAGGTGTAAAAAATTATAATAATTTTCCCAGTGAACTAAAAACTATTAAAAATAATATATCAATAAATAAATTTAAAGTTAATCTAAAGAAATTTTTTGAACGCGTGTAAAAACAACATTAAATTAAAATTAGTATGAATGTATTATTGTTATGTTTTTTCTTTATACATCTAATGTTTAATTTTTTTTCTCATGTACTAGTGTTTAAAATTATATAAACTCCTTTAAATAAACAACTAAAACAGTGTAAGTCACTCTCCAAGCACAAAAGTTATTCTCGTTTCTGGAGAGTTACAGTGATAACATTTACTAGATGTATAAAAGTAGATATGTTTAGAATTTCACTAAATATGTACTTTTTATGAAATTTAATTATAAAAAAAAAAAATAATAAAATGGGTGTTTTCACACTAGAATATTTCATAGTCCCTGGACTGGTACCTTAGCGTAAGACTGATCATCTTACTTTCATGAAAAAAAATGATCAAGATACGCTGCAATTGGTGTATCAATGCAGTGCCCTATGCACCATTAGGTGCGGAAAGGGAACGATGATAATGATGGAAAATAGTAATTCATAAATTGTAAAATAAAAAATATACAGGGTGTTCTTTAAACCCTGTCACATCCGAAACCACGATGATCTGTATGGGTAAGAAGACATATAAGCATATTTTTTAAAATATTTAAAACAAATAAAAATGTAAAAAATAAAATATTGAAAAAAAATAATATTTGCTTACTTCTGCAGGGGAGAAGTGAGGGGAGAGCGGCGCAGTGTCAGATTCCCCCCTTCCTCCTCCTCGTTTCACCGCTGCAGAAGTAAGCAACCATTTGCTTTTTTTGATATTTACAAAAAAAAATATTCGTTCTAAAAAAATATTTTAATGAGCTAATATGTCTTCTTGATCATACTGATCATCGTGGTTTCGGATGTGGCAGGGTTTAAAGAACAACCTGTATAAACAATTATTAAGCAACATTGCGTAAAATGCTTGATCACAAAGTTAAACAAAATATTTTGTAATGCTATTGTGTTCCTTAATAATGGAAAATAAAGTAACTTATAACTGACTGGCGATTGACGAACGATCGACGAATGATTGCCGAACGACTGGCGAATCTCCAGACACAGCACCACCCGCTTTCCCGATAACATCAGTCAGCGTGGGTGCGGCGCGGCGCTATAGTCGAGAGCTCGTATTTCCCAAACTGTACATCCCGCAGTGGCTACGGCTGGTTGGGTCTCTCCGCTCTGCCTTCACCCCACAGGGGAAGGGTCGTTACACCCTCGAGCGAGTCGCGGAAGTGCGTGAGCCGACAACGGGGCGGCCAAACGCTGCCTCTTACAATAGGGAAACCCCACATACCGCGAGTGATGCTTCGATCTCTTCCACTATCCCATCTGAGACAAATTAGTAACTAAAGTACAGAAGTATAATACGAATATAAAAAATAATCAACGAATGATGAAATCAGGCGTGAGTGTAAATCTGAGTCAAGTTACACAATATTATTTTTGGTATGTGTATATATATTTACATATTTAACATACTTAACCTCAATATCAAATACATAGATGGCGCTCCAAACGCGCTAGCGAAAGCTTTCCTTGTTTCATGACATATATACAAAAACCAAAAATGTCACCGATATGGATATTCGCTAATAAGCGGAATGGGGAATGTTGTAGTATCTACATAAAAGTGGCCACTTGAACCCAACCTATGACAGGTCATAAGGCCCTGTAAACGCTCGAATATCCATAATCTAGAAACAAAAATTCTACCCATCTCTGTAGTGATATAAATAATGAGTCATGTTAGATTGATAAGATTAAAAAAGGGACTCTGAGACGGTTTGGTCGCGTAAAACGAATGGACGATGAAAGAATTGTAAAAAAAGTATATATGGCAAAAATGAACGGTTACGCGAGACGAGGACGACCAAAGAATGCATGATCAGGTAAACCAAAATCTTAAGTCTGGTCATGTCAAAAGCAGACTGAACCGAAGGGCACGTATGACAAGATGTATGAATGTGTAAGAACCTAGGAATGTATAGGCGTGTGTGGCGGTCCATTCTTTCTGCCAACCCCTACGGGGAAATGGCGTGATGGTAGTAGGTAGTAGATGGCGGCCTCCGTGGTGTAGTGGTCAAGACGCTTGACTCACACACGGAAGGTTCCGGGTTCGATTCCCGGTGAGAACACAAAAAATAAAATGTGATTTTTCTCAAGCCTGGGTGCTCTGTGATGTAATTCACCACTGTAATTAGGCCTCCTGGCCTGTTGTGGTGCAAAAAAAATGTAAAATGTAAAAAAAAATGTAGTAGTAGTAACGTTCAAAGAATAAACTATTTAAGTGTTGTAGTACCTGTCAAGCTGAATAAGTGCTAATTTCAGAGCTGATAGTATATTTGTATAGTCTACATTCTACATCATTAAATTTAATATTGTGTTCTGAACAAGACCAGCGGAAAAAAGTAAAGTGGTTTGTTTTTTTAACATCTCGTTTCATAACGTTAAATCATTTTTCCGCATTTTTTATTATTAGGAATGGCCAAAAAGCTTTATTTGGCGTCTTCGCCATAGCGTTTATGCACATCGGAACTAAACAGTACATGTTTCATATAACTTAAGACATTTTATGCGTGTTAATTGGTTAAAATAATCGATTTCAACAAAAACAATACGTCGGCTATACACATTTGTATGAACTGTCAGTCGGAATCGTAACGCGTGACGTCACAAGCCCATTCGGCATCCGAACGGTCGTTTTGGCGCCATTTCAAAATATGTATACGTTTTTAAACCGCTCTGAAAAATTAACGCGTGGACATAAAAAATAAAAATTAAACAGTCGCCATCGTAATTTTTTTTTTTTTTTTAGAAAATAAAAATAACGTAATATTACCCAATTTACGAAGGTACTGCACATTAGACATTTTTTTTAAAGAGTGATTGACACGTGGTTTAAGTGACCACTTTACACACTGTGTAACATTCACCATTCTGCTTATGTATAAACATCCACATTTCCTCAACTATTCGATCTGTTGATTTTTGTGAAGTAAAAGAGCTGAATCCTCTATCATGTGGGTGGGATTTATCCGGCTGAACCAATTCACCTACTAGGCAACGCCTGAAAACATTTTTTTTACTTCTTCTTTTACCAGTTAATTAATTCGACAATGTTTTGAGTATGTTCAATGGCTGGATTTCCTCCCTAGGGAGTTATTTAGATAAAGATGCTAACATTTGGACATACTCAAAATGTTGATTAATAATATTTTGAGTTTGTCCAAATTTTTGTAGACAAGGACCGGATTCAACTCCCTAGGGAGCTGTTAACATTAACATATTACAAAAGAGATGAAGAACATTTTAGAAAAGGTAATAAAGAAGTCTAGGCATCTACAGGGCTTATGACCTGTCATTGGCTGGTTTAAGTGGCCACATTACACACTGTGTAACATTCACCATTCTGCCCATATTTGAACATCTATATTCCTTCAATTCCTTCATCTGTTGATGTTTGTGAAGTTAAAGAGCTGAAACCTTTATTTATGCGGATGAGATTCATCTAATTGAATTATTTCACCTGCATACTAGGCAACGTATGAAAATCAACAGATGAAGGAATTGAAGGAATATAGATGTTCAAATATGGGCAGAATGGTGAATGTTACACAGTGCGTAAAGGGGCCGAATTTTTTATATTGTTTTATTAATCAATATAATATTTCATAAATGGTACATATTTTTTTTATTCCATACAAATCTAAGTGACCACTTAAACCAGCCAATAACAGCTCATAAGCCCTGTAGATGCCTAGACTTCTAAAATGTTCTTCATCTCTGTTGTAATATGATAATGATTATTTATACATTTGAGGTAAACGAAGCAAAGTTTTATAATGAATTCATAATTAAAAATTGTGGTATTTTTCATAAAATTGGGAATCGGATTGTGGTCCCGTGGCTTGTGTTGCAGACTCACGGGCCAGAGGTCCGTGGTTCAAACCCCACTCTACCACAACTTGATTTCTATTTTCTAATAGTGAGTTTTTTACAATTCGTTGAAAATGGCCACCAATATTGAAATACTTGGGTAAATTATAAGAACGCTAATATTTTTTAACGCTAATAAAAAAAAATATTGAAAAAATGTTAAACAATAATAAAAGGTGGTCACCGTATTTCGCATAAAGCACCCGCACAATATGCGTCTGTCGCAACGCTGCTTAACGCATGCCTCTCTCCCTCGCACCCGGAGCGTTCCGTATCCGCGTCCCGCTCGCGCGCGCCGTAAAGCCCGGTACACACACGCCCTCCAACTGTCACCGCGCTTGAAAAAGTCACGCCGTGATTTCGCAAGAGCCTTTAAGGGCCGATTTGTTCTGAGGAATAATAATTAAAACGATATATATTTTTTGAATTTGCATTAGGCGTGCGTACGTCTGAAGCGCGGGTGAAATTTCATGAAAGTAATTGTACAGCTGTAGTCAAAAGCAGACACATGAGGGTATTAAAAGCAAACTTGGAAATCTCTACCAAAAACGGAAAATGAGTTATTGATGCCAAAATAAACTATACATAAAAACTAACCTGCCTAAATAATAGCGTAATTCAAAACAGTCTCTAAATCTTGCAAAAAAATATTCAATTATACTATATGACACCGCAAACTTAAATAATAGCCTCATATCTAACCTAACCCATCTTTAAATCTTGCAAAAACAATCTTGGAATTTAATAAATTAAAAAATGAATCTAATTGACGATCTGATCCAATCCATATTAGAAATTAGTAAAGCCATTAATCAAAAACTTCAAATAATCAATTAAATTTAACTTCGATTCCTCTTTTAAAACTATTCCCGTTATGATTTATTTTATCTTCTTTCTCTCTCTTTCTTTCAATTTTCTGTCTCTTTCATACAATATTTTATTATACAAATAGCAACGCGTGTAATTATAAGTTAGTTAAATTCCTGAGTTAAACATTAAACACTGTGTAACATTCACCATTTTGCCTATGTTTGAACATCCATATTTCTTCAATTCTTCCATTTGTTGGTTTTAGTGAAGTCAAAGAGCTGAAACCTTTAATGTTGTGAAGAGATTCATCTGACTGAATTATTTCACATACTAGGCAACGCCTGCAAATATTTTTTTAATTTTCAAACTTCTTCTTGGACTTCTCTTGTTAATCTTAATGACCCCCGGGGGGGTGAAATCCAGTCTTTTGTCTAAAACTATTCCCGTTATGATTTATTTTATCTTCTTTCTCTCTCTTTCCTTCAATTTTCTGTCTCTTTCATACAATATTTTATTATATAAATAGCAACGCGTGTAATTATAAGTTAGTTAAATTCCTGACGATGAGGTAGTAACCTCGAAACCGGTCGAAGTGTGATTAAAAAAATTAAGTGGTTTATACAAATTTATAAACAAATAAGTGTAAAATGTCATACCACAAAGTGAAAAATGTTTTTGATAACAATAAATAAATAAATAATTAAAAATTGAGAGTATTGGAAGCAAACTTATAAATCTCCACCAAAAACGGAAAATTAGTTGTTGATGGCAAAATAAACTATTCATAAAAATCTACCTACATAAATTATAGCCTCATAACTAAACTAACCATCTCTAAATCTTGTAAAAACAGATGATACTACTTGACACCGCAAACTTAAGCTAGGGTTTCCTAAGACAGCGGTGCCCGTATCTTTACGGCCGTAGTGAGCGGTGATGCGGTGGACAGCCGTCGTAATGGTGACTAGAGAGTGATTTCCTAGGAAAACGGTGTTGATAACACCGTTGAAAAATAAAGCCACTCTCTAGTCACCGTTACGACGGCTGTCCGCCGAATCACTGTTCACTACGGCCGTTAAGATACGGGCACCGCTGTCCTAGGAAACCCTAGCTTTAGCATTCTCCATTGAGTTGGTGAAGCATAATTACAAGTCATGTACGCCTACTGGAAGGTCGTGTACTGCCTACTCGAAGGTCATGTATTGCCTACTGGAAGGTCATGTACTGCCTACTGGAAGGTCATGTACTGCCTACTGAAAAGCTACGGAAAGAACAGAATAGATATTGAAAAATGAAAAATGAAAAACAGTACTAATATTAAAAGATAAATATTTGTTAATAAAATTATACAAACTGTGGAAAACATTAAAAAATAAATATATTCATAACTGTTTTTGTAATCCAAATTAATGAAAAATAGATAGAATCTACTACTACTACCATCACGCTATTTCCCCGTAGGGGTAGGCAGAGAGAATGGACCGCCACACACGTCTATCCTGGCATACATTCCTAGCTTCTTCCACATTCATACATCTGGTCATACATGCCCTTCGGTTCTGTCTGCTCTTGACATGACCAGACTCGAGATTTTGGTTTATCTGATCATGCCACGTCTTCCTTGGTCGTCCTCGTCTAACGTTGCCGTTCATTTTCGCCATATATACTTGTTTTACCATTCTTTCGTCGTCCATTCGTTCTACGCGACCGAACCATCTCAGAGACCCTTCCTTAATCTTATCAATTATACTTGACTCAGATTTACACTCTCGCCTGATTTCATCATTCGTAACCCTGTCATACATTGATTTCCCACACATTCGTATTTCAACCGCATTCACTCGGTTTTCATCCTTCCTCTGCCAGTTCCATGTTTCACTTCCATACATAAGTGTTGGGACTAAAACTCCGTTGTGCACTGCCAGTTTAGCTTCGATTGACATATTCTTATTAGCAATTACTGTGCTTAGTGCTCTGTTCGTTTTGTTGCGGATTCACTCTCCTTTCAACATCTTTTTATACTCTTCCATCTCTTGAAAACATACTTCCCAGTTACACAAATAAAATAAGTAATTCGTCTCTACCATATTAATGATATCCTTAAGAGGAAACGCGGTTTGTCTTTTCTTCATACAAACGTATTCTCGTATTTTCACTCTGGATTATAAGACTAGAGGAGTGATTTTTTTGAAAACTATAGATATTTATCATTGACGTGTCTCTATAGTTTTTTTTGATCAATTGGTTTTCATGGGAGCTAGGGACATCTAAAAACCCAAAACGGTGTACAAATACAAAGAATTTAATAACAATTTAAGAAGGGAATATGGAAGTCTAGGCATTTACAGAAATTATGACCTGTCATTGGCTGGTTTAAGTGGCCACTTTATACACTGTGTAATATTCACCATTCGGCTTATGTAAAAATATAAAAATTTCCTCAACTCTTCCATCTGTTGACTTTTTTTATTTATTTTTTATTAATTTCTTAAGTTAGCTTATATTAAAACTAATATAAACTATTATGAACATTTACATCATCTATGTATATTTACATTTCCTTACAGTAACTTGTACATTTATTTTTAAATTCTTTCAGTCACTTTTCATTCTTCATACATTCAGGCATCTCATCATACATTTTTAAACCCTTATATATCAAACAATTTTGCGACTCAGCTCTTTTCAATAATGGTAGTCTTATTTTATCCTTTTGTCTAGTAGCATATTCATGACAATTTTTGTTTAAGACAACTTTATCCTTAAAATATTCTGGTAATTTATCGTGAAAAAAATTATGTATAAATATCAACATTTTAAATTTAAGTCTCCTTCCTACAGATAACCATTTTAGTTCATCTCTCATTTTTTTTACATTGCTATATTTATTTTTCTTAAGAACTATTCTCATCGCTTTATTTTGTAATATTTCTAGTTTATTTAAATTTCCTTCGTTTGCTAAAAATAATATTGTTGAGCAGTAATCTATATGTGGAAGAATGATTGTTTTGTAAATTAGTTCTGCAGTATCTTTATTTAATTTATTTCTCAATCTACTAAGGAAAAATATTTTTTTTGATATTTTTTTTATTAACGTGTTCAAAATTTGCATTTAATGTCAATTTTGAATCAAGTATTATCCCCAAATATTTCAATTCATTAACCTTTTCTATGGTTTCATTGTCAATAAGTACATTCATCCTTGGGTTTGGCTTTTTTCTTCCTAACTCCATGTATTTTGTTTTTCCAACATTAATTTTGAGCCACTCAGATATTTTGTGAAGTAAAAGAGCTGAAACCTTTATCTTGTGGGTGAGATTCACCCGGCTGTACCATTTCATATACTCGGCGACGCCTGAAAACAATTTTTCAATTTTTATACCTTTTCTTAAATCAGTTAGTTCAATCAAAAATGTTTTGTCAATGTAGATAACTCCCAAAGGAGGAAATCCAGCCGGTCCGCAAACATTTAGACGTACTTAAAACATTCTTGGAAAGTAAAATAAATTAATAAATATTTTTTTTAAATGGAAATAGTCTACTGTGTAATTATATATATGTATTTAAACCTTCAGAGCAGCTATGGAAAAGGCAGTTTGAAGTGAAATGAACGTACGCGGGAATTGTAAATTACATTTTATTTTAATTTACTTTTAACTTCTAGAAAATACATTTATAATGCACTTGAAGTAAAAAATTATATATTTGTGCAGGATGACTTTTATTAAAATATATTTAAAGTTGCGTGTCATACTTTTAGTTAATCATACTTTGATTTATGGTAATTTATAAACAAATACGTTTATTTTTATTTCAATACATCTCTAGGTTGTTAATCTTTATTTTCTATTGAATATGTTCTGTAAATTGAATTATAAAAATAAAACTATTATTTTATTGGTTGGTTGGAAGAAATTGCCATTTGGCAATAAGCCCACCAACGTACAAATAACATTATGTACAAAAAGTTAAATAAATAAATAAGAAGTATAAAAATTGAATAAATAAAAATTTTAGACGTTGCCTAGTATGTAGGTGATATAATTCAATCAGATGAATATCACCCGCATAAATAAAGGTTTCAGCTCTTTAACTTCAAAACCATCAACAGATGAAAGAACTGAAGGATTATAGATGTTTAAATATGAGCAGAATGGTGAATGTTACATAGTGTGTAAAGTGGCCACTTAAACCAGCCAATGACGGGGCATAAGTTCTGTAGATGCCCAGACTTCTATATTATCTTCTCTGAAATGTTCATCTATGTTGTAATATGTTAATAATTCCTTTTTTAAATAACCCGAGTTCACGTCTGATGTCTGATCACTGAGCTGATGATTGAGCGGGTTGAAGAAAATATGCGTTTATTAATTTATCCTTTTCACGTTCTATGGAGCTATTGTGTAATTAATTGTATTCCAAATTAAGTGTAATTAATGAATAAACATCATGCATTTATCATTTCTTTGATAATTAGTTTTAAAACATGTGTAGGGTGTGTTTCACAGAAGTAGCTGCCCGATTGTGAAATAATCTACCTACTAATGTCAGAGTTCTTTATTTAAATTTATTTATTTATTCATATAAAGACGCATATTACACAAAAAAAAACGTATCCCTAACTCTATGAGCCCAAGAGACCTGTGTTGAGTTTGGATACAACATAATGGAAAGTGGAAGCATGCATATTATTAATTAATACTTAAAATAAATATTATTACGTAAACACATATATACATAAATGATATTGTCGAAACATTAAAATATTCAAAAATAAGACTCTTTGCAGACGATGCCTTAATATATATATCGGGAGAAAATTATAAAACAATTATGGACAGACTAAATCATGATCTTAATAGTGTATCACTGTGGCTAAAAATTAATAAATTAAAATTAAATGTTAACAAAAGTAAATATATGAATATAGGAAACAAAAGAATAGAAATTACACCATCAATTGTAATAGAAAATGAAAAACTTAATGAAGTCACTGAAATTAAATATTTAGGTGTAATGTTGGATTCAAAACTTACATTTCACCAAAACGCTAAGATGGTAATAAATAAGATTGCAAAAAAAATATCAATTTTGGGAAGGATCAGAAGATTTATTGATAAGGACTCCTGCAAAACTATTTACAAAGCAATTATTGAACCACACGTTAACTACTGTAGTAGCATTTTATTTTTATCAAACAAAGAAAACTTAGATAAACTAACTGTATTACAAAATAAAGCCTTTAGAATCATTTTGAAAAAAAACAGATATACGAGGGTGAAGTCGATGGTAAATGAAATGAAATTATTATATGTTATAATTTATTACATATAAACAAAGAATATTTTACAATACAATGATATTTGTTCATAAAATTATAAACTCTAATAAAAAAACAGAATTTTGGAAAAAAAAATATCGGAACCAGCATGAACAAGATCACAATACTAGAGAAAAGAACAAAATTAGACTTCCATTTAGGAAAAAGGCAAAGTCACAAAATTCAATTTTATTTAAAGCAATTAAAAAGTATTACGAAATGGAAAAAAATATTTATGAAGAAAAAAACATATCAAAATTTAAAATAATGGTCAAGACATATGTGATAAACAATTTATAAATTAAATATATATATTTGCAATGTTATTATTAGAACACACATAACAATATGTATGATATGTGTGCCCTATTTTAAGATTTAAATAAAAAAAAATTAAAAAAAACATAAAGTTTAATGATTGATTTGGTGTTTATTTTGTAGAACTCCATTTTAAACTTATAATATTAGAAATAAAACATTGATTTGAGTCTGCTGAACACTTAATTTGATTTTTTTATAATTGTCACGAAGTTTTTGTTTTTATATTTTTTACATTTGTAAAAATAAAATAAAGTGTTCAGTAGACTCAAATCAGTGTTTGATTTCTAATATCATAAGTATAAAGTTTAATGTTTAATTCCGTTACAAATACAAGAGTTACTAGATACTCCACCTTCAAAAATAAATACCACCTTCGGTCAAAGAGGATTGGCCTACTACTCGGTTAGAGTGTACAATCTACTTCCATTATCCATAAGGACAATAAGTAAGTTCTCACAATATAAAATTGCTACTAAGAAATGGAGAGTGGAGGTGGGTTGCGCACGGATCGATGAGTGGATCAAGCCAAATAGGAAAAATGTGTGTACTGTTTATGAAATTTGTTATATTGGTCTATATAAATTGGTTAGGATTTTTATGAATATTTAAGTTTTTTATTGTTTATTATGTTAATGATAATTAGTTTAATTGGGTTAATTACGTTTTTTTTATTGTTATTTATGTTACAAACAAAACATCGCGCCGTTTCCCCGTAGGGGTAGGCAGAGAGGATAGAACGCCATAACACTCTATCTTGGCATACAGACCTCGCTTCCTCTACATTCATCATTTCTTCTCATGCACGCTCGCCGATTATTCCTACTTTTGACATGTCTACCTTCAAGTATTTAATGGACTTGATCGTGCCATGTCTTTCTGGGCCTTTCTGGATCTATCGTTCTTTCGCGGTCCATTCGCTCTACATGTCCAAACCAACGCAGCACCCCTTTCTTGGTTCTGTCGATAATGCATGTCTCAGCCTTACACACTTCACGAATCTCGACATTTGTGCACCTATCATACATCGTTTTACCACACATTCGCCTGAGGGATCGCATTTCAACAGCATTTAATCGACTTTTATCATCATTTTTCCAATTCCATACTTCACTCTCATACATTAAAGTTTGCACTAGAACTGCATTGTGAACTGCTGGTCTAGCCTCCAGCGGTAAACATTTGTTTGGCAAAGTAGATTTCAGTTCACCGTTCATCCTGTTCCCGGCACTCACCCTCCTTTCTATCCCTAGTAAACATACTTCCCAGATACACGAATTCTTCTAACTAATTCAGAATATCTCCGTTCACACTGATCTCACATTTAGTTATATGTTATGTTAACTTTGTTAAATAGGTAATCTTAGGCATGTTTCACATTTTGTAAAATGTTTCCCTCGGCATGGGACACCCCAGTGAGGAACATTATTCTGTATAAAAAAAGAAGACAAACAATGTAAAAGTATAAATATATATTTTTTTTTAATTACACTTCGACCGGTTTCGAGGTTACTACCTCATCGTCAGGAATTTAACTAACTTATAATTACACGCGTTGCTATTTATATAATAAAATATTGTATGAAAGAGACAGAAAATTGAAGGAAAGAGAGAGAAAGAAGATAAAATAAATCATAACGGGAATAGTTTTAGACAAAAGACTGGATTTCACCCCCCCGGGGGTCATTAAGATTAACAAGAGAAGTCCAAGAAGAAGTTTGAAAATTAAAAAAATATTTGCAGGCGTTGCCTAGTATGTGAAATAATTCAGTCAGATGAATCTCTTCACAACATTAAAGGTTTCAGCTCTTTGACTTCACTAAAACCAACAAATGGAAGAATTGAAGAAATATGGATGTTCAAACATAGGCAAAATGGTGAATGTTACACAGTGTGTAAAGTGGTCACTTAAACCAGCCAATGACAGGTCATAAGCCCTGTAAATGCCTTGACTTCCACATTCCTTTATTTAAGCAATTCTTCATCCAGGTTGTACCTAGTTAGGCAGACTAGACATGATCCAGAGAAATTTATTACCTAAGTGTGTATGTTGTAGATAAAGTAAAAATTGTTCTTTTTGCTAATAAACCATGATTATTATTATTATTTCATAGCTATGTAATTATGATTTATTTTTGAATACTCTGTTTTATCTTTTATGCGTATATTGAAAAAAAAAACAAAAAAATAATAATAAAACAAAAATATATACATATATATATAGGCAGAATGGTAAATGTTACACAGTGTGGAAAGTGGCTACATAAACCAGCTAATTGCAGGTCATAAGCCATGTGGATGCCTAGCATGCGCGATCCGTTCATAGAACGCATGGAACCCTTGGTTCCCCTACATTTTGGCAAATAATGTTTATAAAATAGCATATTTAATAAGTTAATTATCATTAAGATTACTATAAACAAATTATGTAATAATAATTTGATTAATAATCGCGATATATTGTGAAGACATTTTACTATCGCCTTAAAGAAATATGTTAAAAAGCAACGTAGTCTCCGGCACACCCATTTACCAGCGCTGCCAAGCGCGTACTGATCGGCAAGTACTTGCTACCGGCTGGCTGGGTATCGATTTAAAGAACGATCGGGATGGAAGCAAATTCGAAATTCCGTTCCAGCGCCGTACTGAACGCGCAGTCCGGGCGCAGGCGCAGACTTAAATTCTCACTAGGCAATGGAAGCAATCGAAGCATAACAATACTTTATTTTCCATGTGATCCGAACGCAATACCGCGCCGCGCCGCACAGCACAGAGATGCGATTTTGGTATTTTGGCGCTGGACATAATAGTTTTGTAATTATTTTGTGATAGAGTAGGAATACAAAATTAAATCTAGAATTTAATTCAAACATTACATCAATATAATGTTGATTAGTTATAAGAAAAAAGTTTATAATCTACTACATATATTGATTTTTCGGATTCAAATAATTACCAATTAATTTTCGTTGAAAAGCCATGGTTTTTAACAAGAAAATATTTATTTTGGTTTCACTGCATTTTAGTCAAATAAAATATTATTCCACAAAATATTTCGCAGATTTTTATTATAGTATTATAGTAAAGTTGGTTATTTTGTTATTACAATTTATTACTAGATATGTAAAATTATTGCTTTTATTTCTAATCATATGTATAAAGTATTTAGTTTGTCTTTACTTTTTTAAGGGCAGTGTATATTATTATGTACCAATTACTTATATATTAATTGCTTCCCTTATTAAAAACCCCATCGCAAGTCCCTGATGCCAAGACGTATAAATTGCCTTTCTAAAATGTTCTTTCATCTCTGTTGTAACATGTCAAATAAGCAAACGGTAAAAATAAATAAGAATTTGCCTCCAAATATTTGTAGTCAAAATATTGTTGTTTAAATAAAAAGCTGATTAGAAATGAATGTTCTACTTTGTACAATTTGTACACAGAACACCTGACAATTCTTTTAAAGTCGCACGTTAGCGAGTATTTTCTCCATCATAAAGTCCTCGAAAAATAATGACACGTCTCATTTACTGTAATGAATTTTTCCCTAGTTTTCTCTGCACAGGAGCGCCCGCCCTCCCCTCAAAGGGAGGTAGCGAAATATAATAGAACGCCTACGTGCATAAACCCTACGTGAACATTATGTAGGACACGCGTCAATGGGTCGTTTTGCGTCACTTATGCGGGGAAAAAGATTAAATAATTCCATAAACAAGCGTACATCGTCACCATACCTTTCCGAAACTAGTGTGTATAAAGTTCTGCATTTTCTCGTTAATTTCAGCGTATCTGAATTAATTTTGGAAGATAAGGTGATTAGACACCTAAGCATGTCGTGCTTAAGTTTATAGACTAGATAATCCTGCATGCTGCAAAAACTATTAAAAATTCATACAACTTTCGGTCAAAGAGGATTGGCCTACTACTCGGTTAAAGTGTACAATATACTTCCATTGTCCACAAGGACAATTAATAAGCACTCTCAATATAAAATTGCTATTAAGAAATGGATAGTGGAGGTGGGTTGCGCACAGATCGATGAGTGGATCTAGCCAAATAGGTAAGCATTTGCAGACTGACTGGATTTCCTCTCTAGGGAGTTATTTAGATCTAAATGCTTGGACATAATCAAAACAGTAGATGCATTGGTTAAGCCGGATGAATTTGACCCACGTGATAAAAGTTTCAGCTCTTTTACTTCACAAAAGTCAACAGATAGAAGAGTTGACGAAATGTGGAGGTTTAACCATGGGCAGAATGGTGAATGTTACACAGTGTGGCCGCTTTAACCAGCCAACGACAGGTCGTAAGCCCTGTGAATGCCTAAATTTCTATATTTGCTTCTTAAAAATATTTTCCATCTCTATTGCAAAAAAATAGACATATCTATCTCAGTTAGTAAAACGAAAAATTCGAAAAGTTTTCAGTATTATGATTTAAAATCTCGAGTTACAGTGTCCTAAACTCCAAAATAACAAACAAGCAAAACCTTGGTACCATCTGGATGCATAAAAAAATTAAGTTTTCGGGGAAACTTATATTTTTTTTCATAAAATACTGTTGCGAAAGGGTGGCACGTTGAACAGCACTGATCTAATGTCACACCAGCCGTTAGCGCGAAGATACGCGGGGATTTAGGAGGGAGAATACATGTTACATGTAAAAGATGAAATCCGAATATTTAGCGATCCGGATGACTGGAGTTTGGATAAACGGAGTTCTACTGTAGCGCTCAAGAAAAGTAGGTATAATAAAATAGAAAAAATGCGAGAACTTAATTGGATAACAATTTAAAAAAAGACTGATATATAATATGTGATGAAAAGCACTTTTTTTGAAATATTTATTCTGCTTGTGTTAGAAAAGGTTTTTGGCGTAAATATTGTTGTGCTATATTTAGTTATAAAGGTGCTAAACTTGCTTTGTTTCTTTGTTGTTCTCAATATGTGTTATTTTCTAATTGTTAATATTATTTATGTCCCGAATTGAGTTGTTGTAACTCCTGGGAATGTAATTCAACGAATTCAACTTGTAAAATACTTTGAGTTATATGATTTATAAATAGGAAAAAAAAAAAAAATGTTTTTTTTGCCACAAGGTAAAATTTCCGGCTAAAATGTCTGCAGAACCGCATAAAACGCGCGATGACTAAATATGAGAAAAAATGCATCCACTGCATCCCTTTTTGTCCCCTCTCCATCTGGGCTAAAGGGGGGGTTCGACGCCTTCTCCCAGCGACCTCAATACGGCTTGCCTTGGGTAAGGTTAGGAGATTGCTACCTGCGGAGCTTGAGTGGGGGGTGCGTAAAGGTTTGTATAGAAACCTTACCTAGATCATATCGCAGGCGCAGGCGGCCTCTGACCAAACATGCGAGAAGAGAATTTCTTTTACATTTTATACTATTATTAAAATGACTATTGTTATTATATTGCCAATAAAATTATATTTTTGTCAGTTTTCGTAAAGGTTGTATAGTTTCATCTGGTAATTTATTGCATGACTTCAGTCCCCGGTTTATTAGTTCCGTCTGTCCTCGTCTCGTTTTAGAATCCTGGGCCTCGATCATGATGGGAAGATAAAGACGTCATACCTTCACCTTGACTTCATAGTTGAAGTTTGTTTATTTCTTTATATATTTAAGTGTAACATGGGCAGAATATTTCAATGTTATGAAGAGCGCTTGGAGTATTTTAAAATTGAAAAGTTAGAAACTAGGAGACAAATTTTAGACATGATGTACTTGTATAATATAATTCACAATAATGTTGATTCAGTGTTTTGTGTTCAAAATGTGTCATTGTACGTTCCCCGTACGCGTCTTAGATCACCTAATACATTTTACCTTGCAATTTTTACAAACAATATGGCACATTTTAACCCTCTTGCAAGTATGTTAAGACTTATAATAAAAACATTACTATGTATCTTAAATCGAATGCCTAATCCTTATTTTTGTGTATGTAAATTAATTTTAGCCTATTTTATTATATCTTATATGTTTTTGAATTTCTCTTTTCTTTTCTTTAAAAAAAAATCTTTCTTTATTTTTACCTTTCACTAAACTTAATCTTTATCATTACTTAAATTGATTTTACACTCTTATTTTATATAATTTATGAAAGATGGTGGAGTTTTATAATTGAGAATATATGTAAAGAACGTTAGTTATGCTTACTTAAAAAATGTATGTATTTGATGTATTCTTGTTGAACCAAATAAATTTTTTTAAAAATATATATTTAATTATACATTTGTGGATTTATTGCCAAATTTCTTCCAACCTACTGATAATATAAAGGTGTTATTAAGATTATTTAATCTTTCACGTTGATCCAAAAAACGTATTATTTATAAAATCTTATAGTGGCATTATTTTTCTTTTTCATTATAACCTAGCCAAATACTAGTCACTTTATGTTTATGTCAAATTATTCTCAATTTTAATTTGCTATATTTATATTTAGAACATAAGGTTTTCTCACTTCAATTTGATATCTTTTATTTGTCATCTTATATGTGTATGTTTCTTTTTTACTTTTTTGCAGTTTAAAAAAAAAAACTAATTTGTTTAGTTTTAATTATTAAGTTAAATTATATAGTTATATTTCATATTATGTATTACTTAATGAATTGTTCACTGCTGCGATTATTTTTGTAAAACTTTTTATTGTAAAAGGTTCTTTGAACCGTTGAAATAAAATAAATAAAATAAATAAAATAAATAAAATAAATAAAATAAATAAAATAAATAAAATAAATAAAATAAATGAAATAAATAAAATAAATGAAATAAATGAAATAAATGAAATAAATAAAATAAATAAAATAAATAAAATAAATAAAATAAATAAAATAAATAAAATAAATAAAATAAATAAAATAAATAAAATAAATAAAATAAATAAAATAAATAAAATAAATAAAATAAATGAAATAAATGAAATAAATGAAATAAATGAAATAAATGAAATAAATGAAATAAATGAAATAAATGAAATAAATGAAATAAATGAAATAAATGAAATAAATGAAATAAATGAAATAAATGAAATAAATGAAATAAATGAAATAAATGAAATAAATGAAATAACTGAAATAACTGAAATAAATGAAATAAATGAAATAAATGAAATAAATGAAATAAATGAAATAAATGAAATAAATGAAATAAATGAAATAAATGAAATAAATGAAATAAATGAAATAAATGAAATAACTGAAATAACTGAAATAAATGAAATAAATGAAATAAATGAAATAAATGAAATAAATGAAATAAATGAAATAAATGAAATAACTGAAATAACTGAAATAAATGAAATAAATGAAATAAATGAAATAAATGAAATAAATGAAATAAATGAAATAAATGAAATAAATGAAATAAATGAAATAACTGAAATAACTGAAATAAATGAAATAAATGAAATAAATGAAATAAATGAAATAAATGAAATAAATGAAATAAATGAAATAAATGAAATAAATGAAATAAATGAAATAAATGAAATAAATGAAATAAATGAAATAACTGAAATAACTGAAATAAATGAAATAAATGAAATAAATGAAATAAATAAAATAAATGAAATAAATGAAATAAATGAAATAAATAAAATAAATAAATAGTTGAAGATAAAAGTCTCTCGACCGACCACAAAGGTATAGTATCGATACCCCCACCATCAAGTTTTGATGTAAGTACATCATTTTATACCGACGAGTCTAGAACCCCTCGATACGTTTATCTACGCATTAAAAGTTTCAAAAATTTTGTTCCACCGAGCTATTTTTCCTTTAATTATGATTTATTGAAAATTTTAATCGTTTTGATGTTGGCACTTTTTTTCTTAAAAGCCTATTAAAATTTGAGAGAGGAATAAGTAAATTTTGAAGTCGACTTAAATTCCGACATAACTGTCACTTTAATAAAACGAACCGCCTAAATGTGAAAATAATGTCGCTAGGTTCTGTCCTATTAACAAATAAGAGTATCTTGGCGTTAGAAAGTTACCACCGTAAAAAAAATATTTAGTTATTATATTTTTTTCCATCTGTTTTACTATATTTTCGAGTGTATGTATCGAGAAGATAAAGGAGCTGGCTTTGTAGTCGATCGGTAGATACATACAGTCGATCGTTAAGCGTACCGTCTAGGTGATTTCTAAAAGTCATACAAAATTCATGTTCAAGTGAGCATTTTTTGCTTGAATTCGGATTAATTTGAGTTCTTAATCGCTATGCAGTGAGCACTTTTTTGTATAAGCCTATTGAAACTATAAATGAGAACTATTTTAAATGGTAATGACGTAAGGAACGCGGTCAAATTGTTTGCGGTCGTTCCATTGGCTTGTTTCGATCATATGATGTCGATATGACAAGTAGGTAGAATATACCGAGGTAAGATAGTACAGAAGTAAAGTACACCGTCTCGATATATACAGATGAAGATAGCGTTCATAATCGAGGCACCGATATTCTCGTATTGTATCTATATTTACTAAAATTAATTTCAAGTCTCAGTTTTTCTTTAACAATTACATCAGTTACTAATTTATTAATAAATATTAAGGATTCCAGTTGAAAAAGTTCAGTTACATTTAATTCTTAGACACACCAGAATATTTCATAGTCCATGAACTGGTACCAGTGCCTCGATTATGATGGGAAGATAAAGACGTCATGCCTTCGCCTTGACGGTATAGTTGAAGATAAATTCTCTCTAGCAATTACGAAGATACACTACACTTCAAGTTTTGTGTAGGTATATCGATATGAAACAAGGGGAAGCGTATGTCACGGAACACATATCTACGCACTAAAATGGCATAGCTTCAGTATGACGTCTGAAGATAAAAAGCCCCCCGACCGATTACGAAGATACACTACCGATCCCCTCCACCATCAAGTTTTGACGTAAGTACATCGGTTTGTATCGACGGGTCTAAAACCCCTCGATACGTTTATCTATGCATTAAAAGTGACAAAATTTTGTTCCACCACACATTTTTCCCTTTAATAACGATTTATTTAAATTTTCAATAGTTCTGAGGTTGGCACTTTTTTTATTAAAAACCTATTAAAAATATGTGATAGAAACAAGTTTTATGTTTTATTTTTATTTTTATGTTATTTTGTAAACTTGCCAAACACAAGAGCTAGACTCTTTTTTGGCAAGTTCAACTTCAAGTGTTCCATTTTCCTACTGAATGTATTGTTTATTTATGCTAATAAAGGTTTTTTTTAAAAAAATTAAAAAAAATAAATTTATAATTTTAAAAATAAATAAAAAAAAATTATAAAGATAATGCTTCAAATATAAAAAAATATATTATTAATTTAAGTTACTAGGGCGGCTTGAGCGTATTATATTAAGATTTTTTATATGACCCAATATATTATGTATTTTTAGAATAAATAGGTGCGAAGGTTTTCACGGTCACTGTTATCAATATTATGTATCTTTTTTGGGTGATACCGTGTATGTTGGATTTGATCCGACGTTTCGGCTACCATCGCAGGAGCCATCTTCAGGGAAAACTGTGAATATTAGAATATTTAGTTAAATACAGTTAAATTTGCTATAGGTCTATAGTTACTAGATTCCGTTCGATCTCTAACTTTATGGATGGGATTTATTTTTGCAGCTTTGAATTCTTCCGAATAGATCCTCAACTTTACATGTCAATTATTTTTTATGAGAATTATTTGATTTGATAACAAATACCATATGATTTTATTTTACGGAATAAAAATGCTCAGTAGACTATCAGACTACGCAAATTTATTATTTTTATTTTTATAATGTTTATTCGTTTATTGAACACTTTATATAAATATACAATATATATAGGTATATGGGCGAGCATATTGCCTTATGGCAATTTCTTCCTACCTACCCAAACCGTTTAGTGTGAGAAAATTATAAGTACATGGACATATTTAAACAGAATACAATTGTTAATAACAATTTAAAACAAAAATTAAATGTAAAAATTACTTTTAAATTTTATATTTAAAGCACTAACTTTGTGGTTATTCATAACAATCAATTAAATAAAACAAAAAAATAAAACAACCACTAATTTAAAAAAAAATAGTTTTATGAAATTACACTTCTAATTTTATACAAAACTTTAAATTTACAGGGCTTATGACCTGTCATTGGCTGGTTTTGTCTAGATTTCCACATTTCGTCTAGTTTTCCATCTCTGTTGCAACTTGCTTAGGTCTAAAATATTTCTCATTCATATTTTAAATAGGTTTCAATGATAAAAAGCAGCCACTTCAAAACGTATTTTTTAAAAAAATAAATCTTAGTTAACTAATTGCAACAGGGATGGAGAATACCTTATAAAAAGGAATATGGAAGTCTAGGCATTTACATTGCTTATGACCTGTCATTGGCTGGTTCAAGTGGCCACTTTACACACTGTGTAACAATTATCATTTTGCCTATGTTTGAACATCCATATTTCTTCCATTTGTTGATTTTAGTGAAATCAAATAGCTGAAACCTTTATTGTTGTGAAGAGACTTATCTGACTGAATAATTTCAAATACTAGGCAACGTCTGAAAACAATTTTCCAATTTTTAAACTTCTTCTTGGACCAGTTGGTTATTATTACAATACTTTAGTTTGTACAGATAATCCAGTCTTTTGTCTACAAACATTTGGACAAACTCAAATATTGTAAATCTTAGTAAGCTTGAGCACGATATTTACTCGGCATTTGACAGTTCCCAAGACCAATATTTTTTGTCAATGTTAATGTGTAAATATGTGTACCGTGGGGAATTTCAGCCCTCGGTACATATCGACGTACCTACCTCAAAACTTGAAGATACTGAGTGGGTCGGTAGTGTATCTTCGTGATCGCTTGCGAGAATTTATCTTCTACTTTTACGTCATGGTGAAGGTATGATGTTCTTAACTTCCGATTGTAATCGCAGCCCGAGTGCCATATAATTTAGTGTAAAAAAAAAAAAAAAAATTCATGTCAAACATGTCGCGAATCGAACTCCTGACCCCTTCCATGGTAAGCAAACGTGTTGACCATTTCACCACGAAGCGGAAACAAAATTTTCACTTCTAAAATTCTTAAGAAGTTTTAATATTATAATCGCTATCGCGATGCTGAAAGTACGCGTGGCTCTCAGAACTAAGGTATGAGTATCACTAGTGTAAACTGGGTACCTCGTTACGTCCTTTCAATCTCTTGAGCCCTTTATGGGGCGCCTTTCAGGCTTCCTTGAGCCCTCAAAGGAACGCCCATTGACTGATGAGTACCTATGTCTTCATGGCGCATTCAAACCTCACGCATCGCTTACACCACGTCTTCAGAATATTGTATATAGAACCGTTTTGTGTATTTATTTATTTATTTATTTATTCACACTCTTTATCAAAATACAATTCCATATTCACTTTGCCCAGCTAACAAGGTTACATACCCCGTTCCAAGCTAGGCAATTACATTTTAATATATTATAATACTTAACAAATTAATATAGAGCACAGACAAACAAAATATAAACTTATTCGGATACACATTTTGATTCATATACATACAGACATACACATATATATGCACATGTATATATAAATATACACATATATACACATGTACATACACACACACGTACGTACACCCATGCGCATACACATACATACATTCATAAAAACATAGACAATTTATTTATGCGAAACTTCATGGTTGTCATCTATAAATATATATTTTTTAAATTATTCTTTATTTTTTATTTTTGACATTTATAAAACTATATATTTATTTAATATATTACAATGGAGACCGATGAGATCTATCAGGAAATCCGTAAAAAATCTAGGAGTACAAATGGATGAACATCTCTGCTGGCGAGCTCATACTAATAAATTGGGCCGCAAAATATTTTTCAGTCTACACTCACTTAGAAGGTTGAAAAAATTCTTACCCATTAATACTAAATGCACCCTTGCACAAGCATTACTACTACCCATTCTAGATTACGCTGATGTTTCCACGACTGATTTAAGCTGTGAGCAACTCGATAAACTTGAAAGACTTCAGAATACACGCATAAGGTACATTTTTGGTCTTAGGAAATATGACCACACTTCTGATTATTGTAGGCAACTGAAATGGCTCAAAATTAGACAGCAGAGAGATTATCACTCCCTCTCACTTCTGTTCAATGTAATTCATAGTCCTAACGCTCCTATATACCCGCTTGAAAAATTTCAACGCTTATCAGTTCATGGTTTACCTCTTCGTTCTAATTCTCAAGGCACTCTCTTAATACCCATCCACAATTCCTCTTTCTTCTCTAACTCATATAGTGTCCATGCGGCTCGACTGTGGAATCTTCTGCCATCCATCATCAAAGATGTTACTACATTATCTCTGTTTAAATCACGTCTGAAAAAACATCTCCTTTCTCTTCCTTAATCTCTCCTCCTTTCCCTTTCCTCTTTTTTCCTTTTTCCCATTGAGTAATAGTTTTGATTTAAGGTAATTTAGTACGTTTTATTTATATTTTTATGTATCTTTAGCTTTTTAATATTTTTTTTCTATTGAATATGTTCTGTAACTTGAGTTATCAAAATAAAACTTTTTTTTATTTGTTGTTTGGAAGAAATTGCCATTTGGCAATAATCACGCCAATGTACAAATAACATTATGTACAAAAAAATAAATAAATAAATAAGATCTAAGGCAAGGGAATATGGAAATCTAAGCATTTACAGAGCTTATGACTTTTTATTTTTTTTTCTTGTTATCAGCCTCTTTCTCTCCGTTGCTGGATTTACTGGTGGATTATTTAAAGCTGGCGCGTTCACAATGCTTACACAAACCTATTGTGTAGTATCTGTAAATAAGCCATGGTATGGCATCGCACGGCATACGCATTATGAAAATAATCTCTGTCTCTCTCGCGCTCAGACGCGCTTATGAGCGTGACATGTACTAATATTGCTTTGTTAGTTGCTTATGATATGGTAATAAAATATACACAGGATGCTTCTGCGTTCGTCTGAATTTCGCTGCGACAAACCATCACGTCGTTTCCCCGTAGAGGGATAGGCAGAGAGGATAGAACGCCACATCACTCTATCTTTGCGTATTATTCCTACTTTTGACATGTCCATCTTCAAGTATTTGATGGACTTGATCGTGCCATGTCTTTCTCGGCCTTCCCCGTTTTGTGCATCCATCAACATTCGCATCGTAGATCCTTTTAGCCGTTCTTTCGCTGTCCACTCGCTCTACATGTCAAAACCAACGCAGCAACCCTTCTCGATTCTGTCGATAATGCAAGTCTCAGCCTTGCACACTTCATGGATCTCGACATTTGTGCACCTATCATACATCGTTTTACCACACATTCGTCTGAGGGATCGCATTTCAACAGCATTTAATCTACTTTTATCATCATTTTTCCAATTCCATACTTCACTCCCATACATTATAGTTGGCACTAGAACTCCATTGTGAACCGCTGGTAGCCTCCTGCGATAAACACTTGTTCGCCAAAGTAGATTTCAGTGCACCGTCCACCGTATCACACTCACCCTCCTTTCCATCCCCAGTAAACATATTTCCCAGATCCACAAATTCTTCTACCTGATTCAGAATATCTCCGTTCACACTGATCTCACATTTAGTTATATTTTCATCCCTTTCAAAAACCATCACTTTCGATTTATCAACATTCATAAGCAAATCGCTTTTCTTGCATACATCGTAGACTTTTGTCACCAAGAATTGCGGGTCTCCTTTGCTGCTAGCAAGAAGCGCGGCATCATCCGCATACAGAAGACAGTTAACAGTAATACCACTCATTTTTGCTCCCATTCTGAAATCTTTCAGTTCTTTCATACTGTTAAGTAAATAACAGCATTTATCGATATTATTCCTGGCCTTACGTTCCCACCCTTCCTTTGACTCATCCTTATGGTACCTACCTAACATCAAGATGGAAGAAATTCAAAATTAGAAGATTCGGATTTAGAACAAAAACAAAACAACATTTTTGACTTCACATAAAATCGGATAAAAAGTGGTTGGAATCGTCGCGCGTCGTGGAAAACATTGTTATATTTTAAAGTTCATTTTGTGATCCAGTGCCAGAAATTGAAGAACATTCATATCATATTAAAGGTAGGTCTTCATTCCATGTTCCTATCCTTTCTCAAATATTTCCCAATAACAAAACTGAATGAAATTCGTCTTTAATTTAGTTCGTTAACACATACAGTTATCGATGTGTGCATTAAGAAGCAATTGCTGAAATTCAAAAACAAAAACAGTTTCGAGAATCCCGTTTTAACCATTCTTACTATGACGAAACTCTCTATTCGATATTGTATCGATTTTGGTCACATACAGCATTTAAAAATTTCGACTTCGATAAATTTATGAAAAAATGTTCTACAAATTTTCTAACACACTTCTTAGTATATAGAGCGACAAAGAAATAACAAATACCATAATATTATAAAATATGCTAATTGCGTTAACCCTTTACCGCGCAAGTATTTTTTAAACTCGCCAGTTTAACAAAAATACTTGAGAATGAAAATTGAGACGATAATAGTAATGACCGACCGAAACAAGATTTTCATTTTAAAAAGTCACTTCAAAACGCCCAAAACTGGGTGTTATAGTGTTAAATATATATATTTATATTTTTAAGTATTTTCTGTAGTCCTTAAAATATAGTTTTATTAAAATGACAGCTGTCAAACTAATGTCACTAGTGGAGGGAAATTAATGATCACTGATCAAATCGATTTTATCAGTTTTTTCATGCAAACATGAAACTCTGTTTCAGAAAATTGACATAAAGACCCAAAAACAAGCCTATTATAGTGTGTTTAAGACAATTATTTACCAAAAAATAAGACATCCATACTTTTTTTATGAACAACATCAAATGAATTTTTTTTTTTCGATCAATTAACATTGATCAATTGGTCTCATCTCTAACATTTTTGCAAAATAATGTAACCTTGTAAGTACGTCGTTAATAATTAGGTTTATTTGAGTTTTTTTTTGTTTTAAAGCTGATTTTATACATTTGTGTTGATTTATATGTCAAGCATTGTATTAAAAAAATAAATTAACATACCAGATACGAATGATTTTTCGTGTGTCAATATAAATCACTCTTAAGACGTTACTACAAAGTTATGTCCTCACTTTTGCTGACAACTGTCATTCTAATCAAGCTATATTTTAAAAACTATAGTAGTAAAAGACCCGTGATAAGGCCGCCATACACGCTTTTTCAGGGCCAGATCGCGAAACTTCAGAGGAATATTCCTCATGGTAAGCTTTAAAAAAAATCCTAATAACTTTTCCAAAAAGTCATTAAAATTTTTTAAATTATTTTTTTTATGATCTCAAAATGGATTAAATCATTAATTTCTCGGACAAGCATTTTTTCATCAAACTACGCCTCCTCGACAAAAAAATTGCGATAAAAACGTATTTGACCAACAAAGCGATACGCACCAGACGCGGACAAGGGAAGCGGCTGGGTAGGAGAGGGGTAGGGGTTTGTGGAGGGACTGCTTGTCCGAGAAGTTAAGGATTTGCTACATTTTGAGATGAAAATTAAAAAAAAAAAAAAATGAATTTTCGGAAAAAAATATTAAGTTTTATTTAAAGTTTGGCATAGGGAATGTTCCTCTAAAGTTCCGCGGTCTGGCCCTGAAAAACCGTGTACATATAACTAACATATTACAACAGAATGGTACAACAAGTATATATGGTAGAAATGAATGGTAACGTGCGACGAGGACGACCTAGGAAGGCGTGGTATATAAACGTGGTTTTAATTTAAATTGTAAAAATATATTTTTAGTTTTTAACTTCTTTATTTTTTTAAGATCCTCATGACTTTTCAATTTGTTTTAACTATGTATTTTTTTATTACATCTCTTACTTTATTTTTAACATGTTTTTTTTCTCTTTCTACTCGGTTATATTTTTTTTAAATATGCTTTTTGCTATACACATACATTCATTTTTTACTATGACTTTAAATATGTTTCTTACTATGTATTCTGTTTTTATTTCGCATTTTACAGAGTTTTATAATATTTTAAAATACATATTTATATATTTTTAATGGTTTTTTCTATGTTTTCACTACATTTATTACCTTTTTTTAATTATGTTTTTGCTTAGTTTTTTTACTACATTTTAACTATGTTTTTACTACATTTTTACTGTATTTTTACTACATTTTTAGTATGTTTTAACTACATTTTTTAGCATGTTTTTACTCTATTTTTTACTTTGATTTTCACTTTTTCCTCTATCTTTATAACTGTTTCTATATATTGATTACTGTTTTTTATATTTTTTTGACTGTCTTAGAACGGGGTAAATAACCCTTATTAGGCAGTCAAAGCAACTTTGTATAAATTATAATTTTGTGTATGTAATATAAAAAATAAAACAAAAAATGAGATAAACCAAAATCTTAAGTCTGGTCATGTAGGAAGCAGGCAGAACCGAAGGACATGTATGACAAGATATATGAATATGAAAGAAGCTAGAAATGTATGCCAGGATAGACGTGTGTGGCGGTCAATTCTCTCTGCCTACCCCTACGGGGAAACGCGTGATGGTAGTAGTAGTAGTAGTTTCGGCCGAACAAAGAACAGAAGCTAAAATTAGTCTTCGGGTAAATCTTGTTTAACTAAAAATAAGGCGGTCGGTGTAGGGTTGAGTTAGGAAAAATACGAGTTCGGGCGTAATGGCCTCCTCACACGGAACGTTATTTTTTAATAGACAATTTGCATGTTCCGACAGTTTCATGACGCAACTCGGGCATGCCTTTCATTATTTTATTAATAATTCCACAAAATTGCATACTTGGGATTTGTCATTTAAATCAATTGGGGCGGTTTAAGAAACAGCCCGCAATCAAAACACGGTAGTTTTTTTTTATTAAAACGACATCTCAACAGTTGAAAAAATCACAATTGATATGCATTTTTAACAAGATAAGGAATCGCCTATTAGGGTTGTAGACACGAACGGAGTTTTACCCCCCCGCCTCAGAAGTTAATTAGATTGAAATTTATTGCAACAGAGAGGGAAAATATTTTCGAGAAGGAATGTGCCTAGACTTCCAGGCATTAACGGTGCTTTTTTAAGTTAAATTTTATTGGTATACACAGAAGAAATGTTTTTCAGAAAGGTACATTTAAGTATATTTCAGATATTAAAAGTTTGCTTATAGCATTTATTTTAAATGATTTTTTCAATAAATGATTCCTTAGAATTATATGTAAATGATTACTATTCATACGACTTTGGTTGAAATATAAAATATAATAGGCAATTATCAAGGATTTTTTTTATTACATAATATGGCTTAAAGCAAATAAGCTAAAACTAAATGTAGGAAAAACAAAATGTATGATAATGGGTAACGAGTTTAAGTTTGAATATCGTCTATTGTCTTGTTAACCTTAATAATAAGTTAAGGAATGCTATCTTTGTTTTAGTTTTTTATATTTTACTTTTTGCGCTGTTACATGTTCACTTAATTGCCATACTTACTAGTTCTTTGCTCAATGTATTATTATTGCGTTTTTTAAAATTATTTTTATTAACTTTTTAAAATCATTCTTATGTTGTTGAAATTTCATTTGTCGATGCGTTTTGAAGCTGCGAGACTTTTTGTGATGTTAACTATCATATTATTTTTATCATATTATGTAAATGTTATCAACTATCAAATATCTAAATTTAGTAATTGGGGTCTAGAATTTCAACCGTCCATGTGCTCAGTAGCTGTGAGACTTGTTGTTATCTAACTTCCAATTTTATAAATTTGCTTTTTATTTCGTTTTTAAAATATCACTTAAACTCTAAACTTCATTGTCAAATAATTTTTTTTTAAATAAAAATGTAAATAGGGGCTAAATTTCTTATTGTCCATGCGCTCTGTAGCTGCAAGACATTCTGTTATCTAGCTCATATATATCATAATTGGAGACGAGGAACTAGAATCCCAACCGTCCATGCGCTCTGTAGCTGCAAGACGTGTTGGGATATTTATTTATTGTACAGCGCCCTTGAGGTGATTTTCACAAAAATGGCGCTATATAAATTATCCAAACATCATAAGAAACGCTGTTTTAACAGTGATCACAGTGTTGAATTAGATGGAGAAGTTCTTGAGAATGTTGAAAGCATAAAATATCTAGGAGTTTGGATTGACTCTAAATTATCTTTTTCAAAAAATGCAGACTATACGAGTAAGAAAATCGCAAAGAAGGTATCCCTGTTAGGAAGGAAAAGGAATAAATTAGACATTAAAACCTCTCTGCTGATATTTAAAAGTATTATCGTTCCCCACATTGATTATTGCTCCAGTATTTTATATTTAAGTAATGAAGGAGATCTAAAAAGACTCAAAATAATACAAAACAAAGCGATGAGGATAATATTAAGATGTGGGAGACGAACAAATGTTAAGAAAATGATTCAACTTCTAGATATCATGACAATTGATCAAAGAATCAAATTCAATGTTGCCAATGAAATAAACAAAATTATTAAAGGGATAGTTCCGAGATATTTTCAAAATAAACTAAAAAATAATGAGTTCTTTCATAACTGTACAGTTAAGAAATAAGGGAGATATAAAGGATTAAATTCTAGTAATTTAAAGGTTGTTAAAAACAAACAATTCGTGGCGCCATCAAGTATGACGTCTTCGGATGTTTTGTGACGTCATCAGATTGTTTTCATCAATGTCTATGGATTTTATAGAGTATTGTAGGTAGCTTCCCTTTTCTATGTGTCGTTTGTTTACATTTTCAGCGTGCTGTCACTTATCAAACGCTTCGAGTTGTGATTTATAATTTTCATGATAAATTGATCATTCAATTTATCATTATCATAATAAATTAATATTTAGAAGAGGTTGAAAACCATAAAATAAATAAAGAAATTCGAGATGCAAGATGTAATCCGTTTTCACTTTCATCTGTCAGTGCCTGGAACTGGAGTGTGGAGTGGGTAAGGGGAGGCTTAAGATAATATGCATAGACAACTCTCCTTATATTTCTATCTGTGGCCTGTGGCATACCAACATTAAAATGAATGCATTACTCGTAAACTTATGTGTCAAAATTTATTACCAACTTACGAAACGATCGTTTTCGAAAGAACTTATTTTCGAAACGAAAATAATGAATGAAAATATTCATTATAAGGGTTTATATAAACACTAGGAGAATCTTTAAAAAATATTTTATTTGTAGAGTAGGTTAAATCCGATATTCCTCCCGAGTGCTAATACCCTATTGGAGATAACGTAAAAAAAATTGAAATTTAAAAGAATTTTCCGGAATTAATTTCACTACGGGTGACGGTAGTGGGATAGAACTGGGCCGCAATTATAAAGGTTATCTTCATCGGTACATACCGAGACGGTATAATTAATTCATGTACTATCTCTATCTACCTCGGTATGTTTTACCGGCGTGTCATCTCGACATCACATGACGAATCCAACCTACGAATGACCCCGAAATTTAGTCCGCGTTCCTTACTTAATCAACATTTAAAATAGTTCTCATTAATTGGCTTCCGTGATAAAAAGTGACTACTTTAAATCGATTATAAACGCCAATATATCCTAATTCAAACAAAAAATGCTCGTGTGAACATGATTTTGATACGACTTTTGACAATTACCAAGACGGTATGCTTATTTTTTGTCGGTATTTATCTACCGAGGTATTACAAAGCCGGTTCTTTTTACATCTCGTTACCTACACTCAGGTAGATAGTAAAAAAGGTGGAAAAAATACAATAATCAAATATTTTTTTATAGTGGCAGTGCTTTTACGGCTAGATGCTCTTATATGTTAATAATTCATTTAGACAGACAATTGACATGGATAAATAACATCAGTAATGTCAAATCAGTGTTTGCTTTCTTATATTAAAAGTTTAAATATTGAGTTCTACAAAATAAACACCAAATCAATCAATAACCCAGTAAATGCCTTTAATTCCATAATTCCAGATGAAATATGTTTTTCCCCTCTGTTGCAATAAGTTTCTATCGTAATATTTCCCTAAGGAGTGAAATCAAGCTATGTCTAGAAACATTTGGACATCGTTCAATTTCTTTCAATGTTTTATTCTTACGAGGTTTTTATGTAGGGGATTGTTTTCGTCGTAAACAGCCTATTATCCAGAATACCTGCTAATCATTTTCACAATTACAGGCAAACCTGTTAAATTTGGGACTGTCGTGAAATAAAATTATTGCTGATATTGTATTAGCTTATAGTTCTGTGTTATTACAGAACGGACAGGGAAAATTCCCGGATAATTCAAGTTTGAATGGCAGTAAAATTAATTCTGTCTTTTATTTAATTAAAAAATTTATTTGTAATCCCAGGAGTTACAACAAACTCATTTTGAGACAAAAACTATTTTTTTATTTATTCAACTTTTTGTACATAATGTTATTTGTACATTGGCGGGCTTATTGCCAAATGGCGATTTCTTCCAACCAACCAATAAAATAAAAGTTTTATTTTTGTAATTCAAGTTACAGAACATATTCAATAGAAAAAAAAAAGTTAAAAATGTATAAAAATAGAAATAAACGTATTTGTTTATAAATTACCTTAAATCAAAACTATTACTCAATGAGAAAAAGGAAAAAAGAGGAAAGAGGAAAAAGGAAAGGAAGAGAGATTAAGGAAGAGAAAGGAGATGTTTCTTCAGACGTGATTTAAACAGAGATAATGTAGTAACATTTTTGATGGTGGATGGGAGATGATTCCACAGTCGAGCCGCATGGACACTATATGAGTTAGAGAAGAAAGAGGAATTGTGGATGGGTATTAAGAGAGTGCCTTGAGAATGAGAACGAAGAGGTAAACCATTAACTGATAAGCGTTGTTATTTGTATATTGGCAAGCTTATTGCCAAATGGCAATTTTTTCCAACCAACCAATAAAATAACAGTTTTATTTTTATAATTCAAGTTACAAAACATATTCAATAGAAAATAAAGATTAAAAAGATAAAGTTATATAAAAATAGAAATAAAAGTATTTCAACAATGTTTGAGTATGTCCAAATGCTTGCTGACTGGCTGGATTTCCTCCCTAGGGAGTTATACATATTTAAATTTATTGCAACAGAGAGGGAAAACATAAACGTTGCCTAGTAGGTGATTTGGTTCAGCCGGATGAATCTCATCTGCATAATAAAGGTTTCAGCTCTTTTACTTCACAAAAGTCAACAGATGGAAGAGTTGAGGAAATGTGGGTGTTTAAACACGAGCAGAATGGTGAATGTTACACAGTGTGTAAAGTGGCCACTTAAACCAGCCAATGACAGGCCATAAGCCCTGTAAATGCCTAGACTTCCATCTTCCTTTCTCAATAGTGTTTTCCTTCTCTGTTGCAATAAATTTAAATAAAAGTATTAGTTTATGAATTACCTTAAATCAATACTATTACTTAATGGAAAAAAGAAAAAAAGAGGAAAGGAGGAGAGGTTAAGGAAGAGAAAGGAGATGTTTCTTCAGACGTGATTTAAACAGAGATAATGTAGTAACATCTTTGATGGTGGGTGGGAGATGATTCCACAGTCGAGCCGCATGGACATTATATGAGTTCGAGAAGAAAGAGGAATTGTGGATGGGTATTAAGAGAGTGCCTTGAGAATTATAACGAAGAGGTAAACCATGAACTGATAAGCGTTGATTTTTTTTACTCAGGTATATAACTTTAAAATTAGTATAAAAACTTCTAAGATAGAGGAACAATAATAATAGATGTACATAAAACATATTTGATACTGATAAAACTGATAAAACATATTTATAAATCGACGCCTACGTATAATATCGTAAACCACAAAATACGATTTTTTTAAAAACATTTTTTTTATTCCAGTAAAATAGCTACACAGTGCAGAGTCAATTTAACTAAATATATTTTCCTCTTCCTGAATCAAATGCTGACCTAAGAGTGAATCCTTTATTTATGCGGGTGAGATTCATCTAATTGAATCATTTCACCTACATACTAGGCAACGCCTAAAATGTTATTTTTTTAAATTTCTATACTTCTTCATGAACCAGGTGGATTTATCAACAATAATTTGAGTTTGTCCAAATTTTTTAGATGAATCTCACCCGCATAAATAAAGTTTTCAGCTCTTTAACTTCACAAACATCAACAGATGAAAGAATTGAAGGAATATAGATGTTCAAATATGGGCAGAATGGTGAATGTTACAGAGTGTGTAAAGTGGCCACTTAAACCAGCCATTGACAGGTCATAAGCCCTGCAGATGCCTAGACTTCTATATTACCTTCTCTTAAATGTTCTTCATCTCTGTTGTAATATGTTAATATAAACAGCTCCCCAGGGAGTTGAATCCAGTCCTTGTCTTCAAATATTTGGACAAACTCAAAATATTGTTGTTGTTTTTATTATGTTTTTGCTTCGTTTTTTTACTACATTTTTACTATGTTTTTACTACATTTTTACAATGTTTTTACTACATTTTTTACTTTTTCTATCTTTATAACTGTTTCTATATATTGATTACTGTTTTTTATACTTTTTTGACTGTCTTAGAACGGGGTAAATAACCCTAGTTAGGCAGTCAAAGCAACTTTGTATAAATTATAAATTTGTGTATGTAACGCTGGCGGCTTCTGACCGAAAACATTGTCAGTGCATTTCTTTACATTTTGTCAATTTGTAACTCGTATATTAAGTTCAATAATATTATAACAATATGACAGGTCTGACGTGATAAACGGGCAATAGTGTGACAGCCCGCGCATCGGAACTAAGAACGCTAAATTTGCCTAACATACGCACGTTATAGGATACTAAATCAACTAAATTCGTACTAATTTCATGTCAATACGCGTGTTCAAAGTGACATATTCAACGCACTTTAAACTTCAAATATGCGCATGCGTTGGCAATGCCCGGAGTATGTATATTACAGTGGCGATATTTCCATAGAAGCCCATAAGCCGGGCTTGCCTATTAATTTTATTTCAAAATTACCAAATCTGTACCAAACGCTTAAAAATAATTCATTTCGTTGTTTAAATTTCGCGCCAAATGAGAATTAGAGATCTGTTCGACGTTGGTACTGTACGCATCCCGAGATCCGAACCGTATGAAATCCGTGTGCGCGAACGACACTATGTCTTCTTATCTCGCTCTCGCACGTGGGGTTCTTATGGGGCTTTTTTCACGGTGCAATTCGCATGTAAACAAACAGTAAACTCATAAAATGTTTGTCTGTATATGTTGAGTTTTATATGGGAATCTGAAGCCAGCTTCTTTAAGGTAAAGTTGGCAGAGAGCGTATCTTGTATTTCGTACCGAACAAACTTTACGATTGTTTATTATGCTCTTTTTTGCGGAATTTGATAATTTTAAACGGTTATTTTTATCTTCATTGATTAAAGACCCGTACTGGTTAAGATTTATGATAATTTACTTCATTTTGTGCAAACGCCATATATAAAAAGAATTTGGAGATGGCCGACGTTTCTTTTTTATTTGCCTATCTACTATCCTTTTCCTTTTCCAATATTCTATATCAATTATAATTTATCTTTATTATATTTATGTATCTATGGGTTCCGATGACTATTATTCAACTCTAAGCATGCTATATTTTATTAATGTTACTTATTGGTAATGGTTGATATCTGAGGAATTACTTTATAGAAAATAATATTGTGTTTTCTTTATTTCGTTTATTTAAACGAACACAGAAAGAATATCCTATCCCACGTGTGGATTAAAAAATATATATATGGGCTTGCCTTACTCGTAAACCCTAGGCACGCTACTGGTATATTATATTTTCCCTCTAACGCACGATTCACCAGTATGAAGCGACGTCTATCTCCCTCAAATGACGATCTTTTGAAAAATTACATATTTGATACAAATTCAGGGTAAAGAATTGTGCAAAACAGAACATGCACAGACACGATTGCGCATGCGTAGATAAGATGTGAAAATCGTCCGCTAGAGTCGATTTTGCTAGATCTTTTGGCGCTAGTATTGAATATTGTGATGTTTACAAGTATAATATTGCAACGAATCCCTGTTTTTTTATAGCTACCTATAACATATTTTTACTATCAATAAAATTACTCATTTGTTTTCACATATGTTTACTTGGCAGTGCACTGCACTTATGCACATACTAAGGAACCACCTCTGGTATGTAATATAACGATAATAAATAAAATAAATAAATATTACTAAAACTATCGTGAAAATGTTCCAAGCACACGCACATTAAATTTATAAATGCATATTTTTTAGTCGTTCACCAAATTTTCCACATTCTACCGCAGAAATTCATTCCCGTTCGATCAAACCAATTACTCAAACCAGATTTGAATTTTGAAAATGACTCAGACTCTTTTGTCACCTGTAGCTCAATCACAAATAACTATCGACGTGCTTAAAAACATGCCAAGCATTTGAGCGATCACAATGAACAATGATGAACGTGCTTAAATTATCGCAGTCGTAAGTCAACGCGTGTGTAATCTCTAATTCAACGCTCGTGTCAATTTGTCTTTTGTTTTCCTCGTAAATAAATACAGTTCATTGGCGAAAAATCGGCGTTTACTTTAAAAAATAATACAATCTATTGCATTTTCTAAATAGTAAGGAGTATCTAATACAAAAAAGTGACAATTAAATTACAATTACTATGGCGACTGCTTTTCTTGACATTTAGCTTGCTAAACGCCGGTTAAATGCAATAAATAGCATGATAAATAAGAAATAAATAAATAAAAATAGCAGTTTTGGAAATTTTTCATATTTACACCCGTGAAATTCAAATATGTAATTACGCAGCAGGATTATACGTCGCGAAACGTAAATATTTTGACAATTAATAAATATAGATGTTCAAACGTGGCAAAATGGTGAATGTTACACAGTGTGTAAAGTGGAAACTTAAACCAGCCAATGACAAGTCATAAGCCCTGTAAATGCCTAGACTTCCATATTCCTTATTTAAGGTATTCTCCATCCCTGTTGTAATTTGTTAATATATTAGGTGTTCCTGGATGTTTTTTTTATATTTAATTTTATTAGGTAATTTAACAGAAATACTTACTAGAAAACATACAGTTTGAAAGCATTCGTCGATACAATTTTACATGCATAAATATCTTTAATTATAGAATAACACTAAATAGATATATGAAGATGTAATACATATTTTAGAATATTTTTTTTTATACAGGATACAATACAATAAAAAATAAGTTGTACGTGTGTACAACATTTATTCCTTAGAGATTATTTGCAAAAGTTGAGAGGGTAACATGAAAAATGTAAATTTTCTTGTTTCCGCAGTATATATTATAATCCCGACACATGCGGGCCATAGGTGTGTGGTAAGTAGAATTATTTGAAAACAAAGGCAGTTTAAATATTTTCCGATGTCTGAGTGTTCTCAATCTTGCATTTATTTGTATTTTGTTTGGGAGGTTAGTATCTACTTTATAAACAATATTTTGAGTTTGTCAAAATTTTTGTAGACAAGGACTGGATTCAACTCCCTGGGGAGCTGTTTATATTAAAATACTACAACAGAGATGAAGAACATTTAAGAGAAGGTAATATAGAAGTCTAGGCATCTACAGGGCTTATGACCTATCAATGGCTGGTTTAAGTGGCCACTTTACACACTGTGTAACATTCACCATTCTGCCTATATTTGAACATCTATATTCCTTCAATTCTTTCATCTGTTGATGTTTGTGAAGTTAAAGAGCTGAAACCTTTATTTATGCGGGTGAGAGTAAAGTGGCCACTTAAACCAGCCATTGATAGCCCTGTAGATGCCTAGACTTCTATATTACCTTCTCTTAAATGTTCTTCATCTCTGTTGTAGTATGTTAATCCACTTTATAGTTTAATATTTTATACATAAATTTTATATCGAAAACAACGCGGCGTTTTATCAGAGAATTAAAATGAAAAAGAGTTGGAAGTTGCCCGTAATTTGAATTTGAACGTGGGTCAGAAATTTGGAACTTATACTTCAAGAACTTGAAGATGTTGCATTGTGATCGCGAATACGATAAACAACTATGGTAAGAAATTGTTTTTACGTCGCTTATTAGCACGTCGATAGTTATTTGTGATTGATCTATTGATCCAGTAAATTAAAAATCCTTGGACCTACCACAGACAAATGCCTCTTAGCGAAAGTTGTTTTACTTTTTGGTACGTAGTTAATCTTCTTGTTATTATTTTTTGTTGTGTTCTTTGTTTTCTAGTGGTCTAAAAGTTGATCAGAAATGACTTAAAGTAAATTCGTCTAATAATATTGATGTTTTTTGTTGATATTTCTTGATAAAACTCCATAGTTTATGACTATGATAAAATTATAAATAAATTCATCTATGGGTATGTAAACTTCCCTGTCAAAAAATCAAAGTATTGTGCTAACTTTATCTGTTGAAATGTGTATTTCCCACTCTGTTGTATTTCGCCATATGTTCTTTTCCCACATTTTTAATAATAAAAGCTTAATCCCAATTTCGGTCCCAAAACTCCCAAAAATGAACTGATTAGCAAACTAGTTGTAAATATTTATGTTTCTGTCCTCTGTTAAAATACTTATTTGATCTTATCTCCAAAATATGTTAAGAATAGTATAAAAAGTATAAATGTTGTAAACAATTCACCAGTCTTGAAGATGCCTACTTAGGCGAATGCGCTTGTTGGTCAAAATAATAAAAAGTAAAACTAAACCAAGAAGTTTCATTGATAAGTTTATTTATAATTTTATCATAATCATTAAATTCGTCTAATTGAAAGGACTTTGGCTTCTTTGAACAATACATCAGATGAAAAGGTATGAGGATATTTATGTACTATTTTTAGTAGTGTTTTTTGGATTGCCATGAGCGGTCTATAGATTGCCTGAACACAATTAATAAAAATATTTTCAAATATCAATAAAAATTTAATCAATCAATCGTGTCCGTTGAGATACATTTCTGTGCCTTAATATGATTAAAAAACGCAATCTGCAAATTAAAATGAGTAAAATATTTTTCAGTCTACACTCACTTAGAAGGATGCAAAAATTCTTACCCATTAGTACTAAATGCACTCTTGTACAAGATGATTTGACTTGATTTAAGCTGTGATCAACTCGATAAACTTTAACGACTTCAGAATACTTGCATACGGTACATTTTTGGTCTTAGGAAATATGACTACATTTCTGATTATCGTAGGCAACTGAAATGGCTCAAAATTAGACAGCGGAGAGACTATCACTCCCTCTCACTTCTGTTTAATGTACTTCATAGTCCTAACGCTCCTATATACCTGCGTGAAAAGTTTCAACGCTTATCAGTTCATGGTTTACCTTTTCGTTCTCATTCTCAAGGCACTCTTTTAATACCCATACACAATTCCTCTTTCTTCTCTAACTCATATAGTGTCCATGCGGCTCGACTGTGGAATCATCTCCCATCCACCATCAAAGATGTTACTACATTATCTCTGTTTAAATCACGTCTGAAGAAACATCTCCTTTCTCTTCCTTAACCTCCTTTCCTTTTTCCTCTTTCCTCTTTTTTCCTTTTTCCCATTGAGTAATAGTTTTGATTTAAGGTGATTTATAAACAAATACGTTTATTTCTATTTTTATATACTTTCAGCTTTTTAATCTTTTTTTTTCTATTAAATATGTTCTGTAACTTGAATTATAAAAATAAAACTTTTATTTTATTGGTTGGTTGGAAGAAATTGCCATTTGGCAATAAGCCCGCCAATGTACAAATAAACTTATGTACAAAAAGTTAAATGAAAAAAAAATAATTTTTTTTTGATTGAATTTCTGTACTAGCTTGCAAGTACATAGTTTTATGTATTTGCGGGTGTATGTATTGGTGTAAAAAGAAAACGCACACATGCACGCTTATACGCATCGTACGGTCGTCGAAAACGAAAGAGCCTTAATTTTAATTACAGTATTTTTTGTAAAATTATATTTGAAGCCATGACTTTGAGGTTATTCATTATAATAAGTCTGTCTGTTGAAGACCTAAGAGTTATCATGGACTGTAAACTTACCATTAATTAACATATTGATACTATGATTAACAAGTCACAAAAACTCTTGGGTTTTGTTAGCGGGACATCTAGTGACTTTACTAATATGTTCACGGTTAAAACACTATATTGCTCACTTGTTCGTCGTCTTTTAGAGTATGCCTCCGTGATCTGGTCTCCCTTCTATGTAGGCCGGATAAATCATATCGAATCGGTGCAACATCGTTTGCTAAGAAAAGTAGCATGGCCGTCATCCATGCTCGAGAGGGGAGACTACACTTACGGAGAAATGGAGTCAATGTTCAAAATCTCAAGTCTACAAAAACGTAGAAATAACATTGACTCCATATTTAAATCTCCATATCGAAATAATAATGCGCTGTTCCTCGATCAACACGGCACAAACTATGGCTCGCATGCACCGATGTCCCGACTGTGTCGTATTGTAAACTCGAGACAAGATATGGACTTTTTTGGTGTAAGTCTTTATAGATTTAAAAAAATCATTAAAATAGACCAGATCTTGTCTTGAGGTAGTATTTTTTTTTGTCCTAGCTTTAATTTTATTTAGTTTTATTTTATTTTATAAGTGCCTGTATTTAATATAAAACATTGTATTTACCAGCGTTAAAATGGACTGCATAAGTCCGTCAAATAAATAAATAAAGACATATATATAAAATAACGTTGTATTTAACCGGTTATTTATATTTTTTCTACCGACCGATTTCAAACCGGTTTTTATTGTTTCTTGTACTTCTAATGTTTTTTAACAGAACTAGGTGTGTTTAGAAAAAAATCGATATTTTTTTAATTTCGCGGGTTTGGAGAGTCCGATTGTAAAATTTGTATGTTGGTATAAATGCTCCTGAAGTATGCGAAATTTTTCAGCTGTATTCATTGTGTACTTTGTCTGTGGCAGCCGCAAAGGTTAGACGCGTTTTTATGAGCTCGACGATTTAAGTTTATTAAAAAAAAAAGAACAAAGAATTTGTATCAAATTTTGTGTAAAAAATTAAATCAAGTGTAACAAAGAGTGTGAAATGTTCGCAAAGGCCCATAGTGAGTCTGTTATGAGTAAAACAAGAGTTTACAAGTGGTATAAGCGTTTCCAAGCGTAAGACTGATCACTTTACCTTCATATACCAAATGATCTGAATACACTGCATTTGGTTTACTGATGCAGTTCCCTTTGTAACACTGGGTGTGGAAAGAGGAATAGGACTGGTACAAGCTCTGTACCTTGTGGCACACCGCGCCGTTGATAAAATTGGTCAAATGAATTGTTTGGGCAATAATACTCGTGTATTTGTAGAAGAAACTACGTTTTAACCTCAAAGTAATAATGCGCCAAGCTATAGAGGAGCCCAAACGTAGGAAAACCATTCTATGACTATTGGGTATTAAATTAGCTACAGTTCGCAGCAAAACAATGGGCCGTACTCAGGTCGGGAATTACCAAATGGATATTAATTTGCATTGTAAATACTTTTAAATGTGTACCTGTGTATTTATTATTGCGGGGTTAATCCAATTGATTTTTCTGTAATTCACCTATTATTATTATTTTTTAAAACTGAAAATACGTGTGTGTTTATTATTTTTTTATTTATTTATTTTATTCACAATATACTTATGTTACATTTATCGAGACATAAATCCCAACTCCATGGAACCAAAGTTCTGTGATGAGTTTGTTTGTTTGTCCGTCACATCTCCGAAACGGCGAGTCGTAGCGTTCTGAAATTTGTACATGTCATTTTAGACAAAATTTCAAGGTTAAAGTTACTATTTTCGAGTAAAATTTGAATCGACCTCTACTCGAAAAAGACTCAAACTTTATATGGATGCCTAATGTGGCCCCACATATTGCCCCTAATCAACTGTCGTTATCAACAGTAAACATACTTTAATTCACAAATTTATCCTCGAAATTGTGAAAAAATAATATCTGAAGTAAATATGTTGATATAAGGAAAGTTTTTAAGCAAAATAATACACGTGTCGGGACAATAAATGCCAAAAATCAATGTAAATCATGGGAAAATATTCTAAATCAATTACGTGTGAAAACCGACTCCTTTAACAGCTTTGACGCTCCTACTGCTGCAACCAAACATACCGCAATTCACCATAGTCAATTTTAATTTATTATAACGTAAATATCTACGTTGTTTACAATTAAAGTCAAGCACAGTGACAAAAGCATCCGATAGAACCGTTATTTATTTATTTATTTGTTTTATTAACATAAACGGCAAATCTGCCTTTTACAAACATTTATAATATTAACATATTTGACTTAATATTTTTTTAATTTTTTTATTAAATATGAATTTTTTTGTACCCAAAATTTATAAATAAAAAAAAAACAAAAATTAGACAATATTTCTATTTCAAAAATTAACCTAAAAACAAACAGCCTATTCAGAAGAAAGCTTAAATAATAAAACTTTCTACAGTAAAACAACAAGAAAATCATAAGTACTGTTTCACGCAGCTAGGCAAAGTGAACGAAAACTGTATATGTATTGGGGTAGTGCGAGTGACACAGTTTTAAATATTGTATTTGTTGCACAAAAATCCATCATTAAAATAATACTCAGAGTCCCGATCTACTGAAGAAATATTCCATAAATCACAACTTATGACACCAAAACAATTATACGCTAAAACAATACTCACTTATAGATTCAAAAACTACTCTTACTCAAATGAAAGACATAACCCCCACAATACATCACATACAAATAATATAATCACTAGATCCTCAACACATAGACAACTTAAACAAATTCAAACTAAAACCACTTTCAGACAAAGGGATTTTGAGTATTATTCAATTAAAATCTATAACCTACTTCCACTATCTATTTAATCAATTAAGCTAGGGTTTCCTAGGACAGCGGTGCCCGTATCTTAACGGCCGTAGTGAACGGTGATGCGGTGGACAGCCGTCGTAGTGGTGACTAGAGAGTGGTTTTATTTTTTAACGGTGTTATCAACATCGTTTTCCTAGGAAACCACTCTCTAGTCACCGTTACGACGGCTGTCCACCTCATCTTCTTTCACTACGGCCGTTAAGATACGGGCGCCGCTCTCCTAGGAAACCCTAGCTTTAGGAATGAGAAAATGTTTAAAAAGGCTATAAAAAAATGGATAGTGGAGCTAGGTAGAAGTAAAATGGATTGCCTCATTCGCCCATACCAATACTGATTCAACTGCTCCACAACTGTATAGCTTATGTTAGGTTTTTGTTATTTTCATTGTGTGTTTTGTAAAATAAGTAATATAAATTACATAAATACCTTGTTTTTAAAACTGTCTGAATATTTGTTAATTACGTTTGTTTTTTAAGTTAGTCTTCTTTGTATATTATCAAATATAATTTCAAAAAACTAAATTGTTAAGTGTCCTCGGCACGGAAAACCCCAGTGAGGTCACATTATTTTTATTATTAATTATAGTTTGTAAGTGAAAAATATGAATAAATAAATAAAAATAAATATTATGAAATGCATGAATAAATAAATATAATTACCATTCACCATCTTTGAAAAGGTTCAAGGGTTTGTTCTATAGGAACAATACCCTACACTAAATATATCAGATACGTAGGAATAACTATTGCCGAATTCATGAAGTCTATTTAATACGGCATTACATGCACTGTTGTCAAATACAACAAAATGGCCGCCAATTTGTTGCTAGCCAACATCGCTTGCGTTCTATGAAACATAGTGATAGGGCTTCTCTATAGGTAGTTGCATTATTACTCTGAGGTTTTAACCCTTTTCGATTGACTGTGCAAGTACGGCAGCAATGCGAGAGAGTGCAGCGACCTGCGTAGCTACCATTCATCCCTCATTCCCTTAAAACTATCCTCCCCCGCGCCGCTATCTACCTGCGCTCTGTACTCAAGCCGCTCCTAACTATAATCCGCCTACCCCTGTCGCATAGGGGCTCGCCGCATCACACCTACACAGGCAAAGCGCGAGATATTAACACCGCGATACAGAATTGTATAGGTCACGACTCTTACTGGACCACACCGTATGAAACCATATAAAATAAAATAAAAAATAACTGAAAAATACCTCCTTAGTACGTTTTTTGTTTTGTTTTTTTGTTGTTTTTATTTAGTTCTATGATTAACATAGTCTAATATATATTTACAACACAATATTTACATCTATACTTATTCTAACATTATTTATCACTATTATACACTTAATATCCTAATTTATAATATTCACTGTTTCATATGTAAAATTTTCATTAATTATATTCACTATTTACACTGTATTGCTGTTTGCCTATGACATGAAGATTTTTAAAGTTATCTATTCCGTAAATGATTGTGTGACTCTGCAACGTAATTTAGATAAAATGTTCCAGTTGTGCTCCACCAATAAACTTCAATTAAATATTAAAAAATGCCACATAATGAGATTTTTTAGGAAAAAAAAACCCAATTTTATTTGATTATTTGATGGCTAATATGCAAATAGGCTCAACTTCTGAGGAGGGCGACCTGGGTATCGTTTTTGATCAAAAATAAATAATATTACTAGTAAATCTCTAAAAATGTTAGACTTCATGTAACGTGTGACTAAGGAATTCAAAAACATAGGCACTTTGAAGTTGATGTATACTTCATTAGTGAGAAGCCAGTTAGAGTATAACTCTCCTATAATATGGACTCCTTACTCCTTACTACAACTGTCACCAAAATTCTCTTGAAAGAGTCCAAAAAAAATTCTTACGGTATATAAATTTTAAACTTAGAATCAGTCATGAATTTTTAAATTACGATTTTTTACTAAAAACATTGAATTTGTTAAAACCTAACGATAGAAGAAAAATTATATACCTTTTAAATTTATTTAAAATTGTAAATTCAATATGGGATTACCCTAAACTATTATCTCTCATCAACTTCAGGGTGCCTGGAAGAACAACTAGACAGGTGCCACCGTTTTGTAGCAACAATTCACGGACAGTGTATACTTGTAATGCAGTATTAAATAGACTTCATGAACTCGGCAATAGTTATTCCCACGTATCTGATATATTTTGTGTAGGGTATTGTTCCTATAGAACAAACCTTTCGAACTTTTTCAAAGATGGTGAATGGTAATTATATTTATTTATTCATGCATTTCATAATATATACATACAGTTTTTTGTTCACTTTGCCTAGCTGTGTGAAACAGTACTTATGATTTTCTTGTTGTTTTACTGTTGAGTATTTTATTACTTAAACTTTCTACTGAATATGCTTTATAATTTTTAGGTTATTTTTTAAAATATAAATCATGTATAATTTTTGGTTTAATTTTTTTTTTTATAAATCTTGTTTTTAAAATTCATGTTTTAAAAAAAAAAATATTAAGCCAAATATGTTAATATTATAAATGTTTGTAAAAGGCAGATTTGCCGTTTATATTAATAAAATATATAAATAAATAAATATATTACCTAAGATTTTTCACATATATAATTTTTACATTTAATTTTAAATATATTTACATTTATTTCATTTTTTATGCTTTCTGGCATTTCCTCAAATAATTGTATTCCCTTGTACATAAGGCAGTTCTGGGACATTGCTTTTGATTTCTTTTCCAGTCTTATATTTTTAGATCCTCTTGTGGCAACAAAAAGTAAAAATATTTATGAGAAGGGGATATGGAAGCCTAGGCATTTATAGGGCTAATGACCTGTCATTAGCTGGTTTAATTGTCCAATTTTCACTCTGTGTAACATTCACCATTCTGCCAATGTTTAAACATCCACATTTCCTCAACTCCTCATACAAAAAAAAAATCTTGAAATTTGTTACAGTAATTTGTTTAAAACTCCACTATTATAAATACTATTAACAAAAATATAGGTCATTCGATGTTTGGTATAAACATTAAAATTTTGCATTAAATATATAATATTTTCAAAAAAAATGTTATTTTTAAAACAAAAAGAACAAAACGTAGTTCAAAACAGATAAATTGTCGGAGGTTCAAATCCTACTATAACCCTAATCGATTACCATTTTTTAATAGTGAGTTATTTACACCTCTAAATTTGTTGCAACAGAGAGGGAAAACATTTTTGAGAAGGGAAAATGGAAGTCTAGGCATTTACAAGGGCTTATGATCTGTCATTGGCTGGTTCTTAAACCACTTATGATCACTTTACACTGTGTAACATTCACTATTCTATCTACATTTGAACATCTATATTCCTTCGATTATTCCATATGTTGACTTTTGTGAAAAAAAAGAATAATCCAGAAAACAATTTCCCTATTTTGATACTTCTACTTTTACCAGGTAGTTAATTCAAGAATGTTTTGAGTATGTCTAAATGCTTGCAGACTGGCTGGATTTCTTCCCTAGGGAATTATTTATGTCTAAATTTTTTGAAACAGAAAGGGAAACCTTTTTGAGAAGGGAATATGGAAGTCTAGGTATTTGCAGGGCTTATGACCTGTCATTTGCTGGTTTAAGTGGCCACTTTACACACTGTGTAACATGCACCATTCTGCCTATGTTTGTTGTTTTCAGGCGTTGCTCAGTAGGTGAATTGGTTTAGCCGGATGAATCTCACCCACATGATAAAGGTTTTAGCTCTTATACTTCACAAGGGTCAACAGATAGAAAAGTTGAGGAAGTATGGGTGTCGAAACTGTCAGAAATCGAACCTAGGACCTCAAGAATGGTAGACGAGTGCGTCAACGCAACATAAGATGGCGGACCTAAGAGCAGCCGCACAGAACTTCAGATGTTATAATTAAATTATTTCCTAGCGCCCAAAGAGTTATATACAGAGGTTATATAAACAATTAAAAAATAATTACAAATATTAAAATATTAAAAATTAATGAAAATACTGGAAAATCCATTTATTTATTTGGTTCACAAACAATGAAAAAATAATACATAATACACATAAATATTGAAACAATAAAAAAAGACACTGCTTATTTTTCATCAATTACATGTAAACACTAAATAAATACATATTTATATAAAATGAGCAAAATCAATTATTAAATTAAATTAAACTATTGTAAAAATTGCAATTAACTTGCAAAAATTGTACGAATCAATAATAAAACAAACATGAGTAAAATACGTATTTCAATGAAATAAACAATAAAAATTATCAAAATTAATTTTAAAAAAAAAACATTCTTTAATATAAAAATAATAAACAAAATACTAATAAAACAATAAACAAAATAGGCATCGAAACAAAACCAGCAATGTAATCCATCAAAATTAAATGTACAAAATTAATATATCAATATATAAACGCATTTTGTATACACTTCTTAAACCTGAACAATCCAGCGTCAAACATGTCGATCTCTACGTTTTCAATGGCGTTGTAAAATCTGCACATTCTTGACACTGGATTGAAGAAGGACACATTATTCTTAAATAAACCTATGTGGAATGTTTTTGGGTTCTTTAAGGTATGACCATTAGGAACACACATATTCAAAATTTAAAAAATAATTGGTTCTTGAAGTTTGATAAAGTCATGAGTGGTTCCAGTTATGTTCAATTTGTTACCGAACAATCTTAAAAATGGCACTACCAAAAGTGACAAAGGCAAAATAACAGACTGGCTATTAGATCAGGAGTTTATCTATTAAGAAAATGGAATATTTGTAAATATAGATATATATTTAAAACAGAATTATAAATATGTAATATTCTCACGAATATTTATATTTGTGTATATATATGTTCATATGTATGTATGTGTATGTGTATATATGTATGTATGGATATGTATGTTTGCATGTATGGGTATATATGGATATAGATATAGACTTAGATATAGATATAGATTTATTTATTTTATTTGGGAAATCAACAGTTCTACATACATATTTATAGTAAACAAACAGATATAGTGAATAAACTCAGAACTAATAACAGATTTCCACAAAGTATACAAAGTTAGTAAAGAAAATATACTACATATCAAATAAATACATATAAGTTTATACAAATAAAAATGTTATTTTCATGTACTCGTAAATATTTTTCAATAATCAAAGATTTTTTAAATATTTATTTTACGAACATTAAGTTACTGATATAGATATATATATGTAGATATAGGTATAGATATAGATATAGATGATATAGATATGGATATGGAAATGGAAATAGATAAATAAATGTTAATATATATATATATATATATCTATTTCCAATAAAATGCTTTGTGCCTATTAAATGTGTACACACTACTGTTTTAAATTTTAGTACTCCGGTTTTGAATCTATTTTTTATCTTATAATTGCGATATCATTTACTTATTTTTTGCCCTTTTTTACATTTTTCTAAATATAATTTGAAAACATAAATTATATAAACTTTTTTTTTTCGCTCCTTATATTTAAGTTAGTAGTAATTATTATTATACAACTATGTAGTGTTATCATATGTTTTAATGTAAAGGATCTTTTCCGACAAGCCTTATTAATTGGCTTGGTGAGTCCTGTAAAAAAAAAATGTTTTAAAAAATAATAAAAATGTTACATTGTATGTAAATAATAAATGAATAAAAAAAAATAGCAAATACGTACGTATATTTTTTGGTCATCTGTGAACCAAATTAATAAATACCGTTAATCATTATGAACCAAATCAATAAAGCATAAATATATAAATAAGTTAATGTGGTATTCCAACGGTGTTTTCTGAGTGCAGATGCAGTACCACGGATGTTTTCCATCAAGTCGGGACATGGCAATGAAAATATTGTTAAGGTAGGAAAGATGGTGGTAATTAAATAACGTATTCCTGAATAGTGACGTAAGTGGGGGATGGGGTGGGGGTAATGATGGTTTCCTGATTGGGCGGGAAAAATAGAACTCTCTGCGTACCTCGCGCGGGAGTGCGTCGCACAAGTGGAGATATGCTAGGGGGGACAGTGGTGCAGTCATAACGAAAAAAACGAAATATAAAAAAAAAAAACATGAAAACTTACAATGTTTAAATTAATGGCCGGTAAAACAAACGAACAATATGAAAAGGATTAATTACAATTTATAATGACTATGGGGTTCAAACAGTCAGTAGGGTCGCAGTGAGTCACATCTTGCTGGAGGGTGTGATTCTATTAAATGCTGCAAACGCCCAGTTGCATTCCACCGGCAACACTACTGACTACTGATTAGTCCAACTCGTTAGCGTCACGTCGCGAACCCTGGGCAATGGGATCACACTCGTAACAGTGTGATCACAGCAGATAACGAGGTGAGTTTCTGGCGCCTCCGAAGCAGAACCAACCAGCTAAGGGAAGGTAACCCCGACAGAAAAATCCACCAGAGAAGGCAACGGGAAACCACTCTAGTCATCTTTTCCCAGGAACCACTATGGCGAATACATTCAACAAACAGTTGTCTTGGCCTCAGAGTAACGCAGAACCGAGATGCGTTCGCTGTAGTGATCGCTAACGTTGAGGCTTCCTGATAAGGCACAGCAAGAAGAAGAAGAATGACCATGGATTTACCAGTAAACAACATTTTTTTATAATTCATAATTCTAGTGTCTAGGCGGATGAAGAATACAGCTTCGTGTGTGAACCAGAATCCCGAACGAGTGTTTTTGGCTCGCCGGCTGTACTCGGGTAGAAATTATGTACGAGTAAATCGAGCGAAAAATTGACGCTTTTTAAATAAACGTAGTTATGCAGAAAGCCGGTTCACAATTAAAACATCTGGATTCTCAGAGCGAAGTAAAGAAAATTACATTAGAATATTCTGAGTTTTGAGAATAGATGTCTCAGAAGAATATTGGGTGTGCGGTGGTTTGACTTTGTGAGGAATGAAGTAATAAGAGAACGGACGCAGCAAACTCCGATGACTACTGTTATCAATCGGAGGCGATACAATTGGCTGGGCCATATACTGCGGATGCCTCCCGAGAGCCTTAACCGCGGTTGTCTACTTCAGGCATCAGGTTCTCGACGTCCTGGACGTCCACTGCTGACTGTTCGTTGGCAGTTTGTGTCAGAACTACGGGACGCGAACCTGACTTGGGAGGATGCACAGGAGCTGGCAGCCGACAGAGATGCTTGGAGGATCTTTGTGGACATATGCTCCAACTAGGGAGCGGACATGGAATACTAATAATAATAATAATATAATTTCGTAGTTCCTGGTTTGGCATCTAAAGCGTAAGACTAATCATTTTACTTTCCCGTAACAGATGATCGCGAAACGCAGATTTAACAATGCAGTTTCTTACGCATCGCACGAGGGCGGGTGATGGATGAAAAATTAACGCAAGGAAATTCAACTGAAGTAGAAAATACCATTAAAAATGTCCTGTATTTTACTAGTAAATACTATTAGCCAGAGAGGATGGGCAGGTCTATCCTGACATTTATTCCTAGCTTCTTCCACATTCATTCATCTAACTATACATGCCCAATTACACACACAAACGTCTAAACTTTTGAGTTTTATTTATTAATTTCAATCAAGTATAAAGTATAAAAAACCTGTATTGGGACCCGAGTGCTATTATTAAATTGCAAAATGGAAATACTTCACAAGGTATTCCCGTTCAGCGAGGGGTTCGACAGGGTTGTGTTCTCTCGCCTACTTTTTTTAACCTGTACTCTGACTCGGTCTTCAAAGAAGCTCTGATTGGCACAAGGGGTACAGTGGTAATGCATTGAAGATGTTAGGATTTGTTCTGCGTACTGCCAGGTTTTTCGAAAATACCCGCGTACTGAGAACTCTTTACAACTCCTTGGTGCGAAGTAGACTCGAGAGTAGCTCGATGATTTGGGGGCCACATGAACTGAAGTACTCTCTTATGATAGAGAAAATCCAAAAGAAGTTTCTGAGATATCTCTACATGAGAGAGTGCGGGTATCCTTGGCTCTATCCGACCGAGTTTCTCCAGGGTACGCTTGGCTACAACAGTTTAGAGACTGGAAGGAATGTGTATTTGACTACACATTTTTATCGATTGTTGCACGGTATGATCGATAATTCTGAAATTATGATGAGCATTGGTTTGTATGTTCCTGATAATTACCTAAGACAGCGTCAGTATAGATTGTTTCATATTCCGATATTCAGGACCAACCTGCCTATGGTTATGCCTGTTGGAAGGGCTACCGCTATGCTGAACAACATCGGTCTGGATGTTGATCTGTTCCATGTATCCGAAGGGGTTTTCTGGAGCAGGTTTCTCCTACTACTTTGACATGAGTCTCTTTCGTGTATTTTCATTTCTTTTTTATAATATGTACGCATTGAATATATTTTTGTAACGTATATTTATTTTAACATATTACAACAGAGATGAAGAACATTTAAGAAAAGGTAATATAGAAGTCTAGGCATCTACAGGGCTTATGACCTGTCAATGGCTGGTTTAAGTGGCTACTTTACACACTGTGTAACATTCACCATTCTGCCTATATTTGAACATCTATATTCCTTCAATTCTTTCATCTGTTGATGTTTGTGAAGTTAAAGAGCTGAAACCTTTATTTATGCAGGTGAGATTCATCTAATTGAATTATTTCACCTACATACTAGGCAACGCCTGAAAATGTTTTTTTTCAATTCCTATACTTCTTCATGGACCAGGTAATTTATCAACAATATTTTGAGTTTGTCCAAATTTTTGCAGACAAGGACTGGATTCAACCCCCTGGGGAGCTGTTTATACTAACATATTACAACAGAGAACTTTCTTAAATTTTCTTCATCTCTGTTGTAATATGTTAGTATAAACAGCTCCCCAGGGGGTTGAATCCAGTCCTTGTCTGCAAAAATTTGGACAAACTCAAAATATTGTTGGTATATTTATTTATTTATTTATTATATATATACGGCCTAAGCCAATTACAACAGTTACATGAAGAATCATTGCAAGAAACTGAAGAAAAAGAACAAAAAACTATTTAGCAAAGACAAACAAGGGCAAAACAATAATAGTATACAATATATTAAAAAAAAACGAAAGACCAAAAACTTTGAGCTAAACCATGCCAATCCAACTTCATCCCACACTGTTTAGTCGCGAAGAGATCTACGAAAAGCCGGAAGATCTATCCCAAAAAATTCCAAGTCGTGTGATGAATTGACTAATCTACACATTCTAAACATTGGGGCATAAAAACCAAAGTTGCTCTTAGAAGATTTTATAAATAGCAGATTTTGACTTCTGGTGACACGTGACAAGTATATGTTATATTTAAAATAAATGAATTGAATTGAATTGAAATCTCGGTGTGAAAGTAAACGGTGTAGCTATTGATAATATTAGATATGCAGATGACACCGTTTTAATTGCAGACAATACACAAGACCTCCAAGAACTGCTTGATAAGATTAATTCTGTCGGTGAACGTTTTGGTTTAAATATTAATGGAAACAAAACTAAGCTTATGGTTTTTAGCCGAGAGAGTCATCTAAATGTAAATCTCCAACTCAGAGGTGTCAATATTGAGAGAGTGAAACAGTTTAGGTACTTAGGCAGCATCATCACAGAATATCTAGACCCCGACAATGAGATAAAATGCAAAATAGAAGCAGCCCGAACAGGATTCAACAAAATGAAAAATCTTCTGTGTGACGATAATAAAAGGCTTAAGCTGAGACAACGAATGGTCAAATGTTATATATGGTATGTCTTACTGTACGGTGTAGAGGCGTGGACTCTAAAAGTTAATATTATAAACCACATTGAAGCATTTGAAATGTGGATCCACCGTAGAATGTTAAGAATATCTTGGACCGATATGATAACCAACAATGAAGTATTTATTTATTTATTTATGTATTTCACTGTTTTAAAATGTACAGAGTTTATTTGTTTCAGGTCCCGACTAGCTAGGAAATTCCTGTGTTTAGGAAGGACCTTATTTTTTACATGTGTTTTTTATTTTTTTTACTTCATTAAATGATGCTTAATAAATTCAAAGAATAATAATAACATCAGAAAAAATCAATATAAATATAAATTAGAAAACATGCAAGTAATAATAATAAAAATTGAATCATAAAAATAAATAAGAAAATATGGCATTAATAGTAAATAAATGAGACATAATTATTTTAAATTAGAAAACATACCGATAATAATAAAAATTCAAGCATATATACACATTATAAAATATAACATTAGTAATAAAGAAATTAAACAAAAATATAAATTGGAAAACATACCGATAATAAAAAAAATTGAAGCATAAATATAAATTTGAAAATATATCTTTAGTAATTAAAAATTGAAGAACAAAAATAAATTACAGAATATGCCATTTATAATTAGAAAATTAAAGATACGTGTAAATACTAGTATTAATAAGAAAAATAAAACATATGTAAATGAATAAACATAAAAATGAATAAATTAAGTAGAGCCAATACGAATAGAGAACTATTCACCACTGTTAAGCTCCGTAAGATTTCATATTTTGGCCATGAGTTGAGAGGTGATAAATATGCCATACTTCAGCTTGTCACGAATAGGAACATCGAGGGACATAGAGGGGTTGGAAGAAAACGGATTTCCTGGCTTCGAAACATCCGAGCATGGACCAGGTTTAGAACTGTGGAGGAGCTGTTTCGCAATGCTCGGGATAGGGAGCTTTCTCTCAAGTGATCGTCAACGTCGGGGGGACCCGACATGACACGTGAAGAAGAAGAAGATAAAGAGTATGCACTTTGACAGACTTATTGCAAAAATCAATATCTTTTAGCCAACCAAAAAACAAACAAAAATACTAGCTATTTTTAATTATATTTTGTAGTTTTTTTTCTGTCATTATTAATTATATATATGAACGCGTATGTATGTATGTGTATTTGTGTATGCATATATGTTTATGTGTGCATATGTATGTTGTATGTGTATATTAATTTTTATTTATGTTTGCATTGTTTTACATTTACTTTCTGTTTCTAATTCCTTCTTCTCTTTCTTCCCTATTTTCCCATCCCACTTCCTATCACTCACTCCTAGCGAACTGAACATTTTGTTTTTTTTTTATATTGATTAGTTAAATGTTTTTAAATGTAATGCAATGTTACACAGTGTGTAAAATGGCCACTTAAACCAGCCAATGACAGGATAGGCATAAGGTACATTTTTGGTCTAAGAAATATGACCACATTTCTGATTATCGTAGGCAACTGAAATGGCTCAAAATTAGACAGCGGAGAGACTATCACTCACTCTCACTTCTGTTCAATGTATCCTAACGCTCCTATATACCTGCGTAAAAAAATTCAACGCTTTTCAGTTCATGGTTGACCTCTTCGTTATAACTCTCAAGGCACTCTCTTAATACCCATCCACAATTCCTCTTTCTTCTCTAACTCATATAGTGTCCATGCGGCTCGACTGTGGAATCATCTCCCATCCACCATCAAAGATGTTACTACATTATCTCTGTTTAAATCACGTCTGAAAAAACATCTCCTTTCTCTTCCTTAATCTCTCCTCCTTTCCCTTTCCTCTTTTTTCCTTTTTCCCATTGAGTAATAGTTTTGATTTAAGGTAATTTAGTACGTTTTATTTATATTTTTATGTATCTTTAGCTTTTTAATATTTTTTTTCTATTGAATATGTTCTGTAACTTGAGTTATAATAATAAAACTTTTATTTTATTGGTTGGTTGGAAGAAATTGCCATTTAGCAATAAGCCCGCCAATGTACAGATAAAATTACGTACAAAAAGTTAAATAAATAAATAAGCCCTGTAAATGCCTTAACTTCAAAATCCCTTTTTTGTTGAAATAAATTTAAATAAGTCTTTGTAGTGTCAATTGTATGGTATTTTTGACTGTCCTGACACTATCTGCTTTTTGATGTGATGGTGTTGTAGTTGTCTGGTATTATATTTGTGTATGTTGACATTTTTGGTGAATGTGGTCATCGTCCCGTTTGTTTCTTAAAGCGATTTGCAATCCGCCTGGCTCTGAGGAAATCATTTCGTTCGAGGTCCATCTGCGAGACTTCAGACTAAAATATCGCCGGTTTCCTTCGCTGCATCCCTGGAGCAGCTAGCCTATGGCTGGTGAGCTGGTGTGATATTTCGCACCCTACCACTTTTAATTACAGCCCCCATTTCTATATTTTCTTCCCCGCTACGCACAAACCTTTATAACCAGACTACAATCGGCATGCTACCCACTCCACTGCAGTCCGACCACTATACCGGGGCAAGTCATCGGACGATATTCTTTATTTAATTAACAATATTTTGTGTTTGTCCAAATTTTTGTATACAAGGACTGGATTTAACTCCCCGGGAGCTGTTCATTAACATTGCACATACATTACACGAGGTCGACAGTTTTGTGAAAGCTCAACTAAATTACGCATTTAAATGTATTAAAATGACATATTTTTTCATAAACTGTAGCCTATCAAAAATTCAAAGTTTAATTTTTCTTCGTTTGGACAAAATAAGCAGTTTTTTTGTCGTCCTGTAAAAATAACAAAAATGAGTTACGCGGTGTTGTTAGTTAAGCTAAGTAACGAAATTGAAAATAGGATTGAAAGACAGAACAATGAAGTTTCTAAATAATAATCATACAAATGATTATGCAAATAAAACTTTATTATTAATGTAATACAATTTTATTTATTTACAAGAACACTACTACAGTTTCAGGAGTGCACTCCTCCTATTGACGGTAAAATAATAACATTGTGTAATACTAATAACAAAGATTTATTTTCATTGACGCGTCGTACCGTTTACATATTCATGTACGATATATTATGTAAGAGTGTGTATTTGTATGAGAGTAAGAGTTCGGATGTGTGTAAGCGTTTGCATAATTTAAAAACAAGTGGGAGTGTAATTGCTATCAACAACTGTACGCAGCCAGACATCATTAGTCGGTTTATCTTTAAATGGACTAAGGGACATGTAAAATAATTATATCGATTGATGGAAAAAAAAATGATTGAGCAAGAATGTAAAGGAAGCGAGATCTGTGCGCAAAGATAGAGTGATATGGCATGCTATACTCTCCGCCTGCATCTGGACGAATGCATCGATACTGGAAGAGCTCCATATTACAACTCGTCTATCAGTGGTGTGTTTGAGAAGGATACTGTCTTTCTTTGGACATATTGCTAGACGGGAGCCAGACAATCTAGAAAAGGCAATAATGTCTGGCCGGGTTGAAGGTAGGAGAAGCCGGGGTAGAATCCCATATGGATGGACTGACCAAATAAAGGTGGCTACGGGGCTAAAATTTGATGAGCTAGTACGTCGGGCTGAGGACAGACTGGAGTAGAACAGACTAATTAGAAGTGTTTATGGTGATCACGATCCTCATCGTTGAGGGACTGATTTGGAAGAAGAAGAGACTCTCCGCCTATCCTTACGGGGAAATGGCGTGATCCGTTTGTTGTTGTATTTAAAAAATAGTGAATGTACATTGTACAGTTTGTAAGGTGACCAATCACGAAGTGATCAATGACTCGTCATAAGCCCTGTTAATGCCTTAATTTTCACATTCCTTGTTTATTTATTTTTTGACTTATTCAATCCATATAAGAATGGCAAACATTTCTTATAATATATACAGGTACAATTTAAATAAAATACAACAAAAGAAAATTAAAGCTGGGACCAAAAAATAAATAAATATTATCTCAGTAGTTCTACCAAATAATTATATCCTACGTCTCTGTTGAAATATTGGTATGATAATTTTTTTACATGTTTATTTATTTGACACTTTATATACATATACAATATATATACGTACAAGTGCGGGCATATTGCCTTAAGGGAATTTCTTCCTACCTACCCAAATCGTTGAGTTTGAGAAAATTATAAATACATGGACATATTGAATCTCACAATTTTATACAAAAATTAAAAACAAAGATTAACAAAATAAAAAAAAATAAAAAATAACACTATACTATGAAGAGAGGAGAGGGGATGGGAAGGAAAGAAGAAGGATGAAGGTACAATTTAAATATTTAGATAGTGACATAAAATAAAGAGGGGCGTCTCTAACATTAGTGGGTAGATTATTCCACAATCGAGCGGCTACTACTGTGAAAGAGGAGGCAAGAAATTAGAGCGATGACAGGGTATTAAAAGGGTTCTCTCGTTACTAGAACGGAGAGATAGTTCGTGTTGTGAAAGAGGTTGGATAAGCTCTCTCAGATAAACAGGCGAAGCGGGATGTTCCAATATTATTAAGTTAAGTTAAGTGACTTGTTCCAATATTATCCTGTGCCTTTCAGGATGTAGGGGAAACCCAGCACCTTAGAGGCACTCATTGCCATGTGTGTATGTACGCACAATATCCTACACAGTACCCATACATAGAGAAAAGAAACCAAGGTGGATTACCATGGCCGGCACATTTATACGTGCGCATACGTCACGTCAAGCGAAATGCGGGAATAATAACGTCACTAGAAAATTAAAACGATGTAATTAAATTTTTTTAAATTTTTTGTTTCTGTCATATGCAACATTCAATATACAACTTTAAATTGATTTAAAAGAAGAACATATTTTGCAGGGATCGTAGAACAACGACGGATGTGCAAAAAATGCGATATATGTAAATATCGTAAAATGCGATATATGTATCAAAAAATGCGATATTTACATTATTTTATATTTGATATTGAAAAAGTTACATAAATATTACCCATGGCTTTATCCCACTGAATTCCTCCAGGGTATGCTTGGTTACAGCAGTTCGAAGACTAGACGGAATGTGTATTTAACAACGCACTTCTTTCGATTGTTGCGCGCTATTATTGACAACCCTGAAATTATGCGGAGCATTAGCTTTTATGTTCCTGATAATTATCTTAGACAGCGTCAGCATAGACTGTTTCACATTCCAATATACAGAACCAACCTACCAATGGTTATGCCTGTTGGAGGGGCTATCTCTATGTTGAACAATATCACTTTGGACATTGACATTTTTCACGTCTCTGAGGGAGTTTTTCGTTACGAGATTCTCTTACTTTTTTAACATATTATTCATTGGATATTATGTATACTAATTTTATATACACCTAATTTTACCTAATTATTTTAATTACTTCTATATGTATGAATTAAGATATTCCATTTTTTTATGTACATATATATGAATAAATAAATAAATTGAAAATAAATAAAGGCTTTTTTTCCATGTTTAAAAAAAATGTAACTTACCCAAGTATCAAATGATAATGAAAAAACAAATTTATTTTTTGATTGATATCCGACAAAAATTCCCCCGTGACTATCAATTCTCTATGGTGAATCTTTGGGCACATTTTCTAACAAATTGCTGGAGGTTGGGCTTATCTTATAAAAAATAAAAAAATATTTATTTATTTACGCCTTTTATCAAAATACAATTTTACGTTCACTTTGCCCAGCTAACAGGGGTACATACCCCGTTCCAAGCTAGGCAATTACATTCTAATATATGATAACAGTTAAGAATTTAATAGAGCGCACAGAAAAATAAAATATAAACTTATTCGTGTACACATTTTGATACACATACATACACATACATACACATATACACACATATAAATATATATATATATATACACACATATATACACATACACATACATACACCCATGCGCATACACATACATACATTCATAAAAACAGACAATTTATTTATGCGAAACTTCACGGTTGCCATCTATAAATATATTATTTAAAATTATTCCTTTTTTTAATATTTTATTTTCGACATCCAGTAAGAATCTGCAATTCGTGGCTGCATTAACTTTTCTGACTCCCTACGACCAATGTCATGAAAGAGCGAGGTCAACACCTTCCGCAACTTGACAACGCTCCCGTCTTTCCACGATTCTGGCAAAAGGTTATGGACTTACGTAATAGTGTTGTCTCGATGCCAGAACAGTGTTGACCCCTTCACTTAGTATCAAATCCCTATTAGAGTATCTTGTATTATGGTTGTGGTTGACGCTTGGGTAAATGTCTCTATTTATGTGTGTAACCAATACCGTTCTCAATATAAACTGTTGAATAATATTCAGTACTCTGAATTCTTTAAAGAGCAAGTAAATACATCTTCCCTTCAAGACCGTCGAAATAAATCCGACCTTCTAGTCCTATTTAAATTCTCAACTCACACTTTGATGCGCCTAATCTACTGAGCTTAATAAAATTAAATATCCTAACTAGAAACCTCAGACAAAACTTACTCTTTCATACCGATAACTACAGAATTAACTATGATTTTCATTCACCTATGCCCAGAATTCTTAGGTCGGCCAACAAACATACCAGTCTTGATTTTTTTGATAAAAAGTTGTCTTCTTTCAAACGATCACTGAATCAAATTCAATGGTAAACACATCTCTCCCGCTTCCACTCCCACCAAGTTTACTATATGTATACCATCTAGTCTTTTTACTTTTTTATAATAATTTTCTATGTATAAATATGTCCTTAAAAACGCCCATTGAAATCTCTCAATCTGTCTTCATTGGAGAGACGTAAAACTGAGATCGACCTTATATGCATTTAAAAAATACTTAACGCTATAAGTTATGTCCCATCTTTGTTGCGATCAATTTCTATTCATGTTCCCAACCGTGTCACCAGAAGTTAAAATCTGCTTTTGATTACATTTTCTAAGAGCAACATTCGTTTTTATGCCCCAATGTCCAGAATGTGTAAATTAGTCCATTCGTCACACAGCTTTCAAATTCTTCGGGATAGATCTTCCGGCTTTTTGTAGATCTCTTTGCCATCAACTCAGTGTGGGATGAATATGGATTGGCATGGGTTAGCTCGAAGTCTTATATGTTGTTCGTGTTTTAAAACAAATTGTATAGCATTATTTTATTGCTCTTGTTTGTCTTTGCTACATAGTTTTATGTTATTTTTGTTCAGTTTTTTGTACATATGTTTCTTCATTTAACAAGGGCAAAATAATAGACTGGCTATTTGATCAGGAGTTTATATATTAAAAAAAATGGAATATTTGTAAATATAGATTTATATAAAATAGAATTTATAACTAAGTAATATTCTCATGGATTTTTATGTGTGTATATGTATGTTCATATGTATGTATGTGTATATATGTGTATATATGTATGTATGGATATGTATGTGTGCATGTACGGGTATATATATGTATGGATATGGATGAGGATGTGATATATATGTTGACTTAGATATAGATATAGATATAGATTAAGATATAGATATGGATATGGATATGTTAATAAATAATGTTTTTAATAAAATGCTTTGTGCCTATTAAATATGTACACACTTCTGTTTTAAATTTTGGTACTCCGGTTCTGTATTTATTTATTTTTTATCTTAAAATTGCGTTATCGTTAACTTATTTTTTGCTTTTTTTTACATCTTTCTAAATATTTTTTTGAAAATTATATTTAAATTAGTAGTAATTAATATTATACAGCTATGTAGGACTATCATATTATAAATTGTAAAGGATCTTTACCGACAAGCCATATTCATTGGCTTGGTGAGTCCTGTAAAAAAAAAATGTTTTAAAAATAACTAAAATGTATGTAAATAATAAATAAATAAATAAAATAAAAAAAATATTTCAAAAAACTGTTATGTTAGGCCGTATATAAAATAAATAAATAAATATTTTTGAGATATTAAGGTTTGAAAATTAGAACTAGTGTCATCAATCTATTTATATTGTTACGAAAGAAGCTCCATATAGTTAAATATTTAAAATATATATATATATCAATTGCAGCGTTTTAAATTTCCAACGACGATTATATTACGTGGTTGACTTTGCATCTCTTTGAAGACACTTTTTAAATTAGTGTCACTAACGAGAAGTATCGATTTTAGTGTACTATAAGAGTAAAAATAAAAATATCTAGTAGTTTAGTCATTTAATAGAGTTTAAAAAATACCTAATATTTTACCGTACTCTGGGAGTAAAAATGAAATTATCAAGTAATTTAGCCATTAATTAGTATTAAAAAATATCTAGTTTAGGCTAAAGCCTAATCTAAGAGTAAAAATGAAATTATCTAGTAATTTAGCCATTAATTAGAGTTAAAAATAAATTTAGTATTTCTGCCTGCTCTAAGAGCAAAAATAAAAATATCGAGTATTTTAGTCTACTCAAAGAGTAAAAATAAAAAAACATGGTATTTTAGCCATAAATTACAGTTAATAAAATTCTAGTATTTTAGCCTACTCTAACTAACTAACTAACCATCACGCCATTTCCCCGGAGGGGAAGACAGAGAGGATAGAACGCCACACCACTCTGTCCTGGCACACTTCCTTTGCTTCCTTCACATTCATACATCTTCTCATGCACGCACGTCGATTATTCCGACTTTTCACATGACCACTTTCAAGAATTTGTTGTACTTGATCATGCCATGTCTTTCTCGGCCTTCCTCGACTTCTACAACCAGACACATTCGCATCATAAATCTTAGCCTACTCTAAGAGTAAAAATAAAATTATCTAGTAATTTCGTCATTAATTAGAGTTAAAAATAAATTTGATATTTCTACCTGCTCTAAAAGTAAAAATATAAATATCTAGTATTTTAGTCTTTTAGTCTTTTTTCAATTTCTATACTTCTTCATGGACCAGGTAATTTATCAACAATATTTTGAGTTTGTCCAAATTTTTGTAGACAACTGTCTATATGGGCAGAATGGTGAATGTTACACAGTGTGTAAAGTGGCCACTTAAACCAGACATTGACAGGTCATAAGCCCTGTAAATGCCTAGACTTCTATATTACCTTCTCTTAAATGTTCTTCATCTCTGTTGTAATATGTTAATATCCTTTCTAACTAATTTCACATATTTTTCTGTATATTCTGTGTTTATTATTTAGTATGTAAGCATGTATTTTATTTTATTTTTTTGTTAATGCCTTTTGGGCGTTAATGAACAAAATAAATAAATAAATATGTGCAAGCCTTATCTCCCCATAAGAAAAACAGCGGTTATTTTTAATTAATGAAGTTTTTTTATGTATGTATCTTTTTTATACATATTCTGTTTTTTTCTTAATCATCATCATCATTCCTTTTCCGCGCCCAATGATGCATAGGGCACTGGATTGGTACACCAATCACAGCATATACTATAATCACGAATACCGCGCATAAACAGACTAGGAAACGAATGTACCTCACATATCGACATTTTTAACTCGAATCTCTGTAAATTTAAATCATCTCTTTATAAATATTTGATGATGTTCTGTAGTAAAGATTGACTCTTGTGTGGCTGTGATGTCACACTAGTCGACATAGGACACAAGCTTTGATATATCTCTCTTATTTTTTTAAATGATGAATTCGTATTTTTCGTAATCTTCAAATGGACGTTTTCACACCTGATTTGGAAAGTAAAATTTGTATCACTATGCTATATGTAAATACAAAAAATATTTAACCTTGCTACGCGAAGCATGAATGTCCGCTAATTCAGCAACACATATATACAGATACCTTATACAAGACAGAGCACGAAGATAGAAGTCATAACTAGGAAGACTGAGACGCTGTTCTGCGGTGGGTGTCATCTAAAACAGATTTAGTCTTCAGTCGGTTAATTTCAATGATGGGGGACGCACGCGCGTAACATGAGCGGCGTATTTGTGATTTTCAATTTATTTTGCTATAACAGGATTAAATTATATGTTTATTCCCATAAATTATGGAAAAGGAGTTATTAAACAGTAGTCTCCATGTTTTCCTTTTTTTTCAAATGTCTGAACTTTAGAATCTTCCGTCTTTTACTAGTGGTAACACGATGTTATATCACCGCGCGCAAAGGAATTATTTACCACAGTCTTTTAAGAGTTAACGAACTATTCAAAAGCTACTTATGATAATGATCTGGTGTTTATTCATTTTATATTTTTTATATCTTATGTATACTGACATACATACATGTATCTGTTTATATTTTTCTTGTTATTTTTCTTTTTCTTTTTATACCCATGTTTTAATATTTTAAATTTTTGTAAATCTAAATAAATCATTGTTTTGTATATTTTATATTGTAAAAGGCCCTTTTGCCGTATTATAAATAAATAAATATCTCGATAAATTTTGTTACATGAAGGTAAGGTGATCAGTCTTACGCTTCGGGTACCAGTCCAGGGACTATGAAATATTCTAGTGTGAAAACACCCATTTAAATAAATATTTCATATCAAACCTGTCAGGAATCAAACGCGACACCTCTTGCATGGTAGGCAAACGGGGCCGATAAATTTACGACGTTTTTTAGTACAAATTTTTGACCAACTATTCTTTTGACGTGTCTGTTTTTTAGTCGACTGGAAAATATTGCTTTTAGTTGTAGGTAAGTCCGCCAAAATACTTTTTATTTGTACATGATGATTGAAATAAATAAACGTTAAAAATGTTTACAAAATTTACAAACAACTGAATCAACAGAAACAGAAAACATAATCAAGTATACACAAATAATGACTAAAGGCTGGACATAGAATAAACAAAAGAATAGAAATTACACCATCAATTGTAATAGAAAATGAAAAACTTTATGAAGTCACTGAAATTAAATATTTAGGTGTAATGTTGGATTCAAAACTTACATTTCACCAAAACGCTAAGATGGTAATAAATAAGATTGCAAAAAAAATATCAATTTTGGGAAGGATCAGAAGATTTATTGATAAGGACTCCTGCAAAACTATTTACAAAGCAATTATTGAACCACACGTTAACTACTGTAGTAGCATTTTATTTTTATCAAACAAAGAAAACATAGATAAACTAACTGTATTACAAAATAAAGCCTTTAGAATCATTTTGAAAAAAAAACAGATATACGAGGGTAAAGTCGATGGTAAATGAAATGAAATTATTAACATATAAACAAAGAATATTTTTCAATACAATGATATTTGTTCATAAAATTATAAACTCCAATAAAAAAACAGAATTTTGGAAAAAAAATGATCGGAACCAGCATGAACACGATCACAATACTAGAGAAAATAACAAAATTAGACTTCCATTTAGGAAAAAGGCAAAGTCACAAAATTCAATTTTATTTAAAGCAATTAAAAAGTATTACGAAATGGAAAAAAATATTTATGAAGAAAAAAACATATCAAAATTTAAAATAATGGTCAAGACATATGTGATAAACAATTTATAAATTAAATATATTTGCAAGGTTATTATTAGAACACACATAACAATATGTATGATATGTGTGCCCTACTTTAAGATTTAAATAAAAAAAATAGAGTAATTCCTGAAGTAGCGGAGTTTAATTTCGCATGTGTATTTAAATGACAGGTCACACTCTCTGTACGTGCCTCGAGTATAGTTATATATGAATTTGTATCGGTTTTTTTTCATTTTAACCCCTTCATCCCATAAACAAATCTTATCACCTACATAACCAAAGACAATACCGGCGGACTGAACGTGTGAAATTCTGCATTCGAAATGCATTTTTAATATTTGCTTGGTGCACCGCCAGGGCCGGCTTCAACGAATTATTTTTTAATGTTTATTAATTAAGACGATTTAAAAACACAAAGAAAATATTTGACAGATGGAAGTATAATTTACAAGCGTCAGACGGCTGAACATATCCTATGGCATTGCCCGATTTTAGATACTAAAGGGGAAACATGCTAAACGGCTTGACAGAGTGACGAGGCCGATGTGGAATCCAAGCGTATTGGCTAATCCAACTAACGTTAAAGCATTTTTTCATTTTGTGAGCGAATGGGTGGAAAAATGGGAGGAACTGGGTAAAGGCCTACCATGAGTACTAAATCAGTTTAAGATAAAAGGATACATACTTGGGTACTAGCATCGGTTGTCTGAACTGAACTCTTGTCCGTCTGTGTTGTTCTTGTCCCATAGAAGGGAAATGGTAAATTACAAATCTAAATAGTAGACTAACTCGAGAGAACCACGCGCCGACCATGCTCTAGGACCCGTTTCGTCTGCTTTAAGGTCTGAGAGATTGTTAGGACGATTAAGGTCTTTGCATAGGATTGTTTCTACTGTTGGTATTAGGAAAATGGTTTTTGCGAGGAATTCAGTACTATGACGAAAAGTAATTTCACCTGAGTTCGATAGGGATCATGTTAGGATCTGTGTTAGGATTTTGCCGGTAGTGTCTTGATAATTTGATGTTCCTCTGTGATTTGTTATAGATACGTATTGTTTTTCTTCTGTTGATTGAGTGCATGTTGTATGGGGCAAATTATTCTAATGTTTCCTATATGTATTTGGGTTTCTTGTCGTTGATTGATTTGTTTGTATTACTACGTTCTTCTTCCTTTCCGATGCGGGGTCTGGAGCGTGCGGCCGCGGTCTCAATTTGGAACTCACACTCTATTCCTTCATTGTCATACTGGGAAATTAGAAAATGGTGATTGTGCTGACCATGTGTATTTAATTGATCACAAATTGACAATACTACAGTGAGGGGTACAATGAAAGTTTTTTTAAGTTTATTTGTTTTGTTATTTTCGCGGTTTGATCGTAAAGAAATATTAAATTTTAATAGTTTAGCTTAATTAGTTTTTAAAAAAAAAGATATTGGTATACGAAACTGAAGAAAAATTCAAGTCTTTATGAACAGTTTCGGGAAAGGGTCGGATTCTTTCATTGTAACAAACGAAACGGCTAAAAAATAGACAGCGGAGAGATTATAAAACTTTTTCACTTCTGTACCCTGTACTTCATAGTCCTCCATTAAAAAAATCATGGTTTATAAATTCATGGTTCACATCTTTGTCAAAAAAACATAAAGATAAATTGTTAAATAATTCCGTTGTATTAAAATAAATTCAAAATCATAATAACTAGCGTTCACTCCCGCTTACTGCCAATAACCGACTCATTGAACGAATTTCTTATTTTTTTTGTCTCTTTTACACACACACTGGCCACAGAACAGCGTTTATGTCTTCCTTGTTAATTATTTTTGGATAATTTATATAGCGCCATTTTTGTGAAAATAACCTCACCTTAATAAATAAATATCCCAACACGTCTTGCAGCTACAGAGCGCATGGACGGTTGGGATTTTAGTTCCTCGTCTCCAATTATGATATATTACAATTATGATATACATGAGCTAGATAACAGATCGTCTTGCAGCTAAAGAGCGCATGGACAATAAGAAATCTAGACCCTATTTATATTTTTATTTTTAAAATTTTTATTTGACAATGAAGTTTAGAGTTTAAGTGGTATTTTAAAAACGAAATAAAAAGCAAATTTTTAAAATTAGAAGTTAGATAACAACAAGTCTTGCAGCTACTGAGCGCATGGACGGTTGAAATTCTAGACCCAATTTACTAAATTTAGATATTTGATAGTTGATAACATTTACATAATATGATAAAAATAATATGATAGCTATCATCACAAAAAGTCTTGCAGCTTCAAAACGTATCGACGGAGGGAATTTCAACAACATAAGAATGTTTTTAAAAATTTACTAATAAAAAATAATTTAAAAAAACTATGTCATAAGTTGTATTCTTTTGCTCTTTCTCATACACAAAAACAGATTTATTGTTGTATTGGCATCACTCTCATTTGTATAATGAGGTATTCTTCTCATAGTAAGGACAAATATTTTTTATATTAAAATCCAGTATATTTATAGAAATTTTTCTTTTCAAATCCGATGTGAGAAAGATCCATTTAAAGATTACAAAAAATACAGCTTCGTCATTTAAATAAATAAAAGAGATATATCAAGTCTTGTATCCTATGTTGACTCCACAGCCACACAAGAGTTCATTTAGTTTTTTAGCACTTCTGGGCCACGATTATAAAGGCTATCTTCATCTGTACATACCAAGACGGTATACTTTACTATCTGTACTATCACTCTCTACCTCGGTATGTTCTACCAACTTGTCATCTCGACATCATATGATCGAATCCAACCAATGAATGACCACGAAAATTTAGTCCGCTTTCCTTACTTAATTAAAATTTAAAATAGTTCTCATTTATATTTTTAATAGACTTCTGTGATAAAATGTACCCACTTTAAAGCGATTATAAACTCCAATAAATACCAATTCAAGCAAAAAATGCTCGCTTGAACAAGATTTAAATATGGTTTTTGACAATCGCCAATAACTTTTGTCTGTATTTATCTACCGAGCGATTACAAAGCCAGCTCCATTAACGTGTTCTACACCCTACCCTGTAAGACAATAAAACAGTTTGAAAAAAATATAAAAACTTTTTTTTTTTAGTGACAACGTCTTTACGCCTAGATGCTTCTATGTGTTAATTGGGCAGAATCCAGCCACATTATTTGTGCATCTAGGCGTTCGTTTTCAAAACCGAAAGTTACGTCATAATTTAATTCGACTTCGAAATTGAATTACTTCTCTCTCATATTTTGAATAGGCTTTTAAGAAAAAAGTCCCAACTTCAGAACGATAAAAAAATTAAATAAATCGTAATTAAAGGAAAAATTGCTCGGTGGAACAAAATTTTTGCCACTTTTAATGCCTTGATATGCGTAACAAGGGGTACTAGACCTGTCGATACATACCGATGTACCTGCATCAAAACTTGAAGGTGGGAAAGGGATCGGTTGTGTATCTTCGTAATTGCTCGGGAGAATTTATCTTCAACTGCGACGTCATAAAGAAGCCATAGTGCGTTGATTGTCGGCCTCGTGGTGTAATGCTCATCGCATTTGCCTACCACGCAAGAGGTCTCGGGTTCGATTCCCGATATGGTTGATGTGAAATATTATTTAAAATTGTGGTTTTTCACCAGAAATTTCGTGGTCCCTAGACTGGTACCTGAAGCGTAAGACTGATCACTTTACCTTCATGTAACGAAAATGATCAAGATGCGCTGCGATTGGTGTACTCATGCAGTGTCCTATGCACCATTGAGTGCGGAGAGGAAATTACTTTTATTTTATTTTATTTCATTGGAAAGCCAACAGACATTTATACTAGACTAGACTTCTACATTACCTTTTCTTTAATGTTCTTCATCTCTGTTGTAATATTTTAATATAAACAGCTCCCCAGGGAGTTGAATCCAGTCCTTGTCTACAAAAATTTGGACAAACTCAAAATATTTTTGATAAATTACCTGGTCCATGAAGAAGTATAGAAATTGAAAAAATAATATTTTCAGGCGTTGCCTAGTATGTAGGTGAAATAATTCAATTCGTTGAATCTCACCTGCATAAATAAAGGTTTCAGCTCTTTTACTTCACAAACATCAACAAATGAAAGAATTGAAGGAATATAGATGTTTAAATATAGGCAGAATGGTGAATGTTACACAGTGTGTAAAGTGGCCACTTAAACCAGCCATTGACAGGTCATAAGCCCTGTAGATGCCTAGACTTCTATATTACCTTCTCTTAAATGTTCTTCATCTCTGTTGTAATATGTTAAGACATTTATACATTTGTAAGAATCAATTATACCATAAATACATATCATAAAGTCCAATTAGAGTCTTCCACATAATATTGTTATTGTAAATGTTGTCACATAAAAAATATACATTACATAAAATAAGTAATCATACAAAACTTATAATATTACTAGAATTGTAAATGAATATTGGTCACGCAGTTGCACATTACAATAAATAATACAACTATAGTTGACCATACAGTGTTCATTTATTATGTGCCTACATACAGAACTGTACATCACCTGCATAATATAGGCTGCGGATTCAAGGCGCAACATCATAACTTGAATTATTTTTAGAAATTTCACTTTTAAAGGAAGTTAAAAATATGTTATTAATATCAATACAATTTAATTTCTGATAACATTATTATGATGATGATGATGAAGTGCGTTGATATATGTACTGTGACGTACGCTTCTCCATGTTACATATCGATGTACCTACCCAAAACCAGAAGGTGGGGGATCGGTAGTGTATCTTCGTAATCGCGCAGGATAATTTATTTTCAACTATACCGCCATGGTGAAGGTATGACGGCCTTAGCTCCCCACCAAAATCGCGGCCCCGGAAATTATGCTTTTTAGAATTATGACTATTTAAACAGATGTGCGATATTATATTTTTGATTCTCAGTGCGTCTCTGTAATATCCCGCGTCTTTTTAATTCGCACAACGGCTGGTTTACAATATCCTCTTTATAATATTTTATTTGAAAATAATCTATCCGGCAAGTGTGAATGGGTCCTTTGTTTGAAGTCCATTGAAAAAATCTCAGTGCGTTCACACCTCGATATTTTCTCTTTATTTTTTCTTTTATTCTGTTTTACGAACAGAATTAACGCTTAGTACAATAGAATCAAATATCCTACATTTGTCAGACACCTGTGGATGGATTTATTTTATGACGCACTAGAGCCTCTTTTTACACGGGGGATACGTGATATGTTCCCCACAAAACCGTGTAAAAATAAACAAAAAATTAGTAAAAAATTTCAATAATGACCATTGCAGGAGACTGCTGCCAGACATTCCAAAGATTTATATATAGCATCAATATTTTCAGTTTGTCCAAATTTTGTAGATAAGCACTGGATTCAACTCCCTGGGGAGTTGTTAATATAAACGTATTACAACAGAGATGAAAGGGAGTTTAACCCAGTTCTTGTCTACAAAAATTAGGACAAACTCAAAATATTGTTGATAAATCCATCTGGTTCATGAAGAAGTATACAAATTGAATAAAATAAAACTTTCAGGCGTAGCCTAGTATATATTTTTTTATTTATTTACAACTATTAAAACCCGTTAGGGTTACATTAGAAATTTTATATTGTCTAGTCATTTTATGTCTCGTCTAGTCTAATTAGTTCAGTCATCATGTGCTTTTTCAGATTGATTTTAAATTTGTCTCCGGTAAAAGTTTTCAAGTAGTAAGGTAAGTCGTTGTAGTGTTTAAGTCCATTATGTAGTATTTTTGACTGTCCTGTGTTTGTCTTTGCTTTTTCAATATGATAGTGTTGTTGTTGTCTGGTGTTATATTTGTGTATGTCAGCATTTTTGGTTAATATTATGTCGTCGTCTTGTATGTTTCCCGGTGTTATTTTGTGCACAATTTTTAAGGTCTCAATTTTAGTCAAGTAGTTTATGTCAAACTGGTGTGTTTTTTTGTACAGTTCAGTCGTAGAGGTCAGGTAGGGTAGGTTGTATGTTAATTTAAGAATTTTATTTTGTTGTCTTTGTATTTTTGTTATGTCTGTCTTGTTACCAGTTCCCCAGAAGGTGATCATGTAACTCAATTTACTTTCGACATAGGCTTCGTACATCATATTTTTTTCCTTTCTTGGTATAAAATCATTAATTTTGTAGAAAAGGCTATGTAGTGATGCCATATAGGTGAAATAATTCAATTAGATGGATCTCACTTTCAGCTCTTCAACTTTACAAACCTCAACAGATGAAAGAATTGAATGAATATAGATGTTTAAAAAAGGGCAGAATGGTGAATGTTACGCAGTGTGTAAAGTTGCCACTTAAACCAGCCAATGAATATGCTCTGTAAATGCCTAGAATTCCATAATTCTCTTCTTAAAAATGTGTTTTTTCTCTGATGCAATAAATTTAGATTGATATTATTTCATGTCCACCATAGAAGGAATCGACAACCCGAGACCTCTTGCATGGTAGGGAACCGCGCAAATCACTTCACTACAAGGCCGACAAAACAGATTCAACTGCTATTTGTATACAAATTCATAAATGTCAATTTATTGGTTTGAATTCAAAACAGAGATAAAAACTAAAAAACTGTCAAGTGTTAGAAAAGAGGTCTAATAAAAATATTAATAAGGCAAAAATTAATAAGGGTTTTTTAATCGCTGATTGGAAGGGCTAAAGCGGGATCAGGTGACGTCACACAAAGGCGTAATATCTGTCACGCACAAAGGGTGTAAATCTTAGGGGGTGAATAGGAATTATAATATAGAGAAAGGTGATTACGGGGTGCGGATTGTCTTGTGGCGGAGCGGGTATTGTTGTGACGAGCTACGGGAAGCCTAAAAGTGAGGGTGGTATTTTAAGGCCAAAGCTGGAAAGATGGAAAATGAGTTTCGACTCTATTTAACCTAGATGTTTATTTATTTATTTAAAACTTAAATTTCAAAAATATATGCTTGTTGCTTAAAGCAATATCTTCCAGCTAACTCAAAAGCAGGCTGGACAAAATAAAAATTTGTAATATTTAAAAAATATATATTTATATACCTATATAATTCCTCTGTACGTGTGATGTCACGGTACTCCTCCTAAACGGCTAAACCGATTTATGTGCGGTTTTCAGAGAAACATAGATCTTTGCGCTGTGCGTGTTCGTAGATATTAAAATCTCCAATCTAATATGCAAAAAAGAAGTTAGGAGCACAAATGTTTAATTCATCGATCTACCAGGGTTGCATTCGAGGAGAATGCATTTGCATAAAAAATGAAAGATGTTGTTTTTTTGTGTACAAAAAACGTTTGTTTTTGAATGTTTACAAACAAAATTTGTTTTTTGTGGATCTCAATCAGATTCTTTTCTTAAAGTTCTTATAATTTCTACCCATTTGTTTCTTTTTATTGGATTTTTGGTAACACTAAAATAATATTGAATTCAATACATTTTTAAAAATCGTATTCCTACATAAGTACACCCCTTTGTGGTTGAGACGACCGGAGTTTGAAGTTTGCAAAACTAATGCCATATTTAAAAAAAATAAAATATTTTATGTTTTGGAATTCAACCATTAACAAGTACCTAGATTACCTAAATAAATGAAATATTTTAATATTACCAATTTTAAGTTTTGGAGTTTAATCACAAACAAGTAGTTAGGTACCTACTTATCAATGAAAAGTCTTTTTCTAAGCTAATAGCAGGGAAGCCAACGTTTGGGTAGGATAATGTCTGACGGGTCCGCTAGTATATTTATATATGTTGGTTACAGCAAGCAAAGAATACGCACTAAAAATCTTTTTATTTTAATAAATTTTGTTAAAAAAAAAACCTCGTGAATATACAGGGTGTTCTTTAAACCCTGTCACATCCGAAACCACGATGATCAGTATGAGAAAGAAGACATATTGGCACATTAAAATAATTTTTTAGAACGACTAAAATCTTAAAAAATAAAATATAGAAAAAAAAACATATGGTTGCTTACTTTTGCAGGGGAGAAGCGACAAGGCGCAGCCGTGCAGTTGAGACTCCCCCCTCCTAGGATAGGATAACATATACAAATTACAAAAAAGATATAAGCGATGTTTTCAATCAGTGTTAGATTAAGAAGACTTATAGATGTAATTTTTCACTTCTTTCTTAAATAAATTGTATTCCTGACTGTAATTTTTATTATCTTTGTTCATTTCATGAAGAAAAATTTTCCTCTATATACATATTTTTATTTAAATTTTTGTACATCACGCAAATTGTTAATTGGCGGTCTTATTGCCAAATGGTAATTTCTTCCACCAACCGATAAAATAAAAGTTTTATTTATATCATTCAAGTATTCAAAGAACACTCCCACACTACCAGAAGTCAAACTTAAGGATGAGTCATGGGGTCTATTCCAAACTCCGAATTCAGGCAAAGAAATTATAGGTTTCTGGGCCCCAAAATATTAAATATGTTTCCCGAACATTACAAAACTATGATTCGAACTTAATTAAATAAATTTGTAATAAAATGGTTAGTGGATTTAGGTAGAAAAAAATCAGAAAAGTCAAAAAAAAAAATTTTTAAATAAATTTTTCGCGCCTATAAGGATTTTACATACATGGGAGTTGTATGAAATATGAGTATATAAACAACATAAAATTAAAAAAATACAATATAAAGCAACAAAAGATAGATCAGTGTTTAGAAGTAAAAGTTACACAGTGTGTAAAGTGGCCACTGAAATCAGCCAATGACAGGTCATGCAGCGCCTCTGAAATGTTTACGGCTGGACGAATAAACACCTTCGCTGCCCTACTTCGCCAAAGAGCCTGTAGCCTATGGGAACGCCTGAAAAACTCTAATAACGAAATTCTCCAAGCCACTGCAGGGTGGATCCATTCACCGTTGTTCGGCGATGGCGCGATATGCTAAGACCACCATAAGTGCTGCAAATCTAAAATTTTATTTTATGTTTATATTTATATTTATTGTTATATTTTTGTTTATTGGTATATTTTTGTTTATATTTATAATTATGTTCATGTTTATATGGTAGAATTGGCTCTGCACTATATGGAGATTTTACTGGAATAAAATAAAATAAATATGCCCTGTAAATGCCTAGACTTCCATATCCCCATCTCAAAAATGTTTTCCCTCTTTGTTGAAATAAATTTAAATATGAATAACTCCCTAGGGAGGAAATCCAGCCAGTCTGCAAGCATTTGGACACTCAAACATTGTTGAATTAACTACCTGGTAAAAGAAGAAGTATGAAAATTGGAAAATTGGTTTTAGGCGATGCCTGGTAGGTGATTTGGTTCAGCCGGATGAATCTCACCCACGTGTTAAAGGTTTCAGCTCTTTTACTTCACAAAAGTCAAGAGATGGAAGAGTTGAGGAAATATGGATGTTCAAATATGGGCGGAATGGTGAATGTTACAGTGCGTAAATCGGCCACTTAAACCACTTGTATTTTATATTGGATTAAATAAATAAACAAAAAATAAATATCTTGTTATTCTTACTTTTCTTTTTATACTCATGTTTTAATATTGTTTTTATTTATTTGTATATTTAACTAATTCATTATTTTGTATATTTTATATTGTTAAAGGCACTTGTGCCGAAAGATAAATAAATAGACACTTAAAATACAATTGATATTTTAAATTTCGATTTTGCTCCCTGGTACTCGGGATGGATTTTCCGCCAATACGACGAAAGGGTAGATACCTAACCCCCCCCTCTCCCTTTCATCGTTGTATTAGGTACCCCCACCACAGCCCACAGGACCTGCCGAAAACATTAAATGTTGATTGATTAACTGTCATGATCCCCATGTTAAAAGGAAAAAAAACAAACATGGTTGAAGTATTCGGCGTCACTTCCACTCCGCTTTCTAACAGATGAAAGAATTATAGGTTATGCTAAATCTAGGCATTTATGAGGCTTATGATCTGTCATCGTCTGGTTTAAAAGATGTTGGATTAAAAGTTTTTCATGTTGAAAATAAAATATTAAAATTAGACAACTTGGAAATCATAGAAATTAAAAACGCGATTCATAATGTGAAAAAAATAACAAACAATAGTTTAATATTGTTAATTGAATCAGCATTCACTTCGTAACATTACATTATAAATTATTATTGTGAAAATAAAAGTTTTATTTATTTTAACAAATAAATAACACACATAATTGTATTTTTGTTCCCGCAAAGCTGAAACTTGTCTGCGGGTTACGTTAAATTTTTTTTTACATTAATTTATAAAAGGTAAATACATAGGTAAATAAAAAATAAAGAAAATAATATACTTAAAGAATATATTAAGTTTCACTTGCTGTTTTTAAAAATGTATTTAGTTTTTTTTCTTCACGATTTTCAACAGGTATTAAATTAAACTGTTTTGGTACTACACTCCCCATTGTTCTATCTCCATAGTAGTTATTCTGTCGAGGAACCGTCAGCTGCTGTGCCGATACTTGTCAAGTCACGATCTGGTGGGTTACTTTGGATTTAAAAACGCAATCGAGGAAATGATCTGTCATTATCTTATGCTGACACTGTTTGCTAATCGGCAAAACGTTAACATAATCAAATAATATTTTATTATTGTCTTTTGCTTCAATCTTTATTTTCACAGGTACGATAGTTTTTTAAATTTGTTATTAGTGCAGAATTCTCATTATTTTACAAGAACGCTACTACAGTTTTGAGAGAGCACTCCTCCCATCGGCGGGTGATATAAACTTCGGATTTGAATTCAACCATGCCGTGTTGTGTCCTTTTAAAGTGAAGAAATACTGCTAGGATCTTAAAAAAACAGGATGCAATCACATTTCATGTGTAATTAGCAAATGAATGTGTATATAGCAAATGCATTACTTAAAAAATGAATTATTTTTCCATCTGTCAGATTGTCGAAGAAAGAAAATAGAAATTTCGTTAGTGTTGCCAGGGTATTATTATTTTTTACCCAACTTTGCTCATCTAATGAGAGAACTAATAAAAATTGGATCTCGGATTAAACAACTCTATCGTGGACATTTGACCGACATTATCTTTAAAACATCAACTATTATTTAACATGATATAAAAATACCCGTTTTATGTAAAATAAAATTTGTTTTATATTTTAAGTTTTACAGTTCATTAATTTAATTACTCTTATAAAATGACCCATTACTTATCTACTCTGTTGTGTCAAACAATATTTCCGCGTGCACAAAAAACTTTGAGAGAAATTAACAGATTGCTTTTTTGTTCCTTACATTTGTGTTATGATTATATTTTTTCCCAGCGTGCAACATTACGCGGCGACATCACGAAAGCGCGCGGCGAAAGTGAGGCATAGTGGGGGAATTATTGGACACAGTCCGAGGTATTCAAATATGATTCTACGCTCCTTCTCGACTATTCTTAATTCTATGACTGACAAATTATTAGTCAATTTTAAACGCATAGACGGTTTCTTTTCCGTTGGAACTTCCAAATAAAAAGAAAATAGAAACACTTTTCTGCTAAAATGCAATGTTCTGTAAAAAAATTGAGTCACTCCATCTACTACTTTCCGAAATTTGCAGCCACAAACATGCGGTACCTAAATTTTTGTTTATTTAGATTTAGGCTATTTTCAGGCGTATATGAGAACGTAATTTAAAAAAAACATCAGTATAAAATGTATGAAACCGTATACAAAGCTAACATTACTTTTGATGGCTAAGCAATTATAGTCTTAGGTTCCTAATTTATAAAAAAAATAAGTATGAAAAATAGACAACATACTAATATTTTTTTAATATTTGTATTTATTTATTCAAACTGTCAGTAGGGTCGCAGTGAGTCACATCTTGCTGGAGGGTGTGATTCTATAAAATACTGCAAACCCCCAGTTGCATTCCACCGGCAACACTACTGACTACTGATTAGTCCAACTCGTTAGCGTCCACGTCGCGAACCCCGGGCAATGGGATCACACTCATAGCGGTGTGATCACAACAGATAGCGAGAGGATGAGAGGCGAGTTTCTGGCGCCTCCAAACCAGAACCAACCAGCTAAGGGAAGGTAACCCCGACAGAAAAATCCACCAGAGAAGGCAACGGGAAACCGCTCTGGTCATCTTTTCTCAGGAATCAGTGTGGCGAGTAAATCCAATAAGCAGTTGTCCTGGCTGCGGAATACAAAAGTAGCGCAGGACCGAGATGCTTTCGCTGTAGTGATCGCCAACGCCGGGGGGACCTGACAAGGCGCCCCAAGAAGAAGATATATTTATTACTCATATTTTATTTATTATTTATGTTTACATTTTTTTATCATTGCATTCGTTTTTGAGGAACCCAAATTACTCAATACCAAGAACCCGCACGACGTTTGTTCGGAGACACTTTTCGCACATAGCTCTAAGAGTGTTTAACGTCTTCTTCGTTTTTTATGGCTATTTCACCAAAGTGTTCAACGTCTTGGATGAACGTATTTAGTTCTCCAAAACAATGTCCATGTTTAACTCTTGTGTGGCTGATGTGTAACACGAGTCTACATAGGATAAATACTTGATATATCTCTCTTATTCATAAAAATGCAATAATGTATAAAGTATCAATGATGTGTATAAAATTAAACTTAATATATATGCATACGTATGTATAAAATATAATATAAATATGTATGTGCGAATATATATGTATACATGTGTATGAATGTATGGTTAAGAATGCATTACAAGTGCCCCGACTCAACACGGATTTACTAGCGAGTCGGAGCAAGTTCACAGACATGGGTCGTTCCTGATTGTGTCGCTATAAACTGTGTCTCTGTCCTTAACAAATGTATGTATAATGTAATTAATAAATAAATAAAACAAATAATAAAAACATGAAGTTGTATTTTTTGTAATTTTCAAATGGACATTTTCACATCGGATTTAGAAAACAAAATGTGTATAAATATGCTGGATTTGAGGGTATTGAGGGTATACAGCTCTTTAACTTCACAAACATCAACAGATGAAAGAATTGAAGGAATAAAGATGTTTAAATATAGGCAGAATGGTGAATGTTACAGAGTGTGTAAAGTGGCCACTTAAACCAGACATTGACAGGTCATAAGCCCTGTAGACGCCTAGACTTCTATATTACCTTCTCTTAAATGTTCTTCATCTCTGTTGTAATATGTTATTATAAACAGCTCTCCGGGGAGTTGAATCCAGTCCTTGTTTACAAAAATTTTGACAAACTCAAAATATTGTTGATAAATCCACCTGGTCCATAAAGAAGTATAGAAATTGAAAAAATAACATTTTTAGGCGTTGCCTAGTATGTAGGTGAAATAATTCAATTAGATGAATCTCACCCGCATAAATAAAGGTTTCAGCTCTTTAACTTCACAAACATCAACAGATGAAAGAATCGAAGGAATATATATGTTCAAATACGGGCAGAATGGTGAATGTTACACAGTGTGTAAAGTGGCCACTTAAACCAGCCATTGACAGGTCATAAGCCCTGTAGACGCCTAGACTTCTATATTACCTTCTCTTAAATGTTCTTCATCTCTATTGTAATATGTTATTTAACATCGATTTAAAAAAAAAAGGAAAATTATCGCCATCGTCATTTTTACTGAGGGCACCACAACGGTACATTGATCGCTGTGTATCTTGATCGTTATTTTTTTTTTTTTTTGTTTATTTTTCCATACTGTTACATATTATGCATGTATTAAATTACATATTTTACATATTAAACATATTAAATTACATATTAAATTACATATTTTACATATTAAACATATTAAATTACATATTAAATTACATATTAAACATTAGAAGAGAAAAAGAGAAAAAATACATATTCTAAAAATAAACATAGCCTTAAATTTGGAAAAAATGCCCACAAAGACTTAAACGTCTGAGCGTGGGCCATTCCTTTTTTATTGTTTTTGGTGAATTTTTTGGTATACAAACACAAATATGACAATGCCATTAAAAATCATACATAAATAACAGGAAAATGACATAAACAATGTAATTAAGACATCAAAGTTTAGAATATGCTGTTGTACGACTCTTTCACAATAGGTGTATATCTGTATTTTCCATGCTGATCCAAGTCCTCAAAGCCGCTTTAAACTTTGGAAGGGATTCTATATTTTGTATTTCCTTGGGTAGGAGATTAAAAGATCTTGGACCAACATGGAAAGAGTGTATTGTTTCGTTGAAGCGTATGATTCGCCGGGGTTCATGCTAAGGCTCCCATCGAGACCTAATGAAATTGCAGGAATTTCGTGTTGATTAGTCGTTAACAGGATTTACCTGGCTAATGGTCGGATAATTATTACGGCAAGCGAAGTATCAACCCCACCCACCCTTCTACCGCTTTCTCCAGACCCGTAATTTGCCTTCACCGGGAATGGGTATGTTTCTTTCTAGAAAGTCTGGAGAGAGCGTGAATATACTAAAGCTAGGGTTTCCTAGGACAGCGGTGCCCGTATCTTAACGGCCGTAGTGAACGGCGATGCAGTGGACAGCCGTCGGCGTCGTAACGGTGACTAGAGAGTGGTTTCCTAGGAAAACGGTGTTAATAAATGTTATCAAAACCGTTTTCTTAGGAAACCACTCTCTAGTCACTGTTACGACGGCTGTCCACCGCATCACCGTTCACTACGACCGTTAAGATACGGGCACCGCTGTCCTAGGAAACCCTAGCTTAAGCTCGTGTTTCAATTGGATGTTTACATTTATCAATTCTATCTGCACACTAAAATATAATTTCTGTATGAAAGATACAAGGTGACCCAAAAGCCAACCCTTTCGGAAGATGCTATAATTTTTGCAAATGGCTACTACTACTACTACTACCACCATCACGCCATTTCCCCGTAGGGATAGGCAGAGAGAATGGACCGCCACACACGTCTATCCTGGCATACATTCCTAGCTTCCTCCACATTCATACATCTTGTCATAAATGCCCTTCGGTTCTGTCTGCTTTTGACATGACCAGACATAAGATTTTGGTTTATCTGATCATGCCACGTCTTCCTTGGTCGTTGCCGTTCATTTTCGCCATATATACTTGTTTTACCATTCTTTCGTCGTCCATTCGTTCTACGTGACCAAACCACCTCAGAGACCCTTTCTTAATCTTATCAATTATACTTGACTCAGATTTACTCTCTCGCCTGATTTCATCATTCGTAACCCTGTCATACTTTGATTTCCCACACTTTCGTCTAAGAGATCGCATTTTAACCGCGTTCACTCGGCTTTCATCCTTCCTCTGCCAGTTCCATGTTTCACTTCCAAACATAAGTGTTAGGACTAAAACTCCGTTGTGCACTGCCAGTTTAGCTTCCATTGACATATTTTTATTAGAAATTACTGCGCTTAGTGCTCCATTCATTTTGTTGCCCGCATTTACTCTTCTTTCAACATATTTTTCTACTCTTCCATCTCTTGAAAACATGCTTCCCAGATACACAAATTCTTCTACTTCCTCGAGACATTCGTTGTTTACATTTATTATGCAGTCAGCAAATGGCTGCAAATGTTAGTTCTGCTTTGACATTTGTGAAGCAGACAGATACAAAATAAGTAAATGTCCATGGATGCGGCGGTCTGATGGATGTAACCAGACCAGTGTGGAATCCTGACTGAGTTAAACACAGTAGGAATTTCACATAATTTACTCAGCTCTTTGGTTAAGAATGGGCAATTCTCAGGGGTACCCCATAAAATAGTGACCGATACTTGCGAAATTCTCGTCTTTACGAGAATGTGCAGGTTTGTAAATTAAATTTTACATATAGTCCAGAGAGTTAATATTTACATCATAGAATTATAAATACTCTGGAAGGAGCGTAGAATCATATTTGAATACATCGGACTGTGTTCGAAAATCCCCCCCTTTAACCGCGCGCATTCGTGAAGTCGCCGCGTAATGTTGCCAGATGGGAAAAATATAATCATAACGCAAATGTAAGGCAAAAAAAAACAATTTGCTAATTTCTCTAAAATTTTATTGTGCACGCGGAAACATTGATTGACACAACAACGAGTAAATAAGTAAAGGGTCTTTTAATAAGAGTAATTGAATTAATTACCTTTGACAACGTTTGAGTATGTCCAAATGCTTGCAGACTGGCTGGATTTCCTCCATAGGAAGTTATTTATATTTAAATTTATTTCAACAGAGAGGGAAAATCTTTTTGAGATGGGAATATGAAAGTCTGGGAATTTACAGGGCTTATGATCAGTCATTGGCTAGTTTAAGTGGCCACTTTACACACTGTGTAACATTCACCATTCTGCCCATGTTTGAACATCCACGTTACCTCAACTCTACCATCTGTTGACTTTTGTGAAGTAAAAGAGCTGAAACCTTTATCACGTGAGTAAGATTCAACCGTCCGAACCAATGACAGAGCATAAGCCCTACATAAATGACTAGACTTTCATATTCCCTTCTTAAATATGTTTTCCCTCTCCGTTGAAATAAATTTTAATTTAAATTGACTTAACTTAAAATATATAGCAAATTTTATTTTACATTTAACGGATATTTTTATATCATGTTAAATAATATTTGATGTTTTTAAGATAATGTCGGTCAAATGTCCACCACGGCGTTGTTTAATCCAAGGTCCAATTTTCATTAGTTCTCTTATTAGATGAGCAGAGTAGGGTAAAAAAAATTACTACCCTGGCAACACTAACGAAATGTCCATTTTGATTTTTTCAACAATCTGACAGATGGAAAAATAATTCCATTTTTAAGTAATGCATCTACTACTTACACATGCATTTGCTAATTACACGCGAAATGTTTTCCCATCCTGTTTCTTTAAGATCCTAGCAGTATTTCTACACTTTAAAAGAACACGGCATAGTTGAATTCAAATCAAGAGTTGCGTACTAAGCGACGACTACAAAGAAACTAATGGGTCAATAAAAAATTTAAATAAAAAAACGTAGTAGGTACTTTATATAATTAGTACACATATTATTTGTATATTTATGTATTTCATTGCTTTATGTTTGTTTTTTATTGTATATTATACTATATTATTTATGTTAAAGTAACTTGTATTCTTGGCACATGTATATACTTAATATTTTTATGATAATGATTTTTAATTTCTTACATTTGATTAGCTAGGCATTTATAATTAAGTAGTTTTAGTTTTTCTTTTTTATGTTATTAATTTATTAGTATAGGACTACTTATGTTCTTAAGATAGAAAATCTCCATCTTAGAACAGGCTGTGCCATGTTAGATGGAGACTATCATAAACAGAGAACACTCGGTTTTCATTTTACATTAATTGGTTTTATATAGATTTCCTGGTATTAAGTATGTTTATTCTTTTTGCAATAAATTTACAAAATAAAATATAAATAAAAACGTAAACCTACTCATTTATGAGTAGTTTAGTCGCCTTCTGTTTGATGTGCGTATGCGGCTTCTGGACTATTCTTGATTCTATGATTTACATATTGTCCAGGATTTATAAAATAATATAATAAAAAATAAATCAGTAAATTTCCTCGACGTGTTCTCCATAATTACTGCCTACTGAGTTACTGCCCGTCAATTGTCTTATTCAATATTTAAATCTATCGATTGTCTCCTGCAATTTATTGTCTTTGGAATACCTATCCAGTATACGAGTAAAGACAAGACATGAAAATTTGCCTACCCGGTTGCGAGTTATTTATTTATTTTATTTTATTTGGGATTTTTACAGCTATTACATAAACAAAATAATTAGAAAAATCTTAACAATGCTAAAGCCAATTTAAAAAATCCACTGTAAATATAATGACACATAATATATAAGAAAAGAAGTTTAGTAATTGTATTTGTGTGACGTTTGTATTCATGTGTATGTGAATGTGTGTATGCGTGAATGAATGAGGGAGAGGATACATGTGCATGTGGGAATGAATGAGGGAGAGAGTGCGTGTGTGTGGGTGCGTAAGTATGAAAAAAATATTTGTTTAAAACTTGTAAATTGTATTAAAAATGGTACAATAAAGAGCTTAGTAAAAAGTTAGAAACCTTTTTGTTAAAATTCAAATGACGAAATGATATAAATTGTTTTTTTTTTTTACGTATGTTAAATTTCAAAACCGTATTCTGAAAAAAAAAAAAGCATTTTATTTTTTAAATTTAACTGATACACATCGAATGAATAATGTGCGACGAGTCCTATACAATACGAGTACGGTAGGTAACCACAAAATGCAGTAAATACGAAATAATGACAACAATAAAATAAGGTTTGACAATACGCGAACGTTGATTCAAAACGAACACACAAATGCATATTATATGCACCTACATAATATATAAATAAGAATAACATATAAGTTTGATAGAAATGATTCGGATTATAAAAATCAGGTGTCACAAACAGTTGGCCCGCAGTTCGGGGATACATAATTATATTAAAAGATCTTCTCACTATAAAACTTATATTTGTTCAGGAAAAGAGAGCAACGGAGATGAGGATGCGGACAAAGACAATTTATTACCTATGGCAGGTTTGATTAATTTAATATTTTTGGTAAATATATCTATGTCGTTAAATTTCCTGTTATACGTATCCATAATACGGTTAATCGTAGCGTTTTTTGACGAATTTGTTCTGCATTTAGTTGGTTAGTATGTGGAAAAGTTGTGTATAACGCGTTTGTCTCTGTGGTACCTTAAGATGAATGCGGGTAACCAATTCGGGGGAATCGGTTATACGAAATTAAAAATAAAAAACTTCAGCCCTACGGTAAATTAAATCCATTTTTTTTCCTTGCGCGCGGTAAAATTAGAGCATTAAATTGAAGGCAAAGTTTCTTGAAAATGCACGAAAAATATTTTGATAAAAACGAACTACTTTGAACGACGCCACTAGTTCATATGAGTCGACCAATGACAAGAGAGCTGTGAAAGATTTCCGGTTGTGAAGTTAAAGAGCTAAACCTTTATTTATGCGGGTGAAATTAATCTAATTGAATTATTTCACCTACATACTAGGCAACGCCTGAATTTTTTATAAAGGAATATAGATGTTCAAATACGGGCAGAATGCTGAATGTTACGCAGTGTGTTAAGTGGCCGCTTAAACCAGCCAATAACAGGTCATAAGCCCTGTAGATGCCTAGACTTCCATATTCCCTTCTCAAAAATGTTTCCCTCTCTGTTGAAATAAATTGAAATTTGAAAATAGACGCACTGTATCTGAGTTATGCAATTTACATAAATTATTAAATAATAAAGTAGACTCTTTTAACCTACTCTCCAAAATTAATCTTAATGTCCCCTTTCGCGTGACAAGAAATAAGTATTTATTCCATCTGCCAGTCTTCGGCACTTACTATGCACAACACTCTTTCCTCTATCGTTCTTGCTCAAACTATAATGGTTTTTTTTCATCTATTGATAGTTTTAGCATGCCCTTTAATTTAAATTATTTAAAAATAAATTAAGACTCATACTCGTATGCAGAGACAAACCTTAAGGTGAGGAAAGTACATTCTATTGTCTTCACCTTCGGGTTATTCTCTGCATTTGAAATTAGAATGTACTTTCCTCACCTTAAGTTTCGTCTCTGCATACGGGTATTAATACTCGTATGCAGAGACAAACCTTAAGGTGAGGAAAGTACATTCTATTGTCTTCACCTTCGGGTTATTCTCTGCATTTGAAATTAGAATGTACTTTCCTCACCTTAAGTTTTGTCTCTGCATACGGGTATTAATTTCAAATGCAGAGAATAACCCGAAGGTGAAGACAATAGAACGTACTTTCCTCACCTTAAGTTTTGTCTCTGCATACGGGTATCATTCTTTCTGGCTGCAATACGCTTACACACATGCTTCACAGTGATTTTACATTTAGTCATACTTCATTTTTTTTCAAAAAATATCACAATAGATTTGGCAACATTCATCATCGAAATATTTACGTAAATAATTAGAACACAAATATTTGTTTTTCTTTTTAAAAAAAAAAGTAAAGCTGAACGATTAAATAAATTAAATTCTCCCTAGTACCACGTGAGTAATAGATTATAATAAATAAAAAATAATTTTAACGCGCAACTACGAAAAATGTACAGATATTTGAAAGGCGTCGAATCGTCTGCGAGTATTTTCTCAGAACAAAAAAAGCAAAGAGAGTAAAATTAGTCGCCGGATTGTCGAACCCAGACGCCTCGTCTCTCCTCGCGGAATGCGTTACCACTCGGCTGCGTGACCGAGAATGTAATACTATGTGCTGGATATATAATTGGATAATTTATAAATAGATCCGGTATTTACTATCATAGTATTGTGAGGGCCGAAGTGAGAGTTTAAGAAAAGGGATTATTTATTTATTTATTTATAACTAACTAACTAACTAACCATCACGCCATTTCCCCAGAGGGGTAGGCAGAGAGGATAGAACGCCACACCACTCTGTCCTGGCACACTTCCTTTGCTTCCTTCACATTCATACATCTTCTCATGCACGCACGTCGATTATTCCGACTTTTCACATGACCACTTTCAAGAATTTGTTGTACTTGATCATGCCATGTCTTTCTCGGCCTTCCTCGACTTCTACAACCAGACACATTCGCATCATAAATCTTTTTTTTTTTTTATTTATTTATTATTTATTTATTTATTTATTAACGGACATTGTCCATGTATACAATTTATAAGGTTTAAATATTACAATAAAAGAATAGTTTCAAACATTTAAAGAAAAAAGAAAGAAGCATTGACAAACATAAGGGACATCGAGACAAGATCTAAACTATTTATTTAGTGCTCGTTTAAATCGTTGTAAACTTAAACCAAAAAAGTCCAGATCCTGTCTTGAGTTAACAATACGACAAAGGCGGGTCATTGGAGAATTTAGGCCATAGTTTGTTATATGCTGATCGATGAACAGTACTTCATTGTTTCTCAATCTACGAGTCGGAATATTGAATTTTACTTGTCCCAGTAATGATGGAACATCGATGATACCATTTAGTATGCCGAACATATATATGGAGTCAATATTAGTTCTACGTTTTTGTAGACTAGAAATATTTAACATTGACTCTATTTCAGCATAAGAATAATTATCTCTAAAATTATGATTATATAAATACTTTACTTGCTTCAAAAGACAAGTATATGAATCGTGCATATAGCCAGTGACAACATGCGGACTAGAAACCATGTCTATAACACAAAAAAGTATCCAGAAATTAAAATGCACGCGACGATCCGTGGAAAGACGGATGCTCGGTGTATGTCTAAGAGACAGAGTAAGAAATGAAGAAATAAGGCGCCGAACCGGAGTCGTGGATATCATGGATCATGAAGCGAAATTGAAATGGCAGTGGGCAGGACACTCGGCGAGACAAAATGATGGCAGGTGGACACCCAGCATAATAAAGTGGAGACCGTGGGCAAACAAACGAAGTGTTGGAAGGCCACGGAAAAGATGGGTCGACGACATTGCCTCTATTGCCGGTAAAACGTGGATGGTGAAGCGGGTGATAGGAAGGAATGGAGACGTTTGGAAGAGGCTGCCATCCAGCAGTGGAGAGAATGAGGCTGAAGAAGAAGAAATATTTTCATCTTTATTTTATTTCCTTTTCCCCGCCTTCTAAAGGTGCTCTCATTTTCTTTTTTTTTATAGTATTTAATATTTTATTTATTTATTTGACAATAGGGAAATATCGCATACTACAAATACCGATAAAGTTCTGATTGTTCATGGTTTACCTCTTCGTTCTAATTCCTAAAGTGATTTTAAACAAAAATATGAAACTAATTATTAATAGATGGCGCTTTTATAATTGTTTATTAAAAAATGCCATTTTTACGATTATTTTCAGTGGAAATTTTACAAAACTTGGTTTGCGGAAACTTTACACAATGTTAATTGTAACAAATACCATAACAATATAATTTGGGTCCTTTTCACAAAATGGTGTACCAAACAAAAAAATATTTTTCTAATTTTTTGTTTTGTACACCATTTTGTGAAAAGGACCTAAATAATATTGTTATAGTACCTATTTGTTACAATCAATTCAGTGTTAAGTTTCCGCAAACCAAGTTTTCAAAATTTTTTGTGAATATAAACGTAAAAATGCAATTTTTTTATAAAAAAATTATAAAAGCGTCATCTTTTTAAAAAAATAGTGACTGGGTTTAGGTCGAGAAAAATCTGAAATTTTCCTAGAACACATTCTTAAATAATCAATGGTATAAATTAATATTGAATAATTGTATAGTAAATTAACTAGTAGGTAGTAAATATTATTGTTTATTTTGCATAAAAATGTCTGCCTTAAAACAGGTTGTACCTAGTTAGGCGGACTAGACATGATCCAGAGAAATCTATTACCTAAGTGTGTATGTAGTAGATAATGTAATTGTTATTTTTGTTAATAAAATATGATTGTTATTATTATTATTAAAGAATAGTTTCATATTTTCGTTTAAAATCACCTTAAAGCACTCTCTTAATACCCATCCACAATTCCTCTTTCTTCTCTAATTCATATAGTGTCCATGCGGCTCGACTGTGGAATCATCTCCCATCCACCATCAAAGATGTTACTACAGAATCTGTTTAAATCACGTCTGAAAAAACATCTCATTTCTCTTTCTTAATCTCTCTTTTCCTCTTTATTCGTTTTTCCCATTGAGTAATAGTATTGATTTAGGTAATTTTTACACAAATACAACTATTTATATTTTTGTAAATCTTTAGCATTTTTATTTTCTATTGAATTTGTTTTATTTTATTTTATTTGGGAAATCAACAGTTCTACATACATATTTTTAGTAAACAAACAGATATGGTGTATAAACTCAAAACTAATAACAGATTTCCACACAGTACTCGTATACAAAGTTAGTAAAGAAAATATATTACATATCAAATAAATACATACAATTTTGCGATTTGAATTACAAAATGAAACTTTTATTTTATAGGTTGGTTGCAAGGGATTGCCATTTGCAATAAACCCGCCAATGTAAAAAAAAGATGAAAAAATTAAAATATATAAAATGGATTTAGAATAATTAACTCTTCAGGCCCGTTGGGTCAAAAAACTACGTGCGTGGCGGTGTTAGGTCAAATAAGACCCAGATTTAAATGTCACCTTTTGCCATTTTTGTGTATTTTAAAATATTATTATTTTATCGCAATATACTATAAATCATGATAAAATTTTGAATTTATTTTTCATGATTTAGTTAAGGCAAATGATGTATCGATCATTTGCAATGGACTTAATCGGACCCATTCCCGGTAAGTATAAGTTTATTGTATTATCTAAATCAATATGAATATTCTGGACAAAGGTTTTCTTATATAACTTTGAAAAAGAAATTATAAAAAAAATATGTCCCTAGAAAAACGCCACATGTTTGGCATTGATAATTGTGACGTCAAGATTTTAGACGATGTTGTATAAAAATTTATACGGTTAGGAATAAAGTTTAAAATTAACATGAATCGTGACGTATCGGGGGCGTGGGCAATGCAATTACTATTTTTGAGGGAATTCAAAGTTTCAAATTTAAATTTATTTTTTATGCTGTTAATAAGTAGCAAAAAAAGTCTGCATTTCATTACGGGATGTTTAACCTCCCGATTTAACCTATAAGAAGTAAATGTGGAGAAAGCAGGTAGCGGCTAAACTGCCGATATGTACAGAAAAATAGATCTATACTATCTGCAGAAGCCGTTATTCAGCAAGCGAATTATCATATTAATGGATTAATTCTGACTTGCATTTTATGGCTTCTGGGTGCGAAAAACCGTGGATAAGATCTCAATCTATTATTTTTATTGGGAACTTAAAATGATTAATAATAATATAATATTTATTTTGTTAGTTTTTTCTCTTACGTATTTACTCAGTGCCATTTGCCTATAAGCTCGCCAATGTAAAATGAAAGTCAAAAATATTTTGAGTTTATCCAAAATTTTGTAGACAAGAACTGGATTCATCTCCCTTGGGAGTAATTAATATTAATATATTAAAACAGAGATGAAAAACATTTTAATTCATTTAAAATGTCACCCACACCAATAAAGATTTTGGCTCTTTTACTTCATTGACATCAACAGATGGAAGAATTGACGGAATACAGATGTTCAAATATGGGCAGAATGGTGAATGTTACAAAGTATGTAAAGTGACCACTTAAAGCAGTCAATGACAGCTCATTATCCCTGTAAACGCCTAGACTTGGAAATTGGAGACTCAGGTCCAGTCACTAAACTCTAGGTTGAGAAAGCTGTGCCATCTATTCTGCTTTCTTAGACATTCTGGATATTAGCACTCTCAGAAGTGTGTATTTTGCTCTGTTTCGATCCACTGTAAAGCTAGGGTTTCCTAAGACAGCGGTGCCCGTATCTTAACGGCCGTAGTGAACGGTGATGCGGTGGACAGCCGTCGTAGTGGTGACTAGAGAGTGGTTTTATTTTTTAACGGTGTTATCAACACCATTTTTATAGGAAACCACTCTCTAGTCACCATTACGACGACTGTCAACCGCATTAATGTTCACTACGGCCGTTAAAATACGGGCACCGCTGTCCTAGGAAACCCGAGCTTAACCTATGGAATAGTTGGCTGGGGAGGTTATGCGGAATCCACCTTAAAGCCTCTCATAATTTTACAGAAATTATTATGGAGAATAATATTCCGACGCCCTCCAACATACCCGTCAGAACAGTTGTTCCAATACATGAAGGTGCTGGATATGAGACAACTGTACCTGAAAGAAGCACTTAGACACTTCTGGTCAAACAATAAGGAGAGGTCTCAGCAAGATGTTCGTACGAGGTGTTCCCAAAGCACAAATTATGTCATACCCAAAACCCGTAGAGTGGTCAATATTTTGGAAGAGCTTAAGCTCTCAAGGACAAAAACTATTTTCAAGAAAGGAGTTAAGGACTGGATTTTTTTAGTGGGAGGGATTTGATTGAGGATCTCCGTGATGAATTACCGAAAGTTTGAATTTACTATTTACCAAATTTATGTTTCATATATTTGAATTTTTATTGTTTTTATTATTGTTGTGTTTCTGATCCTAATAAATTTGTGCTGATGTACTCGTGGGTCTGTGTCAACTAATTGCTCGTCCCAACTTAACACGGGACTTTTAGTCCCATGGAGTTGGAACTTATGTCTCAACTAATGTGTAATAAACTGTCTCTAAGCGAATCATTAAATTAATTCCCTACTTTCAAATGAGCTTCATCTCTGTTTAAAAGACGAATAAAAATAAAATTCGAGTCCCTCTCTGGCTGCGTAGTAAAGGTCATTCGCGCTTTCGACATTCGTAGTACATTCTTGCTGGTCTGATAATGCGTCTGGACATATGGGTCACTCTACGGCAAGGGTAAGCAGAGCAGTAATGGATGATTAGCACTGTTAATACATGAATCTTGCTTTAGCAAAAGCTAATTGCTAAACAACAACCTTTTTTTTCGCTTTAATCCGTCAGCGCTTAAAATCTTCTTGGGTTATCCCCGATCACGGGACTACGCAGTCTTTATCAGGTCATGGTAAATTTAATGACAAATGATTTGTTTTTATTATAGTTGATTCCCCTTCGTGCTGCTGCGGATGCCTTAATCATTCTTCTGAACACATCCCGTGGTCTTGTCCTTTTCCCCTCAATGATTGCCGAATGAAACTTCTCGCTACTATCCGTGGCCCTGTTATAGGCCCTTCGGATATACAGATCTAAAATTCTGGATCTTGGAATTCTTCCGAAAAGAATTTCAAGGATTTTAAAAAGTTTTGTAATCATTTTAATCCCAGTCAGTGAAGAATTCACTTCCCTCTTTTCTCATCCCAATGAAAAACATATTATGTGCTTCTGGATTATCTTCTTTCAGCATAAAGATGCTAAGGCTACCATATTACAGAGAGCTCTTTCGGACAGCTTTTCTCGTTCGGAAACGTGAAAAGTTTTTCTGTGTATGTGGGCAACGCCAAGGAGACTTATGTCCTCAGATGCTGTGTGCGGTATGTGGTGGACAAGATGCTTAGCAAAATATAAACTTCACAACCCTTGCGCTCCAAAATATCTTCCTTAAAATTTCGTTTACTTTTCTGGTCTTGGTCTTCCGCTTTGCTCTTCTCAGGAGAGAACGCTTTCCATTCCTTGGCATAGCAGCTTACCCACCACATACCGCACAACGCATCTGAGGACATAAGTCTCCTTGGCGGTGCCCACATACACGGAAAATTTGCTCGTTGTCAAACGAGAAAAGCTGCCCGAAGGAGCTCTCTGAAATCTGGTAGCCTTAGCATCTTTGTGCTGAAAGAAAGCAATCCAGAAGTACATAATATGTACTTCATTGGATTGAGAAGAGAGGGAAGTGAATTCTTCACTGACTGGGATTAAACTGATTGGACATGATCAATTCACCGAAATGAATACAAAACTTTTTGAAAGCCTTGAAATTCTTTTTAGAAGCCACCAGATCTGTATATCCGACAGGACCTATAACAGTGCCACGGATAGTAGCGAGAAGCTCCATTCGGTAATCATAGAGAAGGGGAAAGGGACAAGACCACATAGACAAGATCCTTGACACAGCACGTCATTTTTCAGCTATTCCTTTTCGTCTAAGCTGCTAGACTTTGAAATGAGCTACCCCTTCATATAAAAAATGAACCTTTTCTGGCCACCTTCAAGAAATGCCCGAAAAATTACTACATATTTACAGAATCCTAAACTCCCTGTATTTAACTGCTGTTTTTAAGTATATGAAACTAAGTTTCACTCACAATACGTATGTTTTTAATTACCCCCTGTGATCCTAAACCCTCGACTTATATCTAGACAGTTAACCTGAACCCTGAAAAGTAAAAAAAGATGTTGGAAGGAGAGTGAATGCGGGCAGCAAAATGAACGACGCACTAAGCACAGTAATTGCTAATAAAAAAATGTCATTCGAAGCTAAACTGGCAGTGCACAACGGAGTTTGAAACTGGCAGAGGAAGGATTAAAGCCGAGTGAACGCGGTCAAAATGCAATCTCTTAGACCAATGGGGGGAAAATCAATGCATGACAGGGTTACGAATGATGAAATCAGGCAAGAGTGTAAATTTAAGTCAGGTATAATTGATAAGATATGGAAAAGGTCTCTGAAATGATTTGATCATGTAGAAAGAATGGATGACGAAAGAATAGTAAAACAAGTATGCATGGCGTAAATGAACGGTAACGTAAGACGACGACGACCAAGGAAGACTTGGCATGATCAGATAAACCAAAATCTTAAGTCTGGTAATGTCAAAAACAGGCAGAACCGAAGGGAATGTATGACAAGATGTATGATCAAGATATTAACAATAAGAAAAATCGCGTGTTTTAATGCATTCAAACCGTCAATAACTGGATGTCATCAAACAGACTTAAACTCAATCAATCTAAAACTGAGCTTCCATTGACAGTGACAAAAAAGCGACACCTCTTAGACCGATCTCCAATTTCAATCACAGGTTGTGATCTTAACCCTAGTATAAACTTGGTCATATATAGTCATATCTTAGTCTCTAGTATCATACATGGTCAATATAGTGCAGGCAATTGGTAAAATAAACCAAAGTAGGGAACAAAATGCCGAACACTCCTCTAGTGGAACGGCAGGCCTGTTGACTGCTGCCAACAGGCCGGCTTCTCCTGAAGAGTTTTAAGTGGTTTCCTCTCCACATGAGCAAATGCTGAGAAGTTCCCGATTGGTCCACATAAGTATATACCTCCCGATCCTGAGAGTTTAGATAAATTTAAAGGAATTGAATTGAAGTAAAATCCACATTTTTATAAATAAACCTTGTGTATTATAAGCAAGGTAAATAATAAAGCAACTCCCATATAAAAAATATAAAAAAACCCCAGTATAAACAATATTTTGAGTTTGTTTTTGTAGACAAGGACTGGATTAAACTCCCTGGGGAACTGTTTATATTAACATATTACAACAGAGATGAAGAAAATTTAAGAAAAGGTAATATAGAAGTCTAGGCATCTACAGGGCTTATTACCTGTCAATAGCTGGTTTAAGTGGCCACTTTATACACTTTTTCTTAAATTTTCTTCATCTCTGTTGTAATTTGTTAATATAAACAGCTCCCCAGGGAGTTGAATCCAGTCCTTGTCTATAAAAATTTGGACAAACTCAAAATATTGTTGATAAATTACCTGGTCCATAAAGAAGTATAGAAATTGAAAAATAACATTTTCAGGCGTTGCCTAGTATGTAGATGAAATAATTCAATTAGATTAATCTCACCTGCATAAATAAGGGTTTCAGCTCTTTTACTTCACAAACATCAACAGATGAAAGAATTGAAGGAATATAGATGTTCAAATATAGGCAGAATTGTGAATGTTACACAGTGTGTAAAGTGGCCACTTAAACCAGCTATTGACAGGTGATAAGCCCTGTAGATGCCAAGACTTCTATATTACCTTTTCTTAAATGTTCTTCATCTCTGTTGTAATATGTTTTTAGTATACAATTGTAAAGCGCCCTTGAGGTGATCTTTCACAAATATGGCGCTATATAAATCAGTCCAAATATTATTATTATTATTATTATTATGAATTCCACATTCTTAATAATGATAAAAATGTGTTGAATATCTACGCAAAATGTTTGATTTGTAAGCGACTAACATTGAATAGAGAAGAATCTGTAATGACGAGGACGACCAAGGAAGACGTGGCATGATCAGATAAACCAAAATCGTAAGTCTGGTCAGGTCATGGCAGAACCGAAGGGCATTTATTACAAGATGTATGAATGTGGAAGGAGCTAGAAATGTATGCCAGGATAGACGTGTGTGGCGGTCCATTCTCTCTGCCTACCCCTACGTGCAAATGGCGTGATGGTAGTAGTAGAAGTGACATCAAGCCTGATGATGGACGCTGTAATGCGATCTAAAAAAGCGCGATAACCCAGAAAAACTTACTGTGCAAATTGCAATTTATAACATGTCTTGCTATTTTTGTTAGCATGCTAATGAAGTGAAAAAAACGGCATTAATTTTCATTAGAATGCAAAGTACAGACAGACAAGCAATTAGACGGGGCATACGTCAGTTAACTGTCTTGGACGACCAAGTGCCAAATTGGCAGACGATTTGTGGATTTGTCGTTTTTATTTGGAGCTATAAAATGTGGACATTCGACATATTATTACATCCTCTTTTTACATTATTTTAAAGTCTGCTTTTAATGCAAATATTTTTTTATCGAAACATTTTTACAAACGAAAAATATTTTTACTGTTTTTAACTAAAGTTATTAAAGTAATATTATTAACAATATTTTGAGTTTGTCCAAATTTTGTAGACAAGGACTGGATTCAACTCCCCGGGGAGCTGTTGAAATATCACAAGAGAGATGAAGAACATTTAAGAGAAGGTAATATAGAAGTCTAGGCATCTACAGGGCTTATGACCTGTCATTGGCTGGTTTAAGTGGCCACTTTACACGCTGTGTAACAAAATGAAAAAATAAGATTTTTAGGCGTTGCCTAGTATGTGGGTGAAATTTTATTTTATTTTATTTTATTATTTTATTAATAAATTTCATAAAAGGTGCATGTTTTAAAAAAAATTCTATACATATCTACCTTTACACATGTTATCATTGTCTTTCCAAAAAAGAGACTAACTCTTGTGCTTGGAGAGTGACTTAAGAGTTTATATAATTTTAAATACGAGTATATGAGAAAAAAAAAAGAGAATGTATAAAGAAAAAACATACATTCTAACTAATTACAGTTTAATGTAGTTTTTACACGTGTTAAAAAAAATTCTTTAGATTTACTTAAAATTTATTTATTGATATATTATTTTAATTGTATTTAGTTCATGGGGAAGATTTTTATAATTTTTTTACGCCTTTGAAGACAAAGCTATTTTGACCATGACTTGTGTAAAATTTAGGAATTTTAATATTATGTTGGTATTTAAGTGCCTTATTCATCTCAAATTCTTTTATTTTTCTTTTTTATAAATTTGTATAATATAATTTATTTTATAAAGAGTGTCAACTGCATAAACCCTAAATATTGTACATATAATTACCGTATTAAATGTTGAGGGTTTCTTTAGAATAACTTTAATAATTCATCTTTGTACTATTTAAAGAGGATTTGATATATTGGCGTATGAACCACCCCACCCTACAATACCATATTGTAAGAAAGATTGTACAATTGAGTAATAAGCTATTTTTAAATTATTGATTTTCAAATTATGCCTTAATCTAATAAATATGTATATACATTTTCTAATTCGTTTAACTAGTTCACTAATATGGTCTTTCCATTTTAAGTTTTGGTCTATGTATACACCAAGATATTTAATTTTATTTGTTGTATCAAGTACTAAATAATTCAATTAGATGAATCTCACCCGCATAAATAAAGGTTTCTGCCCTTAACTTCACAAACATCAACGGATGAAAGAATTGAAGGAATATAGATGTTCAAATATGGGCAGAATGGTGAATGTTACTCAGTGTGTAAAGCGGCCACTTAAATTTTCTTTATATTTTTTAATTTTTATTTACATTCTAATAAATGATAATAGTTAAGATATTAATAGAGAGCACAGACTAATAAAACATAAACTTACTCGTATTCACATTTTTATACATATACATTCACACATTGTTGAAATGCGATCCCTCAGGGGAATGTGCGGAAAAACAATGTATGATAGGTGCCCTAATGTCGAAATTAGAGCAGAATGCAAGGCTGAGTTAAGCATTATCGACAAAATTAAGAAAGGTCTTTTGCGATGGTTCGGTCATGTGGAGCGAATGAATGATGAAAGAACGGCTAAAAAGATTTATGATGCGAATGTGTCTGGTTGTAGAAGTCGAGGAAGGCCGAGAAAGACATGGCATGATCTTGATATACTTGTACAACAAATTCTTGAAAGTGGTCATGCGAAAAGTCGGAATAATCGACGTGCGTGCATGAGAAGATGTATGAATGTGAAGGAAGCAAAGGAAGTGTGCCAGGACAGAGTGGTGTGGCGTTCTATCCTCTCTGCATACCCCTCCGGGGAAATGGCGTGATGGTTAGTTAGTTAGTTTATATATATATATATACACATATATATACACATGTATATACACACACACGTACATACATACCCATGGGCATACACATACATACATTCATATAACATAGACAATTTATTTATAATGCGAAACTTCATGGTTGCCATCTGTATTTTTATTTTATTTTATTTTTATTTTATTTTATTTAGAAAACATACAGTCATACAAAATCAGTATTAAAAACAACAATTTTTTAACATAAAAAGACCAATTAAGTTTTCATAAATTAAAAAGATATAAACATTAAATGTGACAAAAAATAAAAAATAAATAAGAATTTTAAGTGAAAAAAAGATAATTGTTGACATTTGCGTTTTCCATGGAGGTAATAAATTAAAATAAATAAAAATACCGAATGTACACTCCGAGCCATCCACGCACACACATGAACGCACATATAAAACATATACAAACATATACATTACATGCGGCACATATGCATAGCATAAACCACTCAAGATGTACATTCAGCAACTATCCCAAATAATCGACCCCATGAAGAAATTTTCTGTACAAATGCAACGTGCAGTTAAAAATGTCTACATCAATACTGAGTTCGTTATAATTTCTACAGGTGCGTCTAATGAATGAATTCGAGGTATAATTGTTTTTACAAGTTGGTACATAAAAAAGGGAATTTAATCTAGTATAGCGAAGAGGACAACGGAAACCAATATTTTGTAAAAGATACGGCGAATCAACTATGTTATTGAGAATTTTGAAAAGAAAAATTAAATCATATCTAAGGCGCCTTTTTTGTAGTGATTCTATATTAAAATTGATCAAAGATGCGCTGTAATCATTTTCAATGTTACCAAAACGATATTCCAGGCTCCTTATAAATTTCTTTTGAATGTTTTCAATTTGATTAATATATACATTATATTGAGGGGACCATACTAATGAAGCGAATTCGAGTTGACTTCGCACATAAGTATAGTAAAGAAGTTTTAATGTATTTGGTGATGAGAATGGCTTGGAGATTCGTAAGATAAACCCTAGAAGTCTGTACGCCTTATCTACTATTGTATTTATGTGATCTCTAAATAAAAGCTTATCATCCATCAGTACACCCAAATCTCTCGCTTTCATTGAACGATTGACAATTTTCCCAGATAGTTTGTAGTCAAATAGTATACTTTTTTTCTTTCGAGTAAATGACATGACAAGACATTTATCAGAATTCAATAATAACTGATTGTCCTTGCAATAGCAACAGATTCTATCTAAGTCAGCTTGAAGAACTTTGCAATCATTTATTGAAGACACAATTTTAAATACTTTATTGTCATCAGCGTATAGCAAAAAATTTGAGTTTTGAATGCATAAACTTATATCATTGATATAAATAATAAAAAATAAGGGTCCAAGATGCGAACCTTGAGGGACACCTGATGGGATTGGTTTAAATGATGAATTAAATCCCTTGAGTGAGACCGATTGACTGCGGTTACTAATGTAGGAACATATCCAACGATACAGATTCCCCCGTATACCGATGTTCCAAAGCTTGCGAAGTAAGACCAAATGACTTATTTTATCAAAAGCCTTTGAATAATCCGTATATAAAACGTCTACCTGAAAACCTGCATCCATTGCATTCAAAACAATATCGGTAAATTCACAAAGATTTGATTCAACTGACCGTTTCTTATAGAATCCATGTTGATTGGGATTAATATGTGGTTTTATAACATCGAAGAGCTGATCGGTTACTATATTTTCAAGGATTTTACTAAAAATGGGAAGAAGAGAAATGGGTCGATAATTTACTACAAGACTCTTATTTCCTTTTTTATGCACAGGTGTAATATTTGCCTTTTTCCATATTTCAGGAAACGTGCCTTCCTTTATTGATAATTGAAAAAGATAAGTAAGAGGACGCGCAAGCTGTTTAATACATTTAGAAATAAAAAAAGGGTGTATGCCATCAAAGCCAGCACCCTTGCTGACTTTAAGTTTTTTGAGATATTTTGTTACCAATGACTCATTTATTTCTATAGCATTAAGATCAATTACACTATTTTCTTCGGCAGGAACACTACAACTAGATGCATTAGTTTCCAAAAATTCAGAATGGAAATATTCCGCAAAAGCATTACAAATATTCTGACCGCCAATTACCAAATTATCTTTGTAGGACATTTGAAGAGGCACATCACACCCAGCTCGCTTGGACTTGACAAAAGACCAGAAAAGTTTAGGTTCTCGGTTAATGTTATATTCAGCAGTTGTGATAAAATGTAGGTAACATTCCTTATTCGTGCGTTTTTGTCTTTCCCTCAGCAAAGAAAAAGTATGATAATCAGACGCTTGAGAGTACTTTTTCCATTTTTTGTGAAATTTTTTTTTTTCTGAAATTAACTTTATTAGCGGTCGAGTGTACCATGGAGGATATCGGCAATTATTATTTGTGAGACGCTTGGGAACAAAATTGTTTATAACTCCATTTAGAACAACGTAAAATTGCTGGGTTGCGTCTTCCATGTTCAGATTAGACAAAGTATCGAACCAATTAATATCATCTAAATGGGCACAAACATCATCGTAGTTTGCCTTATGAAATAAACGAACAAATCTTTGATTATCGGGAAGAATTTTGAATTGTAAATTGAGCAAAATTACAAGAGTCTTATGATGGGCGTCTTCCAGTGTTAATGGGGATACACATTCGGTGACTACGCAGTCAAAGTTGGAGATAACTAGATCTAGAATACGGCCACGAGTATTGGCATGCGAATTGAACTGGTAGAAGTTATTAAATGACATAAAATTACATAGAGACTTGCTAAGTGGATCATCCTTAGGATCGAGGGTGCAGTGAGTAAAACTGGGATTCGAAAGCCAGGCAGCATTAGATATATTGAAATCACCAATAATCAGGAAAATTTCATTAGGGGACGTTAAGAGTGTATCGGAAACTTTGTCAAAAAACTCGGATATCACTCGCAAATGTGAATTTCCATGAGGAAAGTAGGAACAGAACATATTTAAGGTTTTGTGATGTGTGATTGTGTTTACTTTAATCCAAATAACTTCCGCCGTTAGGTCCCAAGAATCTACTACAGAACTACAAAACATTTTTTTGACAGCTATAAGCACGCCTCCACCGAGAGTCTGTTGTGTTTTCTCATAATCACGGTCTCTTCGAAATACGTTATATCTACTATCAAAAATTTCGCTATCATTGATACTTGGAAGGAGCCATGTTTCAGATAAAAAAATCATATCATAATCATTAATCAAGACGTTATTTAAAAAATCATGAGTTTTGGAGCGAATGCCGCGTACGTTTTGGTAGTAAATAGATAGACTATTTATGGGATTAGCGCCTGAGAATATTAAAATATTTCAACCTATTAAACAATAAACTTAAAATACACCAGTAAAATTGATTTAAATTATATTGGACGCACCTGTAAAATGAGTCTCTATATATCAATGCAGTCACTAAAGGCAAGTAGTTCGCTAAATTATACACATTAAAAAAGTTGAAAATAGTACAAAGAAAAGGTAAAAACAAAAAATAAGGAAAACAAGAAATAACACTAGTCAGCTGCTTCAAAAGTCATATTATTTTTTCAAGATCAGCGTCTGATGAGATTTTGGATATGGGTGATCCTTCATTTTTCCTAAGGAATATGTTGCCATTTTTCACCCAAAGGAATGCGTACTCTTTATCTATTTTCAACTGCCTCGCTTTACGCAGTAAAAGCTTGTTTGCGGGTGTAAGATGCTCGTTAATGAAAATCCGGCTTGCTTCTCCAGATATTCCAACGTCCGCGGATAACAATTTTTTATGTCTGCGTGCTGCAGTTATAATCGTGTCCTTAAGTTCTCTTCTGATCAAATGTATTATGATATTAGGTTTATCGCGAGAACTGGATCCTGCCGTTGGCCAAGGTTGAACACGGTGAATAGACGTAATTTCTTCTTTTTTGATATTAACTCCAATTTTTTCTGCAATCTTAGAGAATGTGTGTATTAAATTCTCATTTCTGTCAAAAGGCACTCCACTTATTTCAACATTGGAAGCCCTGTCCCACTGCTCTCGTCGTTGCTGATGAAGTTCCAGAACATTGCATTTATCAATCAAGTTTTCAATTTTTGCTTCCATTAATTTTATTTTAGTATTATTCTTTTTAACGCTGTCTTTAGTCGCCTCGACCTCCCCAGATAAATAATTTATTGAGCTTTCCATATCTTTAATGGTTTTATTTAATGATTCAAAATTTTTATTACTTTTTTCTCCCTGCTCATTAAGCTTCAATAATATATCATTCTTTAGTGATTCAAATTTTTTATCAATGTATTCAATCATATAATGATTTATTTCACCTGATTGCTGCTTACTCCTTGTAGTCATTGTAGAATTATATTATGCACCCTCTTTTTATATGTATTCAATTTTTATAAATATTTTTTATAGTATGTTTTGTATAATTTATTTAGTTAGTATCTGACTTTTAAATATGCCTTTCAACAATAAATATAAATCTTGAGTAGGTTAAATCCGATTCATTCAATTAAATGTTTTTTTTTTTAAAACTTAAATGTTTTGAAATTCAAGTGTTTTTATTTTGATAACTTAGTATTGTCACCATTCGTTAGATACAAGCACTTAGCACAGAAGTATTTGCAGAATATAAACACAAAACGACTTTAGATGTGAATTGTTTACACATAACACCGAAATAACGTTTGTGCGTATTTTACACTAAGCACTTTATAATCTCACAATGTTTATTTGTCAAAATGTTGAGTAATTATTTGATTTTTGTTAATTTATATGGACAGCGAAAATTTGTGTCACAGTTAATGTGGATGGTTATTGTTGTATCTCGATCTATAAATGTTTTCAGCCAGGCGACAGAATTGAAAACAATATAAAAAAATTACATTTGTTGTATTTTACCGGCACCTTTACGATTTAATCACATCCGTCCAGAACAGAGCATCGTACATTACAGAAGTGAGAGAGGAGGACTATATATATTTTTAAATTATTCTTTATTTTCATATTTAACTTTTGACATCCAGTAAGAATCTCCAATCCGTGGCTCCCTACGACCAATGTCATGAAAAGCAATGCTTTGCTATTGCTAGATTTGAGTTCTTGCTAAATAGATTAAATGAACACAATCGAAAGTTTGATAACAATTATTGTATTTAGTCCAAATTCGATATGTACGTTTACATTATTATTTTTGTGTTTCGCTTACGATAAATAGTGAGGACAGAGAATTTTGTTTGTTGAGAAGTTTCGCTGTACCGTTTTCCGCACCTCAAAACTGAACCGATTTTGTTGTGTTTTTAGACAGAGTATCAGAATGAAATTTTCTGTAGCGGTATGTTTCGCGTTTTCCAAAAATAGTTATATTTGTATACCGTGCGCCGTGCGCCCGAAGACAGCAGATAAACCTGTGTTTTTTATGGATTTGGATGATTCTAGTTCTCAAAGTAAACTATTTATCAAAAAACGAAGTAAAATAGGGACACGCCATCAGTAAATTTCTATTATGGGTAAAAAGGTTTGAGGCATCTAGTGGGGTACCCCAAGGCTCCCACCTGGGACCAGTACTGTTTTCTTTGTTTGTTAACGACATTGTGTCGATATTTGAGAAGGTAGACATTCTTCTCTTTACCGACGATCTTAAAATTTCAAAAACTGTTACCTCTGATACCGATTGTGGAGCTCTTCAGTCTAATTTGGTAAGGCAGTACAACTGGTGCCAGAAAAATGAACTTTACTTAAATGACGACAAGTGTTGTGTAATGTCATTTACAAGAAGTAAAAAACCCATAATATTCGATTACAACATTAATAATATCAATCTGGGAAAAGTTACACAAATAAAGGATTTGGGGATAGTTTTTGACGAAAAATCGACATTTATTCCTCACATTGATACCATCACTAATAAGGCAATGAAATGTCTTGGATATTTGCAGCGAACTGTAAAAGATTTTAATTACATCACTACCCTCAAAGTGCTATTTACCGCCTTGGTTAGAAGTAATTTAGAATTCATTTCAACAATTTGGTCACCTTATTACAATGTTCATATTTTAAAGTTAGAAAGAGTACAACGTAAATTTCTTAGATTCATCAATTACAAACTTAATATACCCACTGAAAATATTGATTACGATAATTTATTATGTACACTAAATATGTCAACTCTTTGGAAAAGAAGAATTATAAATGATTTATTAAATTTATATAAAATAGCAAATGGCGTATTTGACGTCCCGGAATTAACTAGTGTTATCGGCTTAAAAGTACCAGTTCGAAATACTCGGCAGCTAACGTTATTTTTTTAATCTCCTGGCAGTCACAATTGTTATTACAATTCACCAATACCTAGACTACACCGACCAGCGGCCAGCGGCTAGGTAACGAGTATGGTGAAGTTGATATATTTCGTCTGTCTTTATATAAATATAGGTTAAGTATTCAAAAGGTTATAAATTAATTTGTATAAAATTTCTTAATATTGTTCTTTATTTACTATTTTGTTTTCTCATGTATCTCCATAATAATGTATAAACTTATATGTATGTATATGTATGTGTGTATGTTTTCATATGTAAATTTATTAAATATTTTTCTATGTCCCCATATATACCTATGTTGGTACATTTCCTGATTTTTACTTATTATTGCATCTATTAGCTTTTCTTATGTTATCTTTAATGTTAACTAAATTTACATACTTATGTTTCACTGCTGCACTTGAATGTAATTTCTAATATATGTAAAAGCCCGTAGGGCGTGTAAATTAATAAAAAAGAGCTCTGCGCTAGTTTGGACATGTAGAGCGAATAGGCAACGAAAGAACGGCTAAAAATATTTACAATGCGAATGTTCATGTATGCAGAAATAGAGTAAGACCGAGAAAGACATGGCATGACCAAATCCAACAAATGCGAAGATGGACATGGTAAAAGTCGGAATAATCGGCGCGCGCGCATGAGAAGATCTATGAATTTAGAGGAAGCGAGATCTGAATGCAAAGATAGAGTGATGTGGCGTTATATCCTCTCTGCCTACCCTGGAGAAGCGGGGTGATAGTTTGTTGTTATTGTAAAAAAACCATTTCACTAGTACCATAATGCAGAGAGAAAATACGTGAATACGTTTGTATGAAGAAAAGTCCGACCACGTTTCATGGAACATGGCTGGTGCCATTTTTATGCATAAAACTTTGAATAACATGATATATTGCCCTAAGATTCTGTCACTTATTAATTTTAGAGTCCCATTGAGGGGAGACCATCCACCCGCAGCTGTTATAGAGTCCTGAGGGACTCTCTGTCAGCTGCGCATAGAGGAAAGTTATTATAAATATTCCTAAGGAATACAAACTCTATGAAGATTAAGGAGGGGGGAGGAGGACGTATGGACAGAGGCCAACACGTCGTCCCCACCCCTCAGGATCCCCTCAATGCCTCTGTTTTTTTTTATTCAAAAAAATATGTTAACAAATAATTTACATAAATAAACATATACAAAAACATTTTCTTAAAAACTATAGTAACATAACAAACATAACTTACACAAAACATAAGTAAAAACACGGATATTTACATTAAGAGAACGACGTTGGATAAAGAAGGACTCCCTGGGTGGTCAGAGGCAGAGGATCCGAATACCACCCCCGTAAGGGGAGGACAAAACAAAATAACGTGTGCGTTCCGCTCGGAAGGAAGCACAGACCCAACTGAATGAGCATCCTACGGGAACAGTTGCCTGTCCAATTTTAGAGTCCCAGTAACGCAGACCAGAAACCAATCTCTTTTTAAAATTTCTAAATGTTCAACTAAATCTTACAAAATTCATTTGTAAATAGAACCTGCCATATGTGTAATCAGAAATTAAATTGTATTGATATTAATAACATATCTTTAACTTCCCTTAAAAGTGAAACTTCCAAAAATAATTCAAGTTATGATGTTACGCCTTGAATCCGCAGCCTATATTATGCAGGTTATGTGCAGTTCTGTATGTAGGCACATAATAAATGAACACTGTATGGTCAAATAGTCAATGGACAAAACACATAGACGGACTCACTAAAGTAATGGCATCACTACATAGCCTCTTCTACAAAATTAAAGATTTTATATCAAGAAAGGAAAAAATTATGATGTACGAAGCCTATGTCAAAAGTAAATTGAGTTACATGATCGCCTTCTGGGGAACTGGTAACAAGACAGACATAACAAGAATACAAAGACAACAAAATAAAATTCTTAAACTAACATACAACCTACCCTACCTGACCTCTACGACTGAACTGTACAAAAAAACACACCAGTTTGACATAAACTACTTGACTAAAATTGAGACCTTAAAAATTGTGCACAAAATAACACTGGGAAACATACAAGACGACGACATAATATTAGTCAAAAATGCTGACATACATAAATATAACACCAGACAACAAAAACACTATCATATTGAAAAAGCAAAGACAAACACAGGACAGTCAAAAATACTACATAATGGACTTAAACACTACAACGACCTACCTTACTACTTGAAAACTTTTAATGGAGACAAATTTAAAATCAATCTGAAAAAGCACATGATGACTGAACTAACTAGACTAGACGAGACATAAAATGACTAGACAATATTAAATTTCTAATGTAACCCTAACGGGTTTTTTAAAATTGTAAATAAATAAAAAAAAAAAAAAAAAAAACTTTAGTTGTATTATTCATAATAATGTGCAACTGTGTGACCAATATTAATTGACATTTCTAGTAATATTATAAGTTTTGTATGATTAGTTATTTTATGTAATGTATAATTTTTATGTGACAACATTTACAATAACAATATTATGTGGAAGCCTCTAATTGGACTTTATGATATGTATTTATGGTATAATTGATTCTTATAAATGCATAAATGTCTGTTGGCTTTCCAATGAAATAAAATAAAATAAAATAAAAAGAAATAAATGGAAATAAATTATGAGGAATTTGGGGAAATACTCTGATTGTGATCCATAAAAAATGAATATAATTTGTAAACATTACAAAAACAGCTTTTTATATCCACAAAAAAATAACTCCCATCCATTTTTTTTTGTATACGCATTCTCGGCGAATGCAACCCTGGTGATAGATAAAAAAAATATTTACGCTCCTTACTTTTTTTGTACTTAATAAATTGAAGATTTTATGAGCTGTAAACTTTCTCGTGGCGAAGATGTACATTTATCTGAAAACCGCACGCAAATCGGTCCGGTAGTAATTGAGTCCACCGAGGACAACCATTCGAACATTGCCTTTATAGAATAAGATAGAAGAAAATCGTTTAGTAAAACATGGGTATAAAGTGTTTATCCCGTTTCATTTGGTTTCCCATATTGATCTGGTCAGAGGTATTCCTTTGGAGTGGACTCATGACGAGATAATAAAAAAAAATTACCAAATGACACTGGAAACATTATTAAATCTCGCAGACTGTCGAGGTAGGTGACTTCGCCTGTTGATCAAATACTTTCATTAATATTTTGTTCTAACCTTTCAAGGGCAGATTCTACCATATAAGATTTTCGCCTTTTTTTTATTTTTTATTTATTTAAATCTTAAAGTAGGGCACACATATCATATCATACATATTGTTATGTGTGTTCTAATAATAACATTGCAAATATATTTAATTTATAAATTGTTTATCACATATGTCTTGACCATTATTTTAAATTTTGATATGTTTTTTTCTTCATAAATATTTTTTTCCATTTCGTAATACTTTTTAATTGCTTTAAATAAAATTGAATTTTGTGACTTTGCCTTTTTCCTAAATGGAAGTCTAATTTTGTTCTTTTCTCTAGTATTGTAATCGTGTTCATGCTGGTTCCGATCAATTTTTTTCCAAAATTCTGTTTTTTTATTAGAGTTTATAATTTTATGAACAAATATCATTGTATTGTAAAATATTCTTTGTATATATTAATAATTTCATTTCATTTACCATCGACTTTACCCTCGTATATCTGTTTTTTTTCAAAATGATTCTTAAGGCTTTATTTTGTAATACAGTTAGTTTATCTATGTTTTCTTTGTTTGATAAAAATAAAATGCTACTACAGTAGTTAACGTGTGGTTCAATAATTGCTTTGTAAATAGTTTTGCAGGAGTCCTTATCAATAAATCTTCTGATCCTTCCCAAAATTGATATTTTTTTTGCAATCTTATTTATTACCATCTTAGCGTTTTGGTGAAATGTAAGTTTTGAATCCAACATTACACCTAAATATTTAATTTCAGTGACTTCATTAAGTTTTTCATTTTCTATTACAATTGATGGTGTAATTTCTATTCTTTTGTTTCCTATATTCATATATTTAGTTTTGTTAACATTTAATTTTAATTTATTAATTTTTAGCCACAGTGATACACTATTAAGATCATGATTTAGTCTGTCCATAATTGTTTTATAATTTTCTCCCGATATATATATTAAGGCATCGTCTGCAAAGAGTCTTATTTTTGAATATTTTAATGTTTCGACAATATCATTTATGTATATAATAAACAAAACCGGTCCGAGAACCGATCCTTGTGGTATATTATTCGGCAATATTCATATAATAACTTTGCTGTTACAATAATGAGACAAAAATGTTTTTTTGTGCGCGGTAAAAATTAGAGCATTCAATTGTACTTGTTAAAAAAAATAATAAAAACAAAATACTTTGAACGACGTCACTGGTTCATATGAATCCACCAATGAGAAGAGAGTTGTGAAAGATATCCGGTTTGCTTACCGTAAACGAATCAAACGCCAGAACTAACAGAGAATAAGCTGAAGAGAACCTCTGACGTCACACGCGGACTTCTTTCAGAACTACGAAACTTCAAAAAATCATAGCGCTGATAAAACGATATATGAAAATTAAAGTAGCCACTTTACGCTCTACAAGTATTGATCTGAATCACTCCCTAGAGTGGAACTTCATCCTATCTACAAACATTTGGACATACTCAAAACATTGTAGAATTAACTAACTGTAGGGTAAATAAAGAAGTATAAAAATTGGAAAATTGCTTCCAGGCGTTGCCTAGTAGGTGAATTGGTTCAGCCGGATGAATCTCACCCCACATGATAATGGTTTCAGCTCTTTTACTTCACAAAAGTCAACAGATAGAAGAGTTGGAGAAATGTGGATGTTTAAACAGAGGCAGAATGATGAATGTGACAAGGTGTGTAAAGTGGCCACTTTAACCAGCCAATGACAGGTCATAAGTTGTGTAAATGCCTAGACTTCCATATTCCTTTCTCAAAAACTTTCGCAACAAATAATGATTTTAATATTAATAATATTAACATATTACAACAGAGATGAAAAACATTTTTGAGAAGGTAATATAGAAGTTTAGACATCTACAGTGCTTATGACCTGTCATGAGTTGTTTTTTTTTATTTTTTTTTTATTTTTAATATTTGTGACGATATACTCGTCTATGTCAACTAATTATTTGTCCCAATTCAACACAGGACTTTTAGTCCCATGGAGTTGGGACTTATGTCTCAAAAAATGTGTAATAAAATACTTATAAGTAAATAAATAAATAAAGCGTTTGCCGCTAAATAGCCGACAAATTGTACTGACACGCGGTTTCGGCTAATAGATTTTATTCCCCTACGAGGAATGATATTGTTAATTTTAAGCAAATGCATGAGTTAACTTAGTTCAAAATTGAGATAAAGCCGAGCTTAAAAGTCGTCCCCTAAGGAAAGAGAATAACCAGCGGAGGGAGCAAGTATTGTCACGTCATATAACGTCGATTTTGACAAACAAAACAAGCACTACTGTAAAAAGCACGGTACTGTAAGTTCTATTCAGTATGTCGCTCCCTTCCGCATACGCATCACCTTTGTTTATCGTTTCACTATACGCCCGACTAAGTGAGCAGAACGGAGACAGGAGATAACTCACGAATTGTAACATATTAAAAAGACGTTTTTTGACATTAAAATAGCTATATTAAACAAGTATTGATTAAGATAAGAACATTACTTACCGGTAAAAGGTTATAGCATCGCTTCTCCAGATCGATTTGTGCAGTATCTTAGCGTACGTATGGGCATTTTAGTAATTGCGAGGAGAAAAGTAGGCAGTGAACGCTCGTAAATGACTATAGTCCTCAAAATATAGCTCGATTAGAATGACAGCTGTCAGCACAAGTGACGATATAACTTTGTAGTGACGTCTAAGAAGTGATTTATATTGACACACGAAAAATAATTCGTATCTGGCGTGTTAATTTATTTTTATTATACAATGCTTGACATATAAACCAACACAAATATATAATAAAAGCTTTAAAACTAAAAAAAACAAACTAAAATAAATCTAATTATTAACGACATTCTTACAAGGTTACAACATTTTGCAAAAACGTTAGAGATGGGACAAATTGATCGAATAAAAAAATAATTTATTTCTTATTGTTCATGAAAAAAATATTTACTGTCTTATTTTTTAGTAAATAATTGTCTTAAACACATAAAAGGCTTGTTTTTGCGTTTTGATATCAATTTTTGGAAACGTAGTTTCATGTTTGCATAAAAAACTGATCAAATCTATTTGATCGGTACATGATCAGTGATCAGTAATTTTCCATCACTAGCGACCTTAGTTTGGCAGCTGTCATTTTAATCAAGCTATATTTTAAGGACTATAAAGTCCGTTCTTCCAAACATATTGGCCGCAGGTTGAGGTAACATATTTCTAGCGCTCCTGTTTACTCTAGTATACCTCAATGAAGTTTGATGAAATTTTAAGAGAAAGATGAGTTAGAAAGAACATTATTTTTGACAAAAACACAGAAAGGTATACTGCCTTTCTCTGTATATTTGTTAATTATAATATCTAATGAGTCTTAGGATGAAAGTTGGTTTGACGCTTATTTGAAACATCTTTGACAGAATCGTTTTTGCATATTTTTCTTAGTTAATTTGGTAAAATTGTGAAATGATATTGGGAAAGTGTTTGATGAAGATGTACATAGGATGTCAGGAGATTCCTAACGACACGTTTTGATTATCTCTATATTATCAGGAAATGAAATAATATGAAACTAAGAAATCTTATCCCAAAGGAAAAAAAAACAACAAAAATTATTGTTACAATTTACTACTGGAAATGAACATTTCAGTAGTATGAAATTTAAAACATAAGTTAAGTTAAAAATAATAAGATAAGGATAGATTTGGCATACCTGGGAAGTACTCCTTGACCAGCAACCCTTAAAAAACTAAATAAACTTTGAAAACAATCACTAAAACACACTAATATTACAAAATTACTGGAGGTAAACAGTGAACGAACTGACAATCACAACTGTCAAAACTCAATTCGGTTCATATTGGAGGTAAATCCATAGGTTAAACGTCTGGTTTAAAATATGCAGTTTTTATTTATTTACTCAAAAATTTTCTTTACATCGAAATACATCGAATAATATACAAATGATAATTTTACATTAAAAAAAATAAATAAAAAACACTGAATAACTTAATGTATACGGCATAGAATTAAGAATAGTCCAGAAGGAGCGTAGACTCATATTTGAATACACCGGACTGTGTCCAATAATTCCCCCTCTTAGAGACACTTTCGCCGCGCGCATACTTGAAGTCACCGCGTTATATTGCCAGATCGCGAAAAATATAACCATAACATAAATGTAAGGTAAAAAAGCAATTTGTTATTTTTTCTAAAATTTCATTGTGCACTCAGAAATATTGATTGACACAACAGAGTAGAAAGGGTCATTTTTTAAATTATAATATTTAATTTTAAGGTCCATTTTTGACGAGTTGTAAAACATTCACTATTAGAAAATAGAATCAAGTTGGGGTAGAGTGGGATTCGAACCACGGACCTTTCGTCTGTGAGTCCGAGACGCTAGCCACGGGACCACAACCCGATTTAATAAGAGTAATTGAATTAATGAACTTTGAACTTAATATGTAAAACAAATTTTATTTTACATGAAACGGATATTTGAAAATCATTTTAAATAATATTTTATGTTTTAAAGATAATGTCGGCCAAATGTCCACCACGGCGTTGTTTAATCCGAGGTTCAATTTTCATTATTTCTCTCATAATATGAGCAAAGTAGGGTAAAATATTTACTACTCTGGCAACAATATAAAATTATTAAAAAAAAACAAATAAAACAACTTTGTTTTTAACCACTAATTTTATTTTTCACCGACCGATTTCAAAGCAAACAAGCTTCTTCGTCAAGGTTGATACGTAAGTGTTTATCCAACCGGATGGATCTTTTTTGTTTAAATATAAATGAGATATTCTCTATAGATTTTTACAATAAATTCAAAAAAGATCCAAAGTGAGTTGGACCTTTTTTGCATATATACGTCCAATATCGAAATAGTATATTCTAGCATGCAACCCTGTCAAATAAGGGTGAATGAAGTGATGTTTTTCTTCAGAAATATCGAGTTTAAAATCTTCCGATACCAATCAATGAGCACTCCAAACATTGGTTTGGTCCTCTCTGTAATTTGGAGCCCCCTTACCGAAAAAGGGCTCGGGATCGAGATTTCCCCGAGTGGTTGACTGTACGAGGAGGGGTTGTTCAACTCGTCGCCACAGCAACAGACGGGCGTACACCCAGCCTAAAAGAAAGAGTAAAGTTCTTAAACGGGAATTCAAGAACTGTTTACTCATGATTCGAGATTAATGAAATTTTCAAGAGATTTAGAAGTTTTTGGGAAGAATCAATATAAGTGCGCTTCGTTGTGTAGTGGTTGGCGCGTTCGCCTACCATACTTGAGGTCCTGGGTTCGATTCCCGCTAGGGTGGAAGTGAAATATTGTTTTTTTACACTGAAGGACCGCTGTCCTACACTTTTATTTATTTTTTTATACTTCCCTTTGTCTCTACCTTGTAGAGGATAAGGGTTGGTTTTAGAGCGACAGTGAAAGGGACATTGACAGTTGTAAAGATGTTTTTTCATTATGTATTTTTGTATAATTTAATTAAGTACGCACTATTATTTGGCATATGATTTATTCTTGCATCTATTTCTTACATTTCTGACTTTAGTATTGAGTGAGTTTCTAGAAAACATATCTTAATTATCATTTCAATTATGTTTTTAAAAATATATATATTCGTTTTCTGTTGATTTCAATGATACTCTTATTTTGTTTTTTTTTAATACTACTATATTTTACTATTATTTTGTTGATTTTAATGATACCATTATTTTGTATATTTGATTATGTGTGATTCTTAATTTGTATAATTTATATTTTAAAAATGATTTCTGACTATCTTTTTAATCTAGATTTTCTATTGAATTTGTTCTGTAACTTGAATTATATATTAAAACTATTATTTTATTTTATTGAGTTTTTCTAACTGTCTAACTGAAACCCGGTCACTGGTAAAAAAATTAAAAAATAATTATAAATAAAAGTGGAATAAAACTATAAAGTATTTTTATTACTATAATTATTATTTTATTGGTTGGTTATATATTGAAAAATATATATTAAAAAATGTGTTTTCACTCTAGAATATTAAGAAGCGCAAGACTGATCAGCTTACCTTCACGTAACAAAAATGAGCCAGATACATTGCGATTGGTGTACGAATGCAGTGCCCTTTGCACCACTAGGTTCGGAAAGAGAATAATTATGAAATATTGTTAAACAAAAACATTTTACAACAGAAGTCTAGGCATCTACAGGGCTTATGACCTGTCAATGGCTGGTTTAAATGGCCACTTTACACACTGTGTAACATTCACCATTCAGCATATATTTAAACATCTATATTTCTTCAATTCTTTCATCTGTTGATGTTTGTGAAGTGAAAGAGCTAAAACCTTTATTTATGCGGGTAAGACTCATCTAACTGAATTATTTCACCTACATACTAGGCAACGCCTGAAAATGTTATTTTTTTCAATTTCTATACTTCTTCATGGACCAGGTGGATTTATCAACAATATTTTGAGATTGTCCAAATTTTTGTAGATAAGGACTGGATTTAACTCCCTGGGGAGCTGTTTATATTAAAATATTACAACAGAGATGAAGAACATTTAAAAGAAGGTAATATAGAAGTCTAGGCATCTACAGGGCTTGTGACCTAATCTAATTGAATTATTTCACCTACATACTAGGCAACGCCTGAAAATGTTTTTTTTTCAATTTCTATACTTCTTCATGGACCAGGTAATTTATTAACAATATTTTGAGTTTGTCCAAATTTTTGTAGACAAGGACTGGATTCAACTCCCTGGGGAGCTGTTTATATTAACATATTACAACAGAGATGAAGAACATTTAAGAGAAGGTAATATAGAAGTCTAGGCATTATGACCTGTCAATGGTTTAAGTGGACCTCTATATTACCTTCTCTTAAATGTTCTTCATCTCGGTTGTAATATGTTAATATAAACAGCTCCCCAGGGAGTTGAATCCAGTCCTTGTCTACAAAAATTTGGACAAACTCAAAATATTGCTGAAAAACATTTTCAACGACAATCCTCACTTGTGCCGTGGGTTCTCGGTTCAAGTAACGCCACCAATTAAGAATCAATATCAAATAACGCATTCGGAGAATATGCTTTAGTCATTCGCTAATTGCATGAACGAAATCAGAAATTATTTATTTGGTCTTGTAATCAAATCATAAGTATTTTAATAATTTAATGTTTTATTTAAATGATAAAAAACCTTTTGAGATAATTGGAGACGAGGAACTAGAATCCCAACCATCCATGCGCTCTGTAGCTGCAAGACGTGCTGGGATATTTATTTATTGTACAGCGCCCTTGAGGTGATTTTCACAAAAATGGCGCTGTATAAATTATCCAAACATTATTATTATTATTATTAACTCATATAGTGTCCATGCGGCTCGACTGTGGAATCATCTCCCATCCACCATCAAAGATGTAACTACATTATCTCTCTTTAAATCACGTTTGAAGAAACATCTCCTTTCTCTTCCTTAATCTCTCCTCCTTTCCTCTTTTTTCCCTTTTCCCATTGAGTAAAAGTTTTGGTTTAAGGTAATTTATAAACAAATACGTTTATAAAGTTTATATTTGAAGCACTAACTTTGTGGTTATTCATTATAATAAAATAAATAAAACAACTTTGTTTTTAACCACTAATTTTTATTTTTCACCGACCGGTTTCAAAGCAAACAAGCTTCTTCTTCAAGGTTTACGTAACTAATGAATTGATTCCTTTTTTTTATTTATTAGTTACGTAAACCCTGAAGAAGAAGCTTGTTTGCTTTGAAACCGGGTCGGTGAAAAATAAAAATTAGTAGTTAAAAACAAAGTTGTTTTATTTATTTTATTTAAATACGTTTATATCTATTTTTATATATCTTTAGCTTTTTGATCTTTATTTTCTATTGAATATGTTATGTAACTTGAATTATAAAACTATAATTTTATTGGTTGGTTGGAAGAACTTTCCATTTGGCAATAGGCCCACAAATGTACAAATAACATTATATACAAAAAGTTAAATAAATAAATAGGTAAAACACTTTTTATAAAGCATTGTAACCAAGCAAAAAATACGAAATTACTTTTTCCCGAACCGAGTATTATAATGTGCAACTGTGGCAAAAATATTTAAAAGTGGATTTATTTGTAATAATATGTTTTACATTTCCATTGTCAGTAATGTTATAAGTTGTGTATGACAACTTTTAGAATAACAATATTATGTGGAAGCCTCTAATTGGACTTGATGATATGTATTTATAATATTTTTGTATCTTATAAATGTATAAATGTCTGTTGGCTTTCCAATGAAATAAAATAAAATGATGCACTATCGTGCATGCGGTAGTATTATTGTTGTCTGGCATTACATTTGTGAACGCACGAGTACTAGTCTGTCAGCATTTTCGGCCATCGTATTGAGTGTGTCCAAATTGAATTTTGTGCACAATTTTTACCGTCTCGATTTCCGTATTTTATGTCAAAATGGCGCGTATTTTCGTATGGTTCATCGTAAGGGCCAAGCAGGGTAAGTTGTGTATTAATTTTATGATTTCATTTTGTTGTCTTTGTATCCTTGTTATGTCTGTCTTAACACATTGTATCCCGGAGCCGTGTAAACACGTGATTGTGTATCCGAGCGTTGGGTCCCGGTCCCGTGTTTTCACGTGGTGTACCAGCTATCTAAAAATGCGCATTTTATTCACATCTAGTGACTTTTATTAGTACTTTTTCGTAGTTTTATGAATAGTAAATACTCGAACCATTCCAAAGCTGTCATCTGATTTGCAATATCGGTAAATGAAAGGATCTCTTTTATCGATTGAAATCACATACGGCTACTTGTGGCCGCCATTGACCATTACGATTTCGCCCAGTTTCGCTTGCAGTTGACGTTTGATTTTGAAGATTGTTAACGAGGGATATTTTACACACCTGAAAGTGTGTTGGAATATAATAAGTATATGAGCGGTGGGGACATCTCGGACCAGTTCTTGTCCTATTACAATATCCGCAGGAAGACCATTAAGTGGTCGAAAAAAGTATTTTTTTACCTTGTTATGTGTGCTCTGTTTAATTCTTTTATATTATATAAGAAAAATAATGTTAGTAATAAGAAAATTTTTAGAGTTTATTTGTTAGATTATGTAGGTTCTTTAGTTTTAAATAATCATTTTTCGCCTTCTAGAGACCACATTTTGCAGTCACCGGATCCACTCCAAGTGCGAAACTTGCAGGATCCACCGAACACGTTGTCAGGAGATATGTCCAAGCATGTTTTAATAGAGAGCGGACTCCTTAATTTAAAAAAGTTATTTTTTTATATTTTTTTTTATAGAGTCTTTATTCAATAAAATATACATATTATTACAATATTAATACATTATAAAGAAAACAAAGTATTAAGATATATTTTGTTCCGATAAACTATTCAATAATAGTTTGTCATCGGGTGCTCAGACATTAGTTTTAATTAATAATCAAATAAGAAGAGTACAGACATAATAAGAAGAGTACAGACATAATACTAAACATACGTATAAAATAATAAACATAAAAATAGTTTAAAGATTTTTTTTTTTTTTTTTTAAGTAAGAAAATAGAGTAAAATAATACAATCAAAATTAAAGAATAGTAATTTACTTAAATATATTTTAAATATAAGAAAAAAAAATAATAGACACATATATAAATAGTGTGTGCTATTTATTATGTGTCTATTATTTTTATTATATTTATTACAATGCTTAAAATATGTACACAAAAATGGGGAATTGTTTGGCAATAATTTAAATAGGACTAGTAGCAGATCAGAAAGTGTACTGCCGGTTCCAGGATGCAGAACTAAGTTCGCACAGAGACACTCTTTCCATGTTGGTCCAAGATCTTTTAATCTCCTACCCAAGGAAATACAAAATATAGAATCCCTTCCAAAGTTTAAAGCGGCTTTGAGGACTTGGATCAGCATGGAAAATACAGATATACACCTATTGTGAAAGAGTCGTACAACAGCATATTCTAAACTTTGATGTCTTAATTACATTGTTTATGTCATTTTCCTGTTATTTCTGTATGATTTTTAATGGCATTGTCATATTTGTGTTTGTATACCAAAAAATTCACCAAAAACAATAAAAAAGGAATGGCCCACGCTCAGACGTTTAAGTCTTTGTGGGCATTTTTTCCAAATTTAAGGCTATGTTTATTTTTAGAATATGTATTTTTTCATTTTTTCTCTTCTAATGTTTAATAAATATAATGTATGAAATATGTAATTTAATACATGCATAATATGTGACAGTATGGAAAAATAAAAAAAAATAAAATAAAAAAAAGCTATACCTGCCTCAGAAAAAAAAGACAAACCCTGTCGAACCTGCTAAGTGTGTGCAAAGCACAAAAAAAGGAGTGAGACCCGGTATATGTGCAAACATTGCAATGTGGCTCTCCATAAAGGCCAATGTTGGCAAAACTGACATACAAAAATGACTTATTAAATAGTTTTAAATAAATATGAGAAGTTTCAATTGATTTAACTCAGTATTTTCATAGTTATGACACTTTTAAGAAACCCTTCACAAAACATAAATTTTTACAAAAATGGGCCGGGCACGGGGTAAATTTTATTTTTCAATTTCAATTTTCAATTTATTTATTTTAAATATAACATATACATTACAAAAATATATTCAATACGTACATATTATAAAAAAGGAAAAAAAATACACGAAAGAGACTCATGTCAAAGGAGTCGAAGAATCCTGCTCCGGAAAACCCCTTCGGATACATGGAACAGATCAATATCCAGAGCGATGTTGTTCAACATAGCGGTAGCTCTTCCAACAGGCATAACCATAGGCAGGTTGGTCCTGAATATCGGAATATGAAACAATCTATGCTGACGCTGTCTTAGGTAATTATCAGGAACATACAAACCAATGCTCATCATAATTTCAGAATTATCGATCATACCGCGCAACAATCGATAAAAATGTGTGGTCAAATACACATTCCTTCTAGTCTCTAAACTGTTGTAGCCAAGCATACCCTGGAGAAACTCGGTCGGGTAGAGCCAAGGATAATACCCGCACTCTCTCATGTAGAGATATCTCAGAAACTTCTTTTGGATTTTCTCTATCATAAGAGAGTACTTCAGTTCATGTGGCCCCCAAATCATCGAGCCACTCTCGAGTCTACTTCGCACCAAGGAGTTGTAAAGAGTTCTCAGTACGCGGGTATTTTCGAAAACCCTGGCAGTACGCAGAACAAATCCTAACATCTTCAATGCATCACCACTGATTGTCTCTATGTGTTATGTGTATTTGACCGGTGTTCGTAGCGGTTCCCACGCCTGAGGCTGTGCTGTCTGGTATTTCTTCATACAGACGTGTGCCAGTATTTTCTCCCTGGATTTATAAAGACAGCACAGCATGTGTTAGGGTAAACGGATCATACACATCGTGGTTTGACATTCATAAAGGAGTCAAGCGGGGATGTGTGATGTCACCATGGCTGTTCAACGTGTATATCGATAGCTGCATAAAAGAACTGAAATATTTTGTATGCTGATGACGCCGTGCTTCTTGCTAAAAGCTTGCTTGTGTCAAGTTTTGACGGTGCAGAATATAATATACTACCGCCCGGTAACAGAGGACTTCATGGATTTCTACAAAACGCCAATATCACATAAGCATGAAACGCGTCAAAAAGTAAGAGGAAATTTCATAGAAAGAAGAGCTCGAAATGCGTATGGAGAGAGGATCAGGGCGTATGTATTCCCACGCATAGTAAAGAGACTCCCGGACGAAATAAAGGATAGTGATATAAATAAAAACAAAGTAAAATTGGTTTTAAAAATCTTTTTCTTAAATTCTAAGTTTAGTGTGTAAAAAAAAAATATGCAGAAACCAAACAATTTAAAACAAAATAATCATCCTTTATCACATAAACACTCTGTTTTCCATTCTATGATACATCGGCTTACTTCAATACCACTAAATAAAAATAATTTTGACTTAGAATTAAATACTATAAAGAGTATTGCTTTCAATAATGGCTATGAACTAAATTTAATTGACAATATTTTGAATAAAAAACTTAAATTAAACTATAATAAAAAATACTTATACAGTTCCCAAAATATTTCCAATAAAAATGAGAACTGGCGTAGAATTTTGTATATTAATTCATTTTCTAATAATATAGCACAAATTTAACCTAACAATATTAGGCCAGCTTTTTATACTAATAATAACATAGGTAAAATATTAACAAACTGTAAAGATAAGGATGATAAATTAAATCATTCGGGAATTCATAAATTAAATTGTTTAAATTGCCCAAATGTCTATATTGGAAAAACTTCACGTAAATTTAAAGTTAGAATCAAAGAACATATAAGATGTCTCAGCAATAATAATTTTTCAGAATTCGCAAATCATCTTATATCCGAAAACCATGAATTTAATCAAGAAACGTGTGTAAAAAATTTGCATGTCAATAAAAATGGTTTTCGTTTAGATAATTTAGAACGATTAGAAATTAGTAAAGCCATTAACCAAGAACTTCAAATAATAAATAATCAATTAAATTTAACTTCGAGTCCTCTTTTAAAACTATTCCCGTTATGATTTATTTTATCTTCTTTCTCTCTCTTTCGTTCAATTTTCTGTCTCTTTTATACAATATTTTATTATATAAATAGCAACGCGTGTAATTATAAGTTAGTTAAATTCCTGACGATGAGGTAGTAACCTCGAAACCGGTCAAAGTGTAATAAAAAAATAAAAAATTGAAGTGGTTTATACATATTTATAAACAAATAAGTGTAATTTAAAACAATGTCAAAAAAAGTGTTCGTTTATTATTTTTTATATATTTCGGTATCAAAAAAGACTTGATTTACTTGTATTTTTTTTTTTAAAAGAGCACATACAATCATGGTCTAATAATAAAAATAATTCAAATTTTGCCAATCATTTAATAGAAAATAAACATTCATTTGAATTAAAAAATAATGTAAAAATAATTCATATTGCACCTAAAGGCCATAAATTTGACAAACTAGAAATTCTCGAACTTAATAGATTAAAAAATAACCCGGCGTAGAATTACTTAATGAACAGATAACACACGTGCATTCTCCATTACTTTACCCATTGTAATATATTTTTACTAATTACTTTTTACCCTTTGTTTTTAAGAAATCATAATTGACAAAAATCACACTCACGAAAGATGGGACACTAAAAATAAAATACTTAAACTCATTAAAATAGTATTATATAAAGTCATTAGTTAACCCAACAACACTTTGATAATGATTCTTAAGATAAAAATAACTTTATTAAATTTACTTTTGTATGATTTTGAATTATCTATCCTTAACTCTGTTTTGTATATATTACATTGAACTCCTAAATAAAGACCACCAGTCTCCAAATTTGTGGATTAAAGTATCACTCGTCTTTTATATATATAAAATAAATTGTAAACGTAAGTTTAAATAAATTAAATTTTGATTCATTGGTTATTGTAGTACCTATTTCCTATGTTCAGGATCATTGAGAGACTTCGGTCTGATCGCACCTCATCAGAAGTCAGAGTTTGAATTTTCCGCCATTAGCTAGTTACCCGCAGACGGCTCTATCTCCTTACGTATGGAATAATTATTAAATCGATAGCCCACCCTACTCGCCTCCCGCCACCCCTAAATGTGGAGCTAGGACCTTCCTCCACACCGTTAGCACACCCCCCAGGGGTGAGATTTAATAGTCATCTTGTTTTAGCTAACGGGATTTGTTCCGATTTGTAAATATTTATTTTTTGTAATTGAAATCGAGATCACGGAACTCGAAAAAGGTATGACATTCACTGATAAATAGACGCGTTAATCCTCTACTATTCGCATCTTAGATTAGAAAATATTATGTAGTCCTTGGCAGTCTTTAAACTTTCTCTTACTGTCCTAAAAACACCCACGCGTTACGGTGCTGTGTAGTCATAAAAAAACTACACAAAAAATCAGAGATAAAAAAAGGGAAATATTGAATATTTATAGGGAACTAGCGGAATCGACAGACGTTGTTCTGCCCGAACGTTGGCTTGCCTGCTATCATCTTGGAAAAATACTTTTCATCCAAAACTAAAAATTGTTGATATGTCACTTTGAGTACCGGCCTACATAGAATTTACCCTGTGCCCGGCCAATTTTTGTGAAATTTCATGCTTTGTGAAGGGTTTCTTATGTGTCATGATTATGAAAATACTACGTTAAATCAATTCTTAATTCTCATATTTATTTGAAACAATTTAATCAGTTATTTTTATATGATAGTTTTGCCAACATTGGCCTTTATGAAGAGCCACATTGCAATGTTCGCACATATACCTACAGCGTATCACTCCTTTTTTTGTGCTTTGTATCCCGGAACCGTATAAACACGTGATTATAATAACCATGCGTTGTGTCCCGGTCCCGTGTTTTCACGTAGTTTACCAGCAGCTAAAAAGTACTAATAAAAATCACTAGATGTCAATAAAACACACTTTTTTGCACAGCTGGTAAATCACGTGAAAACACGGGACCGGGACACAACGCGTGGTTATATAATCACGTGTTTACACGGCTCCGGGATACAAAGTGTTAAAAAAATATTGAATTTAAGTAGGTACTTGTTTATGGTTGAATTCCAAAACATAAAATAAATATTTTTTCAAATATAGCATTCTTTTTGCAAACGTCAAATTCCGGTCGTCTCACCAACAAAGTGGTGCACTTATGTAGGAATACCATTTTCAAAAAAGGTTTTGAGTTTAATATTATTTTAGTGATACCAAAAATCCAATAAAAATAAATAAATAAGTAGAAACAATAAACTAATGCTGTTTGTAAACATTCAAAAACAAACTTTTTTTACACACAAAAAAACAACATCTTTCCATATTTTTGCAAATGCATTCTCCTCGAATGCAACCCTGGTAGATCGATGAATAAAACATTTATGCTCCTAACTTCTTTTTTATATATTTGATTGAAGGTTTAAATATTTACGAACATGCACAACGCAAAGATCTATATTTTTCTGAAAACCGCACGTAAATCGGTTAAGCCGTTTAGGAGAAGTAGGGTGATATCACACGTACAGAGGAATTATATATATAAAGATGGCTTTTATTAACCATAATTTAATTCAAAGATGATAATATTTCTAAGTGCTGAAAACATGAAAAAGCCATTGGGTATCTCCAACGACTCGGGCAAAACGTACACTCGCGCCAACTTCCCGAGAGCTACTAAGTAGCTAGTACTGGACTACGAAACTGCACATATAGTGGACATATAACGCCAGGTGTTATTAGTATACTGTGAGTATACTTTTGATGATATTTGTAATTTATCCCTGATTTCCGATAAAATGCTTTTTTGTGCCTAATAAGTACTTATTATTTAATAACAAATTATTTCAGTCGATACGTAAATGTGTAATGGAGGAATACTGAAAATCTAAACCCAATATTGATCGTATTTATAAAGTTATTAGACGCAATGTGAACTAGCTACACATCACCGGGGAAGGGTGGTTAAAAATATATATGATATGATACGACCTGTTTTCATGGATGATACGGTACAAGTTTGTCCTGGTGCGAAATAACTCTCTTGTATGAGAATGGGTTTGATATAACTAATTTCAACTCTCTTCTTGATGCTTTGCAATCACGATGGGAATCTTCCCTTTCAGCGAGGGTTACCTTTATTTTTTTAAAAATCTGTTAGCGCTTAAAATCTTCTTGGGTTATCCCCAATCACTGGACTACGCAGTCTTTATCAGGTCATGGTAAATTTAATAACACATTATTTGGTTTTAATATTGTTGATTCCTCTTCGTGCTGCTGCGGATATCCTAATCAGTCTTCTGAACACATCCCGTGTTCTTGTCCCTTTCCCCCTCTCTATGATTAGCGAATAAAGCTTCTCGCTACTATCCGTCGTCCTGTTATAGGTCCTATTGTATATACAGATCTGGTGACTTCCAAAAATAATTTAAATGCTTTTAAAAAGTTTTTAATCACTTTGGCGAATTTTATTTTATTTTTTACTTTATTCATATTTTTTTCTTGCAAAATATAATTAATAATAAAAATAATGTGACCTCACTGGGGGTTACTTGTGCCGAGGACTCTTAACAATAAACTTTCTTAAAATTATTTTTTTTAATTTTTTTTAAAAGGGCAACAAAATATATCATAGAAAAAAGAGTTCATATCTTAAGTTTGAATCTAGGATAGTGCATGTTTTTTTAAAGAGGGAAAATTTTGAAAGTTTGTAATCAATGAAATATTATCAATAAAAAAAGAATTAAACATTTTTGGGCCTATAAAATATGCATGTCCCTGTGCGAGCCTCGTTTTACAATGTGGTATTTCTAACACACGATTCCTTCTTTGACTTTATCTATCTGAATTACTTATAAATAAATTTTGGTTTTTAAATACATATTTTAAACATTGAAAACAATATAATTCTCTTAGATCAAAAAGTTTAGCTTTTTGGAACAACTGGAAAGAGGGAAAAGTGCGATTTATGTGAAGCATTATATAAACGATGTTTTCAATCAGTGTTACATAAAGAAGAATTATAGATGTAATTGTTCACTTCTTTCTTAAATGTATTGTATTTTGTGCGGGTAAAGGAATAATGGCGGTGAAAATATGTTGTTAATATTATAAAATTATGCCCTTGAGGTACGCGCACGGCAAATTAATCATCGTAATTAAATGGAAACCAACAATTTTGCAAAACTTTACTTAAAAGTATTGCTAAGTTCGACATAAGCTCTTCTGGGAAATTTGCCATTTTGTAAGATCAAAATTAATATTAATATTTCAGTACATAAGGGTATTAGAAGCGAACTTAGAAATCCATTGAAGGAGTTACTGAGATATTTGCAAAAAACTTGTGAGATTTCTAATTATGCTTTTTTTTTTTATTATTTACATACAATATTACATTTTTATTATTTTTTAAAACATTTTTTTTTTTTACAGGACTCACCAAGCCAATTAATATAGCTTGTCGGTAAAGATCCTTTACATTAAATCCTATGATAACACCACATAGTTGTATAATAATAATTACTTCTAACTAAAATGTAAGGAGCGAAAAAAGTACATATAATTTATGTTTTCAAAAAGTATTTAGTAAAATATAAAAAAGGAAAAAATAAGTAAATAAAATCGCAATTAAAAGATAAAAAATAAATACAAAACCGGAGTACTAAGATTTAAAACAGAAGTGTGTACATATTTAATAGGCACAAAGCATTTTATTAAAAACATTATTTCTTAACATATCCATGTATATATCTATATCTGTATCATATCCTTATCCATATCTATATATATGTATAAATATAATCGTACATGCACACATACATATCCATACATACATAAATACACATATATACACATACATACATATGAACATACATCATCATCATCAGTGGCGCTTCAGCCCGTAAGTAAGCTCTGGACTAATGTTTGCTTAACATTAATTGGCAAGAAATTCTGTAATCTTTTAAGTGAGTGCAAACTGCTATAAAGTTTACGGCCAACTTCGTTAACTTTATCGAGCCACCCCAAATGCTTATGAATGATAATACCTAAGTTTTTGACTGAAGTCATGAATGGAATTTCTGTACCATCTATATTGAAAAGAGGATTACCCAGTTATCAATGAAAAGTCTTTTTCCACGCTAATAGCAGGCATGTCAACGTTTGGGCTGGACAACATCTGTCGGGTCCGCTAGTATATTTAAAAAAAAAAAACGCATCCCTAACTCTATGAGACCAAGAGCCCTGTGTTGAGTTGGGATACAACATAATAGAAAGTGGAAGCATGCATATTATTAAACGGTAGTAAAAATAAAAATTATTATATTTGGGTATTTCAATAAGCATCTGGACAACACGCTTTTTCTTCTTCTTTTCCACATCCGCTCCTAAGTGGAGCATGTGGACATCACCAGTTGCCTCCAGGAGACCCTATCGCCAGCCAGCACTCTCGCTTCTTCCCATGTCAATCCAGCGCCCCTTAATTCCGCCGAATAAAGTCTAAAGATCGTCATTGACGGCCTTCCAGAACGGCGTGATCCCTCAGGTTTAAAGAAGAGGCAACTAGGGTTTAGGTTCTCCGAGGCATGCGCAGCACGTGTCCAAGCCAGGTCCACCGCCGCATCCTCGAGACGCTCGTTATAGGAGGCTGTTGCGTCCGTTCTCGGACTTCAATGTTAGTTATAAAATCGAACCACCTTAAACCTAATATTCTTCTCAAGCACTGACTCTCAAAACTCAGACAACGCGCTTAACAGTATATAAATCTACACACAGCAGTCTCCTGCAATGGTCTCATCCCCTTAACGAAATCCAAACTTGTACACATCTCCTGAAAATGGCTTTTGTTTTGTAGAACTTAATATCCAGGACATTGGACACTCTCGCAGCCTCAAAAGAGAAATTTCTCTGAGCGAAAGTCGTACTATTTTTTGGTATTAAATAATTGGAACTACAGGGAAACCGTACGAGCATTCTGCTGGGATCTAATCTTGTAACCGCATGACTAGAATTGACACAAAAGAGCAGCGATTTTTTCACTTTCTAGATATTTGTGAAATTTTTGAAATTTGAAATTGATTTATTTTATCTATTCCTAACTACCACAAATGGTAAAAATAAAATATACGTTAAGTCAAATGGAGACTTGCGATTTTGGGATACCTCAGGGTACGGTGGTAGGTCCGCTTTTATTTATTCTCTATGTCAATGACATATTTTGTCAAAATATAAATTAAAAAATAATATCATATGGCGATGATACGGCTGGTTTAGTTGAGGGAGTTGGTTAACTGGAACTCAGTAAATTTAGTAGCTTATGACGATATAAATAAATTGAAATTATGGTTCCATAAAAATATGTTATCTTTTAATACCGAAAGACAAAAATCATCCCATTTTTTATTAATAAAACAAATTTAGATTCAGTAGTAAAATTAATTATTCACCAAAGCAATTGCAACAAAACTAACTGCGATCTTACATGTTCAGTACTTGATACAACAGATAAAATTAAATATCTCGGTGTATACATAGACCAAAACTTAAAATAGAAAGACCATATCAGTGAACTAGTTAAATGAATTAGAAAATGTATATACATATTTATTAGATTAAGAAATATTTTAAAAATCAATAATTTAAAAATAGCTTATTACTCAATTGTACAATCTTTGTTACAATATGGTATTGTAGGGTGGGGTGGTGCATATGCCAATATATTTAACCCTATTAAAATAGTACAAAGATTAATTATTAAAGTAATTTTAAAGAAACCCTCAACATTCAATACGGAAAGTCCATAAAAAATATTTAAGGTTCATACAGTAGACACTCTTTATAAAATAAATTCTATTATACAAATATATAAAAAAGAAAAATAAAAGAATTTGAGATTAATAAGTCACTCAGATAGCAACATAATATTAAAATTCCTTAATTCCACACAAGTCATGGTCAAAATAGCTTTGTCTTCAAAGGCGTAAAAAAATATGAAAATCTTCCCAATGAACTAAATACTATTAAAATAATATATCAATAAATAAATTTTAAGTAAATTTAAAGAAATTTTTTGAACACGTGTAAAAACTACATTAAATTTTAATTAGTATGAATGTATTATTGTTTTTTCTTAGAATATGCTATGTTTTTATTTTTTTCTTATGTACTCGTATTTAAAATTATATAAACTCTAATAATAAACAATAAACAACTACAACAGTGTAAGTCACTCTCCAAGCACAAGAGTTTGTCTCTTTTCTGGAGAATTACAGTGATAACATTTACTAGATGTGTAAAAGTAGATATGTATAGAATAAAAATGTACCTTTTATGAAATTTATTAATAAAAAAAATAATAAAAAAAACCCTTGCGGATTACATTCATTCAACAATTTTTTTTTTTTTTTTAATTTATAATCTATTATTCCGGGTCACGTCTAGCTATGTGTCCAAAGATCAGCAGAATACGTTGGCAGCATATAGCCGATAGGCGAACTTTTACGTTGAGTTCCTCCAGTATTGAGACATTTGTTCTCCTGGCTGTCCATGGTATTCCCAGCATTCGACGCCAACACCACATCTCGAAGGCATATCTTATCTCCTACTCACGTGTTTTAACTGCCCACGTTTCTGCGCCATATAAAAATATTGGAAATACAAGCGTACGCACTATGAACATTTTAGTTTCCTTCGAGGTCCCAATCTTGCCAAATTTTGGTCAATCGGTGATGGCATTTTTTGCCACTAGAATGCGCCTAGTAATTTCTGGTGTGCATGCATCGCCCGCAGAGATGGATGAGCCTAAATAAACAAAATATTGCACTTTTCAAGGTCTTGCAGTCTGTTTGATGGTTGTAGCATATTGGCTCTGTCAACGATCATGAGCTTCGTTTTAGTTCAGTTTATTTACAACCCAAATTTGCGATTTTCTTCCGCTACCCGAGCCAATCTATCTGGCATTTCCTGCTCGTCTATAGCAAGTAGTGTGATCATCTGCAAATCAGAGATTGTTGATTATGCAACTACCAATTTCGAATACTCCTTTCCAGCCTTCCAGTGCTCTTCTCATTATGTGCTCCCCGTACAAGTTGAGTAAAGATGGAGACAAAATACTTCCTTGGTGGACTACCCTTTTAGTGTTGAAACTTGTCGACATGGAGTTGCCCACTTTCACTTTGGCTGTGTTGTTCACATATAAATTACCAATCAGTGATAATATTAATATTTGGTGAAATTTTAAGTAAAAAATCACATCAAGGGCGCTTTACAATTGTTAACTTAAACTTACCTTTTATCTAAACTAAAGTGATATATTATATTTTCTGATTTAAAATTAAGGGTATGATAAGTAGTAAAATTTAATTGGGATCTGAACTGACTGGGACTGTCAATGATTCCTAAGTTTGAAGGCAATTGGTTCCAGGCAGAAGGGCCGGCAACGGCAAAAGCACGATCTCCGAATCTAGTGTTTAGGGAGCGCCGGATTTCGACAAGTTTTCCTCTTTCTGAATCAAATGCTGACGTAAGAGTAGATTTTCTTTGACATGTATTTTTTCTAATACATATGTAGGTCCGATAGGTATTTTGGAGCCATTTCATGAAGGGTTTTTGAATACTGTCCAGCAAAGCTTGTATTTAATTATCGCTGGGCTTTTTAACCAGTGCTAATCTCGAAGATGTTGTGAAAATATTTTTAACTCCCCTAATAAGCCTCGCTGCTGAATTGAAAACAGATTAAAGTTTATTAGTTTGATATTTTGGGAGATTTGCGTATATTCCATTACAGTAATCTAGACGCAAAACGACGTAAGCATTGACAAGATCTTTAGTAGCGTCTTTAGGAATATTTCTCCACACGGATTTGATCTGTCGGAGATGGAAGAAACCACCAGCCCTTACCATTTTATTGACCTGAAAATGAAGAGAAAGATCTGAATCTTAATAAACACTCAGTAGTTAAACATTTATACTAGGGGTAAGATTACAACGTGTGATTGAAATTGGAGATCGGTCTAAAAGGTGTTGTCGCTTTTTTGTTGCTATCAATAGAAGCTCAGTTTTAGATGGATTGAGTTTGAGTCTGTTTAATGAAATTCAGTTATTGACGGTTTGAATGGTGGGGACGCATTGTCAACGGAATGGCTGGAGAGAGTACCAATGATTATGACTCTAAGAAATGAAGAACCACAGAGAAGAGAAGAATTCGATTGTTAATGATAATATTTTAAATATCTTTTTATACTGTGAATGGAAATCAAGTGCAAGCAGTAACGTCACAATAGATCTCGGAGTTGTGATTACTTGTGATCTTACATGGGAATCACATATTATCCAAATTGTCAAACAAACACATCCATTCCCTCTTGTACTTGTACCATCAGTACTGAAAAAAAAATTAAAAATTTGGTTGACAGACATTGGAAGTAAGGAATCTGAGAATTTATTGAGGATAGTAATCTAAATATTATGCTATCCCATTGAATCATATATAAATTTATTGTATTTTCGCATGTGCATATATATTGTGTATGTATGTGTGTATATATATGTATATATATGTATATGTATGTATATGTGTGTATATATGTATGTATGTGTATATGTATGTATTTAGTATGTATGCTATATATTTAATTGTATTTTTACATTTAATGTAAACTGTATTTTTTTTCTTTTCTTCTCTTTTGGGCTATAACTGTTTTTCGATTTCTTCAATATTATTTTTATTTATAGAAAACATATTCGAAAACCATATTTGCCGCAACAAATCGGTATCTTAGAACAGGCATTTGCCCATATAGGAACCGATTGCAACATTAGGCATACTAATATTTCTGGCTTGCCGACCCTTCAAATACCTACTGAGCCTACTCCTAGTACAAGCAGAATTTGCCAGAGTGTTTTTTTGTGCCATTTTTGTAACAATGTATGTATAAACTAATAAATAAATAAAATAAATAAATAAATAAAACATTCGCTCATATCACCCAAGATTTGTTCCTCAAAATTTATAAAACATATGTTCGTCCACTCCTGGAGTATGCCTACCAAATCTGGAGTCCCTATTTTAAAAAAGAAAGTCCAGAGGAGAACAACTAAAATGGTAGTTTCTCTAAGAAATAAATCATACGAGGACCGCTTAAGGGAGCTCGGGTTAAGTTCACTGGAAGAGCGGAGGCAGCGTGGTGACTCGATCTTAACTGAGCAATATAATGTACCCAAGTTGAAATCAATGTTCGCTATGAATGAAAACCGCCATCTCAGAGGTCATTCATTGAAACTCAACACTACCTCCTTCTCATCCAACCCCAGGAAGAACTTCCTGGCAAAGCGAGTCGTGGAGAAATGGAATGGCCTTCCCGAGAATGTGGTTGGTGCTTGTTCAGCTAATGTTAACTAGATGCACATAGCAATGTATAATGTTTAATAACCACGTACACTTGATATACACGCATCAGTTTAATGGCAGCTAGTCTATTATTATTTATAATAATAATACTAATAATAATCTTTTGTAAAGGTTGTCTGAGTTACTTTATATTGTTCTGTGTGATTCAAATGTTTTTAATTGCGTTTTGTGACAAAAATAAATATGTTAGAGAGTTCCGAAAGCGGTAGTGTCTTTAATCGGCCGCTTTAGCAAGTAATATCATCCCCTGTCACTTGACATACATACATGCATGTTCTAACTTCCAACACATAACACATCTTATAACACCCTTCACTGGATATTCGCATTGTAGGACAAGTGACATCAAAAGGGTATACAGTACACAACCTTTTGGATGTTAACATACGTTGCGTCCGTTTTTTACAAATTTAAAAGTGAGTAACAAAATTAAAGCAAAACGGAAATCCAGTCTCTTGTCTACAAACATTTTAACAAACTCATAAAAATTGAAATAAAACCAACTGGTCCAAGAAGTTTAAAAATTGGAAAATTGTTTTAAGGCGTTGCCTAGAATAATCTCATCACAGCAATAAAGATTTCTCTTTGCATTATTGAATACCAAAAACACTTTTTTTTTCTTTCCCTTTTCGCAACTTATGGTGAATAGGGCACTGCATTAGCTCACCAATTGCAGTGTATCTGGATCATTTTTGTGACATGGTCAATATTACGCTTCAGGTACCAGTCCAGGGACTATGAAATATTCTAGTGTTAAAACACCTTTTTAAAATAAATATTTCGTGTCAACCGTGTCGGGGATCGAACCTAAGACCTCTCGCATGGTAGGCAAACGAGCTGATTACTACACCACGAGGCCACAAATCGTTTGAAAATGCGGTAACAAGGCGAAACAATTTTTATATTTGTAAAAATAAAATAATGTGCTCAGAAGACTCAAATTAGTGGATCAGGTTTCTTATATTATAACTTCATAAACATCAACAGATGAAAGAATTGCAGGAATATAGATGTTTAAATATGGGCAGATTGGTGAATGTTACACAGTGTGTAAAGTTGCCACTTAAACCAGACAATGACAGGCCATAAGCCCTGTAGATGCCTAGACTTCTTTATTCCCTTCTCTAAAATGTCCTTCATCTCTGTTGTTATATTATTTTAATCATATTATATTAGAAGGTTAAATATAGAGTTCTACAAAATAAACACCAAAAATAAAACCAAAAGTGTATATTTTTGTTTGTACAACTATCTAAATAAATACAATAAATTATTTCATTTATTTATTTTAAGTTACATTGAGAACATTACAGAGTATCCAATTAATTCTCAACACATTAAAAAATATACATATCAGATTTATTAAATAGAAAAGAGAAAAAAAAACATGTAAAATTGACATACATATTACAAATTGGAAATTGCCCTCTTAAGAGAAATCCCACTGTCGTGAAATATATCGACATCCGAGGCGATACGATTGAATAACACGATTGCTCTACCTACCGGCATAACCATTGGCAGGTTGGCTATTAATATTATTTTTTTTCCATACATATATTATTTACATAGAAATATAATTACAAAAATACACTTTAGAAAAATACATCTTAAATTTAAACTATAACATAAATTGAGAAAAATGCCCACAAATACTTCAGCGTCTGAGTGTGGGCCATTCCTTTTTTAATTATTAAAAAGTTTATAACATATAAAAACCAAATTAACGTATGCTGATATTTCGGAAACATGATTTAATTGCAGTATGCATTTTTTTAAATTTTTGTGTCCATCTAAAAATAATGTGTCTATCTGTTCCTTCCATGCTATTCCAAGACATCAAACCTACTTTAAACTGTACCAGTGATTTAATGTTTTGTAGTTCCTTAGTTAGAAGGTTGAAGGATCTTGGATATTAAGGATATATAAAGGATATTATTCAGCTAATCGATTGCCTAAATAATTTCTCCCTAAAGCTGGGGTTTCCTAGGACAGCGGTGCCCGTATCTTAACGGCTGTAATAAACGGTGATTTCATTTATTTATTCAGATATTTAGAACATTACAGAAAAAAGACCCAATTCATTTTAAATACAATAATAGATCACAAATTACAGTAGATGTTATGTTATTAAAATAATATAACAAAATGTAAAAAGAAAAATTAAAAGTTAGAAAGTGCTTTCCTTTAGGGAAGGCCCACTGTCGTGAAATATGTCGACATCAGATGATGCGGTGAACAGCCGTCGTAACGGTGACTAGATAATGGTTTCCTATGAAAACGGTGTTAAATGGTGTTGATATCGCCGTTTTCCTAGGAAACCACTCTCTAGTCACCGTTACCACGGCTGTCTACCGCACCATCGTTCACTACGGCCGTTAAAATACGGGCACCGCTGTCCTAGGAAACTCTAGCTTAATACCATGTGAGCGAAGCTAGCGTATTAATATTTCCAAATTACCCGAGCAGATTTAGTTGGCAGTTTGACTGTAGAGGACGCTCCAGTGAACTCGCGTGACACCATACCATGCTGGACCTACCTTCGTGTACATGTAAGATGATACAATATTACGAACGCCTTAGTGAATTTTTAAACATCGTGGAACGATTTCATGCGTCTTTTGTTTTCAAAATGGCACCCATGTAAACAGCGCGGCGATTGGCCATGCGTAATGAAAATATTATCAATAAGCGAGAGGCTCTCCGCCATATGCAGAAAGAGGATTTTATCGTATTTAGGCAATGGCGTAAAATGAAGTTCAGCCCTACGGGGAATTGGATATAAAAATGTATTCTTACGTATGGTTAAAATTAGAGCATTAAATTGGACAACGAAGTTTCTTGAAAATTTAAAAAAATAATATTTTTTTAATAACGAAATATTTTGATCTACGTCACTAAAGTCTGTTCAAGAGTTACAAGAGTTTCCAAATAAACAAACCAGCCGCGTGATTTCCGACAGAAAATTGCCTATTTCACACATATTTTAATCTAAACGGCACGGTAAAATTATAGTGGATTGACATTTATAAGATTCTTTTGTACCAATTTAAATTTGAAAATATTTATATTCATATTTTTGTTTATAAAATTCCACGTTTAAACGGAGAGACCGACTGACATATTGTTTTGCATAGAGATAGCCGGATAAGTGAGAAGTCTTATTTTCGATCCTAAATTGAAAAAAAATACAACAAAATAAAAAGGTGTGATGTCAAAAATAATCAATGTGAAATCAATTCTTTAAATTTCTATAATTGACCTTCTTTAGTGTGGTGGGGGTAAGGGGGAGTCTTAAGATAAAAAGCATAGACAACTCTCCTTAAATTTTTATTTGTGCCCTGTGGCATTACCAACATTAAAATGAATGCATTACTCGTGAAGTTCTGTGACAAAATTTATTACCAACTTACGAAACGATCGTTTTCGAAAGACCTTATTTTCGAAACGAAAATAATTCATGAAAATCTTCATTATAAGGGCTTATATAAACACTAAGAGAATCTTTAAAATCTTATATTTGTAGAGTAGGTTAAATCCGACAAAATCAAGAAAGGAGCTCTGCGCTGGTTTGGACATGTAGAACGAATGGACAGCGAGAGAACGGCTAAGAATATTTACAATGCGAATGTTGATGGATGCAGAAATAGAGGAAGACCGAGAAAGACATGGCATGACCAAATCCAACAAATACTTAAAGATGGACATGTCAAAAGTCGGAATAATCGGCGCGCGTGCATGAGAAGATGTATGAATGTAGAGGAAGCGAGAGCTGTATGCAAAGATAGAGTGTTGTGGCGTTGTTGGACGGGGAAACGGCGTGATGGTTTGTTTGTTTTGTTTATTTAGGTTAAATCCGATATTCCTCCCGAGTGATAATACCCTATTAAAATGAATAAAAATGCTCACATCTTCCTTAGAATTTAAATATGAATAATATATGTATTATGAATATTGCGTGCCATTTTTCGTAAAACTTTATCGCTTAAGTGACTTCTAATGAAGCGGCGAAGTTGTTCAGCTATGCCTTATTCCAGGAAGACGGTTTGTCTTACGAGAGATGTACTGGGACCTTGATTTATTTATGTATTTATTTTATTTTATCACGTTTCCTTTTGTTTCGCCTCGTCTCTTCGTGTTTTGTGTTTATTTATTTATTTATATGAAGAAAACAACAGCCAGTATAGCAACCAAAATAATAGGCCAATTGCCACACTACCAGAAGCCAAATTAAAAGATGGGTCATGGGGTCTACCGCAAACTCTGAATTCGGGCAAAGAAATTGCAGGTTTCTGGGCCCCAAAATATTCAATATTTTACCCGAACATTACAAAACCATGACCCGAAATTAATTAAATAATTAACATATTACAACAGAGATGAAGAACATTAAGGAAAGGGTAATATAGAAGTCTAGGCATCTACAGGGCTTATGACCTGACAATGGCTGGTTTAAGTGGCCACTTTACACACTGTGTAACATTCACCATTCTGCCTATATTTGAACATCTATATTCCTTCAATTCTTTCATCTGTTGATGTTTGTGAAGTTAAAGAGCTGAAACCTTTATTTATGCAGGTGAGATTCATCTAATTGAATTATTTCCCCTACATACTAGGCAACGCCTGAAAATGTTATTTTTTCAATTTCTATACTTCTTCATGGACCAGGTAATTTATCAGCAATATTTTGAGTTTGTCCAAATTTTTGTAGACAAGGACTGGATTCAACTCCCTGGGGAGCTGTATATATTAACATATTACAACAGAGATGAAGAACATTTAAGAAAAGGTAATATAGAAGTCTAGGCATCTACAGGGCTTATGACCTGTCAATGGCTGGTTTAAGTGGCCACTTTACACACTGTGAAACATTCACCATTCTGCCAATATTTGAACATCTATATTCCTTCAATTCTTTCATCTGTTGATGTTTGTGAATGATGTTGATGTTCTTCATCTCTGTTGTAATATGTTAATATATACAGCTCCCCAGGGAGTTGAATCCAGTCCTTGTCTACAAAAATTAGGACAAACTCAAAATATTGTCAATTAAATAAATTTGTAATAAAATGGTTACTGGATTTAGGTAGAGAAAAATCGGAAAACTTGCTAAAAACATTCTAAAATAATAAATGGTATATATTATATTGTATAACTTTAGAGTAAATTAACAAGTAGGTAGTCATGTTATTGTTTATTTTTGCATAAAAATGTCTGCCTTGAAACAGATTGTACCTAGTTAGGCAGACTAGGCATAATTCAGAGAAATCTATTACCTAAGTATGTATGAAGTAGATAAAGAAATTGTAATTTTTGTTAATAAACCATTATTATTATTATTAATTATAGTTTTCTTTACATTACTAAATATAATATCAAAAAAGAAGAAAAAAAGCGTGCATTTAGAAAGCCACTCCGCATCATTCTACACGTAAAAAATAAAATATTACAATAATAATGAAATAAAAAATAAATAAAAGAAAAAGTTTTTTGTTTACTCGGACTTAATTCCTTCCGCCGGCGGATCCATACGGAGTAACCCCAGATCAGCCTTCCCTCATTTCTTCTTTCACACAAGAGAAAATAGTTAAAATATTAAAGTGTACAAAAAAATTAAATAATATGTGGGTACAGTTAGATTATATTATAACATACTTTTAAAAAATATAATTTATAACATTTATCGATTTGAATTTTAACAAAAAGGTTTAAAACTTTTTACCAAGCTCTTTCTTGTACTATTTTTACTACAATTACAAGTTTTAAACAATTATTTTTTATACTTACGCACCCACACACACGCATCCTCTCCCTCATTCATTCACGCATACACACATTCGCATACACATGAATACAAACGTCACACACATACAATTAGTTTATTTACCCAGCCTTTTTTAACAATTTAAAGCAACGGCCTTACGCAAAACGGCGCTTTAATTTCGAACAACTGTCAAATTTATTTTTGCCCCCCTCCTCCCCTCCTACCCAGTCTCCCGAATCTACCGAAATCTACCGAAATCTACCGATTTATTTTTCTGAATCTACCTTTTTTCGCTTGATCGGGTCTGGCAACGCTGCTCACAGCGACCCTACTGACAGTTCGAATGACCTTAACGTTTTTTCAAAAAACTTTTGGAACTTATTTTTAAATTTGGAACGAACACAACTTATGTTAACGCCCAATATAAAACAGGTACGGCCCTGGCACGGTGAATCATTTTGATACTTGCGAAAATGCACGTTCATCCAAAGGCTTGTTTTCTGACAGTAAGTACCTTTTTAGTGAAGTTTTTTTCGGTTGAAGGAATAATATGAATATGTAATGTTTTGCACGCAGGACTAAGGAATCATCGAGTGTAAAAGAATACATTTTGACAGAAAACGGCTTAACCCGCCGGACGTTTTATTGAACCGTGATTTATTTAACAATAATTAAATTACATTTTGTCCCACAATTTGTCTAAATTAAACATCTGGTGCCAACAAAATAAATTGTAACTCAATATACGCGGCCTCCGTGGTGTAGTGCTCAAGACGCTTGACTCACGCACGGAGGGTTCCGGGTTCGATTCCCGGCGAGAACACAAAACTTAAAATGTGATTTTTCTCAAGCCTGGGTGTTATGTGATGTAATTCACCACTGTAATTGGGCCTCCTGGCCTGTTGTCGTGCAAAAAAAAATCAAGAAGAATCACATTTATTTTTTGTGTTCTCACCGGGAATCGAACCCGGAACCTTCCGTTTGTGAGTCAAGCGTCTTGACCACTACACCACGGAGGCCGCCTAACAAGTATTAAGAATTTTTATATAAATCAAGAAAAGTAAGCAATCAAAAATCAATTTGGCTATTTCCAACTGTTCCAAGAAGCTCAACTTTTACACATAAGACAAATATATTGTTTTTAATGTTTAAAATATATATTTAAGAACCAAAATGTATTTACAAGCAATTCAAAAATTAAAATGTAATTTTTCTCCAGCCTGGGTGTTATGTGACCACTGTAATTGTGCCTCCTGGTCTGTTGTGGTGCAAAAATAAAATAAAATATAAGCAAATGTCAAGCTATGAGATTCTATAAAAGAAAGAATTCTATTCTATTTAATTATATGTGCCGGTTAACCTCAAAAATGGATATATCCAGACTAAGTATTTTTTCACAAAGAACACTTTTCTGAAACTGATTATTGCTATTTGACTAAATTGTTATTTAGACTATATGTAGGTCTGACGTGGGTAATAAAAGTATTCTACGTTATTTAATTTGATCGATTAGACTTAGTTTCCGTTTAACTTTCCTTACTGACTCCTCTTTCACAGTAGTAGCCGCTCGATTGTGGAATAATCTACCCACTAATGTTAGAGACGGCCCCTTCTTTATTTACATTTAAGTCAAGATTGAAATGTCACTATCTAAATATTTAAATTGTTCCTTTATCCTTCTTCTATTCTTCCCATCCCCTCTCCCCTCTTCATAGTATAGTGTTATTTTTTATATCTTTTATATATTTTTAATTTTTGTATTAAATTGTAAGTTTCAATATGTCCATGTATTTATAATTTTCTCAAACTGAACGGTTTGGGTAGGTCGGAAGAAATTGCCTTAAGGCAATATGCCCGCCTTTATATGTATATATATTGTATATGTGTATAAAGTGTCAAATAAATAAATAATAAATGACAGGTCATAGGCCCTGTAAATGCCTAGACTTCCATATTCTCATCTCAATAAAGGTTTTACTCTCTGTTGCAATAAATTTAAATAAAAAAACTCTTTAAAAAATTCTCCTACATTAGCCTCTCACACAACATTATTATTTATCCTGAAAACTCTAACTTCCCTTCATTTGAGAGCAGAAGGATGGGAGTATATTTTTTTATATCCTGAAAACTATTTATGTGACTAAAAATTGCAAATATTAAAAAAAAAAAAAAATGTAAAAGAGAGTATTCGAAAAAAGAATAATTATATAGCAACATAGAATTGAGAATAGTCCAAAAACCTCTTACGAGCATCAAACAGAAGGCGACTAAACTACTCATTTATGAGTAGATTTACGTTTTGACCCATTAGTTTCTTTGTAGACGTCGCGCAGTACGCAACTCCTGATTTGAATTCAACTATGCCGTGTTGTGTCCTTTTAAAGTAAAGAAATACTACTAGGATCTTAAGAAACAGGATGCAATCACATTTCATGTGTAATTAGTAAATTAATGTGTATGTAACAAATGCATTACTTAAAAATTGAATTATTTTTCCATCTGTCAGAGTGTCGACGAAATCAAAATGGAAATTTCGTTAGTTTTGCCCGGGTAGTAACTTTTTTTACCCTACTTTGCTCATCTAATGAGAGAACTAATGAAAAATGAACCTCGGATTAACCAAATCGGTGGTGGACATTTGACCCAAATTATTTTTAAAACATCAAATATTATTTAACATGATATAAAAATATCCGTTTTATGTAAAATAAAATTTTAATTTTTAAGTTTAAAGTTCATTAATTCAGTTACTCTTATTAAATGACCCTTTACTTATCTACTCTGTTGTGTCAATAGATATTTTCGCGTACACAATAAAATTTTAGAGAACTTAACAGATTGCTTTTTTTTACCTTACATTTGTGTTATGATAATATTTTTTTCTATCATGCAACATTACTCGGCGACATCACGAATGCATTATTCACTAAAAAATGAGACATTTATACTTTTTTCATAAACAGCATCAAATGAATTCTTTTTTTATTCGATCAATTTTTACATTGATCAATTTGTCCCATCTCTAACGTTTTTGCAAAATGTTGTAACCTTGTAAGAACGTCGTTAATAATTAGATTTATTTTAGTTTGTTTTTTTTTTTTAAAGCTATACTTTTGCTGACAGCTGTCATTCTAATCGAGCTATATTTTGAGGACTATAGTCATTTACGAGCGTTCACTGCCTACTTTTCTCCTCGCAATTACTAAAATGCCTATACGTACGCTAAGATACTGCACAAATCGATCTGGAGAAGCGATGCTATAACCTTTCACCGGTAAGTAATGTTCTTATCTTAATCAATACTTGTTTAAAATAGCTATTTTAATGTCAAAAAACGTCTTATTAATATGTTACAATTCGTGAGTTATCTTCTGTCTCCGTCCTGCTCAGTTAGTCGGGCGTATAGTGAAACGATAAACAAAGGTGATGCGTATGCGGAAGGGAGCGACATACTGAATAGAACTTACAGTAGACCAATGTAAACAGCCCGTGCTTTTTACAGTAGTGCTTGTTTTGTTTGTCAAAATCGACGTGATATGACGTGACAATACTTGCTCCCTACGCTGGTTACTCTCTTTCCTTAGGGGACGACTTTTTAGCTCGGCTTTATCTCAATTTTTAACTAAGTTAGTAATCTCTCACGTTAGTAACCTTGTAAGAATGTCGTTAATAATTAGATTTATTTTAGTTTTTTTTTTTTTTAGTTTTAAAGCTGATTTTATATATTTGTGTTGATTTATATGTCAAGCATTGTATTAAAAAAACAATTAACATGCCAGATACGAATGATTTTTCGTGTGTCAATATAAATCACTTCTTAGACGCTACTACAAAGTTATGTCGTCACTTTTGCTGATAATTGTCATCCTAATCAAGCTATATTTTAAGAACTATAGTTATTGTTTTTTGAAACTCTTAATAAATAACTTCAAGCACTAGGTGTGCATAATACATTAAAATAAATCCAAAAATCTTTCCGAAAATACTTTTTTAGTCTCTGTTCTGACATTATATAAAGTGGTGCATCTTCGATTTCTGCTTGTAAATTATCTAAAAGAATTAAGTGTTGTACAACTCGGCTCCATAGTGTGGAAACTGAAAACAGCCCCCGGTTAGCGAGAACCGGAAGCCACTAAGCGATGGTTTAAAAGCTTCAAAATGGCGCCATTATTCGTTGCTCGCTTATTTTGACAGGCGAGTTCATCTGTTTTTGACAGTTCCGAGTTTTAACATTATAATCATTACCTTCAAATCGATTTACTTACTTGAGTACAAAAGAAATGTAATTTGATTGTAATTCATGAAAGAACTGATAATTGTGTTTTGATAATTTAATATTTTTTATCGACTAAGTGTCTTGAACAAGTAAAAGAATTCGTGTATCTGGAAAGCATGTTTACAAGAGATGGAAGAGTAGAAAAATATGTTTTTATGAATGTATGTATGTGTATGCGCATGGGTGTATGTACGTGTGTGTGTATGTACATGTGTATATATGTGTATATATCAGTGGCGAATGGTGATTTTATTTACAGGTAAGCAATAAAAAAAATCATAGATTTGTACCCACATAGGAGGTACATAATATAATGTAAGTAATATATACTATAAATTGATATTTTTCTGTGGTTCTGTGTGATACAACTACTCTCATCAATGAAATCAACTCAAACAACGTAATTTCATGACATATTATATTATATGGATCTATCATTCATTACTTTAATACACAACTCATTAAAAAAAAAAAAAAAAATAACACTATGAATTCATTTGATATGAGGTATTAAATAGAAATGTCAACTGACCGAATTGTTCTAGAAATTAATAGTGCTAAAAACGGCCGCGTCGAGCGCCATATGTCCTGCAATATGACGCATGAAAGTAATTATGGTCTTATGTCAAAAGTACCATCTCAAAGAAAAATAGCCCTTAAGAAAAAATGTTTGAAATACTGTTTTTCAAATCAAGAATCTTAAAATAATTTGTGTAATCTGCAAGTTTAATCAAGGAGAAAAAACCCGCACTGGGGTAAATACATTCAAAATATAGTATACTTATTTGTATAAAAAAATAAGCTGGAATAATTGGCTAGTTTCTTGGCTAACCGCAGGCGCTGGGCGCGCATTATTAAATTTTTTATTTATATTAGGATAAAAATACAAACGGTGGAAATGATTTTAAATAAATGTTTATTATTTATTTGTTTTTCAGTAAATAAAGTTACAATAAAACATTATTATGGTTCGTCAAATATAATAGTAAGCTGCGCATAATTGCTTATATATACGGTTCGCCCCTGGTATATGTGTGTTTGTGTGTTTATATGTGTGTTTATATGTGTATTGTGTATGTCTGTATGTATATGTATCAAAATGTGTATACGAATAAGTTTATATATTGTTTGTCTGTGCTCTTTATTAATTTGTTAACTATTATAATATATTTAAATGTAATTGCCTAGCTTGGAACGGGGTATGTACCCTTGTTAGCTGGGCAAAGTGAGCATGGAATTGTATTTTGATAAAGAGTGTGAATAAATAAATAAAATGTCGAAAGAAGAGTGAATTTGGGGAAAAAAATGAACGGCGCACTAAGCTCAGTAATTGCTAATAAAAATATGTCATATTATTAATATTCAAAGCATTAACTTTGTGGTCCAACATTTTGCTAAATGTTATTAAATATTTGTATATGGAAGAACATTAAGAAATTTTGATATTCGTGTTAAAGAACATAATATTTATTTATTTATTTATTTTGTTCATTAACGCCCAAAAGGCATTTACAAAAAATAAAAATGAATTACATGCTAACATACTAAATAATAAACAGAATATACAGAAAAAATATGTGAAATTAGTTAGAAAGAATATGATAAAAAGTTTTACAAAGTAAAAAAAACAATAATAACAAAGGTATGCAAGAAAAAACAGTAAGCATATAAACAAAAAATGCAAAGATATAAGCTTATGAAATAAATTCTGTAAGGCAAACAATAAATAAAGTGTTACGGTAAGCAAGAAAGACATTTTTAAGTTAAATTAATAAACAAGCAAGCATATATTATTACGAAAAAATAAGAAATAAAAATATGTATCTATGAAATACGTATTTGCCAATACTACAGTGCAATTTGATATAATGGTAAAAAATAAAAAAACAAGTATAAGGTAATAAAAATAAACAAGTAAGTATTTTTTTAAATTATAAAATTGAATTGTCAATAATGGTTTGACGAGCAGCTACAAATAAACTTGATATTTTGGACTTATAAGATGGTAAAGAATTGGACAGAATGTCTGCAGCCGTTCCATAAGTGTTACCTAACCTATGCAGTCTCGGTATCAATGAATTGTTTTGTTGGTTGGAAGAAGTACTGGAGCAATGAAACAATAAAGTACTCCTAGTGTTGACAGCCGGTACTCTAAAATTAATCAATTCAAGTATTTTTGGTGCGTCAAAAAGAGAGTTTACAATTTTATACAGTACAATGAGATCATTAATAGTTCTTCTTTCAGAAAGTGTTGTTAGGTTAAGCAGTGTTAATAAATAGTCATAATTCACATTTTGAATTGGAATGTTTAGTTTGTAGTTTATATATCGTAGAAATTTATGTTGAATGTTTTCTATATTATAAACATGAACATTATAGCAGGGTGACCATATTGATGAATTAAAATCTAAATTACTTCTTACAAGAGAACAGTATAATATTTTCAATGATCGGATGGACTTGAAGTTTTTTGTATTTCTCAAAATAAAGCCCAACATTTTTAATGCCTTGCTTGAAATTTCATTGACATGATAAACAAAAGACAATTTTTCATCAAAAAATACCCCGAGATCCTTTATCATTGATACGGTAGAAAGATTGACACCGCCAATACTGTAACAAAAAATGAGCGGTTTTTTTATTCGATGAAAACGAATGATCTGACATTTTTTAGTGTTTAAGTACATTTTATTTTCTTTACACCACTCATCTAGAGAATTGAGGTTCTGTTGAACGGACAGACAATCTTCAAAGGTCTTTATCACCCTATAAATTTTAAGGTCATCCGCAAAAAGTAAAAACATGACGTCATTAAAAATTTTTGTAATATCGTTGATAAAAAGTAAAAAAAGCACCGGACCCAAATGAGAACCTTGAGGTACACCACATATGAGGTGGCTTCACAATAATAATTCTTCTGAATTAGCAAATCACCTAATCAATTTTAATCATGACTTTAAGAAAACTACAAGACTTCAAATTCTCAAACAAAATAAATTATTTTCATAATCTAATCAGTGCATGTTTGTCCTTATCAGTGCATGTGCTTATTAAAATGCATGTCGTGTTGGTTTTATATTTTTGTGCAACAACTATGGTGAAGGTGTATAGTGGGTTTTGCATGTTTATTTATTTATTTATTTCATTTTATTTGGGATTTTTACAGCTATTACATAAACAAAATAATTAGAAAAATCTTAACAATACTAAAGCCAATTACAAAAATCCACTGTAAATATAATGACACATAATATATAAGAAAAGAAGTTTAGTAATTTTATTTGTGTGACGTTTGTATTCATGTGTATGTGAATGTGTGTATGCGTGAATGAATGAGGGAGAGGATACATGTGCGTGTGGGAATGAAAGAGGGAGAGGGTGCGTTTGTATGGGTGCGTAAGTATGAAAATAATATATTTGCTTAAAACTTGTAAATTATATTAAAAATGGTACAATAAAGAGCTTAGTAAAAAGTTAGAAACCTTTTTGTTAAAATTCAAATGACGAAATGATATAAATTGTTTTTTTTTTTTTTTTTTAAGTATGTTAAATTTCAAAACCGTATTATGAAGAAAAAAAAAGCATTTTATTTTTTATGTTGGTTAGCATGTTGGTTTAATTGGTGTCCGGACGAAGAGACGGGTAAGTCTCGAAACCGGTAGACATAGAAAAGTCGGTAAGTGGTTATATACAAATATTTAACAACATTAAAAAAAATATGTCAATCGAAGCTAGACTGGCAGTGCACAACAGGGTTTTAGTTCCAACACTCATGTTTGGAAGTGAAAAATGGAATCGGCAGAGGAAGGATGAAAGCAGAGTGAATGCGGTCGCTCAGACGAATGTGTGGGAAATCAATTTAGAACAAGGTTACGAATGGTGGAATCAGACGAGTGCAAATCTGAGATAGGTGTAATTGATAAGATTAAACGGGGTCACTAAGGTGGTTTGGTCATGTGGAACTAATGCATGATGAAGGAATGGTAAAACAGATAAATATGGCTAAAAAGAATGGTAACGTAGGACGTGGACGACCAAGAAAGACGTGGCATGATCAGATAAACCAAAATCTCAAGTCTGGTCACGTCAAACGCAGACACAACCGAAGGGCAAGTATGACAAGGAATGCGGAAGAAGCTAGGAATGTTTGAGTATGTCAGGATAGACGACTGTGGCGGTCCATGCTCTCTTCCTACCCCTACGGGGAAATGCCGCGATGGCAATAGTAGCAGTTCTGGAACTGAAAAAATAATTTGGTAATGTATCCAAAATAAAACAAGTTTATTGGATTGTAATTCTACTTTATTTTCTATAAAATATACAAAGGGTATATCGTGGCGCGGTTCGTCTTGTACACAATATACCCTTTGTATATTTTATAAAAAATAAAGTAGAATTGGAATCCAATAAACTTGTTTTATTTTGGATACATTACCAAATTAAATATGGAATTCTACCAATTGTCTGAATAACTGAAAAATAAGTTGGTGATACATGGCAAAATAACATTTTAATTATTTTTAATTTATATCCTTTGGTGAGAAACATTAGGTACATTTTTTGTATGTTGGCAAATATTTACAATCTTAATTTGTTATCAAAGCGGGAGAAAACATGAATATGAAAGTCTAGGCATTCACTATGCTTATGGCCTGTCCTTGGCTGGTGCAAGCGGGTCGAAAGTCCTGTAAAAGCGTAGACTTCCATATTCCTTTATTTAAGGTATTCTCCATCCCAGTTGTAATTTGTTAATCTTAATGACACCCGAGGGGGTGAAATCCAGACTTTTGTCTACAAACACTTGGACAAACTTAAATATTGTAATAAAACCAACTGGTCCAAAAAGAAGTTCAAAAACCGAAAAATTGTTTTTAGGCGTTATGAGCAACAAATGAAATAATTGAAGAAATAAGGATGCTTAAACACTGGCGAAATGGTGAATGTTACACAGTGTGTAAAGTGGCCACTCAAACCAGCCAATAACAGGTCACAAGCCCTGTAAATGCCAAGACTTTGATATTTTTTATTTAACTTTTTGTACATAATGTTATTTGTACATTAGCGGGCTTATTGCCAAATGGCAATTTCTTCCGACCAACCGATAAAATAAAATAAATATTTTTATAATTCAAGTTACAGAACATATTCAATAGAAAAAAGATTAAAAAGCTAAAGATATATTAAAATAGAAATAAACGTAATAAATTACCTTAAATCAAAACTATTACTCAATGGGAAAAATAAAAAAAAGGGAAAGAGGAAAGGAGGAAAGGAGGAATGATTAAGGAAGAGAAAGGAGATGTTTCTTAAGACGTGATTTAAACAGAGATAATGTAGTAACATCTTTGATGGTGGATGGGAGATGATTCCACAGTCGAGCCGCATGTACACTACGTGAGTTAGAGAAGAAAGAGAAATTGTGGATGGGTATTTAGAGAGTGCTAATCGAGTTAAGTCTTTTTGGCTTGTGCGCCAAGTACGAGTCTCTTTAAGCTGATTGCGCAGGGGAGCGATTTGAAGTTTCCTGCCGATTTAATTCTCCAACATACAAATTTTGAGTAGCTGTTTTAGGATAAACTTAAACGCGTAAAGTTGTGAATAAAACTACGAACAATTTTATTTTTCGCTCTCCGATTCGCGTTGTGACACGGCCAAAACGTACCGCGCAAACGACAGCGTGTTATGCGTGTTATCGCGGACGCGAGCGCATCTTCCGCGATGAAGAAAACCCCGTTTTTAACGAGCGAGTTCAGATTTTCAGACGAGAGAGTTCAGAATTAGAACGAAGAGGTAAACCATGAACTGATAAGCGTTGAAATTTTTCACGCAGGTATATAGGAGCATTAGGACTATGAAGTACATATTCCCCTCTTTAAGACATTCTCCATCCCTGTTGTAATTCGTAAAATTTAAACTTGATTAGTTTATATTATTAATATTCAAAGCATTAACTTTGTGGTCCAACATTTTAATATTATTTTAATAAAATTTGTAAAAAACCACTCATCGACTTATCTGTCTACCGGTTTCGAGACGTAACCCGTCTCTTCGTCAGGACAAGAACACTACACCAACATTATTAACATAATATTGATTAGTTTATTTCAAATTTAGGTTATCGCTCTTAAAATCCATCTAATACTAGGCATTGTTCGCGTAAAACCAGCATTAGACGTGAATAAAATACTGAAAAAAACTTTTTCAGGATAGCATTGAGCTTTCGATTTTGATGGACAAGTTATCGACAGACTTCCGCGTATAACAGATCAATCATACACCCTCTCTGGGCTAGTATCAGATCTGTCGGCTTGTAATAAATCTATGTTTTATTTGCCCAAAAAGCTTTCAGCAGTGACAATGAAAGAACTATGGCTGAAAAATGACAACGATTAAGGCGCCATAGACAAATAGTACTCAACTACTTAAAATAGATTTATTTTATCATCGTCATCATTTTCCCATCCAACCCCAGTGGTATACATTTATTGGTATACATTAGGGTGGTGCGGTGAGATTCTCGATTAGGGAACAGTCACTGGTACGAGGTATATTGGTAAAATATTTATTTATTTATCTATGCTTTATTAAGTTAGTTCATACATTACTTAAAGAAGAAACTTTTTAATGATTGTGTTCTCCCAGTACTGGCATATGGCTGTGAAACTTTCGTGTTCACGAAAAAAAAAAAAAAAATCAATGTAAAAAAGTTTTGTTTCATAGAGTTATCTTTATATATACAATTCCTCTGTACGTGTGATGTCACCGTACTCCTCCTAAACGGCTTAACCGATTTACGTGCGGTTTTCAGAGAAATATAGATCTTTACGCTGTGCGTGTTTGTAGATATTAAAATCTTCAATCGAATATGTAAAAAACAAGTTAGGAGAATAAATGTTTTATTCATCGATCTACCAGGGTAGCATTCGTGGAGAATGCATTTGCAAAAAAATTAAAAAGGTATGTTGTTTTTTGTGTATAAAAAAAGTTTGTTTTTGAATGTTTACAAACAGCATTTGTTTTTTGTGGGTCTCAATCAGATTCTTTCCTTTAATTCCTTATCTTTCTACCCATTTATTTCTTTTTATTTGATTTTTGGTAACACTAAAATAATATTAAATTCAATACAATACATTAAAAATACATTAATAAAATCGTATTCCTACATAAGTACATCCCTTTGTTGGTGAGACGACTGGAGTTTGACGTTTGCAAAAAGAATGCCATATTTGAAAAAAATCTTTATTTTATGTTTTGGAATTCAACCATAAAGAAGTACCTAGGTACCTAATTAAATGAAATATTTGAATATTACCAATTTTTAGTTTTGAAATTTAATCACAAACAAGTACCTAGGTACCTGCTTATCAATGAAAAGTCTTTTTCCAAGCTAATAGCAGGCAAGCCAACGTTCGGGCAGGACAACGTCTGACGGGTCCGCTAGTAATATTATAAAATACCCTCGTCCCTACCGATTTAAGTGCTAAAACTTTAAAAATAACACTTTGTATTTTATTGGTTGGTTGGAAAAAATTGTGTGAAAAAATGTACAAAAAGTTAGATAAATAATGTTATTTTTTAAATAATAAAATTTAAACATTAATAATTAATAACGAACTAGTCTGTGTAATGATTCGAAAGCTAAAATATTACACCACCTTTCAGAGTAGAATTTTATCCCTTTTGACTGAAAATTTCCCCGTAGGGGAGATAAATTTCCTTTGCGGGTCTCAAACCGGAAGAGATGATTATGATCTTCCCGCTTCCGCGTGTGCTGCACTTCCGGTAATGTCGGCAGCTGGGAAATGCACTATTTTGCCATGAAACATATGTTTGTGAAAACGGTTTTCTTATACACACGAACTGTTGACATATTAATACATAGACCCGCCATATCCAGTAAAATATTTTGAAAAGCATCGACATGAAAACTTACCCATAGTTACTACGTTTGTTTTTTTATACCAGGTATGCATTCAACAATCATACATATGTTACCAAAAATAGGAGGACACTCATTTTTGGAACATAAAAAAGTTTGTATTTTAAAGTTAACAATCAACAACTCATAACTCATATCAATAAAAAAAATGTTATACACGTTTTTCAGGGCTAGACCGCTAAATTTTATTTAAAAAAATAAATAAAATTATATTCTCAAAATGTAGTAAACCCTTTATTTCTCGGGCAAGCAGTCCCTCCACAAACCCCTACACCTCTCCTACCCAGCCGCTTCCCCTGTCCGTGTCTGGTGCGTATCGCTTCGTTTGTCAAATTCGTTTCTATTTCAATTTTTTTGTAGGGGAGGGGTGCTAGTTCGAGAAATTAAAGATTTACTTCAATTGGAGATTTAAAAAAAAAAAAAAAATTAAATGATTTTTCGAAAATAAAATTATTAGGATTCTTTAAAAAGCTTACTGTGAGGAATAATCCTAAAAAAAATCATTAATATTTCTTGTATACACCCACTCGTTACGTGCCATGCCTCTGTGGGATTTTTTGTTTACTATTCTTACTTTAAATATGTATTTCATTGGTTTATAATTATTTATTTTTTATTACTCCGTTTTACCTCTTATGTATATAGTAAAAAAAAAAACAAGAAATTATAATATATATTTTTTAATATTCATTTTTGGTGGATCCTAATCAGATTCTTTCCTTAAATTCCTAACCATTATTCCCTTTCCCCATCTAATGGTTCATAGAGCACTGCATTGGTACACCAATCGCAGCGTATCTTGATCATTTTTGTTACATGAAGGTAAGATGATCAGTCTTCGCTTCGGGTACCAGTCCATGGATTATGAAATATTGTAGTGTGAAAACACCCTTTTAAATGAACCAAATAACTTTTTAAACAAACTAAACAATTAAATGTAACTGAACTCTTTAAACTAGAATCCTTAAAATATATTCATAAATAAGCCACCGATGTAATTGTAGACGAAGAATTAAAACTTGAAAAAAACTGTAGTAAACATGAACACAATACGAGAATATCAGAAAAATATCATATCCAACCTTTTAAAACGAGAAAAGGACAATCGAGACTAATAAACCATGGACTGAAATTATACAATAAACTACCAGACAAAACTAAACAAAAGAATCAGACAACCTTTACAGAAGATGTTAAAAATATTATTATTAACAATAGAATGTAAATTTTAAAAGTAAAAATATTTTGTTGAATGTATGTAACCCGTAAGGGTTTATCAATGAAATTTAAATTTAAAAAAATATATATTTCATATCAATCATGTCGGGAATCGAACCCGAGACGTCTTGCATGGCAGACAAACGCTCTGACCAATAAACCAGAAGGCCGAAATTTTACAAGTAACTTAAATCCCACCAAGCCACATTCCGTGGCTTGTTGATGAGAACTGACGTAACTTCTTTATGATATTTTATATTTCGTATTTCGTATTTTGTTATTGTATTTAGTCGCTTTCAATAAATGATATTTTTGGTCGTTGAATATAATTGTATTAACGTGATAATACCTGGCTGGCATTATTGGGCCGAGACTCGAACTCCGAATCCTCACAAGTTAAGTGAATGGGTCTTTATTACCATTTCTAAAGCATCTACAGAAAACCCGGAAAGCGAATAAGCTATGGACAGACTATAGCGCCTCTCATGGGTACAGGGTTGCCAAAAACAGAATTTTTAATATACATATTTATGTTATGAGGTACGCGAACGGTAAAAAATATACTATTTCATAGTTTATTACGGCTGCTTACCAGCGGCGAATGGTGAAAATCACCTACACATGAAATGTGATCCCATCCTATTCCCTTTAATCCTAGTAGTATTTTGACACTAAAAAACGACTCAACAGTTGTGTACTAAGCGGCGCAACGTCTACTAGCTAATGGCCAAAGCGTAAAACTACTCATTTATGAGTATTTTTGTTGGCTTCAGTTCTATCTGCGTTCGCGGTTTCTGGACTATTGTAATTCTATGCTGGCAACCTTTACATTGTGGTCAACCGAGCAGAAAACCCGTGTCAATGTCTATGGATTAAACCAATCACTCATTAGTCTTACTAGGCAGATAAAGCTGGTTTTAATTGAGGCTGGGTTTATGACCGTGGCGAATGGTGATTTTATTTACAGGTAAGCTATAAAAAAATCATATATTTGTACCTACATAGGAGGTACATAATATAATGTAAGTAATACATACTATAAATTGATATTTTTCTGTGGTTCTGTGTGATACAACAACTCTCATCCATGAAATCAACTCAAACGATGTAACTTCGTGATATATTTTATAATAAAAATATATTATCCATTACTTTAATATATAATTCATTAAAAAATAAATAAAAAATACCACTATGAATTCAGTCGATATTTGTGAAGATAGAGTGGGCGTGGCTACGGGGGTAGAGTAGAGAGGGGGTTTGTGTGTGGATTTAGGGAGAGGGAACATTTTTAAAATGGGACTATTACTAAGATTTATTTGCTTATTAATAATATTTACAGCCTTTCTATTCTCCAATATTTCAAAATAATCAAGTGCATATCCTTTTTTATTTGTATGTAGAATTTTGATGCCACCTTCAAAGTTAAATGAGTGACTATTTGTTAGGATATGGTCTGCAAACTCAGAAAAAATATTGTTTTTAAGACATCTCATGTGTTTTTTAACTCTAGTTTTAAAAGAACGTGATATTTTTCCTATTTAAAATGACTTGCAGTCATGGCACTTCAACTTGTAAATGCCTGATCGATCTAATTTATCAGTTCTTTGTTTAGTGTTTTTTAGTATACTTCCTATATTATTGGTTGTGTAAAATGCTGGTTTTATGTCATCCGGTAAATCTTATTTTAATAATTGTTAATGTATAAAAATCTTCTCCACCGTCTATTAATAGTTAAATCCCTGTTGTTTGAAAACAGAAATTGATTTTGCATAATTTGTTTTTGTTTTTTGTTTAAAATATTGTCTATTATATTTGCCATTTAGTGACTGCCAAACTATAGAAAAGGTCGATCATATAAAATATCTAGGTATGGACATTTATATGCATATAGGTATGCACTCAAGGTGGAACATACACGTAGATAAGACAGCAACCAAACTAAGGAAAATGATATATTTATTTAAAACATTAGAAACATCCTAAACAATGCAACTTTAATTAATGTATGCTATGCTCTAGCACAATCAACTATTAGTTACGGAATAATAGGATGGGGAGGAACAAATAAAACTACATTAGAGCCATTAATAAAAGCCCAAAACGCTTTACTAAGAGTAGCTGGCAAAAAGCCTTACCAATACTCTACAGACAGACTTTTTACAGAACTTCCAGTACTAGACATAAGACAAATTTACATTAAGACAATTTTAAGACATTTCAAAATCAAAATCCTGACAGACATAATGACGGACAACACATTTACGACACTAGGCAAAGACAAAAGACAATACTTCTGCTCCCAAAGAAAAAAACAAATTACGGACAAAGGCATAATATTTTTCTGGCCCCTAAGCTATACAACTTTTTAAGCAAGGACATATTGGCGAACAAAATGAAAAACAATATTTTCAAAGCTAGAGTACATAAATGGATTGCTAAAAAGACTAGACAGGAAGCTGAGGAATATGTTTCATATATGAGAATGTAATTTTAGTTTCTTGAAAATCCTTTTTCGTTTTTATTGATGTAGATGTGTTTTAATTTTCTAATTTTTTTTATTTCTTTTGAATTTTTACACAATGAGGAACTTCAGCCTTACGGGAAATTGGATACGAAAAGTGTTTTATTACGCGGGGTAAAAATTAGAGCATTAAATTGTAGCTCAAAGTTTCTTTAAAATGTACAGAAAAAATAGTAAAAAATATTTTGATAAAAACGCACTACTTTAAATGACGTCACTGGTTCATGTGAATCAACCTATAATCTGAGAGCTATGGAAGATTTCCGGTCTGCTTGTCGCTGTAGGACCAATAGGAAGAACTGAATGAGAATAAGCGGAAATGAACCTCTGACGTCACACGCGGAGTTATTTCAGAAATACAAAACTTTAAAAAATCGTAGCGCCGATAATACGATATGTAAATTTTTTTAAAAAAAAAATTGACTTAGTTTAACAGTCTATTAACAAATAAAAAAATTGAAAAAAACCACTGAACTTCCTCATTGATGTGAAATTATGTACAATTATGTATAAATAAATAATACACTGACACTCCGGAGCATGCCTATGGGCCAGTGGAGTGGCTGTATCTATAAAAAAATAAAATATATATTGAATGTACCTACCTATTGTATAAACATTTTTGTTAACTATGTATTTGTATTTTTTTTATATTGGATTAAATAAATAAATAAAATAAAAATTAATAAATATTTGGATCGTAACCATTAATTATAGCAATTGCTTTTATTGTGTTTAGTTCAATTTGAAAATTAAATTTTGACATCGGAGTGGAATGCTGAGTGTTTATGCAAGGTAGGATGATTCGGGGAATTATGTATTATTATGTCAGTGTATGTGGGTTTTTGGTATACTTTGAATTCAATTTTATTATTAATTAACGTCAAATTTAAATCTAAAAAGTTAAGAGATTTATTTTCTTCTACTTCTACTATAAATTGTATTTTAGGGTGAAAAAAATTTAGCAGGAATAGCTTAAGTTGGCGATCATTTCCTGTAAACATGAAGAAGTATATAAATTGAAAAAATAAAATTTTCATGCGTTGCCTAGTATCTAGTATGTAGGTGAAATAATTCAATTAGATGAATCTCACCCGCATAAATGAAGGTTTCAGCTATTCGGCTTCACAAACATCAACAGATGAAAGAATTGAAGGAATATAGATGTTCAATGGAGTTATACTAAAACAAGTAGAGGAATTTGTGTATCTGGGAAGTATGTTCACTAGGGATGGAATGACTGAGAAAGATATTGAAAGGAGGGTGAGTGCCGGGAACAGAGTGAACGGTGCACTTAAATCGACCTTGGCAAATAAATGGTTGTCACAAGAGGCAAAATTCGCAGTTCACAACGGAGTCCTGGTCCCATCCCTGATGTATGGGAGCGAAGTATGGACTTGGAAAAACAGGGATGAAAGTAAGCTGAATGCTGTCGAAATGCGATCTCTCAGGCGAATGTGTGGTAAAACTATGTACGATAAATGCACAAATGTTGAGATCCGTACATTATGTAAGGCTGAGACAAGCATTATCGACAAAATCAAGAAAGGAGCTCTGCGCTGGTTTGGACATGTAGAACGAATGGACAGCGAGAGAACGGCTAAGAATATTTACAATGCGAATGTTGATGGATGCAGAAATAGAGGAAGACCGAGAAAGACATGGCATGACCAAATCCAACAAATACTTAAAGATGGACATGTCAAAAGTCGGAATAATCGGCGCGCGTGCATGAGAAGATGTATGAATGTAGAGGAAGCGAGATCTGTATGCAAAGATAGAGTGTTGTGGCGTTCTATCCTCTCTGCCTACCCTTACGGGGAAACGGCGTGATGGTTTGTTTGTTTGTTTGTTTAGATGTTCAAGGACTGGATTCAACTCCCTGGGGAGCTGTTTATATTAACATATTACAACAGAGATGAAGAACATTTAAAAGAAGGTAATATAGAAGTCTAGGCATCTACAGGGCTTATGACCTGTCTATATGGGCAGAATGGTGAATGTTACACAGTGTGTAAAGTGGCCCCATAAACCAGCCAATGACAGGTCATAAGTCCTGTAGATGCCTAGACTTCTATATTACCTTTTCTGAAATGTTCTTCATCTCTGTTGTAACATGTTAAGGTTATACCTAGTTAGGCAGACTAGACATGATCCAGAGAAATTTATTACCTAAGTGTGTATGTAGTAAATAAATAAATTGTTATTTTTGTTAATAAACCATGATTATTATTATTATTTTGGATACCTTACCAAACTCAACCTGTATTTCGCGTTTTCGCAACCCTGTCAAAAATGATATTCCAAATTCGAATGGCCCATGTTCGCGAGAGCTCTGGTCATAGACAAAGGCGCGCTCTATTATGGCGCATAATTAATTAGCGCGCGCATAAAGGAACGCGCCTTCAAAAAGGTACAATATGGTCTGTTTTCATTACTTCGCGGCGGGAACGTCAAAAGCTCGCGTTTCTTTTATCTTTATTCACGTGTATGTGTTAGGTGGGTGTAATTAAATTTGTTTACCTGTTCTGTTTTCCTTGAGATTGCGGAGACTTCTAAGGCTGGATTGTTTCAACTTTCGGCGTAAATCGTCCGCCATTTTGCTTGAATTGGGTGTAGGTACACCGAAATGCGACATCTTGAAACTAATCTCAAATAGAAGATAAAGAAACTCACCTTAACTCGCATTATAACAGAGATGCACAAACGTTTTAGAGAAGGATATGGACGTTTAGGCATTTACAGGGAGCATGACCTGTCATTAGTTTAAGTGGCTACCTTTCTATTAGTATTACAGTAAACGAACCTGCAAAACTCATCGAGAAAAAGGGAAAGTTAGTCAAACAAATAATAATTGCACAATAAGCTTAAAAAATTATCTTAAGAGTCCCAATCAGAACTAGCTCCCTCGGTATATTTGAAAATCTTAATGTAAAATCTATGAAACAACGTTATTTTATTTATTTTATTTTATTTTATTTTATTTTATTTAGAAAACATACAGTCATACAAAATCAGTATTAAAAACAACAATTTTTTAACATAAAAAGACCAATTAAGTTTTCATAAATTAAAAAGATATAAACATTAAATGTGACAAAAAAAAAAAAAGAATTTTAAGTGAAAAAAGGATAATTGTTGACATTTGCGTTTTCCATGGAGGTAATAAATTAAAAATAATAAAAATACCGAATGTACACTCCGAGCCATCCACGCACACACATGAACGCACATATAAAACATACACAAACATATACATTACATGCGGCACATATACATAGCAGAAACCACTCAAGATGCACATTCAGCAACTATCCCAAATAATCGACCCCATGAAGAAATTTTCTGTACAAATGCAACGTGCAGTTAAAAATGTCTACATCAATACTGAGTCCGTTATAATTTCTACAGGTACGTCTAATGAATGAATTCGAGGTATAATTGTTTTTACAAGTATGTGTAAAAGCTCTGTTACTATACGCACGTAAACATTATTCTCTACCTTCCGTTGTAAAAATACAAAAGTTACTAAATACTCCACCCTGATGCTGCAAAAAAAAATACAATCTTCGGTCAAAGAGGATTGGCCTACTACTCGGTTAAAGTGTACAATCTACTTCCATTATCCATAAGGACAATTAGTAAGTTCTCGCAATATAAAATTGCTATTAAGAAATGGATAGTGGAGGTGGGTTGCGCACGGATAGATGAGTGGATCAAGCCAAATAGGTAAAATGTGTGTACTGTTTATGAAATTTGTTCTATTGGTCTATATAAATTAGTTATGTTTTTTATGAATATTTTAGTTTATATTGTTTATTATGTTAATAATAATTAGGTTAATTGGATTAATTGCGTTTTTTTATTGTTATTATTATGTTAACTTTGTTAAATAGCTAATTTAAGGCATGTTTCACATTTTGTAAAATGTTTTCCTCGGCACGGGACAGTGAGGGAACATTATTCTGTATAAAACAATGAATACAAACAATGTAAAAGTACAAATAAATAAATGGAAGTGTTCCAAGTATTTTTAAATTAGTTACTTTAAAAAATGAATTTTCCAAATTTCTTTTATTTGCGGATGACCTTAAAATAATCAAAATTATAAAATCAATTGATGACTGTCATAAACTATAAAACGACTTATTTTTTAATATAAATAAATGTATGTCTTAAATTCACAAGAAAAATGAATAAAATCGTTTTCAATTATTTAATCAACAACAAAATTTTAATGAACGTCGAGAATTATAGTAGAATTTTGATACCAAGAATTGCAGGTCTTCTTTGCTGCTAGCAAGAAGCACGGCATCAGTATAGTAGGCTGTCTCACTACGTCAACATACCTACCAAACGCTGTCTTGTTATTATCAAATTTACAGAACAAAAAATCAGTGCCAAGTGTCGTGAAGCATAAATATATTATTGTTTTTACCCCCTTGTTCGGTGGAAGTGTTAGCTTCAATGAGCTCAAATTCTTTCGTGCAATAAAACAGCAAAAAATATATTTATTAAATTGTACCCGCGAAGTTTGTCATTTGTTACTCGTAAATTAAAAAATAAAGCAAAACTTTATTTGTGGCTAGTCCGTAAAGTGCTTCCATCATAACAAATGAACTCTTCTGTAAAATTTTACATCATTTGCGCTGTGTAAGTGACTTTTTAACAAGTGAAAACGTTGTATAAAAAAGAAGTGTTTAAAGTAAACAGTCTTTGACAGTTAAGCTAGGGTTTCCTAGGAGAGCGGTGCCCGTATTTTAACGGCCGTAGTGAACGGTGATGCAGTGGACAGCCGCCGTAACGTCGACTAGAGAGTGGTTTCCTAGGGAAACGGTGTTAAATGGTGTTGATAACGCCGTTTTCCTAGGAAACCACACTCTAGTTACCGTTACGACGGCTGTCCACTGCATTACCGTTCACTACGGCCGTTAAAATACGGGCACCGCTGTCCTAGGAAACCCTAGCTTTATTGTTTCAAGATCTGTTCGGCCCACTGTGCACTGCTATTGGTTGTCACTTTGGCTCGTCACGCTAGTAAAATTGCGGACAATAATTTTGCCAGGCGTCGACTACTAATCACGCATTATTTATTAACATCATGAATTGCAAAATTTGCTTGAAAAACATGAGCCCAACGAAGACTTTAAAGTGCTCAAGGTGCTATATGAGTGCGCACCATTCATGTTTGGGTACTTCCTCTTCTGTTTTTAAAAGAATGTCCCAAATTTCACGCGGTAACTGGAAGTGTGAATCATGCAAATTGCAGGACCCACGCTCTAGATCCTCGAGCCCTCATGTGATTGCAAGTCAACTCTCTACGTCACCTACTGCGCAACCTTCTCATCCGGCGCCCCCAACGATACAGGCCCCACAAATAGTGTCTTCGGCTCTTGAGGAAAGATTGGGCGAATTGATGAAATCGATGTTCGAGAAATCAATTGACTCCTTGATGTTGAAAATAAAGAAAGTAATTAAAGACGAAGTTAGCGCTGCACTTGATTCATTTGCTTTCGATATTAATAACAAAATTACAGAACTTGAAGGTAAACTTTTGCAATCCCAGGTACGTATTGCCGATCTGGAAAACCAATTCGGTGATCATCAACAGTGGCTTCGAGTAAATAATGTAGAGATATCCGGAGTTCCGGAATTGAGCAATGTTTCACCCCCTGATATCATGATGAGGATTGCTAAGCTCGCTGGAGTGTCTCTGAAGCCTGATGATATCGAGTTTGCACATCGCGTGCAATCTTTTAAACCAGAGGCCGGACGTCCGAAAACCATAATTGCAAAATTAAAAAACCGTCAGCTCAAGGACAATATATTATCTGGTATTCGGAAACACAAAAATTTCTCATCTGCGAACATTGACCTACCCGGTGAACCTAGGAAGATTTTTGTTCACGACCATCTGACTCCATCTAACAAGAAACTTTTTAAAGACTGTAAATTGTTGTGTAATTCTTTAAAGTTCAATTATATATGGGTGAGAAACTGTAACATTTATGTAAGAAAATCCGACGGTTCACCACGAATCCATATTAGAAACGAATCGGATTTTCTAAAACTAAAATTATCAAAACTCGCCGTATAGTGTTATATAATATATTGTATCACTATTTTATCTTTTTTTACATACAACTTTTTACGATACTTCCATTTGCACAATTGTTCTACACACACTTGCACAATCTACCACATACATTTTTATTATTATTAAAAAATCAAATATTCAATATTTCACACTATTTTATTGTCAGAAAACTGTATCCTTATAGTGTACTATCATTTGCACACTTGTCCTGTACACACTTGCACATTCTACTGCACACAATTTTATTATTAAAAAAACAAATATTCTATATCTCGCACTTTTTTATTGTCTTTAAACTGAATCATCATAGTTATGCGCCTTTACCAAGGAGTTTAGTCACATTATCTATGGAATTATCTAAAGGTATATATTTTTCTCAGTTATATTATGTTTATGAAAGGCGATAAATTACAAATTCTTTATCAAAATATAAGGGGAATTCGCTCTAAATTATCTCTTTTTTATCAGAATGTCTTAAGTAACTGTTATGATGTAATTATAATCACGGAGACTTGGCTACGCGAAGGAATCCTCGATTCCGAAATTTGCGACAGCAGGTACGATATTTTTCGCCGCGATCGTGATCGCGTGGAAAGTGGTAAGCTCGACGGTGGGGGTGTGATGATACTGGTACATCGGAGCCTCAGTGCACGGGCGCGTCCCGAGTGGTCGCGAGTGGGTTCGGAGTGCTTGTGGGTTACCATTCCTTCGGAGTCCTTGCGCTCCCGCATGGGTTCGGCTGCGTCTTCTTCAGCTTCTCGCAACTTACATATTTGCTCTTCGTATGCCCCTCCTGACAGCATCAACTATGTAAACAAGGGTAAGAACCAAGTTTTCCTATCTCAACATATACTGCGTTTAACTTCAATATTTGAAAGTGTTTTTGAACTTGGTGGCGATGATTATTATTTTGTTGCGGGTGATTTTAATCTATCCAATATTCAATGGATTTCTTTTGACTCCCCGGTTTATATCCATAAAGGGTCAGCCGAGTTACAGGAATCAGCCAGGAACTTGATCGAATTACTCATAAAAAATAACTTTCGTCAATACAATTTGAATAAGAACTCTAAAAATAATATTCTCGACCTTGTTTTTAGTAATTTTGCATCGGAAGTAAGTCGCTCTAATTCTCCTTTAGTAAAGGAAGATGTTTTCCACCCCTCGTTAGAAATTTTCATTAATGATATTTTTACTGTCCCTCTTAAGGAAAACAGTTTACCAATTAGAAGGTTTCGGAAAGGAAACTACGATCTGATTAATGAAAAGTTTTTACAAATTAACTGGATTCAACAATTCCTCGGCTTATCGTTGGAAGATACCGTCTCCAGGTTTTATGATTTAATTAATGATTTGATCGTAACACACATTCCTCTCGACACACGTAGTCGCAAACGTTCATATCCTACTTGGTTTAGTGATTCTTTGTTAAAATTAATTAAAGAAAAAAAGAAAGTTCATGCCAAATGGAAAAAGTTTGGTAACCTTCTCGATTACGATGAGTTTGCTCTGTTGCGTCATCGACAAAAAATACTTCAGGAAGATTGTTTTCAAAAATATGTTGTATCTTTACAAAATAACATCAAATCCAACCCCAAGCAACTCTGGTCATATATAAAAGAACGTCGAGGTGGCTCTGCTTACCCTAAATCCTTCGAGTATAAAGATCAGAAATATAACAGTGGTCAGTCTATTTGTCAAGGATTCAATGATTTCTTCAGTTCGGTCTTCAGCAAACCTTGCACTTCATATTCTGTAGAAAATCTTGCACCACCATATTGTGATGACGGTAGTTTAATAGATAAAATTGAAACTACTGAAAGGGAGGTACACAAGTTCTTGTCTACACTCGACGTAAATGGAGGTGCTGGAAGTGACGGAATACCTCCATATTTTATTGTAAAATGTGCAAAATCATTATGTATCCCTCTCAATAAAATAATTAATTTATCTCTCAAGCAAGGATATTTTCCCCTGAAATGGAAAGAAGCTCATATCTTACCAATACACAAAAAAAGTTCAAAAAATAAAATTTCTAATTATAGAGGTATTTCCATACTCAATACTTTCAGCAAAGTGTGCGAAAAAATAGTTTATTCTCGGATTTATCCAATCATAGTAAAAGGAATACCTCCCCAACAACATGGGTTTCTGAAAGGCAAATCTACTATCTCCAATTTGATAGAATTTATAGATTATGTTTTTCATTGTATGGACAAACTTGAGTAGGTTGATGTAATTTATACAGACTTCGAAAAAGCTTTCGACCGAGTGGATCATATCATTCTTATGAGAAAACTTTTAAACTTGGGTGTAAAAGGAGACGTTCACAGATGGATCTTATCTCATCTTAGCAATAGAAGCCAAGCTGTTGTTCTTGGTGGTTTTCGATCTGAGTTTGCTGATATTTCCTCCGGAGTACCCCAGGGTTCACATTTGGGACCATTGTTTTACAATGCGTATCTCTATGATATTTATGTTGTATTTATGAACGCAAGATTTTTGATGTACGCAGATGATAAAAAAATATACTTCAAAGTTAAGAATCCCCTTGACTGTCTTAAACTTCAAGATGATCTAAACCGTTTGACAGAATACTATTTGAAAAATCGTATTAACGTCAATGTATCAAAGTGTTTGCTTATTTCTTTTTCGCGAGGTCGACATCCAATCCCATATCATTATATATTATCAAACCAACCTGTTCAGAGAGTTGATACCGTACGCGATCTGGGTGTTATTCTTGATAGCAAACTTACATTTGAGAATCACTTCGATGACATACTGACCCGTGCACATAGAAACCTTGGTTTTGTACTTCGTACATGTCAGGTATTTAATGATATCGCGTGTATTAAAATGGTCTACTTTGCTCATGTTCGCAGTTTGCTCGAGTATGCCTCTTCTGTTTGGTCTCCACAATATGTCACACATAAAGAAAAGTTTGAGAAAATTCAATGGACATTTCTTAGACATCTTAACTGGAGATGCAGGTATACCGATCTCAATTATATGTCTTCCTGCAAAAAACACCACTTGCTTACTTTAGAAGATCGCCGTCTACTGTTGGACATGGGGGTGCTTCATGACATACTCAGTGGACGCCTTGATAGTCCGGCTCTTTTGTCAGAGTTATCATTAAATGTCCCCGGCTACCGCACCCGTCACACGTCGAGCTCTCTATTTCATGTGCCAGCAGTTCGTACGAACTATGCCCAGAACTCTCCACTTATACGTTTTGCTAGTGAATATAATTTGAACTTTCCCCTTATTGATCCATTTGATTGTAAAAAAATAACATTTAAAATGCGCGTCTTAAAACATTCTTTTTTGTCTTATACTTAGTTTCAATAATAAAGTTTTATTTTATTTTATTAAATTTTATCTCTATTTCTTAATATTTTATATATATTTATATTTTCGATACCTGACACCCTCTTTCCAATATAACACCCACACACCCACCCTCTCACTCACTTACACTCACACAAACACACTAGTATGTATTGTACGTGTATTTAATGTATTTCTGTGGATATCTGTCATTGGTTTTATTCTCTGTATATGTTATTTGTTATATTTGTATTACATGTATTACTGTTGATATCCCCAATAAATAAAATAAAAAAAATAAATAAAAAATACAAAAAAATGAAAATTAATTACAATTACTATGGCGACTGCTTTGCTTGACATTTGGCTTGCCAAATGCCGGCTAAACGTATGATAAATAATAAATAAATAAATGAAAATAGCAGTTTTGGAATTTTTTCCATGTATACACTGGTGAAATTCAAATATGTGATTGCGCAGCAGGATTACACGTCGCGAAACGTAAATATTTTGACATTTTGATGTTGCATTGTGATGCTTTTGCGAATAATCTCTTAGGAATATTTCTTATTTAATAAGTACACACGTACAACTTATTTTTTTATTGCATTGTATCCTGTATAAAAAAAAAAAAAATATGCAAAAATATGTATTACATCTATTTTGTGTAATTCTATAATTGAAGATATATGCATGTAAAACTGTATCGACGAATGCTTTCAAATTGTATGTTTTCTAGAATGTATTTTTGTTGAATTACCTGATAAAAATAAAAAATACGATAAACAACCGTGGTGAGAAATTGTTATCACGTCGCTTATTAGCACGTCGATAGTTATTTGTGATTGAGCTACTGAAGTAACTCGGTCCGGTAGAGCCAAGGATATAATATTCGAACGCACAGTAAGTAGTAAGTTTTCATTATTTTCTGAGCATTTTTAAAAGTTTGTGAAACTTTCAATCAAATTACCTGTAGATTTGGAAATACCGACTGTTAGAGTAATTACAAATGGCGCCTAAGTAATTTACTGAGTGAACAACGAGTCATATTAATAGCAGACGAAATAAAATATTTTTAGAACTTAAATAGAAAGGTTCTTTATGGTGCTGTAAAACCATTCATTGACACCATTCAAGGAATATTTACATTTCATTTTAAATCCTATAAAAAAGACGTCACCGTTTATATCTGTCTGAAAGATTACAATTTCCATCTCCGTTGAAAGATCATAAATATCATCATCACTATCTCTGTCTCCGGGTGGATGAAGAACACAGTTCTGTGCGTGAAATATAACTAGAACCAGATCCCGGACGAGTCCTACCATTCTCGAGGTCCTGGGTTCGATTCCTGGCAGGGTAGACGTAAAATATTGATGATTAAGCTTTTTTCAACTGCAATATTTATTTATTTTAAAAAAATACGTACACAAAAAAACCCAATGAATAAAAAATTATTAATTTTAATTTGTATTGTGTATGAATTATATAGCGCATCCGAGATTATAATAGAAATTGCATGAATTTATATACTATTAAGCGCGTTGTCGAGATGTTTATTAAAATATATATTAATTTAATTTTTAATTTTTTTATTTTTGCTTTTATGTAATAATGTACATATTGTACATGCTTCCATTTTCCATTATGTTGTATCCCAACTCAGCATAGGGCACTTGGTCTTATGCGGTATTATTATTTTTTTTGTAATAAATATGTATTTGTATGAATCGATTTCTTAAAAGCTTTTGACACTTTATGTCATTCTAAATTAATATGTATTTTAGAGTCAATTGTCATAAGGGGTAATTTATTAACTTTTTTTCAAATTATTTAGTAGGGAGGAAAATGAGTATAAAAATAAAGAATTCATTAAGTCTATCGAGGGAAAATTTATCAGGGGTGTCACAAGGGTCTATCTTGGGTCCTAAATTGTATATAATTTATGTGTCAGTGATTTGCAACGTTTTTAAAGAAGTAAGGAGATTTATTTTTGCAGATGACACCGCACTAGTTATTTCCAATAAAAACCCATTAGAATTACAAGAGATATTGCAAAGTAAATTCAATAAATTGTGAAAATGGGCTCATGACTATGGTCTCATTATAAATGCAAAAAGACCAAATGCTTATACATAAAATCTCCTCATGCCAAAAAATATGTTTTGCCTAATATTATTGCTCATTGCACAAATTGCTTGCATGATGGTATTTCTAACACATGTAATTGTGAACTCATAGAATTTGTGGAGGAGTATAAGTATTTGGGTATTTTTATTGATCATAATTTTAAATGGGATCGTCATATATTTAAACTTTGTGATCGATTGCGGACTCTTGTGAGTACTTTTTATAAGTTATCTTTTATTTTGCCTAAAATCACTCTTAAAATGATTTATTTTTCTTTAGTAGAATCAATAATAAGATATGGTATAAAGTCGTGGGGACATTCGACTAAAACTAATATTAAAATGATCCAGGGTCTACAGTATTATTTAGTTAAGTGAATTGTACCTGCAGAGATTTACGAACAAAGAAGTAATAATGATCTCCTGTACAAAACAATCAAAACTCTGCCTGTTCGAGGACTACTGTGGCTTTGCATCATTTTGGAACAATTTAATAGTAATACATTCAAGTTTCCTCTCAAACATAACCATAATACACGCTTCACGTCTAATGATGGCTTGGTAGTACCAAAAGTATGTAATAAATATGGAAATAGAACTCTCAAATATTTAGTACCTAGAATTCTTAATTTATTACCAAAAAAACTTAAATTTAACTCACATTGTAACAAGAGCAAAATAAAAGAGTAGCTACTCAATCAAGAGTTTATATATGAATAGTAGCTTAGGTGTAAATATTTTATTTTTTCATATATTTTCTTGTATTTAAAAAATATATTTATATATTATTATTTGTATAAACATGTTTATTCTGATCTTTCCGACTGTTAATTTTTATATGTTAATCATTGTTTTTATAAATGTATACAATATTATTAAGTCAGTATAAATATAATCTTCACCAACAAGCTACAAAAAGTGGCTTGGTGGGATTTTAGTTTTAGTAAAAATATAACAAGTGAATTTTTTTTTTAAATTGTAAAAATGTATAATTATGCTATTAAATAAAAAAAAAAAATAAAAAAAAAAAAAAGATTAACCAAGGCCCTAAGAGCCGAGCGATTGAGGCCATTAGGAGAGGTTTATTAGGACTGATCAAATGACGCCTGAAGGGCCGAATTTACTAGCATGTAACAGTCGGCGATAGCTGACTTTTTTTTAAAGAGAAATTCTAGAGTTTTTATTATATAGTAAAATATTTCAATATTTTCATTTTTCTACTACTACCGTTACGCCACTACCCCGTAGGAATATGTTGAGAGAATGGAGCGCCACACACGTCTATCCTGGCAATCCTGGCATACACTCCAAGCTTATTCAACATTCATAATTATTTTACACTTTATGTACATATTTCTTTATTTATTTATTATATACATACGGCCTAAGCCAATTACAACAGTTACATGAAGAAACATAAATGCAAGAAACTGAACAAAAATAACATAAAACTATTTAGCAAAGACAAACAAGGGCAAAACAATAATTTAATACAATTTTTGTCATATAAATCAACATAAATATATAAAATCAGCTTTAAAACTAAAATAAACCTTATTTAAATTTATTTTAAACATTTTTTAGAAGAAAATAGGAGGTCTAGGCATTTACAGGGCTTATGACCTGTCATTGGCTGGTTTAAGTGGCCACTTTACACACTTTGTAACATTCACCATTCTGCCCATGTTTGAACACCCACATTTCCTCAACTCTTCCATCTGTTGACTTTGAAAGTAAAAGAGCTGAAACCTTTATCACGCGGGTGAGATTCATCCGGCTGAACCAAATCACCTACTGGGCAACGCCTGAAAACAATTTTGCAATTTTTATCCTACTTTTACCAGGTAGTAATTCAAAAATGTTTGATTATGTCCAAATGCTTGCAGACTGGCTGGATTTCCTCCCTACGGAGTTGTTCATATTTAAATTTATTTCAACAGAGAGGGAAAACATTTTTGAGAAGGGAATATGGCTCTGTAACAGAGCTTATGACCTGTCATCCATATTCCCTTCTCTGGCTCTGTAACAGAGCTTATGACCTGTCATCCATATTCCCTTCTCAAAAATGTTTTCCCTCTCTGTTGAAATAAATTTAAATATGAACAACTCCCTAGGAAGGAAATCCAGCCAGTCTGCAAGCATTTGGACATAATTAAACATTGTTAAAATAAACCTAATTATTAACTTCGCAGTTTCTGAAGTTTCGCATAAATAAATTGTCTATGTTTTTATGAATGTATGTATGTGTATGCGCATGGGTGTATGTACGTGTGTGTGTATGTACATGTGTATATATGTGTATATTTATATATACATGTGTGTATATGTGTGTATGTCTGTATGTATATAAATCAAAATGTGTATCCGAATAAGTGCATATTTTGTTTGTCTGTGCTCTATATTAATTTGTTAAATATTATAATATATAAAAATGTAATTGCCTGGCTTGGAACGGGGTATGTACCCTTGTTAGCTGGGCAAAGTGAATATGGAATTGTATTTTGATAAAGAGTGTGAATAAATAAATAAACTACGTTAGGACAAATTGATCGAATAAAAAAATAATTCGTTTGATAATGTTCACGAAAAAAGTATAAATGTCTTATTTTTGGTAAATAATTATATTCAACACACTATAAAAGGCTTGTTTTTGCGTTTTTTAAATTAATTTTCGGAAACAGAGTTTCATGATTTCATGAAATAACTGATAAAATCCATTTGATCAGTGATCAGTAATTTCCCATCACTAATGAAATTAATTTGACAGCTGTCTTCTAGTCAAGCGATATTTTAAGGACTAAATGTGCCCGAGATTCTAACCAACCGAGGCCCGAAGGGCCGAACAACTGAGCCACGTAGGGCTGAATGTTTTAGCATGTAGCAGTCTGTTGCCTGCTAGTTCTCATATTATTGTTGATGGACAATATATTTCACCATAAAAGTGTTTTTTCACTATGAAATAAAGTGAATAAATCAATTCTTTTCTAATTTCTATCAAGATTAAGACATACCCAAAATACTGTTACTAAAAATGCTTTTATCGTGTTTTAATATACAAATGAATATCACGTTCAATCGTGACGCATTGAGTTTGACAGCTTTATTCGACGATTCTTCATTATTATTAACTTTTTTATTTGGCAGATCTGCCCCGGGCAACGCCGGGCGTGGAAGGCGATAAATTACGTCACAAATATTATAATATTTCATATTTTAACAGGCAAATATGACTTTTTATATATTCTACCACAAGTTTGAGGGACGCTCCGTTAGTTACGTTTTTAGGCTCAGATAAGTTCAGTGCCATAATGAGGCGTTTATTTATTTCAAACTTCAAATACAAAATATGTATGCCCTTTAACAATATTAAGTTGTACGGCAAAATTTCTTAAAAATGTACGAAAAAAAATATAATATTTTAATAAAAACGCACTGGTTCATATGAACCATCCATGATATGAGAGTTTTGAAGGATATCCGGTTTGAGCACTGTAGACGGACCAATCGGAAGAACTGTCAGAGAACAACCTCTGACGTCACACGCGGAGTTATTTCAGAAATACAAAACTTTAAAAAACCATAGCGCCGATAACACGATATATAAAGATGAAAATAAAATAATTTTGGCTTAGTTTAATATCAATAATATATTGAGTTTGTCCAAATTTTTGTAGACAAGGACTGGATTCAACTCCCTGGGGAGCTGTTTATATTGCAACATAGATGAAGAACATTTAAGAGAAGGTAATATAGAGGTCTAGGCATCTACAGGGCTTATGATCTGTAAATGGCTGGTTTAAGTGGACACTTTACACACACAAAAAAAAAGATTTTCGGGCGTTGCCTAGTATGTAGGTGAAATAATTCAATTAGATGAATCTTATCCGCATAAATAAAGGTTTCACAAACATCAACAGATGAAAGAATTGAAGGAATATCGATGATCGAATATGGGCAGAATGGTGAATGTTACACAGTGTGTAAAGTGGCCACTTAAACCAGCCATTGACAGGTCATAAGCCCTGTAAATTCCTAGACTTCTATATTACCTTCTCTTAAATGTTCTTTATCTCTGTTGATTAGTTTAATATTTTATTAACAAATAAAAAATAAAAAAAGACCCCGAACTTCTTCATCAACAAATTAAATATATGATGTACAATGTTATTATCAGAGCACACAACATTAAAAGTTTATGTGCGCCCTATTTCAAGATTCAAAATATTTAAAAAGTATGAAAATTATCCCAAGACAAACTGTTCGCTCATCCCTCGAAAAGCAATAAAATATCGTAGTAGAGTCCCAGTCTAGACCGGTGCTAAGTCCAATTTTGTAATGGTACTCAAAATACAAAAGCCAAACATCCATATTTTTTCCAATGGTTTTCCCATTTATTTGTATTTTACATTTATCTTTGGTGATAATTTTGCTATCTATGAGAGAAAAAATATACCCCTAAAAGGGTATACGACGGGAGAGATGTTTGTAAAATAGGTAATTAAAAATAGTAAATAAAGGAGCAAAATAAGCAGTTCACGACGGAGTCCTGGTCTCGACCCTGATGTATGGGAGCGAAGTATTGACTTTTTCTTGGTAACAAAGGTCTACGATGTATGCGAGAGAAGCGATTTGCTGATGAACGTCGATAAATCGAATGTAATGGTTTTTAAAAGAAATGAAAGTATGACTAAATGTGAAATCACTGTGAATGGAGTTATACTAAAACAAGTAGAGGAATTTGTGTGTCTGGGAAGTTCACTAGGGATGGAATGACTGAGAAAGATATTGAAAGGAGGGTGAGTGCCGGGAACAGAGTGAACGGTGCACTTAAATCGACCTTGGAAAATAAATGCTTGTCACAAGAGGTAAAATTGGCAGTTCACAACTGAGTCCTGGTCCCGTCTCCGATGTATGGGAGCGAAGTATGAATTGGAAAACAGGGATGAAAGTAGGCTGAATGCTGTCGAAATGCGATCTCTCAGGTGAATGTGTGGTAAAACTATGTACGATAGATGCACAAATGTTGAGATCCGTACCTTATGTAAGGCTGAGACGAGCATTATCGACAAAATCAAGAAAGGAGCTCTGCGCTGGTTTTGATATGTAAAACGAATGCACAGCGAAAGAACGGCTAAGAATATTTACAATGCGAATGTTGATGGATGCAGAAATAGAGGAAGACCGAGAAAGACATGGCACGACCAAATCCAACAAATACTTGAAGATGGACATGTCGAAAGTCGGAATAATCGGCGCGCGTGCATAAGAAGATGTATGAATGTAGAAGAAGCGAGATCTGCATGCAAAGATAGAGTTATGTGGCGTTCTATCCTCTCTGAAACGGCGTGATGGTTTGTTGTTGTTGTTGTAAAAATAGTTTTTCTGTGCCTTAAAGTGCCTTCCCGATACTGGGCGGAACACAACTGCATGTCACACTGATTATGCCTAGTTAAAATTGGCAAAATCAAAGTCTCGTTTTTCCGGTTCAGGAAAAAGAACAGAATTTATTTAGAATGAGTGCCAAAATAAAATTTTCTGGGTCTTTACCTTTTTATTATTTATTTTATATTTGTATGCCGTATTTTCGAAGAATGCTTTTAAAAAAAAATCTCTTTTTTTTTTTAACTGCTATTTTCTTTAATATAGGTACCTTTCTTTTATTTAGGTAAATGTTTACGTTTGTTACAGACGTAATATTTTTAAAAAATATTTTGAGTTTGTTCAAATTTTTGTAAACAAGGACTGAATTTAACTCCCTAGGAAGTTGTTAATTGTAACATATTACAACCGAGATGAAGAATATTTTAGAGAAGGTAATATAGAAGTCTGGGCATCTACAGGGTTTATGACCTGTCGTTAGCTGGTTTAAGCGGCTACTTTACGCACTGTGTAACATTCACCATTCTGCCCATATCATCTATATTCCTTGGATTCTTTCATCTTTTGACGTTTTCGAAGTTAAAGAGCTGAAACCCATATTTATGCGGGTAAAAGCGGGTAAAAGTCAAACCGCGTATCCTCTTACGGCTGTCTGATAAAAAGTAAGGAAATCATACGATTTTGCCCCTTTAAATCATTGTTCTTTCAAAATCGCACCATCAAAAAAATAAAATGAACTTACATTAGATAAATTCAATCATTTTCTTAGTATTTCTGATAAAAAAAACGTACTTCATCATTGTTTAACTAAAATACAATAACTTTTTGTCAAAAGTTAAAAATAAAGTTTAAAAAAATATATCTGTTAATTGCTCTAAAATTTTATTATGCATGCGGAAATATTAATTGACACAACAGAGTAGATAAGTAAAGGGTCATTTTATAACAGTAATTGAATTAATGAACTTTAAACTTAAAATATAAAACAAATTTTATTTTACATAAAACGAATATTTTTATATCATGTTGAATAATATTTTACGTTTTGAAGATAATGTCGGTCAAATGTCTACTACTGAGTTGTTTAATCTGAAGTTCAATTTTCATTAGTTCTCTCATTAGATGGGCAAAGTAGGGTAAACAAAATTACTTCCCTGGCAACACTAACGAAATTTCCATTTTGTTTCTTCGACAATCTGACAGATGGAAAAGTAATTCTATTTTTAAGTAATTCATTTGCTACTTACACATTCATTTGCTAATTACACATGAAATGTGATATTATCTTGTTTCTTTAAGATCCTAGCAGTATTTCTACACTTTAAAAGGACACAACATGGCATAGTTGAATTCAAATCAGGAGTTGCGGACTGAGCGACGTCTACAAAGAAACTAATGGGTCAAAACGTCAACCTACTCATTTATGAGTAGTTTAGTCGCCTTCTGTTTGATGTGCGTATGCGGTTTCTGGACTATAAGTAAAAGAGTATAAGAAAGTAGGCCATTGTAGGGGGATTATTGGACACAGTCCGATGTATTCAAATATGATTCTACGCTCCTTCTCGACTATTCTTAATTCTATGCCAATGGGTCAAAACGTAAACCTAATCATTTATGAGTAGTTTAGTCGCCTTCTGTTTGATGTGCGTATGCGGTTTCTGGACTATTCTTAATTCTATGGTTCGTACCCTTTTTTATGGAATAGTATATATATTTTTTATTTTTTAATAAGAGTTTTTGGATTATAAATATTTCGATTCTACAGCATGTTTTAAGAAAACTTTGAACGCTTTTCGACGGTTTATAAATGCACTAATATTTTGCTATTTTTCTTTTGCTAAAATTGTAGCGTATAAATTAAAAACTTATTGCTCAAACATCCGGGCCATTGAGACATGTCATTTTGAGGAAAATTGACATATCTAGACAGGAAATACTCAGACAATTAGTATGTTTAAATGATCACATTAGCTAATGGCATATTTGCAATGCTGAGTAACTAAATGTTTTGTTCTTACACAATATTTATTTAAGTATTTGTTGGCAAGGCGACTAATATCCGCGTATATTAGGATTCCAAGAAATATTAAATGAAATTATATTTGATGCGAACATTGTCAAACTTTCAACCACTTCTTAAACTTTATTTATGTTCGAGTATTTATTTAAGCTTATGATCATTGATCGAGCTAATAAAGTAGCGCCATTATCCTTACTGCGTAACTTAGAAAGAGTCAACAATTTCATTTATCTAGGTTCTCTCACTAGCGATGGCGGTGGGTGTGAAGGTGAAATACGGCGACGTGTTGGTATTGCCAAAAGTGCTATGAGTCGGCTGGTGAAGATCTGGAAGAATCGCAGTACAACCATTAACACCAAAAAGAGACTGGTGAAGGCCTTGGTTTTCTCAGTGTTCATGTATGGTGTGGAGTGTTGGACACTGAGGGAATCTGAAAAGAAAAAAATCGAAGCTTTCGAGATGTGGTGTTGGCGGCTAGTGCTGCGGATTCCGTAGACAGCTGGACATAGGAGAAAGACTGATATCCATGTGCGAGAAAAGAATCCTGCAGTTCTTTGGGCATATTTCCAGGGGAGATTCTGATAGTTTGGAGAAAACTATTCTCCTGGGAAGTGTCGAAGGGACAAGGTCGCGTGGACGTCAACTGACAAGATGGAGCGGTACAGTCACTGAGTTATCAGAATCATCACTGACGAATGCCTATAGAAGAGCACAAGACCGTTCCAGATGGAGGGAGACTGTCCACAGACGAGCCATGCCTGGAGTCAGGCGTAATCACCATCCTCAGACATGAGGCACGGATTGAAGAGATTTTTTTAACACTTTATATAAATATACTATTTATATACATATAAGAAAGAGCATATTGTCGGCAATTTCTTCCTACCTACCCAAACCGTTCAGATTGAGAAAATTACAAGTTCATACATGGATATATTCTAGGTAATTATGCAGAATCTTATACTTTTATACAAAAATTTAAAACAAAAATTAACTAGAAATTTACACTATACTATGAAGAGAGAAGAGGAGAGGTGATAGGAAAGAAAGAAAAGTGAGAAAAGATCAACTAAAACGTTTAGATAGTGACATTTCAATCTTGATTTAAATGTATGTTAAATAAAGAAGGGGCATCTCTAAAGTTAGTGGGTAGTTTACTCCACAATCGAGCAGCTACTTCTGTAAAAGAGGAGGCAAGAAAATTAGAGCAATGAAGGGGTATTAAAAGGGTTCTCTCGTTACTAGAGCGAAGAGATAGTCCGTGTTGTGATAGATGTTATAAGAGCTCTCTCAGATAAACAGGCGAAATGGAATTATTCAAAATATTGTGATGAAATGATAGAATATGAATGTTTCTTCTATGCCCGCTACTGAGCCAGTGTAGTTTTTTTTTATTTTTTTATTTTATTTTAATTTTTCATTGATAAACCCTTACGGGTTACATACATTTAAGAAAATATTTTTGCATTTAAAATTCACATTCTACTGTTAATAATAATATTTTTAACATCTTTTGTGAAGGTTGTCTGAGTCTTTTGTTTAGTTTTGTCTGGTAGTTTATTGTATAATTTCAGTCCATGGTTTATTAGTCTCGATTGTCTCTTTCTCGTTTTAAATTTATAGATATTTTTCTGATATTCTCGTATTGTGTTCATGTTTACTACAGTTTTTTTTTTAGTTTTAATTCTTCGTCTACAATTACATCAGTGGCTAATTTATGAATAAATTTTAAGGATTCTAGTTTAAAGAGTTCAGTTACATTTAATTGTTTAGTTTGTTTAAAAAGTTCTTTAGTTGCGGTTAGATAAGGAAGGTCATATACTAGCTTCAATATTTTATTTTGCTGTCTTTGTAGTCTGTTTACGTCATTTTGATTTCCTGTTCCCCCATAGTAGTAGCATATTACAAATTTTAGTTTTTACATAGGCTTCAAAAGTTTTGCGTGCGGTATACAAACATTCTGCAATCGTTCGAACTTAAACTCTTGTCTGGTTGTGGTGTAACACGAGTCTACATAGGAAACTAGAGTTGGCATATCTCTTTTATTTATTTAAAGGGAGAAGTTGTATTTTTTGTAATATTCAAATGGACATTTTCCCATTGGAATTGGAAAGTAAAATTTAGATACCATATGCTCCAACTAGAGAGCGGACATGGAATGATGATGATTCCTGTCAATGCACCCCTGTAACTAAGAAGAGTTTCGCAATTGCGTTGTTAGGTGTAGTTTGATGTTTACAAAAATAATTATTCATTGTTTTAAGTTTTGTTAATCACTCATGAACACGAATTTACCGATGAAAAGTTACACAATCCTTTTTACAATGTTTATCCGAAAGGTTTTTACACGTTTTCATGACACAAGTAATCATTTTTGTATCAGAAACCAACACAGCCATATTAGTTAATAATACATACAGAATAACAACAAATAAAAATACAAATTACGGGCTTCGCATAGGAGCAAAAATGTTGAAAAAACAAATAGCACTGTTTGCTATATGATTTATATATAAGCCAACAGAGTTTGTATTCCACTCTCTGTGGAAAATGTATCCAGTGTTATTTCCGAATTTTATGAGTGAAATCGTATTAAATAGAAATGTACATAACTATATAACTTGAAACAGGAATAAGATAAGGCTACCAGGAAATGAAATAATATAAAACTAAAAAATCTTATCGCAAAGAAAAAAAAAACAACAAAAATTATTGTTACAATTTACTACTGGAAATGAACATTTCAGTAGTATGAAATTTAAAAACATAAGTTAAGTTAAAAATAATAAGATAATGATTGATTTGGCATACCTGGGAAGTACTCCTTGACCAGCAACCCTTTAAAAACTAAATAAACTTTGAAAACAATCACAAAAACACACTAATATTACAAAATTACTGGAGGTAAACAGTAAACGAACTGACAATCACAACTGTCAAAACTCAATTCGGTTCATATTGGAGGTAAATCCATAGGTTTAACGTCTGGTTTAAAATATGCAGTTTTTATTTGTTTACTCAAAATTTTTCTTTACATCGAAATGCATCGAATAATATACAAATGAAAATTTTACATTTAAAAAAATAAATAAAAAACACTGAATAACTTAATGTATAAGGCATAGAATTAAGAATAGTCTAGAAGGAGCGTAGAATCATATTTGAATACATCGTACTGGGTCCAATAATTCCCCCACTTAGACACACTTTCGCCGCGCGCATACTTGAAGTCACCGAGTAATATTGCCAGATCGCGAAGAATATAACCATAACACAAATGTAAGGTAAAAAAAAACAATTTGTTAATTTTTCTACAATTTTATTGTGCACTCGGAAACATTGATTGACACAACAGAGTAGATAAGTAAAGGGTCATTTAATAACAGTAATTGAATTAATGAACTTTGAACTTAAAATATAAAACAAATTTTATTTTACATAAAACGGATATTTTTATATCATGTTAAATAATAGTTGATGTTTTAAAGATAATGTCGGTCAAATGTCCACGATAGAGTTGTATAATCCGAGATCCAATTTTCATAAGTTCTCTCATTAGATGAGCAAAGTAGGGTAAAAAAAATTACTACCCTGGCAACGTTTTGTTTCTTCGACAATCTGACTGATGGAAAAATAATTCAATTTTTATGTAATGCATTTGTGACAAACACATTCATTTGATAATTACAAATAAAATGTGGTTGCATCCTGTTTCTTTAAGATCCTAGTAGTATTTCTACACTTTAAAAACACACAACACGGCATGGTTAAATTCGAATCAGGAGTTGCGTACTGAGCGACGTCTACAAAGAAACTAATAAACCCATCAAAAACTGAACAACTGTGGGTGGCTTCAGCCAGACGACAGAATTTGATCCAGGATACGGCTCTACCTAATGTAGGGAGTACCGCTTTACCCACCGTTAAACTACTGGGAGTTTTACTCAATTCTGACCTATCTCTTGACGCTCAAATTAGTAGAACGATAAGTTCATGCTTTTACCAGCTGAGACAAATTAAATGCATACGCAAAAATTTGCCGGTTGATGCCGCCCGTCAATTAATAAATGCCTTTGTAGTGTCTAGAGTAGATTATTGTAATGGTATCTATGCAGGTCTACCAATGAACAAAATGACTCGCCTACAATCTGTATTGAATGCCGCAGCGAGACTTATTTTCGGAATCTCTAAGTTCAGTCATATCACTCCACTACTTCGGGAACTACACTGGCTACGTTTTCCACAGAGGGTCGAATACAAACTCTGTTGGCTTATGTATAAGTCACTGCACAACTCGGCTCCGGAATATCTAAGGGAACTATGCATTCCAGATGAACTAGCTGACAGGCGTCTCACGCTTAGATCAGCTACGTCTACGGCGAGAGGAAAAGTTATTATACCTCTACGCAAACAGCGCACTAAATTTAGTGAACGCGCATTTGCGGTCGCAGGCCCTATGGCATGGAATGCTCTCCCAGCAGAGGTGCGAGGCTGTGAAAGTGAAGTGATGTTTCGGAAAAAACTTAAAACCCACTTGTTCTCTAAATCATTTGAATAAATCCGTAGCACGTGACAACAAAATAAATTATTTTAATTAAATTACAAATTTAAAAACTTCAATAAAATTAACTTAACAATATAATCACCATGTAAAGCGCCCTTGAGGTATTTTATTACGAAAATGGCGCTATATAAGTTATCCATAATAAATAAATAAATAAATGGGTCAAAACGTAAACCTACTCATTCATGAATAGTTTAGTCGCCTTCTGTTTGATGTGCGTATGCGGTTTCTGGACTATTCTTAATTCTATGATATAAGGGTTGAAATTTTATAATGAGATGCCTGAAAATATGAAGAATGAAAGAAAACGGACGTTTACCGTAATAATCTAAATTTATAGATTAGTATATAGTAATTTTAATGCATTTTTAATCTGTATTAGTCGGAGGGAGTCAGAAAAATTGTTGTCCGATGTAGAAGGACGTAAGCTGATTTCTTGCTTTACTAGTGATGACTTGGGATATAGAGATTTTGGTATTATTTATGTTTTCATTGTATATTTATTATTTACTTTTAAGACTGAAAAAGCACACATAATAATAAAATTGTAATGATTTTTTGTTATTATAAAATACATAATTTACTGCCTTACAACGGGGAAGCTATCCCTAGTTAGGCAGTTTAGATGAACCACCAGCAAAAAATTAAATATATATAGATACTTTTACTACTCAATCAATTGGTTGTGTAAATAATTCATTGTAAATTGCTGTAATAAATATGTAAAAAATAAATAAATAAGTAAAATATAAAAAAAACAATCGTAAATATTAATCGATAATAATAATCTTCCCAATTTACTAAAAACAATTAAAAATAACATATCAATAAATAAATTTTAAGTTAATCTAAAGAATTTTTTTAATTAAATTTTAATTAATATGAATGTATTATTGTTTTATATGTTTTCTTTATATATCCTAGGTTTTTCTTTTTCTTTCTCATGTACTCGTATTTAAAATTATATAAACTCTTATAAACAAACAACTAAAACAGTGCAAGTCACTCTCCAAGCACAAGAGTTAGTCTCCTTTTTTGGTGAGTTACAGTGATAACATTTACTAGATGTGTAAAAGTAGTTATGTTTAGAATTTTACAAAAACACGTACTTTTTATGAAATTTATTAATTACAAATATATACAAATAATGTGATATTAACTAAAGGATATATTTTTTTTGTATTTATTTTTATTTAAGAAGGTAAACATGAACAGAAAATATAAAAGGAACAATAATGAAACCCACTAAACCGCGAAACCGGCTGGTCAGCAGGTTTCTTATTTATATTAGATGATTGTTATCATAAAATAATAATCAATATAAAGCTTTGTTACATATTAGCCATTTAATTATTTTTTCCTTAAAAGTTTTGTCAACATTTTCTTTTAAGATCTGCGTAGGAAGCTTATTAAAAAAATTAGTAATTGTATAATGAAGTGTTCTTTGGCCATACTTGTTGACAAACCTCGGTACTAACCAGCTTTCGCGTTGTTCTAGCCTAAAAATAATAAATAAGAATATAATTAATAATAAAATAATGAAAACTAATAAATAAAATGAAAAACAACAACTAAAAATGTTACTCTTGTAACGTCTCCATCGCAATTTTAATGTTTTTTGAAACAATACATTGTTTCGTTGAAAAGATCTATCGCGCTAAAGTTTTTATCGTGTGACGAGCATGCTCGATGAATGTATTCTTAATCTGTCAATGAAGCAGAATAAATGACAGCTTTCTCAACCTAGAAGCTAGAAGCCAGTGACTGGACCTGAGCCTCGCAGATTTCTATCAATGATAACGCCAATCATTAAAAAAACCAAAAAGAAATATCCCGCTTTACGGTACCGTAAAACGCTGCAACTTTTCCTACCGGCCACAACTTTTCCTGTTTCGTTACGATTACGATATTTCGCATTTGATTGGCTTTTTCTCACTTTTTACCATTTGGTAGTAATTTTTCATTGTCCTGGCAACACCTTTTTTATTTTTCATAACGCCAACTCCATTGTTGCGCTCTCAGTTGAGCGATGAATGTCGGCAGGAGGAGTCGTGAAATTTTGGTCTCCTAAAACTTTTAAAGTTCAAGAAAAACCAAAAGTGTTTTTGAAAAGTAAAACCGTCCCGGGGTAAGAAAATACTGTATATTTTTCGTATTGTTTGATACTTTTATCAAAAGTACACGATTTCATCAAAAAAACTTGCTAGGCAATGTTGTGCAGTGTTTTGAAAACACGATTTGTACTTTTTGCCTGGTTCTAGGGTTATCACTAGTAGTCAACGTGCTTTATCTTAAATTTGATTTTTTCATTTAATTTAATTTTTTTATTAAACGAAATTTGAATTTATTTGACTTTATATAATTTACCCGGATAAAGTTTTTTTCGTTTATTTCTAGTAATACAAATAAACTTTTAATTATGATTTAAATATGACACACTACTTATATAAGTGTTCGAAACATAACTTAATTCAAAGTTTATCTCTATCGATGATCGTTATAATAAGTTTACAAAATATCTCAAATCTATTGATAAAACGATATTTCGAGGACAAATTGAATACTAAAAATTATGGAAATCTTAATTCTATTGCAGTTATGTGAAAAATGGCAAACAATCAACAGCGAAGAAGGCGTAGAGTAGGAGCTCGTAGTTATTCTGATTACTCGAAGGAAATGCTGGAAGTTGCTGTAGATCTCGTTCGAAGAAAAATTATTTCATCATACGAAGCAGAAAAGCAGTTTGGGATCCCACGTCGGACAATTAGCAACAAAGTCAAAAGCGTACATAATAAACCATTTGGTCGACCTACAGAGTTTTCAACTGAGGAAGAAGCTCACATAGCGGACGTGGTGAATATTTCAGCAGAATTTGGTTGTCCTCTTTCTCTTTTAGATTTGCGTATTGTAGTTTACAACTACCTTTTAAAAAGTGGAAAATCTGCTCTTTTTAAAGGAAAAATGCCTGGTGAACGCTGGGCCCGTTTTTTCTTAAAACGACACAATTTTTCACAAAGGGCAACACAAAATATAAAACGAAGCCGTGCTGCAAAAACAGTAGAGGAAATGGACGAATACTACAGAAATTTGAAAATTTCTCTTAAAGATGTTCCCACCAGTAATATTCTCAATTTTGATGAGACAAATTTAAGTGACGACCCCGGATCTAAAAAATGTATTTTCAAAAGAGGCACAAAACACCCAGAAAGGGTAATTAATGCAAGCAAAAGCTCAGTATCAATCATGTTCAGCGGAACTGCTGACGGAATTTGCCTACCACCTTATGTGGTTTACAAAGCAGATCATTTGTGGTCCAAGTGGTGTGAAAATGGTCCAAAAGATGCTAGGTATAATCGCACCAAATCTGGATGGTTCGATATGATTTGTTTTGATGATTGGTTCAAGACTATAGTTATGCCATGGGCAGACTCTCGTGACGGCGTAAAACTTATTATCGGCGATAACTTGGCATCTCACCTAAGTGTCGAGACAATTCAAATATGTCAAAGTCAAAACATTAGATTTACTTTTCTTCCAAAAAATGCTACACACCTTACTCAACCACTAGACGTGGCATTTTTTGGACCAATGAAACGACATTGGTGTGAAATTTTAACAAATTATAAAGCTGCACACATCACTACAAGCACAATCAACAAATGTCATTTCCCGCAGCTACTGCAGGAGCTAATGTCAAAAATAAACATTACAAAAGAGATCAACATATGTAAAGGATTTGAAGGATCCGGAATATTTCCTTTCAATCCCTTAAGAGTGACATTAAAAATGCCAACACTACAAGAAGAAAATTTTCGTCAATTTGATGCTAGCCTTTTGGAGTTTTTACAGCAAAATAGACAATCACAACCAATAAAAACAGGCAAAAACAGCAAGCTTCCAGTCATACCTGGTAAATCTATTTCAACTGAACAAGCAGAAGAGCTAGCTAAAGCTAAAAAAATAAAGAAGGTTACGAAAATAAATACACAAAAAGAGAAAAAAGACTCAATCTTTTGTTATAACATGCTAATTTTATACTTAACGGTATTTTCAGCAAAATAAGACTATTATTAGCTTGTTTGGTTTTAAGCATATCTAGTTTTTTTAAATATATTCTTAGTGGTTTCTAAAAGTAAAAAGTAACGATGTTGGTTAAACAGTTAGCTATTTTTGTTTTTCGTTTTATTTTTTACGTATGTTTGTTTAGTGTCATAGCTTTTAATATTGTTCCTACTTTGTGTTGCTGAAATTTTAATTACCTGCCTAAAAAGTAACTTTAGGTTTGAGAGAGAAGACTACCTATTATTATAGATATAATAGACTGATATTAATACCTACTGTTACCAACTTTATTTAGATTTACTTCTGATTATTTGTTTAACTTAGGAAAAAATAGAAATAAAAGTGGAAAAAAAAAATCTTTTTTTGGCACAACCCTACACTTACCGACATGTTTGTATGGGAAGTTTGTGGTACCTGCTACAACTCTCCCCATTAGCTGTGAATAAAAATCTATTTCCTTAATGGCAATCATTTGACTGCCGGGGTCAAGCACAGCGACTCTTGCATATGGAAAAAAAATACTATAAAGAGAAACATTATATTTACTGAGGTATTCTTCGAGGCAAAGTTGCGCCTTTTGCACACAACTTTGCCTACGACTTTGAATGCATGTAATTAGGAAAACTTGCAAGATTTAAAAGGATTTGGAACTTATACGGCTAGGCATTAGGTCCGTCTTCCATCTAAAACGCATTAACAGCCATAATAATAAATAGGTTCAGAGATATCTACAAAAAAAGTCAAAATTGCGGCAAAGTTGCAGCGTTTTACGGTACGAAAATATTTTAGGTAAAGATAGGCAGATACTAAAATGTAATAAAATTATTTTGCACAAAATAACCTTACTTTAATGTGTATCGTTTATTTAATAAGGAATTTTTATTATTTATTAATATCTGATTCGAAATATTCACTATAAAGTATCTTTCTCTCGAATCTATAAAAAATTAGCCAAGATCTTTATCGGTTTCGTTTGGTTATGGCCAAGCTGTAAAAAATAATTAACAATATTCTCTACCGCGGCACATACTATGTTTGATGCCTGATTAATCGACTGATAAGTCTCTTCATGGCGGGAATTTTTTTTCTGATAAACAAGTATTCAAGATCTATTCGTACGATGTTTCTGTAAATAGTTTTTGTTTTAAAGCGCTGTCGATAAAAATTCTTTATTGAACTGTATTGGATTTTGGTACTGGAATGACAGATTGAAACCTACATTTAAACGAACGTAATGGAAGATGCATATTAGATACTATTCCTTTTAAGATGTTCGATGAATCACAAAGTAAATATTATATTTAAGATGAGCCTGTTTGAAATAAGGTTTCTCGACTCTCGACATTTCACACGCTCGAAGTAAAGTAAAATATTTGCGAAAGTTCCAGACTCACCGACGTTTACCTGGCGGCGCTGGCGGACGAATTCCTTCAGTACCGCTCTCTGCCGCCAGTCGCGCAGCCGGCGCTAGCTACCGCCTTTAGTACGCCGAGTCGCCGCGAGGTGAGAGGAGCGTCAACCCGAGCGCAATCTATGAAAGAATGCCAATACAAAGGAAGGCTGTGTATTGTAAAAATCTGTGATGTATTGATTTATTTCGGATTTTCATTTTCGAAAACGGCCATTTTCCGCCGCCGGCGAATGTGCGCGACCGAGTCCTGTGTGTTTTCGAGTCGATAAACATCCCGTGTCCGGCCACGTCCGATGGAATTCCGCGATTTATCAGTGAATAGAATCTCTTTTCGGTCTACACGACCAGTATAAAACATGGTGGATGTCCACGAATTTCGCCCAACGAAAACGTCACTGCCCTCGGAATGTGCGTGCGGGAACTCTAAAAAGTGATTTGTGCGATTGAAGATGCCCAAAAACACGCCTAGTTATCAATTTTACGTTCCTTTTCGGTCGCAGTGACCGCGTAATTCGGAAATAAGACGTCGAAATTCGGGATACATAATCGGTATTTTGTTGTCATCCGCGCGCGGATATCAACATCGGGTCGGCGGAGTATCAGATTCGGACTCGAAAACCCGATTCGTCGTCGAAGCTGCGGTGTTTTGCGCGATAATTCGCTTCGGTCGGTCCCGAAATGACGAGATTACGCTAAATAAGGGGCATCGGGATAATGACCGCTGGGAAAACGTCAAAGAATTCGGCGAGCGCTGCGAGATTTTTGTGAAGTTCCGTCGACCGATCCGATCAACATGGTTCAGACGGCGAGATGGGGGGCGAACGGGGCCCGGTGGTTCTTCGTCCTGTTCACGTTCTACATAGACGCGGTCGCGGGGAACAACGCCAAGTCCTTCTACATCCACTGGAACACCACCAACAGCATCTTCCGGATAGACAACACGGATCACGTGTTCGACCTGAACAAGGGCAACGCGCAGTTCGAGTACGACCAGGTGCACCTCATCTGCCCGGTGTACGCGCCGGACTTCTTCGACGAGAACGCGGAGAAGTACATAATCTACAACGTGTCGAAGGAGGAGTACGACACCTGCAGAATCACGAACCCCAACCCGCGCATAATCGCCATCTGCGACAAGCCGCAGAAGCTGATGTACTTCTCCATCACGTTCCGGCCGTTCACGCCGCAGCCGGGCGGGCTGGAGTTCTTCCCGGGGATGGACTACTACTTCATCAGCACGTCCAGCAAGGAGGACCTGCACCGGCGCATCGGCGGGCGCTGCCTCACCAACAACATGAAGCTGGTGTTCCGCGTGTGCTGCAAGGCGGAGGAGTACACCCCGGGCCCGTCGCCGCCGCCGCCGCCCACCGCGCCGCCGCCGCCGCCGCCCACGGCGCCGCGCGCCACGCCGCCGCCGAAGATCGCCACCCCCAAGAAGTCGCGCAAGAACGACAAGAGCCCCAACGAGGTCGTCAAGAGCGAGCTGTCCACCTCGCGGAGCAACCGGAACACGTTCCTCCCGCTCGTGTTCCCCCTGCTCGCCGCGATATTCCTACCCCGGTTTCTGTTCGCGGACGCGGGACGGTGAATGTGGTACCGTCGCAGCGGCAACACCGTGTAACCTACTGTTCCACTTTCAAAATTTTGGAGGGATACGTGAAAAAAATTTAAGACTCCCCGTTTGAAAAAAGTGCTGTGAAATGATATCTCGTCGCAAAATGTGACATATTTCTCCGTAATATGTTCTCGAAGCGCGAGTTTTGTGTCATCGAACATTTATAATATTGTAAATTAAAGTTTCTGTGCCATCCGTGTGTCTCATGAACAAAATGAGGACTTGTTCGCCACCCGAACAGTCTCTCATTACGAATCTCAACGTATTTATAAACATCTGTGATTACTAACATACTGTCTATGGAAAGCCGACTTTCCTCGGAGAGGTTGAGAAGTTTCTTTTGATATTCAGAGGGAATTGTGTACAGCATTTCACGCGAAAAAAGCACTTTCTTTGGGAGAAATGGACAAAGACCAATGGCTTGAAACTAATTTGTACAATTCCTGTAGTATGGCGGCACTATGTGTTAACAAACTATTTAATAAATGAAATTAGCCATTTTAAGTTTTAAAAGAAGACAATGTGATTCAGTATTTTCTTGTTTTCTAAGGATTATTAAAAAAGTATTATTTTTATCGATATCTAGTGTAATTTACATATATTTTAGTTAAAACAAAATGGTACTAATATGTTTTTAAAGAATAGACGAACAATCGTAAACGTGTTGAGTTTTTATAAAACAAACCACGCTAACCGTGTCTGTGTTTAATATTTTTTAAATTGACAATAAGATGTGTATAAATTTGATAAAATAATAATCCTTGCCGTATTTAAATGTGATGGTTAAGTGTAACTCGGCAACGTATGTACAGTTTTTTAAAATATTATATATTTGGTATCTACGCTGGCGATATTGGAATTATTTGCAAGAAATTTCGGAATCTATAGAGCAGCTGTTCACCGCAACCCATTAGGTACGCATCTTGAATAAACCCATTTTATTTGTAGATTGTGCCTTTATGTATCTGTGAAATGAGGCGGTCAGCGCAGAAGCGACGTAATCCGCAAACATGTGGAACTGAGATCGTCGCATTCGCCGTGCCTTTCCCAAGAAAAACTTCCTTTCAGGCGGGGTAGTAATTGCCCAACCCAGTTGTCCATCTCATTTCAGTCAACTATTTCAAAAACCATTTGGAAGGAAGAACTAAAGGCGCGCCAGCAAAGGCTACCCGTCTATAACAAAAAATAATGTGCATAGCTCTGTGTACAAACTGTAGCTCTATCACAAATAACTATCGACGTGCTAATGAGTGACGTGAAAACAATTTCTCACCATGGTTGTTTATCATATTCGCGATCACAATGGAACATCCGTGAACACCTAATATTAAATGTCAAAATATTTACGTTTCGCGACGTACAACCCTGCGCACAATCACATATTTGAATTTCACCAGTGTAAATATGGAAAATATTCCAAAACTGCTATTTTTATTTATTTATTTAATATTTATCATGCTATTAATTGCATTTAGCTGGCAGTTGGCAAGCCAAATGTCAAGAAAAGCAGTCCCCTTGGTAATTGTAATTTAATTTAAATTTTTTTGTATTCTTTTTTACGGTAAACGCCGATTTTTCGTCAATAAGCTGTATTTATTTACGAGGAAAACAAAAAACAAAACGACACGAGCGTTGACTTAGATATTACACACGCGTTGACTTATGACTGCGATAACTTACGCATGTTCATTATTGTTCATTGTGATCGCTCAAATGCTTAGCATGTAAATTTTGGTAATGTATCCAAAATAAAACAAGTTTATTGGATTATTTTTTTTTTTTTTTTTGAAAAAAGAAATATTTGCGTTCTTATGATTTACCCAAATATTTAATTTTGAGGGCCATTTTCAACGAGTTGTAAATAACTCACTATTAGAAAATGGAATCAAGTTGGGGTAAAGTGGGATTCGAACCACAGACCTTTGGTCCGTGAGTCCGAGACACTAGCCACAGGACCACAACCCAAATTATAATTCTACTTTATTTTTTATAAAATATACAAAGGGTATATTGTGACGCGTTTCGTCTTGTTTAGACATTTTCAAACAAACTCCTAACAAGACGAAACGCGTCACAATATACCCTTTGTATATTTTATAAAAAATAAAGTAGAATTATAATCCAATAAACTTGTTTTATTTTGGATACATTACCAAATTAAGTATGGAATTCTACCAATTGTCTGCATACACAATAAATATGCTTAGCATGTTTTTAAGCCTGTCGATAGTTATTTGTAATTGAGCTACTGGTAATAATAAGAGCAGCGCCATGTATTAATGGATAGGAATAATTTTATAAAACGCATTATGGACCCTTCTTGCTAATTTATATATGTTTGTGGGTTACGTCACCTTTTCGCTGATCGTGTCAAATATGGTATGGTGGTGGGAATATTGCATGTATTTATTTTCCAGGAGGTCCCAAATATGCAAATAGATACACTTTCTGGGGTCCTCCCTTTACAAAGTTATATTATGCGTATCCAACCTATGGACACCAAAGTGATAAGTATTGAAGTAATGCCGTATTTTTTGGACCATAAGACGCCCTTTTTTGCTCTGAAAATTCAACCCGTCTAAAACACATTTTTTTCTAAAATTAATTGATGAATATTGTCTGCAAAATGCGGTAATTTATTCATGCAAACAATCTGTCCTTGTGTTTTACTTTCCTCTTAAAATGTTTACTATACAAGCAAAATCCTGTTTAAAATTATTAAATTTTTGTGCTCAAGTACTAGCTCACGTAAATAAATAAATCACACCACTTTAGCGCTCTATGGTTGGACACGCAGTGAATAAATAAATATTATACATAAGCTTGTACCCAATAGTACTTTTAGACTATTCGTCACGCTTTTTCTAAGTTCATCATAAATTCTTTTTTTTTACTGTACATCGATCGTCTGGTTTATTAAGTAAGGGAAAGGAACAGAGACATTAAAGTAAAGTACTTTTAGATGTAAAAATTCTCTCTTTAACATACAATTTTGGGCGCTATCTTAGCATACACTTGAAATGCTAAACTTAAGAATGTATTAGGTGAAGCGGTTGATGTAATATTGGCACTGCAGATAGAATAAACACCTTGCTAGAATGAACCTTTCTAAAACTCCTAGATGTAAAAATCTAGGAGTGCTAATAGACGAACATCCATGCTGGCGAGCTCATACTAATGAATTAAGCCGCAAAATATTTTTAGTCTACATTCACTTAGAAGGTTGCAAAAATTCTCACCCATTAGTACTAAATGCGCTCTTGTACAAGCATTACTACTACCCATTCGAGATTACGCTGATGTTTCCATGACTGATTTAAGCTGTGAGCAACTCGATAAACTTTAACGACTTCAGAATACACGCATAAGGTACATTTTTGGTCTTAGGAAATATGAATCACATTTCTGATTATCGTAGGCAACTGAAATGGCTCCAAATTAGACAGCGGAGAGACTATCACTCCCTCTCACTTCTGTTCAATGTACTTCATAGTTCTAACGCTCCTATATACCTGTGTGAAAAATTTCAATGCTTATCAGTTCATGGTTAAGCTCTTCGTTCTAATTCTCAAGGCACTATCTTAATACCCATCCACAATTCCTCTTTCTTCTCTAACTCATATAGTGTCCATGCGGCTCCACTGTGGAATCACCTCCCATCCACCATCTAAGGTGTTACTACATTATCTCTGTTTAAATCACGTCTGAAGAAACATCTCCTTTCTCTTACTTAATCTCTCCTCCTTTCCTCTTTTTTCCTTTTTCCAATTGAGTAATAGTTTTGATTTAAGGTAATTTATAAACAAATACGTTCATTTCTATTTTTGTATATCTTTAGCTTTTTAATATTTATTGTCTAGTGAATATGTTTTTTTAACTTGAATTATAAAAATAAAACTATTATTTTATTGGTTGGTTGGAAGAAATTTCCATTTAGCAATAAGCCCGCTAATGTACAAATAACATTATGTACAAAAAGTTTAATAAATAAAAAAATGTAGATTCTGCAGTGCAGATGATGAAAAACGTACACGTTCCATGTGAATGTGATGCTTTGTATCACTAAAGAAACTGCTTCCTAAGAAGACCACTGGTTAAACATGAACGAGGGTGTTAGAGCACTTGCCTCCTTACCTAACTGCCGGATACCATCTTAAAGCCTCTCATAATTTCACAGAAATTATTATTAAGAATAATATTCCAGTGGCCTAAAAGAAGCACTCGCATTCCTGGTCGAACAATAAGGAGAGATCTCAGCAAAATGTTCGTACGAGGTTTTTGCAGAGCATGAATTATGTTCTTTATTGCATTGGTTGTCTGAACTGAACTCTTGTCCGTCTGTGTTGTTTTTGTCGCATAGAAGGGAAATGGTAAATTACAAATCTAAATAGTAGACTAACTCAAGAGAACCACGCGCCGACCATGCTCTAGGACCCGTTTCGTCTGCTTTACGGTCTGTGAGATTGTTAGGACGATTAAGGTCTTTGCATAGGATTGTTTCTACTGTTGGTTTTAGGAAAATGGTTTTTTCGAGGAATTCAGTACTATGAAGAAAAGTAATTTCGCCTGAGTTCGATAGGGATCTTGTTAGGATCTGTGTTAGGATTTTGCCGGTAGTGTCTTGATGATTTGATGTTCCACTGTGATTTGTTATAGATAAGTATTGTTTTTCTTCTGTTGATTGAGTGCATGTTGTATAGGGCAAATTATTCTAATGTTTCCTATATGTATTTGGGTTTCGTGTCGTTTGATTGATTTGTTTGTATTACTACGTTCTTCTTCTTTTCCGATGCGGGATCTGGAGCGTACGGCCGCGGTCTCAATTTAGAACTAACACTGTATTCCTCCACTGTAATACTGGAAAATTAGAAAAGGGTGATTGTGCTGACCATGTGTATTTGATTGATCACAAACTGACAAAACTGCAGTGAGGGGTACAATGAAAGTTTTTAAAGTTTATTTGTTTTGTTATTTTCGCGGTTTGATTGTAAAGAAATATTAAATCTTCGCTTAATTAGTTTAAAAAATAAAAAAAAATTGATATTGATATGCGAAACTGAAGAAAGACTCAAGTCTTTATGAACAGTTTCGGGAAAGGGGTGGATGCTTTCATTGTATGTCCTTTATTTATTTAATAAACGCCCAGAAGGCTCTAACAATATACGGTTAAAAGTACATAAAGCATTATAGAAAACAACTCAAAACGAAATCTTAACTATTACACCAAACATGTAATTAATTCCAAAAAAAGAAAAAGGAAATAAAATGAAAATGAGTAGAGAAACACGTTAGAAAGAGGAGAATTGAGGGGATGGCCATTCGATGGCTAGGATAGCTGATTTAATTGCAGCAGGAGTGGTGTGGAGCGAGTCCAGCAGCTCGGCATAATTATTAGCTGTTCTGTGGATGCGTGCCAGGGAAGAATGGTTATCCTATTGTACTCGCACTCGAACATGTATCGGAGTCTGGTGGTCCTTGTGGGTACACGAAAGGGGGACATCAGGGACAGTAAGCTTGGGCAATCTATTCTGGTGCATATCACTTTGTGCATTAGAGTGAGGTCAGCAAGTATCCTTCTGGTGGAGAGCAATGGTAACCTCAACTCAATCAAAGTTTGGTAGCAAATTACATCTACAGGTTTATCCTTTTTGATCTGTATGTAGCGTAAAAACTTCCGCTGAACCTTTTCCGGGTTAAAAGAGTTGCAGTTATGCACAGGGCTCCAGATTCACGCGTCTGTGTCAACTAATTGGTCGTCCCAACTCAACACAGGCCTTTTAGTCCCACGGAGTTGGGACTTATGTCTCAAATAATGTGTAATAAACTGTCTGTAAGTAAATAAATAAATATTTAAAAGACCTGGACTTGGGGGGTGAACGGGGACCCTTCACAAAAGATTTTTACAGGTTGCTGTGACTTCAGGAGCTAATATAGCACTGACTCTCATCTACAAGAATAAGAAAAAGTCATATCGTGTTTTTTCTCATATTTTCTTTTTCCTTGTTGTTTGGCAATTCATGTTTCAAGTTAACATTACAGAAATATATCTAAATGTCCCATGAATAAAGCAAACTTGTCAATTACCCTTATCACTAAACATCATCGATAAAATATATAAAATGCATACACATATGACCCAATGCCGCCTATATAACACCTGTTCTCCTCTACGGATGCGAATCGTGGCACCCCACTCGGGCCCAAAACAGCAAAATACTGAGTTTTGAGAATAAGTGTCTCGGAGGAATCTAGAGTGTTCTGTGGTTTGACTTTGTAAGCAATGAAGTAATGAGAGAACAAATGCAGCAAACTCCAGTGACAACTGTCATCAAGCGGAGGCGATACGGATGGCTGGGCCATATACTGCGGATGCCTCCTGAGAGCCTTAATCGCGCTCGCCCATTTTACAAGGCGTCAGGTTCGTCGGTAGTTTAAGTCAGAACTACGGGACGCAAACCTGACTTGGGAGGACACACAGGAGCTTTTACGTTGCTCACCGCGTTTACTTCACCGCGTCTGGGCACAAACTGCTTATAGTATTAAAGGTCGTAAGTCTAGTACGGTGCTATAGATCACCTCACGCATTGGAAAGCCATTGTTTTGTTTGAATTTTTTTATACACGTTATACATAATGAAATCACAGAAATTCTTGACAATATTTTGTCAGTACACGTACTTAAAATAAGGTTGCTAGGGAATTATCTGCACACGTGCCAACACATCACGGATTACGGATATTGTCTTTCCTCTGCAACACATGATGTTCCACTATAAAGCAAGTCTATATCGCTTAAGCACCGACTTCACCAAACTTTGTATAGTTCATACAAATTTATAGTTAAAGCTCTTGCAAAACAAAATATATTAAGTGACGATTAGCTCATGTGTAATCTGACAAGATAAAGCCGTACGGTAGAGACAATATCGCTAGACCTTTTGGTGCTAGTATTGAATAAAACATACCCCATCTAGAATACGCTTCTCCTATTTGGTCTCCATTCTACAGGACTCATATTGACCATATCGAGTCTGTCCAACACCGTTTTCTAAGAAAAGTGGCATGGTTGCTTGGATTACAAAAGGATAATTATTCCTATTTTTAAGTAGAGCAATCTCTTTATCTGTCTTCATTGGAGAAACGTAGAACTGAGATGGACCGAATATGCATTTTCAAAATAATTAATGCCATAAGTGATGTCCCATCTCTGTTGCAATCAATTTCTTTCTATTCCCAACCGTGTCACCAGAAGGCAAAATCTGTTATTTAGCAAATGTCTTCAGAGCAAATTTTGTTTTTATCCCCTAATGTCCAGAATGTGTAGATTAATCTATTCGTCACACAACTTGGAATTCTTTAGATTAGATCTTCCCGCTTTTCATCTCTTCGCCACTAACACAGTGTGGGATGAAAAAGAATTGACATGGCTTAGCTAGAAGTCTTATATGTTGGTCGTGTTTTTGAATGTATTGTGCACCATTATTTATTTGCCCTTGTTTGTCTTTGCTACGTGGTTTTATGTTCAGTTTCTTGTTTGGGTGTACCATTTTTTTAAACTTTGGTTGCTCATTTTTAAATTTTTATAAAAACAGACAACTTATTTTAACACCCAGTATATTGATGGCTTTTCAGAATCTACACATTGGTTTTATAATTCTAAGAATCGTCATAAAATAAATTTTGAACGTGGCACGGCGCGTCCTTACAATTTATGTTCAGAAATTCCTGTTTATCTACAGCTATTAACTCGCGGAAGCAACACAATTGTATTATTTGCAGTTGCTTTGAATGTGACTCACTTCTTTAAATGTTACCAGTTTATTATCATTCAATGGACTACCCTTTTGAATGTATGTGAATAGTTATTGGTAAATTAAACAATGTGATGCTTAGTGTCATGTCAACATTTTCTTAGAATCGGATTTAGTTTAAAGAAAGTTCGTCAAATTTCTTTTAACACATTCGCAGACACTTTTAAGTACATATTTTATGCATAGAAAATTATTATAAACGAAAATAAAGACACAATGGTATTTAGTAGACTCGGTGGGAGTGGAAGTGGAGAGAGGTGTTTATAATTGAATTTGATTCAGTAATCGTATAAAGGAATACAACTTGTTATTAAAGAAATCAAGACTGGTATGTTTGTTGGCAGACCTGAGAATTCTGGGCATAGGGGAATGAGAACCATAGTTAGTTCCATGGTTATCGGTATGAAAGAGTAAGTTTTGTCTGAGGTTTCTAGTTGGGATATTTAATTTTATTGAGCTCAGTAGTTCAGGCGCATCAAAGAGTGAGTTGAGAATTTTAAATAGGACTCTAGTTCTTCTAAGGTCAGATTCATTTTGACGGTCTTCAAGATAAGATATATTTAAGCTAGTTTCTAACTCATTATACGTATATTGGTCTCTGGATAAGCCCAACCTCCAGCCTATCTTTCTTAAAAATATGTTATATATATTTTTAAAATTTTCTCTACGTTGTTTTATTAAAATAAAATATATTTTGTTTTATAAGGTAGAACTGGCTCTGCACTATTTAGCCATTTTACTGGAATACAATTTATCATATATTTATAATAGTTCACTAATTGAACTTCTTTCAGTAACATGAAAGATGTCAATGTTTCAAGATGTACGGTTGATTACAGATGTTGCTCTTCCTACTGGCATTACCATTGGCAGGTTGGTTCTGCAAGCAGGAATATAAAACAGCTAAAGTTGTTTTGTCAGTAATCCTTGTTGACTCGTGAGACAGAGACAATGCTCTACGAAGCCGTAGTTAGCCAATTATGGTTGACAGTCTCTTTCTTTAGACCGATGTCTCGCATTTACTGCTGACAACTGCACTTATCTGCACATGTGTCGGCACTGCGTGGTGTATGTATATTCTCTTCTCTGCCTTAACACACGATTTACCACTATGAAGCATAGCTCGCTCAAGCTACGGTTTCAGCAGATATTATATTTTCATACAAATTTTAAGGTTCTCTCTTGCAAAACAAAATATGCACGACGACGATTAGCGCATGCATGCGTGGGATGACAAGTTAAGATCATCCGCTGTAGTCGATCTCTCTACATATTTTGGCGCTTGTGGTAAATAAAATATACATAATAATAGTACAATACAATGATATTTGTTCATAAAATTATAAACTCTAATAAAAAAACAGAATTTTGGAAAAAAATTGATCGGAACCAGCATGAACACAATCACAATACTAGAGAAAAGAACAAAATTAGACTTCCATTTAGGAAAAACGCAAAGTCACAAAATTCAACTTTATTTAAAGCAATTAAAAAGTATTACGAAATGGAAAAAAATATTTATGAAGAAAAAAACATATCAAAATTTAAAATAATGGTCAAGACATATGTGATAAACAATTTATAAATTAAATATATTTGCAATGTTATTATTAGAACACACATAACAATATGTATGATATGTGTGCCCTATTTTAAGATTTAAATAATAATATAATATAGTGCAATGAATTCCTTTCTTTGTGTTACATATTGAATGAACTGCACTTGTGCACGTATTAAAAAACCACCTTTGACTGTAATTTCATTACCCATTTGCCTTTATAAATTTAGGTCAAAAGTTCTATAATGACTGGAAGAATAAATCAGGGATTTTTGCTAGATTACTTATGGTTTTTTTTCCCGTCGAATCACTACGTTATTTTGTTTCTATTTTTTTAGCCATGTATTAATCAAAGACAATCCCCGATTTATCCGTGCAGTCACCCACGTGGCACTCTATTATAGAACTATAATTTTTATTGATTGTTTATTGCGAAACCTGTTTCGGTTTATATTATATAATAAAAACATTGTAAAATGGTTGATTAAATTTGGAGTGGTTTCAAAATGTGTCTCACTTCAGTCTTAAAGTATTGTCAATCCGTTGTTTAGCTGTTGAGATCGTCCCATTTTTGTTTTTTTACTGTCAATGGTAATAAAACGACATTCTCGCTATGTGGCCTGGTGCAAATTTATAGATTAGTTTGAGGGTTTCAAGCTTTTTCAAGTTGTCTTTGTCTTTTACAGTTTTTTGTAGAGTGTTACGGTCAGCATTCAGTAGTCTAGGTTGTCTGTATTTTTTATACGAGGCTCTACTAATATCATCTGTATGTTTTTTTTCCGTCAAATCCCTGCATTAATTTTGACCCAGATTTTTTAGCCGGAAACCATGTGAAGATTATCACTAGAGCCCTTGCAGGGCACCGCAGATTGAAGAAAATTTTTGCTAGAATGGATCTCTCTTAATCTTCTAGAAGAAGTTTCTTCCTTACGATTTGATGATGAGATTCGAGGGTGTTGTAATCAAGCATCTCTGCTAGAAATAATGTTGGTTACAAAAATGGATGCTTATAAATAGTATAATTACTACTTTCTTTAAGATACAAGTATCGCAAAAATCAATTTTAAACCTTCTCTATCACAAAGATGTGGTTTGATTTAAAAGGGTCCCATATTATGGAACAGTATAATATGCTGCGAACTAGTGTATCATACAATGTGCGAATTAATAATAATAATCTTTATTTGGAATTGTAAGAAAAAAATCACATTTACATTGCACAAATAATATTAAAACAATGTGTACATTAAAAAATGATTTATATTTAAAGAATAAAAATAATAAATGCAGTAGTATTATTGAAATATCTAGACTTTCAAAGTACAAATTCAAGCATCTTACTATAGTCCTTAAAATATAGCTTGAAAAAATAATTCATTTGATGTTGTTTATGAAAAAAGTATAAATGTCTTATTTTTTTGTAAATAATTGTGTTAAACACACTATAATAGGCTTGTTTTTGCGTTATTATATCAATTTTCGGAAACAGAGTTTCATGATTGCATGAAATAACTGATAAGATCGATTTGATCAGTGATCAGTAATTTCCCATCACCAATGAAATTAGTTTGACAGCTGTCATTCTAATCAAGCTATACTTTAAGGACTATAGATTTATCTCTTTCTCTCCGATGGCGCTACAGCCCATATCGAGCTTTGGCCTCCTCCAACTCTGTCGGTCCTCAGTCGCTGTCTTCCACTTTGCTACCTGGAGAAACTGCGCTGCATCCCTTCTCGCTTCATCCTCCCAATCTACAACACTTGTAATATAGAACTCAAATGTAAAATTTGCTTCAAAAATAATACCAAGATCTTTAATTTGGTAATTGCGTGGTAAAAGTACATTATTCATGTTGTAAGGAAAAATAGATTTGTTTGTAGTGAGTATACGGTATAACGCGGCATTTTGGTATGCTAAATGGTAATTTGTTAGATGCAGACCAATGCTATAAATTACTCAAATCATTTTGGAGACAAGATGAGTCCTCATATGAAAGAGCTTGCCGTCCATTCAGTAGCCCGGCTCTTCTAAGACTTGGGGGCTCGGAGAGCGAGAATCAGTTTATGGGGACCCGTCCCAATAGATGTACATCGATCGCAGTGACGTCAGGAGTTTGTTCGGCATTAACCCCCATTTACAAGAATATAATAGCTTCTTTAGCCACGTATTGATCAATTTAGCTAAGACAATCCTCGATTTATTCTTCCAATCATCCGCTCAGCGCACAATTATAAAACTTTGGATCTAAACGTATAAATGCAAATTTAGCTGTTGAAATTTTAATAAGCTGTGTCATTAGATCACTTAAATTATGTACAGTGTTTATTTTTCCTAATTTTCATCTTTCAATAAAATCTAAACAAGCAAGAATCACATGAAAATTAAATTTGAAAATATGAATTGAAATTCTTTCTAAGGGCCGTTTTATAGAATGCATTCCAGAACTTGAAATCTTAAATTTAGTTCAATATTTTAAAAAAAATATTTACTTTTTAAACTGAAATAGTTATGAATATGTTTAGCTGTCCATTATAATTTTTAAAAAAATCAATTTTTTAATTTTTTTAGGTATATCTTTTAAAAAATTAAAAGCGCGCCTATATGTAAGTCATTTCTTTATATAGAACTATGCGGTTACTGTATTTTTATGTATTTTTTTTCCATTTTAAATAAATAATTGATATATTTTGAAGTTTTTTTTATATTACTAGTAATTTTATACAGGAGTTGGTATTTTTGATAAATTTGAATCACTATATTAGGTATTATGGTTTTCCTTTCAAAAGTAGACTAAAGTAACTTCAAAATGCTTTTTTTTTATAAATGTATTATAATATGAGCAAATACGGATTTTAATAGAGACAGAGGGCTTTTTTGAGAAGGGAATATAGAAATCTAGGCATATCCAGAGCGTATGACTTGTTATTGTCTGGTTTAAGTCACTTCACACAGTTGGAATAATTGTCATATGAGAAAAAATATTCTTTGAATATGAGAATACATAATTAAAAAGTTAAATCGAAATGTAATAATATAGTAAAATAATAAATAATAATAATAAATGAAATAGTAAAATGGCATACTATCCACTTTACATTCTTGCTCACAGGAATCAAAACTATTGCCAGTCAAATAAAAAATGTATTGAAACTTATAATATTAGAAATCAAACACTGATTTAAGTCTACTGAACACTTTATTTTATTTTTACAAATATAAAAATTTTATATTTGTAAAAATAAAATAAAGTACCCCAAGGTTTTTATAGTATTTTGGGTGTTTTCTGCAATTTGAGAAATGCCGTTTAGTGATCGACACTATTTTCAGAAGATGATTATTACAGTTTTTTTGTGTGAAAGCGGTCTGGCTGTTTTTAGCAAAACACAGAATTGACCTTACTGCGCCCGATAACACCAAAATATATTTTTTTCATATTGTAAACTGGCTGCTTTCTGTATAACTACGTTCAATTGAACGTAGTTATGCAGAAAGCAGCCAGCCATAGAAAAGTGAAACTGAGATAATAGCCATTTTGTAAAAAGAGTGAATTATAAAATCTACACAATAGTTTGAATGTTTTTGACTTTAACAAACGATAAACAATGAATACATAAGTTTTTTTATATATTACAAATAAGAATCTTATTGTGTATTTGACCAGTTTAAGAGATTTTTAAAGTACCATAAGATTTTTCTACTTTTGTGGGTGTTTTCTGCAAATTGAGAAATGCCGTTTTTGTGATCGTCACCTTTTTCCGGCGGTGATTAAGACAGTTTTTTTTAAATATAAAAGCGGTCTAGCTGTTTTTAGCAAAACACAAAATTGTCCTTACTGCGCCCGATAACACCAATATATCTTTTTTTAAATATAATTGTGAACCTGCTTTCTGCATAACTACGTTCAATTATAGGTTACTGACGAAGATATTTTAAATGTTCATGCCAATATTTCAAACACAAATATCGATTTTTCTTTGTATAGAGATAAGTCTGTTAGCTTCCCATTTTAATCCTGGCCCTGAAATACAGGGTGTTCTTTAAACCCTGTCACATCTGAAACCACAATGTTTAATGTGGGCAAGAAGACATATTAGCATATTTAAAAAAATATTTAGGACAAAGAAATCTTTTAATAATAAAATATTTAAAAAAACAAATGGTTGCTTACTTCTGCAGGGGAGAAGTGAGGGGACCGCGGCGCAGCATCAGACTCCCCCCTCCCCCTCCTCGTTTCTGCCCTGCAGAAGTAAGCAACCATTTGCTTTTTTTTATATAATATTTTTTAAATTTTTTTATTTCTAAAAAATATTTTAATATGCCAATATGTCTTCTTGCTCATACTGATCATCGTGGTTTCGGACGTGACAGGGTTTAATGAACACCCTGTATATGAGAACTAAATGTTTATAATGTAAATAATTTTAATTAAAAAAGGGTTATAATATCTATTCCGTGATTTAAATTAATACAACACCAATTAAAGCATATTAATTACTTGTCACGAATTCGTTTGCTGCGTTGGCTATTTTTTCCCTTTCTCGTAAAGCTGCGAGTCTCATATCCAGCGTGTTATCTCTACCGGTTGTCCGGTTCACACACAAATAATATTGTAATGTGGATTCTGTGGGCGGGGTGGCCCGCCCCCGTCGACCCGATCCCTTGGAGTATTCCTGAATTCCTCATGAAAAAAATGCACCCCGATTTAATAAACCACGAAGTGGGGCCACCACGCGGCAAGACATCGATTGGATCAATTTTTTATATTTTTTTAAATCATTAAAATAATATAATATTACGTTTTTTGAAAAATAAAATTTTTACGAATGAACCAAAATTGTTGTCCAATTAAAGCTGAATGTCGTATATGCTGAATTGAAAATTTTACATTAGATTTATTACGAATGATGAAATCAGGCGAGAGTGTAAATCTGAGTCAAGTATAATTGATAAGATTAAGAAAGGGTCTCTGAGATGGTTTGGTCACGTAGAACGAATGGTAAAACAAGTATATATGGCGAAAATGAACGGCAACGTGAGACGAGGACGACCGAGGAAGACGTGGCATGATCAGCTATACCAAAATCTTAAGTCTGGTCATGTCAAAAGCGGACAGAACCGAAGGGCATGTATGACAAGATGTATGATTGTTGAAGAAGCTAGGAATGTATGCCAGGACAGTAAATGATTTTTTTTACAGCTTACCTGTAAATAAAATCACCGTTGCCACTGGTATCCCCCGTGTAAAAAACGGTTCCAGTGTATTTGACTTTTCCGTGGCCACCCCACCGCATTACCTGCCCATTTTTCGTTCACTATTAGTTATCTGGCAAACAATCTACTCGATTCTATATAATTTCACGGGCTATCTACGGCCGCCCTAATCTCATTTGTACGTAAGATGTAGGTAATATGATTATAATGTTGAATGAATCTTTGTTGGGGGCCCCAGCGCCCGGCTCTCACCGAGAAACAAATATTCCGTCCACTAGTAAGAAAGGATGCTTGTAATTTTGTAAAAACAATGACCCCTACCTAGAATATTTATATCAATGTGATATTTATTTTATTTATTTTATTAGGTAAACAAACAGTATGTACACATATATTGCCAATTTCTTTGTATATTAGTGTAAGAAACTCGTGCACACACCAAAAAAATTGTGTACACTTAATACAATAATTTAAATTATGTTCAATATAATAAATGTAAAAGAAACTAAATGAATAAATATGTATATAATAATAATAATAAAGTTAAATGTCTGCTTCTCTCAAAATTTCCATAATTTTTTACCTAAATTGACATACATTGTCACAAAAAATATCAGCCTCGGTAAATATATTGTTATATTGGTCGCATATTCTAGGTATTGTAGATTGTTTCAAATAGTTTGTTGACGCGTTTTCTGAGTAAAACAGAAGATTTTGTCTTGTCGGTCTAGGTGGCACACGGAATGGAAGTCTTTCAAGTATGTTTGGAGAATCAATTTTATTATTTATTAATTTGAATAAAAATAACTGGTCCAACATTATTCTTCGATTTTTAAGAGAGTTTATTCCATGGTACTGCATACTTTCAGCATGATTAGAAAAGTTAACGTTAACCGGTAGTCGATCTGCTTACAATTTTTTGTTGGACCCTTTCTAGTCTATTGATACTTACATTATAGTAAGATAAAAATAACTTTATTTAATTTACTTACATATAACTTTGAATTATCTATCCTTACCTCTGTTTTGTATAAATACATTTAACTCTTTAATAACGATACCAGTCTCGAAGATGTCGCGAAAGCGATGAAACCGGTCACTGGATATTCCAAATTTGTGGATTAAAGTATCACTCGTGTTTTATTTATATAATAAATTATAGTAAGGTGACCAAATAGGAGTACAGTATTCTACCTGGGGACGAACAAATGTTTTGTAGAGTTTTTCATATGTCTCTGCATGTTTAAAAGGTTTTGATACTCGCATAATAAGTCCGACCATTTTATATGTTTTTTTAGGACTGATTCAATATGAATATTAAACATTAGTTTCGTATCAATAATAACACCTACATCCTACATATTTATAGTAAACAGATATAGTGTATAAACTCATAACTAATAACAGATTTCGACAAAGTATACAAAGTTAGTAAAGAAAATATATTACATATAAAATAAATACGTATAAGTTCATACATATAAAAATGTTATTTTCATGTCCTCATAAATATTTTTCAACCAAAGAATTTTTTATTTGTTTAAGAACAGGAAGTTATTGTAAATTAGGCAAGATTAGGACAAGGATGCTTGAAGAGAGGATAAGGAGGGGAAGGGAGATGTACATATTTTTTATTATAATGTCTACTAAGTTACATAATGCATTTTTAGTGTAAATTTTAAATCTGACAGAGTGATGTTTGTGTAATCTATATCTTTAAATTTTGTATTGTACACTGAAAAAATTCTACGAAAACAAGCATTTTTAACATACGATGTTTTACTTATTGGTACATGAAACAGGTGGTACCGTCTACTAATCCTGGCTGGCACATGTATCGTTATTAAACCAAGTAGTTCTGCACAGTCAACTATTCCTGTCATAATTTTGTGAAGCAGTAGTTGGTCCGCACACACTCTGCGGTATTGTAGTGAAGTGATTCCATGGTAGGTGGAGGCAGTGAGAGTTGATGCATAAGAAATACCGGTTTTGAATTTTAGGTACTTTAGAAATTTGTTTTGAATATTTTTTATTCTTGTTATATATATGGCATACTGGGGATTCCATATCTGAGATGCGTATTTAAAATGGCTTCTGACAAACGTTTAGTATAATGAAATTAGAGCCTTTGGATTATCAAAGTGTTTACTAGTTCGAATTATGAAACCTAACATGCTCAATGCTTAGGAGGTAATTTTATTGATATGCGATTTAAAAAGTAGTTTGTAGTAAAAATACAGAGATAATGAAAAAAAAGTCCAGTGCTTGAAGGTCAAACTTTGGAAAAATCTCAATAAAGTATAAAAATTGACATATCTCCCAAACTTTAAAACTTTAACTTGGGAAAGTGAAATAAAAAAAAATGCAAATGACCTCCTCCATGTGCGAATTTGCTATGGCGGGTTCAGTTCCAGTCATCCTAAATAAATATTGAAATAAATACAAAATATATTAACAAATACAAACTAATACCACTTTCGGACGAAGGGATTTTAAGTGTTATTCAATTAAATAACCTACTTCCACTATCTATTAATACAATTAGTAACGAGAGAATGTTTAAAAAGGCTATAAAAATGGATAGTGAAGCTAGGTAGAAGTAAATTGGATTGTCTCATTCGCCCAAACCAATATTGAATCAACCACTCCACAAGTGTATAGCTTATGTTAGGTTTTTGTTATTTTCATTGTGCGTTTTGTAATATAAATAATACAGATGTACATATATACCTAGTTTTTAAAACTGTGAATATTTTGTTAATCATCTATGTTTATTAAGTTAGTCTTCTTTGTTTATTAACATTTACAACAGAGATGAAGAACATTTAAGAAAAGGTAATATAGAAGTCCAGGCATCTACAGGGCTTATGACCTGTCAATGGCTGGTTTAAGTGGCCACTTTACACACTGTGTAACATTCACCATTCTGCCTATATTTTAACATCTATATTCCTTCAATTCTTTCATCTGTTGATGTTTGTGAAGTTAAAGAGCTGAAACCTTTATTTATGCGGGTGAGATTCATCCAATTGAATTATTTCACTAGGCAACGCCTGAAAATATTATTTTATCAATTTCTATACTTCTTCATGGACCAGGTAATTTTTGTAGATGCCTGGACTTCTATATTACCTTCTCTTAAATGTTCTTCATCTCTGTTGTAAAATGTTAATATAAACAGCTCCCCAGGGAGTTGAATCCAGTCCTTCTACAAAAATTTGGACAAACTCAAAATATTGTTCTTTGTTTATTCTCTAATGTAAAAATATTTCAAAAAAGTATATTGTTTAGTGTCCCCGGCACGGGTAACCCCAGTGAGGTCACATTATTTCTATTATTAATTATAGTTTGTAAGAGAAAAAAATGAATAAATAAATAAATATCTCAAAAATATAAAAATGAAATGAACCCATTTTAGCCGTGTACCTTTCATATTTGATCTATGTCTACAATTACATATTATTCCCTTCCTTGTAATTAATCCTTAATAAACAAGAGGTCAATCCTAACAGGATTGTTTTATCAACCTATCGCCCGTATTAACTAATTGAGTTCAATCAATGATGTTGAGTTCTTTAATTAATATAAGTGTTTTAATATTAGGATTAAGTAATCCACTCATGGGGGTTTCCTTTTAATGACTCAATAAAACTGACAGAAATATTATGCTTTTACGTCTAAAAACGTCAGTTTAAATTTTATTTATTGACGGCATAATACAAACTTATTAAGATTGGTTGATTATTTATTTACTGCCTTGTGTGTAGGTGTCTCATTTGAATAATATAATTTGGGTTAAGACAATACAATATTATCCACGTGTAGAAGCAATTTGTAAGACATGACATTGTTCCGAGACATTATCACGGAGATAGACGGGCAGGTTGACGATATTTAATACCAGGTGATGCGACGCAACAGGTTAAAGTGTGGCGATATAAAAAAAAACCCGATCTATAAATTTTAATCGACGTTCCATTGAACCACTGAAACGATAAACAATCACGGTGAAATTTTTTTATCGCGTCCGTAATAGGTAAATATCGCGTTTTTTAAAAACATTTTTAAAGTAATTAATGTCTATGAAATCCAGTAAAAAAAAAAGTTTTTTGCTAATTATTAGTAGCGTATTTTTTTTTAAAATTTGTAATTTTGAATTCCCGCAAAAAACTGTCATTCCATTGGCCACGCCCCTAATACGTCACTACTCATGTTTATTTGTTTCTGGCTATTGCAATTTGTTTAGAACATTATCACGAATCTTGACGTCACAACAACCTAGACTAAACACGTCGCTTTTTTCTAGCAACGTAGTTTTATTAAATTAATTTTTTCATTTATGTATGAAAACATTTTTTCACAATATCCATATTGATTTTGAAAATACAATTAATTACTCTAAATCCATTTCATATATTTTTATCTGCATTCGTAGTAGCGGGACTTTAATCTTACGATTTTTTTTTCATTTTTCTATATTTAACATACATAGAATTTTATTAGTTTAATGTATACTAATGAAGCGCTTCAAAAATATGGTATTACCAATTAAGTGAAAAACAGAGCCTCAAAACTAATTGTACAAGGGATCAAAAATGTGAAATGAGTTACCTGAAGAAATAAAAGAAATTAAAAGACCTAACGCATTTTTTACTGTGTTTTTTCATTTTTTTTTATTTATATTATAATCACTTTGTAAAACGCCCTTGATTTATTGAGGTGACGACAATGGCGCTTTATAAGTTATCCATAATAACAATAAAAAAGGTTGGGAATGAGGAAAAAAGTGCACAAGAAATATTTTTATAATATAGTTAACCATTTCAAAATTTACTTCTCTTAAATATATTAAAAAATGCAGAAAATAATTTGTTTTTAATACTACGTATTTCATTATGTCTATTAATGTTTTTTTAATACGTTTTTATTACATTCCTTACTTTATTTTTCAACTATTAATTAATTAATTAATTATGGATAACTTATATAGCGCCATTTTCGCAATAAAATACCTCAAGGGCGCTTTACATGGTGATTCTATTGTTAAGTTAATTTAATTGAAGCTTTTAAATTTGTAATTTAATTAAAATAATTTATTTTGTTGTCACGTGCTACGGATTTATTCAAATTATTTAGAGAACAAGTGGGTTTTAAGTTTTTTCCGAAACATCACTTCACTTTCACAGCCTCGCACCTCTGCTGGGAGAGCATTCCATGCCATAGGGCCTGCGACCGCAAATGCGCGTTCACCAAATTTAGTGCGCTGTTTGCGTAGAGGTATAATAACTTTTCCTCTCGCCGTAGACGTAGCTGATCTAAGCGCGAGACGCCTGTTAGCTAGTTCATCTGGAATGCATAGTTCCCTTAGATATTCCGGAGCCGAGTTGTGCAGGGACTTATACATAAGCCAACAGAGTTTGTATTCGACCCTCTGTGGAAAACGTAGCCAGTGTAGTTCCCGAAGTAGTGGAGTGATATGACTGAACTTAGAGATTCCGAAAATAAGTCTCGCTGCGTCATTCAATACAGATTGTAGGCGAGTCATTTTGTTCATTGGTAGACCTGCATATATACCATTACAATAATCGACTCTAGACACTACAAACGCATTTATTAATTGACGGGCGGCATCAACCGGCAAATTTTTGCGTATGCATTTAATTTGTCTCAGCTGGTAGAAGCATGAACTTATCGTTCTACTAATTTGAGCATCAAAAGATAGGTCAGAATTGAGTAAAACTCCCAGTAGTTTAACGGTGGGTAAAGCGGTACTCCCTACATTAGGAAGAGCCGTATCCTGGATCAAATTCTGTCGTCTGGCTGAAGCCACCCACAGTATCTAATTATTTTTTTAATGTATATGTATGTATTTAATTTTTAATTATTAATTGAAATTTATTTTTATGACGAATAATCGTGTTGCTTTTAATTGCCAAATATCTCCTTATTGTTTTTATTTATATTTTATTTTACTTTTTATGTTTATTTATTTACATTTGTTTTATTTAGTATGTGATATTTCCCTGTTACCGATAAGTGCGGTCATTGTGATTGAGCAACAGGGTGAACACCAATTTTTCCGCCCTGACATTGGCTCCTGGCAAGTCGAAACTGAAGTCTGGGGTCCGTATGAAGTACGGGCCACTCTGGGAGTCATCGGTGCACGGTGTGGCGCGCACCCACCCACACCTCCGCAATCCCGTCCACCCACGGCCGCTGTCTTAAAGAAGCGGAATAATCGCGTAATGACAACATTGCGGTTAAATAATGGGGAGGTGGACGGCCACTAGAAAAGGGACATTTTAGCAACGATGTACCCAAATAAAATAGATGTTTGTCGCAGGAGGCAAAATTAGCAGAATTGTTTGTTTTCACACCAGAATATTTCATAGTCCCTGGACTGGTACCTGAAGCGTTAGACCGATCGTCTTATCTTCATGCAACAAAAAAATGATTTAAAAACATGCTTTCCGGATACACAAATTCTTCTACTTGTTCGAGACATTCGTTGTTTACATTTATTATGCAGTCAATAACCTCACTATCCCTTTCAAATACCATCACTTGTGACTTACTTTCGTTCATCGCCAATTCGCTCTCCAGGCATACATCATACATTCTAGAGACTATTTGCTGCAAATCAGCCTTGCTGCTTGCTAACAGAACTGCATCATCAGCATATAACAAGCAGCTTACTGAAAAATTATCCGTTTTTGCTCCAATACCCATACATTCTTTATCTTCCATACAGTTGTCCATGTATAGATTAAACGACCACGGTGACATTACACATCCCTGTTTCACGCCTGTTGAGATGGCAAACCAAGATGTGAAGCCCATGATATTCTTGCTCAGATTAACCTTAATGCCGTTAATTTTGTTGCCCGCATTCACTCTCCTTTCAACATCTTTTTCTACTCTTCCGTCTCTTGAAAACATGCTTCCCGGATACACAAATTCTTCTACTTGTTCGAAACATTTGTTGTTAACATTAATCATGCAGTCAGTATTTGGTAATCCAGTATATTTCACGCAATTAACTAAAAATATTGCGATATTGAAATAGTTAATTTGCCTATAAATCCCATACAAAGAGCGTCACAATTTATCCATTCTCGATTCCAGTTTTCCGCGGCCGCTCACGCGTCGCGAATTATTAGCGAGATGTGGGGAAAACACGTATTGTTCGATATGTGATTTATAACTACACCTTCGAAGCGGTGATACAGCGGATTCTTCTTTATCGTAACATGTGTTCGGAAATAAATAGACGGAAAAAGAAACCCCCTTTTCCCCCTGTAAAATTTATTAACATTCGTTATGGACCGTCTAAATGTGATCACTCGATAAAGATACACGTATATTTTTCATCGATATTACGACAGAGAGGAAAAACATAAATTGTCTGGTTTCTTTATTTATTTACTAGCAAAAAATCATATTAAAGAATGCAGCATTCACGGTAAAAATATAGATAAAGTAAAATAAATAAAATATTTCGGGGTAAAATAATGTTTTCATTTGAAACTTTCTTGTCTCAAAAAAAATATGAATCTACATGACATCTACAGAGACATGGCATGACCAAATCCAACAAATACTTAAAGATCTTTGTGTTACATTAACCCTCAGAGTAATAATTCACTAGAGAAGCCCATTACCCCTACTGCATAGAAGAAAAGCGATTTTTGCGATACTTATATCTTAAAGAAAATAGTAATTATCTATTCTTGTATCTATCAAATAAATAAATAAGTAAAAGCGTTCCAAATTTTTGGTTCGTATTTTAGTTTAACAACAATTGTGTAACAGACGGTTTCGGTTCGCGCTTGCAATTCTCGACCTGAGTACCTACGGTCTGTTGTATTTTTTATTTTATTTGATTTATTTCGAATACAAACAGATGTACAGGTTAAATTAATATCTAAAAAAACTAAAAAAAATACACAGTAGGGCCTGCCATCCAATTATATGTATTCACTAAATAATACTGTAATAAAGCGACGACGGCTTAAAGTTTAAACTATATAAATAATAAATATACTACATATTAAAATAAGATAAATATGGACAAAACAAGGAGATAGTAGGAAGGAAATTGATAAGGAGTGTTCAAGGATGATTGAAGGAATGTAAGAGTGGAAAATTGCACTTGATTTAATGATTAAATAAATTATGAATGAAGAGCAAGAAACGAGACAAAACGTCTATTATCTGTTATTCTGAATCAAGCCTATTAGTTCTCTTCTCTACATATTGTATGGAGTGTTAAATATATCAAGACTATTAAAATTGTTGTTAAATGCTTCACATATACGAGGGATCGTAGACTGTTTCCGATGATTAGTTTTAATTTTACGAATATAGAAAATATCAAAGTCCAGTTGGCCTGGAGGGGACACGGTAAGCAAGTAGATGAATGAGTTCTGGTGAATCGAATTTATTATTTACAATTTTGTAAAGCAGGATCTGATCAAAAATATATCTTCTGTGTGGTAATGAATCAAGGTTATGAAATTTGAATGAAGCTATATAAATTGGAAAATGCAAATGAAATTTGTATTCTAGTTTTTTCAGGAATTTTCTTCAAACACTCTCGATTCTATTAATATTTAATTTATAAAAAGGATAGCAGTGCAATATTCAAGATGGGGGCGTACGTATGTTATGTATAGCGTTAAAAATGTACCTAAGTTTTTATTACTATTGTTGTAAACTGCAGCTAACTTCGTAGTTGATAATCATAGAATGGTTTATGTCAAGCATTAACCACAGTCTTTTAAGGGTTAAATAAATTTCAAGTGAATTATTTCTTAAATAATCAAATTATTTGAGACATGGCTTGCAATAATATGTACCAGGATTTAATTTGGATTTCAAGAAGTCACCATTCGCTGTGAAATGCCGAGCGCAAGACCGGATACATCATAGAAGTCCGGTTATAATAATTAATTACCACCGCTGACTATAATATTGCTACCACCCAATGAAATTATCCTAGACACGTGTTTTAATGACTTATTTTTTAGGAAACATTATACCTACATAATTTTATAGATATAATGCAAAACTTCGGCAATGAACTGGCAGACCATAATCGATATCTGAAATTTGTCACTTCCAAGTATAAAGATATTTTTTTATATTAAAATAAAATTAATAAAATAGCTTTGTTTTTAGCCACTAATTTTTATTCCGTCAGCCGATTTTAAAGCAAACAAGCTTCTTCGTCAAGGTTTACGTAACTATAGTCCTTTAAATATAGATGATAATGATACAATTATAAATAAACTTATCAATGAAACTTCTTGGTTTAGTTTTACTTTTTATTATTTTGACCAACGAGCGCTTTCGCCTAAGTAGGCATCTTCAAGACTGGTGAATTGTTTACAACATTTACAGTTTTTATACTATGTTTTAATGTAATTATGTATGTACAAACAATTTGTAATTTTATACTTATTGTGTCAACTTTTTTTTCAATCAATAAAAAATAAATTGATTTTTTTTGGGATTTGAAATACTTGATATATCACAAAAACATGAATATCCAATCGAGTAAGAGATCCTCGAGATCTTCAGTTGAAGCGTCAATGGGGCCTGTGCGCCCACGCCCGATAATATTATACGTGTAATGAGATATCGGATTATGTTGATTCAACTTGTCAGAATCCGCCATTTTCTCAAGGATTCGGCCGCTCCGTGGATTAACTCAAATTATGCTAATTTTAAACGCGTAAAATACCATCAAATATGAAAATTATTGAAATATTTTATCAATTTTATCTGTTATTTTTTATTTAAATTATAGTGTTTCCATTTTCTTGTCCCACAATTTTCTCATTTTATAACATAACGTATGTACATTTACATTCTGTGTTGCTCCTTTGCTGAAGCGTACTCCAGGCTGCTCTGTCGGCTGCCAAATCCTGTGCTTTTTCTTTCGTTAGTTTATATATATATATATTTTTATATTATTTTTATTTATAATTTTAAAAAAATCTAACCGCAAAGTTTCTTGCAAATGTATGAAAAAGAGAATATTTTTTTTTAATAATAACAAAATACTTAAATTTATTTCAACAGAGAGGGAAACTATTTTTAAGAAGGGAATATGGAAGTCTAGGCATTTACAGGACTTATGACCTGTCATTGGCTGGTTTTAATTAATTAATTAATTATGGATAACTTATATAGCGCCATTTTCGTAATAAAATACCTCAAGGGCGCTTTACATGGTGATTCTATTGTTAAGTTAATTTAATTGAAGCTTTTAAATTTGTAATTTAATTAAAATAATTTATTTTGTTGTTTAAGTGGGCACTTTACACAATGTGTAGCATTCACCGTTCTGCCCATGTTTGAACACCCACATTTCCTCAACTCTTCCATCTGTCGACTTTAGTGAAGTAAAAGAGCTGAAACCTTTATCACGCGGGTGAGATTCATCCGACTGAACCAAATCAAGACTTCCATATTCCCTTCTCAAAAATGTTTTCCCTCTCTGTTGAAATAAATTTAAATATGAATAACTTCCTAGGGAGGAAATCCAGCCAGTGTACTAGCATTTGGACATACTCAAACATTGTTGAAATAACGAAATACGTTGAACGACGTCACTAGTTCATATAATCAACCGATAATAATACAGTTGTGAAAATTTTCCGATTTACGGTTCGTCAACGGACCAATCGGCAGAACTGACTGAGAAAAAGCGGAAGAGATCTTGAGACGTCACACGCGGAGTAGTTTCAGATATACAACATTTTATAAAAATCATCACGCTGATAATACGATTCATAAAAATTAAAAAAAAATTTTTTTCGCTTAGCTTAATGATTTTGTTTTAAAATTGAATGAAAAATTTTGAAACTTCCTAATTGTCTACATAGTAAAAAAAATATTTCAACGTAAATGACAATATTTCTTTAAAAATTTTAAGTATCTTCGTTGGTAACATGTTTTCAATAAAAAATATTATAAATATGTTTTATTTATTTATACATTAATTTTGCTTGTACTAGGAGTAGGCTCAGTATATGAAGGGTCGGCAAGCCAGAAATATTAGTATGCCTAATGTTGCCATTGGTTCCTATATGGGCAAATGCCTGGTCTAAGAAACCGATTTGATGTATTTTTATTTATTTTATTTAACACTTTATATACATACTAGGGCGGGCATATTGCCTTAAGGCAATTTCTTCCTACCTACCCGAATTATTCTGTTTGAGAAAATTACAAGTACATTGACATATTCTAGGTAGTTATGCAAAATCTTGTACTTTTATAAAAAAAAATATTAAAAAAATTAACTAAAACTTTATACTATGAAGAGAGGAGTGAAGAGGGTATGGGAAGGAAAGAAAGAGAAGGGAACAACTCAAACATTAGATAGTAACATTTCAATCTTAATTTAAATGCAAGGAAGGAGCGTCTCTAACATCAGCAGGTAGATTAATCCACAATTAAGCAGCTACTTCTGTGAAAGAGAAGGCAAAAAAAATTAGAGCGGTGAAAGCGTTCTTTTTCGCAGTCTCAATCCTGGGGATTGGTTTGCAGCTAAGTCCTGCATCTCGTCCTCCATTGGTCTCTATTTTCTGCAGCCCTCTTCAGCTCGACATATGAGGCGCAGTTTAAATCTTCGCACACTTGCTCCAAATATTCCCGTCGGGGGCGCCCTCTGTAATATATCCCTTCAGCCATTCCCTCTATGGTGTCATGCAGGAGACCCTCATGACGCATAATGTGGCCGGTCCATCGGGCTCGCCTCTCTGAGATGGTTTTGATTAGGTGCCTCCCTTCTACGATTCTGCTGAGAACCTCGTCATTAGTGATGTGGCCTCTCCGGGAAATTCCTAATATTTTTCTGTAGCACCACATCTCGAAGGCCTCTAGTCTTTTTTTTTATCTCTTTCGGTAAGGCACCATGTCTCACAACCGTACATCAATATGCTCCATATATATATATAAGGACCAAGGAATATATACGAAGCGGATATATTCCTTGGTACCTACACTCTACACTACGCACACAGATGCGTTTCTACTATCATCTCCCAGGGAACAGCCAAATGTGAAATAAGTGTTTTTACAGTTATTTACTAGGAAAAAGACAATAGATCCTGTTTACTGCACACCAAAATAAAACAGGGCCGAGTTTGAGTATCGTTTACTGTCTTGTTAACCTTAATAATAAGTTAAGGAATGGTATCTTTGTTTAGTTTTTTATATTTTACTTTTTGTGCTGTTACATGTTCACTTAATTGCCATACTTACTAGTTCTTTGCTCAATGTATTATTATTGCGTTTTTTAAAATTATTTTTTATTATTAACTTTTTAAAATCATTCTTATGTTGTTGAAATTCCATTTGTCGATGCGTTTTGAAGCTGCAAGACTTTTTGTGATGTTAGCTATCATATTATGTAAATGTTATTAACTATCAAATATCTAAATTTAGTAAATGGGGTCTAGAATTTCAACCGTCCATGTGCTCAGTAGCTTCAAGACTTGTTGTTATCTAAATTCTAATTTTATAAATTTGCTTTTTATTTCGTTTTTAAAATATCACTTTAACTCTAAACTTCATTGTCAAATAAAAAAATTGAAAATAAAAATGTAAATAGGTGCTAGATTTCTTATTGTCCATGCGCTCTGTAGCTGCAAGACGTTCTGTTATCTAGCTCATATATATCATAATTGTAATATATCATAATTGGAGACGAGGAACTAGAATCCCAACCGTCCATGCGCTCTGTAGCAGCAAGACGTGTTGGGATATTTATTTATTGTACAGCGACCTTGAGGTGATTTTCACAAAAATGGCGCTATATAAATTATCCAAACATTATTATTATTACATGAAAACAATTATACCTCGAATTCATTCATTAGACGTACCTGTAGAAATTATAACGGACTAAGTATTGATGTAGATATTTTTAACTGCACGTTGCATTTGTACAGAAAATTTCTTCATGGGGTCGATTATTTGGGATAGTTGCTGAATGTGCATCTTGAGTGGTTTATGCTATGTATATGTGCCGCATGTAATGTATATGTTTGTGTATGTTTTATATGTGCGCTCATGTGTGTGCGTGGGTGGCTCGGAGTGTACATTCGGTATTTTTATTTATTTTAATTTATTACCTCCATGGAAAACGCAAATGTCAACAATTATTCTTTTCTCACTTAAAATTCTTATTTATTTTTAATTTTTTTGTCACATTTAATGTTTATATCTTTTTTATTTATGTAAACTTAATTGGTGTTTTTATGTTAAAAAATTGTTTCTTTTAATACTTATTTTGTATGACTGTATGTTTTCTGAATAAAATAAAATAAAAATAAATAAAAAACGTCTTGGCAAGTTGCTTGAAAGGGTATTAAAATGGTTCTCTCGTTACTAGAGCGAAGAGATAGTCCATGTTGTGATAGGGGTTGGAAGAGCCCTCTCAGATAAACGGGCAAGGTGGGATTATTCAAAATATTGTACATAATCTCTTGTCAACTTCCCATTGTAATTATTGCCCCCCTGATCCCAATGCACCGAGACAGAGTGAACGATGCACCCGAATATAATTCTTCACACTTTTCTCTGCTACTTGCGAATCGCGCCATTTCTACTACACACCCCTCCCCCTGCAGTTTGCACCAACAACTTTCGAGCTCCGGATATTTGCTCCTCCCCGGCCCATAATCGCTTTCGTGTATTTCCTGGCATCTTCGGCCGCTTCCGGCTGCCCTCGGACGTTTCCGCCGCTGGCGTTGTTTTCCCTTTGTCCGGCGACGGGGAACCGGAAAGGGGGCCCCTTTAGCCGCGGGGTCCCGGAAAATAGACCGCGAATTAAAGTTGTTTTGAAATCTGTAACGCCTATTTTTGTTTTCGATTACGATAATGTTATATACTTTTAATACATTACGAAATTAGGTATATTAAATCTATGTGATACGAATAAATGTGTATTTATTTACTATAAACACATACCAACTAATTAAAACTAATCATCGGAAACATTCTAACATCCCTCGTATATGTGAAGCATTTAACAAGAATTTTAATTGTCTAGGGGCTGGTCTTATAAATCGGGTATAAAGTTTAGCTTGAAAACAGTGGCAGAATAATGATGGTATAGCAAAAAGTATTACTTATAAACCTCGCATAGAGTTTAACTCGGGGTAAATCTGGGATAGCGACCATAGAAACTTATACCTGCACATTATGTGGTATAACGCTGGAACAACAAGAATAGAAAATATTCAAAACAAATTTATAAAGTACCTTAAATACAAAACCGGTATTTCTTATGTATCAACTCTCGCTGCCTCCACCTACCATGGAATCACTTCTCTACAATACCGCAGAGTGTGTGCGGACCAACTACTGCTTCACAAAATTATGACAGGAATAGTTGACTGTACAGAACTACTTGGTTTAATAACAATACATGTGCCAGCCAGGATTTGTAGGCGGTACCACCTGTTTCATGTACCAATAAGTAAAACATCGTATGTTAAAAATGCTTTTTTTCGTAGGATTTTTTCAGTGTACAATACAAAATTTAAAGATATTGATTACACAAACATCACTCTGTCAGATTTAAAATTTACATTAAAAATGCATTATGTAACTTAGTAGACATTTTAATAATAAATATGTACATCTCCCTTCCCCTCCTTATCCTCTCTTCAAGCATCCTTGTCCTAATCTTGCCCAATTTACAATAACTTCCTGTTCTTAAACAAATAAAAAATTCTTTGATCATTGAAAAATATTTATGAGGACATGAAAATAACATTTTTATATGTATGAACTTATATGTATTTATTTTATATGTAATATATTTTCTTTACTAACTTTGTCGAAATCTGAGTTTATACACTATATCTGTTTACTATAAATATGTAGGATGTAGGTGTTATTATTGATACGAAACTAATGTTTAATATTCATATTGCAATTAAAATGCATTATGTAACTTAGTAGACATTTTAATAATAAAAATGCACATCTCCCTTCCCCTCCTTATCCTCTCTTCAAGCATCCTTGTCCTAATCCCGCCCAATTTACAGTAATTTAATGTTCTTAAAATAAATATAAAACTATTTACTAGTACATGAAAATAACATTTTTATATGTATTAACTTATATGTATTTATTTGATATGTAATGTATTTTCTTTACTAACTTTGTATACTTTGTGGAAATCTATTATTAGTTCTGAGTTTATACACTATATCTGTTTGTTTACTATAAATATGTATGTAGAACTGTTGATTTCCCAAATAAAATAAGTAAATAAGCACGCGATGTGTCCAACGTCATATTTTCCGGTAGTCAAAATTGATAGTTTATCAGATTCTTTTTCAATTTTTAACAATTTCGATAACACCGTTTAATTACTTATTATTATTTATTTTTATTTAGTCTATACCATCGTCGCTTTATTTTATTGCAATTAAGTGTATACATGTTAGGTATAGGATGGCAGGCCCTACAATTTAAATGTATATATTTTTTATAGTCTCTATTTATAATCATTTGACCTGTTCAACTGCTTGTATTCCAAATAAACAAATAAAATAAATAAAACAATGAACGTTTCCTCGCATCCCGTGCATACATTTTATTTTATTTTATTGATATAAACGGCACTTGGTGCCTTTTATATCAATAAAAAAAAGTTAAGTTTACATACATGTAATTATAATTATAAGTAATACAGAGCATTTAAAACAATATTATTAATTTACAAATTAAAAAAGTCTAAAAAAGATAAACTACATACATAAAAAAATATTACCAGTTATAGAATTATCTATAAAAAATGATAATTTGGTATTAGAAATACTTTGAACCAGTTAAAAAAAAAAAAGTAAGAACTGAATTTTGAAAACTAAACGATAAAAATTGAAAAATATGTATTTATTATTATTTTGTTTTTTTTTTGTATAGTAGGCGGACTTATTGCCACTTGCAATTTCTTACAGTCTAACCAAAACTAAATATACAATACAATAAAAAATAATTTAAAACATTAAAAAAAACAAATGAATAAAAAAGTTTAGAAAACAAACAGTTAAATCATTACACAAAATTATAGTATCTATTGCTTTCATTAATTATATTTAATACATTTTAATTAATTCTATTGCATCTTCGAAATATTCATTTTTAGCCGGTCACTAACCCGTTTCCTCTTAAGCGGGCACATTACGCACTGCGTAACGTTCCTCGTTCTGCTTATGTTTGAACATCCATTTATTTAGATTTGTTTTGTGTTAAAGCCATTGTTGATATTTGAGTGCTTTCGACGCTTTGAAAAACTAAAGAAGTAAAAATAAACTACACGACTATTAGTCCGCTTTAATCTCTGGATCGTAATTACTAATGGCAAACATAATACTTTTAATGGGGTCGCATTGTCCGCTTGACCGATACGCTCTCCCTCGGGAGTTGAAGGGTTACCGTCAACACGCCGAAGCCCGAGTTGCCATAAAAAAGAAAATACTTTTTTTGCGACTGAAAGGAAAAACATTTTTGCGAAAGAAATATGGAAGTCTACGCATTTACGGGGCTAGTGACCTGTCATTGGCTAGTTGTGTGGTGGTCACTTTCAACTCTGTATACCGTTCACCATTCTGCCTATGTTTAAACATCTTCATTTCCTCAACTCTTCCGCATTTTGGCTTTTGTGGAGTAAAAGAGCCGAAACATTTATTAATTGACATAACGAAACTCTAGATATTTCAATAATACTACTGCAATTCGTTCATTGTATGATTTATTTATTTATTTATTAACGGACATTGTCAATGTATACGCTTTTTAGGGTTTACATATTACAATAAAAAAATAGTTTAAAACATAAAAAAAGAAGCATTGACAAACATAAGGGATACACTATAGTCCTTAAAATATAGCTTGATTAGAATGACAGTTGTTAGCAAAAGTGACGACATAACTTTGTAGTAAGGAGGGATTTATATTGACACACGAAAAATCATTCGTATCTGGCATCATGATTTATTTTTTTAACACAATGCTTGACATATAAATCAACATAATTATATAAAATCAGCTTTAAAACTAAAATAATCCTAATTATTAACGACGTTCTTACAAGGTTACGTTATTTTGCAAAAATGTCAGAGATGAGACAAATTGATCAACGTAAATCGGTCGAATAAAAAATAATTCATTTGTTGTTATTCATGAAAAAAAGTATTTAATGTCTTATTTTTTAGTAAATAATTGTCTTAAACACACTGTAATGGGCTTGTTTTTCCGTTTTTATATCAATTTTTGGAAACAGAGCTTATGTTTGCATGAACAAACTGTCAAAATCAATTTGATCGGTACATGATCAATAATTTCCCATCACTAGTGACATTAGTTTGACAGCTGTCAATCAAGCTATATTTTGAGAACTATAGTCCGCAACACACTGGAATACTGATCCATCGTTTGGGAGCCTTCTGAATCAAACCACATCCTTGAAATATAAAATTTTTGTAGCCATCATTATTTCTAGCAGGGTCGCTGGATTTACAACACCTTCGAATCTTGTTGTAAGCTTTTTCTTGGGAAACATTTTTTTAACCTGATTTTTTGAAGTATGTATTATCCAAATATACTGAAAGAGATCAGTTTGTATGTTTATTCATTTATTTATTATACGGCACAAGTGCCTTTTACAAGATAAAATATTCTAAATAATGAGTTAGTTAGATATACAAAAATTTAAAAACAATATTAGAACATGGGTATAAAAAGAAAAAGAAAAATAACAAGAAATATATATACATGTATGTATGTATGTCAGCATACAAAAAATATAAAAAATATTTTAAGCTTTTAAGCAAATAATTCGTCAATCGTTACTATAGAACATCATAAAATATTTACAAAGATATGATTTGAATTCACAGAGACTCGAGTTAAAAATGTCGATATGAGAGGTACATTCGTTTCCTAGTCTGTGTACACGCGGTATTGGTGAGTGACAAGGATAGTTGGTTTGAAAAGGGTGACAATAATAGAGAGTATTTTGTCTAGTTCTACGTATTGGTATATTAATGTTTATTGAATCCAGGAATTCGCAACAATCGAATTTAGAGTTAATGATTTTATATAAACAATATTTTGAGTTTGTCCAATTTTTTGTAGACAAGGACTGGATTCAACTCCCTGGGGAGCTGTTTATATTAACATATTACAACAGAGATGAAGAACATTTAAGAAAAGGTAATATAGCCATTGACAGGTCATAAGCCCTGTAGATGCCTAGACTTCCATATTACCTTTTCTTAAATGTTCTTCATCTCTGTTGTAATATGTTAATATAAACAGCTCCCCAGGGAGTTGAATCCAGTCCTTGTCTACAAAAATTTGGACAAACTCAAAATATTGTTGATAAATTACCTGGTCCATGAAAAAGTATAGAAAATGAAAAAATAACATTTTCAGGCGTTGCCTAGTATGCAGGTGAAATAATTCAATTAGATGAATCTCACCTGCATAAATAAAGGTTTCGGCTCTTTAACTTCACAAACATCAACAGATGGAAGAATTGAAGGAATATAGATGTTCAAATATAGGCAGAATGGTGAATGTTACACAGTGTGTAAAGTGGTTACTTAAACCAGCCATTGACAGGTCATACGCCCTGTAGATGCCTAGACTTCTATATTACCTTTTCTTAAATTTCTTCATCTCTATTGTAATATGTTGATTTTATATAAGTCAGATATTTTCCTGCGATCCAATAATTATACTAGAGCGAGATCTTATGCACTGTTTTACACACCCAAAAGCACGCACACTTATGCAAGTCAGAATTCACCCATTAATAGGGCGATTCGCTTGCCGAATACGGCTTCTGCGGATAATATGGATCTATTTTTCTGTACATGTCTGCAGTTTAGCAGCTATCTGCGTTCTATTCGATGATGAATGAATAGAATGGTAGAACAATTTTATTAATTTAGTTTGCTAAAAAACGTAACTACAGTTTTTATTTTATTTTTTAAATTGTGAGGGGCGAATGCGTTAAATAATTATTCGTCAACCCTCCACCAGCCGTGGGGAGTGAAATAAAGATGTCTGAGTGTTGCACAACTGTACAATAGCTTAAATGTTAATTATTAAAACCAAACAGTGGACACACTTCAACCATGTTTAAGTATACCCACGTCCATAGCACATGTACACACGGGTGCCGACGACCCATATATCGTCCATTTGCTGTGTAAAAAAGAATTTTTAATGTATCCTCGGCTGGAGTCTAAGAAAATTGGATTTTAAAATTATTATTATTATTTATTATACGGCACAAGTGCCTTTTACATCATTTTGCAAAAACGTTAGAGATGGGACAAATTGATCAATGTAAATTGATCGAAAAAAAAAGAATTCACTTAATGTTGTTCATGAAAAAAGTATAAATGTCTTATATTTTGGTGAATAATTGTCTTAAACACAATATAATAAAATATTCACATTTATTTCAATAAGAGAGGGAAAACATTTTTAAGAAGGGAAAATGGAAGTCTAGACATTTACAGGGCTTATGACCTGTCATTGGGTTACACAGTGTGTAAAGTGGCCACTTAAACCAGCCAATGACAGGTCATAAGCCCTATAAATGCCTAGACTTCCATATTTCCTTCTCAAAAATGTTTTCGCTCACTGTTGAAAAAAATTTAAATATGAATAACTCCCTAGGGAAATCCAGCCAGTCTGCAAGCATTTGGTCATACTCAAACATTGTTACACTATAATAAGCTTATTTTTGAGTTTTTATATCAATTTTCGGAAACAGAGTTTCATGTTTGCAAGAAAAAAGTGATAAAATCGATTTGATCGTTACATGATCAGTAATTTTCCATCACTTGTGATATTAGTTTGGCAGCTGTCATTTTAATCGAGCTATATTTTAAGGACTATTGGTCTAAATTTCAACCCCATATTCAACTAATTCGAACGCTTTTGTCCATACTTTGCATTCGCTGACCAATACACTATGTAATTGAGTCATTTTCAAGTTCCTTTGATTTTTTAAAAATGCATTAAATTTATAGTTGTTCTACAACATAATAAAATTTGTATGCATTTCCATATTGCAGTGACCACTCAAAATGCAACCAAACAATTGCTCGCATTACGATTTTGGTCCGGGTGCCAGTCTAGATGCAATGACATTTTTCAGTGAAAGTACTTACCCCACTTACCAAAAAACCGTTTTAACTCTTGTGTGGCTGTGATGTCACACTAGTCGACATAAGACACAAGATTTGATAAATCTCCCTTATTTAAAAAAATGAAAAATTCGTATTTTTTGTAATCTTCATTTCTGTCTGACATTTTCACACCGGATTTGGAAAGTAAAACTTGTTAACTATGCTGGATGTTAATACAAAACATATTTATCCTTGCTACGCGAAGAATGAACGTCCGCTAATTCAGCAACACATCTGTTTGAGAGAAAGCACGAAGATATAACTCATAACAAGGAAGACAGAGATGCTGTTCGGTGGCGGGTTTTTGGTTGAAACAGATTCAGTCTTCAGTCGGTTGATGACGGTGATGGGGGACGCGCGCGCGTAATATGAGCGGTGTATTTATTTTATTTTATTTTATTAGGTAATTCAACAAAGATACATACTAGAAAACATACAATTTGAAAGCATTCGTTGATACAACTTGACATGCATATATATCTTCAATTATAGAATTACACAAAATAGATTTATATATTAAGTTGTAATACATATTTTTTTATACAGGATACAATGCAATAAAAAATAAGTTGTACGTGTGTACTTATTGAATAAGATTTATTCCTCTGAGATTATTCGCAAAAGCTGAGAGAGTATCATGAAAAATGACAATGTATTGATGATTTTTAATCTATTTTGCTACAGCAGGGCTAAATTATATGTTTATTCGCATACATTTTGAAAAAAGAATTATTAAACAGTACGTCTCTTTTTTTTTTCTTCAGATGTCGGAACTTTAAAATATTCCGTCTTTTACAAGTGGTAACACGATGTTACATCACCGCGCGCAAGGGATTATTTACCACAGTCTTTTAAGAGTTAAAGACCGAGGTTCTATCGGTTTCGCTCATAAAAAAAAAGCAATGTACTTTTTTGTCCACAAACGAGCACTCTTTTAAAATGTTCAATTTTTCAGTTCTATGTATCGCGATTTTGATTGAATTTAACTCAACTACTTTATCCGTCTCTTCTACTGTTAGTTTGGAAAATCACATAAATAACCTTTGTCGGATATTATTATTTTTCCTAACGACTATATTACAAACGCGAAATGTAGCAAAAAACTGTGTTACTTTCATTTTGTGTTAATTCAGTTACAAAATGACTTTTGCCAAAAGAAATTTCTCTTGAGAGCGTTTAATGTCCTGGATAAACATATTAAGTTCTTAAATTTTTATTTTTCGTATTTTTTAACCGTTAGACTGCTAAGCAGGTTTTCAAGAATCGAATCAAAAATGCTGTTATTTATATATTTTAAAAGGAATACGTTGTTTTCCAAACACACTACTGTTTTAAAAATTAATAGCAATTCCAAGAAAAAAAAATAATTTAGTATATATTTCACGCCCAATGGGCTTGGCCTCATAAAGTTAGGAATGCGTTATTTTTTTTGTAATATGTATCTTTATTTAAATAAATAAAGATATTTTTACTATTATTATTATTATTATTATTCATCTCCTTTCTCTTCCTTAATCTCTCCTCCTTTCCTTTTTCCTCTTTTTTCCTTCTTCCCATTGAGAAATAGTATTGATTTAGGGTAATTTATATACAAATACATATATTAAAATTTTTATGTATCTTTAGCTTTTTCTTTATTTTCTATTGAAAATGTTTTTACTTGAATTATAAAAATAAAACTTTTTTATTGGTTGGTTGGAAGAAATTGCCATTTGGCAATAAGCCCGCCAATGTACAATTAAAATTATGTTTTTTTTTTATAAATAAAAATATATTATTATTATTTGAAATTTTTCGCCCATTTTTGACGCGTAGTTGGTTTTTGACAGACAAACTAGTAAGACGCGTTTCGGCGTGATCGGCGAATTTTCAAGATTTTTCCAAGCAGCAGGAATTATTTTAAGCAGACTGCATTGATGACCAGCCACCGCATTCACCGGACTTGGCTCTCTGCGACTTTTTCCTGTACCCAAAGATGAAAAGGATTATAATCTTTATACATATAATTCCTCTGTACGTGTGATGTCATCGTACTCCTCCTAAACGGCTTAACCGATTTACGTGCGGTTTTTAGAGAAATATAGATCTTTGCGCCGTGCGTGTTCGTAGCTATTAAAATATTCAATCAAACATGTAAAAACAAAGTTAGGAGCATAAATGTACAATCATCGATCTACCAGGGTTGCATTTGAGGAGAATGCATTTGCAAAAAAAATGGAAAGATGTTTTTTGTGTATAAAAAAAGTTTGTATTTGAATGTTTACAAACAGCATTTGTTTTTTTGTGAATTTCAATTAGATTCTTTCCTTAAATTCCTTATAATTTCTACCCATTTAAAAAAAAAAAAATTGGTAACAGTAAAACAATATTAAATTCAATACATTTTTAAAAATCGTATTCTTACATAAGTACACCCCTTTGTTGGTGAGACGATCGGAGCTTGACGTTTGCAAAAATAATGCCATATTTGAAAAAATATTTTTTTTATGTTTCAAAATTCAACCATAAACAAGTACCTACTTAAATTCAATATTTTTTTAATATCAACAATTTTTAGTTTTGGAATTTAATCACAAACAAGTACCCACATGAAAAGTATTTTTCCAAGCTGATAGCAGGCAAGCCAACGTTCGGGCAGGACAACGTCTGTCGGGACCGCTAGTATTTTATATTATTTAATAATTTGAATGGACAAAGACGTAATTTAAACCCTGTGCTTTTCTTGGGGTCGTCGGACCGGACTCGATCCGCGGTATAAAGCGTCCTTTACCAATAAACATGTCGGAATTAAGTTGTAGAGATTAGATGCGCCTGCGCATCTTGACTTTATTATTTTACCCGTGTCTGTATTGCATGTTACAAATAATCTGTGCTGGATGGAAACGGTTGTGACCTGATAATCCACGTGGCGGGGAGTTTACCCGGTACACCGTGGAATGGATACCAGATGTTGGAACATATTTTAGCTTAACTGCTTTGTATATTTTCTTTTACTTCAAATGGTGCATACTTTATTTTCCCTCTCGTAAAAATGCGAAGAAAATTTGTTTCTGGCTCACTGTGGTTTTTCACACGAGCGTTTAAATAGTTAAAAGCTATATTATTGTCAGATTTTTAATCCAACTATCTTTTAGCGACTTGTATGAAGGGCGTCGGAGTTAGTAATTTTTCAAAATGATGGTAATACTCACGTAAATTGATGGTATTAAATTAAAAACGCCATTGTGGAAATACAGTCGAACTCATTTTAAAGTTTTGTCATTTTGTCGGCCCCGCGGTGTGATGGTCAGCGCGTTTGCCCGCCATGCAAGAGGTCTCGGGTTCGATTTCCGACATGATTGATGTATATTTGACGGGCGCCGTGGCGCAGTTGGTTAGACGGCCAACTGTGAAACTGGCGTCGCGGGTTCGATTCCCGCCAGTTTTTTTCTCAATTCAATTGGTCTGGGTGTTGTGGTGAATTTTTCATTACCTTCTTCCACATCTCCTCTATACCACCTGCTGACAAGCCTCAAAATAGAGGCTTAGCGGGTTATTCCTTTTATTTTTTTATATTTTTTAAATGTTGATTTAAAGGGGTGTTTTTACACTAAAAATATTTCATAAACCCTGGTACACCTACGTGAAGCGTGAGACCGATCATCTTACCGTCGTGTAGCAAAAAAAACATGTGGCCACTTAAACCAGCCAATGACAAGTTATTATCCCTGTAAATGCCTAGACCTCCATATTTCCTTCTCAAAAATGTTTTCCCCCCTCTATTGTCACAAATTCAAATATATTTTTTTTTTATATAAAGTTTATATTTGAAGCACTAACTTTGTGGTTATTCGTTATAATAAAATAGATAAAACAACTTTGTTTTTAACCACTAATTTTTTTTTTCACCGACCGGTTTCAAAGCAAACAATACGTAAACCTTGAAGAAGAAGCTTGTTTGCTTTGAAACCGGTCGGTGAAAAATAAAAATTAATGGTTAAAAACAAAGTTGTTTTATCTATCTTATTTTATTTTATTTGGGAAATCAACAGTTCTACATACATATTTTTAGTAAACAAACAGATATAGTGTATAAACTCAGAACTAATAACACATTTACACATAGTATACAAAGTTAGTAAAGAAAATATATTACATATCAAATAAATACATACAATTTATACATATAAAAATGTTATTTTCATGTACTCAATAATCAAAGAATTTTTTAAATATTTATTTAAGAACATTAAGTTACTGTAAATTGGGCGGGATAAGGACAAGAATGCTTGAAGAGAGGATAAGGAGGGGAGGGGAGATGTACATATTTATTATTCTAATGTCTACTAAGTTACAGTTTTTATGAAATTTTTTATTTAAAAAACAAAAAATCAAGATTTTGCTGCAATCAATTACACCAATCGCAGCGTATCTTGATCATTTTTTTCTATGAAGGTAAGATGATCAGTGTTACGCTTCAGGTGCCAGTCCAGGAACTATGAAATTGCCATTTGGCAATAAGCCCGCCAATGTACAATTAAAATTATGTTTTTTTTAAATAAATAAAAATGTATTATTATTATTATTTGAAAATTTTCGCCCATTTTTGACGCGTAGTTGGTTTTTGACAGACAAACTAGTAAGACGCAATTCGGCGTGATCGGCGAATTTTCAAGATTTTTCCAAGCAGCAAGAATTTTTGAATTTTTTTATTTAAAAAACAAAAAATCAAGATTTTGCTGCAATTAATTACACCAATCGCAGCGTATCTTGATCATTTTTTTCTATGAAGATAAGATTTTTTTTTTTTTACATATTTTTTTTGCACCACAACAGGCCAGGAGGCCTAATTACAGTGATGAATTACATCACAGAGCACCCGGGCTTGAGAAAAATCACATTTTAATTTTTGTGTTCTCACCGGGAATCGAACCCGGAACCTTCCGTGCGTGAGTCAAGCGTCTTGACCACTACACCACGGAGGCCGCCGAAGATGATCAATGTTACGCTTCAGGTGCCAGTCCAGGAACTATGAAATATTCTAGTGTAAAAAAAACAATTCAAATAATATTTTCACGTCAACCATGCCGGGAATCGAACCCGTGGGTAGGCAAAAATTTTTTTTTTAATAATTTTAAAATTTAGTCTGAGATAACATTGGAGCCGGACGGATGTCGCGTCCTCTACGCATTGTCGGTACATTCACCTGCAAAATGCGTGTTTTTGTGCATCGTATAAAATGCTTAATTCACGCGTGCTCGCTCACTTGCCTTACTGCCTCGCCTTAATTACGTTAATTAATAAATTAACTACTGGCCGCGCTGTTGATTTCTGGAAAAACAGATTCAAATGACAGATTTAACGAACAGAGCTAGAGGAAATAATTCCCCTGCAGATCAAAGGCCAAGAAGACATTATTATCATAGTCTGTCCGCTGTCTGTTCCTGGTATTTTGGTGACCACTTCAAAGGCGGCTATTAGCGGATATGGGCCGCGAACCAACTATACTAATTTATTGCATATACATACACGCAACATTACACTTATTTATTTTATTTTTAAATTTATTGCAAAAAATAATATACATACTTAATAACAGGGAATCTATATAAAACCAATTGATGTAAAATGAAAACGGAGTGTTCTCTGTTTATGATAGTCTCCATCTAACATGGCACAGCCTGTTTTAAGGTGGAGATTTTCAACATTACACTTATTTATTTTATTTTATTTATAAATTTATTGCAAAAAATAATATACATACTTAATAACAGGGAATCTATATAAAACCAATTGATGTAAAATGAAAACGGAGTGTTCTCTGTTTATGATAGTCTCCATCTAACATGGCACAGCCTGTTTTAAGGTGGAGATTTTCTATCTTTAGAGCGTAAGTATTCCTGCACTAATAAAACAATAACACTAAAAAGAAAAACTAAAACTTCTTAATTATAAATGCCTAGCTGATCAAATGTAAGAAATTGAAAATCGTTATTATACAAATATAAAGTATATATATGTGCCAAGAATACATGTTGAAAATCGGGTTGTGGTCCTGTGGCTAGTGTCTCGGAATCACGGACCAAAGGTCCGTAGTTCGAATCCCACTGTACCCCAACTCGATTCCCATTTTCTAATGGTGAGTTATTTACAACTCGTTGAAAATGGCCCTCAAAATTAAATATTTGGGTAAATCATAAGAACGCAAATATTTCTTTAAAAAAAAAAAAAAAATGTTACTCAAACATAAATAATATGGTATAATATATAATAAAACAAATATAAAGCAATGAAATACATAAAAATATAAATAATATATGTACCAATTATATAAAGTACTACGTTTTTTGATTTACATATATTTTTCAAAAAAATCTCTCGCTGCACTATGCAGTTATTTTTATTTTAAAATTTGTTTTACATTTTGAGTCTTTTATATTTGGCAATAAATCATTAAATATTTTTGGAGCAATTACATTGTATTGCTTTTACCAAAGGCGGTTGATACAAATGGGACAATACAGTTAATTTGTGTTGCTGAACGAGTGTTTATATTTTGTTGGGTTCCTTTGACCTAACTTAATTCATCATAAGATTTTTAAGATAGTCACTTTTTTTTCTGGGTCATATGAATCAGATTTTAATGTTCTAAACATAGAAAAGGAAAAAAACACGTTACTTTTACATTTTTAAAGTAGGCAATAAGGATTTTAAATTTAAAAATTTTTTGCTAATTTTTAGTAGCATAATAAATACTTTTAAAATTGCAATTTTGAATTCACGCAATAACGGCCATTCCATTGACCACGCCCCCTAATAATACGGCACGATTCATGTTTATTTGTTCCCGCCCATTGAAATTCATTCAGAACAATATCACGAATCTTGACGTATTTTTATTAAATTTCTTTTTTACATTTTGTGCTTAAAAATATTTCTCCACAATATCCATATTGATTTTGAAAATACAATTAATTATTCTAAATCCATTTCGTATATGTATTTTTATCGGTATTCGTAGTATGTGGGATATCCCTTTTATAATAGTACATAAACCGCGTACGCGCATCTTACTGAAGCCAGCTAAACTACTCACAAATGAGTAGTTTTATGTTTTGCCCATTAGGTACTCTGTAGACGTCGCTTAGTTCGCAACTGCCGATTTAAATTCAATTATGCCGCGTTGTGTCGTTTGTAAGTGTCGAAATACTGCTGGGATTAAATGAGAATACGGTAGGATCACATTTCATGTGTAAGAAGCAAATTCACAAATAATATTATTTAACAATTTGATTATTTTACCATCTGTCAGATTGTTAAATAAAATTAAGTGCACATTTGTATTGCCAGGGTAGTCGAATTTTTCAAGGCCTCGGGTGTAATGGTCAGTGCATTTGCCTACCGTGCAAGAGGTCTCGGGTTCGATTCCCGACATGGTTGGCATGAAATATTTTTTTATATTGTGTTTTTACAATAGAATATTTCTTAGTCCTTGGATTGGTACCCGTGCCTCGATTATGAACGCTATCTTCATCTGTATATATCGAGACGGTATACTTAACTTCTGTACTATCTGTATCTTACCTCGGTATGGTCTACCTACTTGTCATATCGACATCATATGATCGAAACAAGCCAATGGAATGACCGCAAACAATTAGTCCGCGTTCCTTACGTCATTAACATTTAAAATAGTTCTCATTTTTATTTTAAATAGGCTTCTGTAATATAAAATCCAAAAAATGCTCTCTTGAACATGCATTTTGCATGACTTTTGGAAATCACCTAGACGGTACACTTGATCGTCTGTATGTATCTGCCGATCTGTACCAATCGACTACAAAGCCGGCTCCTATAACGTCTCGATACATACACTCGGAAAGATAGTAAAACAGATGGAAAAAATATAATAACCAAATTATTTTTTTAGAGTGGTAATTTTCTGACGCATATAATTAATATAATTTGTTTATAGGAGAGAACCTAGCGACATTATTTCCACATCTAGGCGTTCGTTTTTTTAAAATGACAGTTGTGTCGGAATTTAATTCGACTTTAAAACTGACTTATTTCTCTCTCATATTTTTAATAGGCTTTTAAGAAAAAAAGTGCCAACCTCAAAACGATTAAAATTTGTTAATAAAAAAAGTGCCAACCTCAAAACGATTAAAATTTTTTAATAAATCATAATTTAAAGAAAAATTGCTCGGTGGAACAAAATTTTGGACACTTTCAATGCGTAGATAAACGTATCGAGGGGTTCTAGACTCGTCGGTATAAAATGATGTACTTACATCAAAACTTGATGGTGGGGGGGTATCGATAGTATAGCTAACTTCTATTTTTATTTATTTATTTTTTTTTAGAAAAAAGAAATATTTGCGTTCTTATGATTTACCCAAATATTTAATTTTGAGGGCCATTTTCAACGAGTTGTAAATAACTCACTATTAGAAAATGGAATCGAGTTGGGGTAGAGTGGGATTCGAACCGCGGACCTTCGGTCCGTGAGTCCGAGACACTAGAGCCACAGGACCACAACCCGATAATTTGCATAAATTATGGAAAAGGAAGTATTAAATAGTATCTTTCCATGTTTTTTTTTTCTTCAAATGTCTGAACTTTAGAATATTCCGTCTTTTACTAGTGGTAACGCGATGTTACATCACCGCGAACAGAGCTATCGCTTCGCGCGCAATTCCGTTCAGAATACCAGCCCTGCTTCTCAGATATCTCGGCGAGACACTCCCTCATGTTGGAGAGGGTTCAGAAAAAAATTCTGAGGTATCTCTACATGAGGGAGTATGGTAGTTATCCGTGGCTCTATCCCACTGGGTTCCTCTCGGGTATGCTTGGGACCAATAGTTTGCAACTTGGAAGGGATGGGTCTACACTGACTCATTTTTTCAGACTGTTAAGGGGTTTCATCGATAACTCGGCAATTTTAGAGAGTATCAATTTTTATGTTCCTGATGGCTATCTCCGACAGCGTCAGCACAGACTGTTTTACCTCCCGGTTTCCAGAACCAACCTGCCTCTGGTCATGCAGTCAAGCAGCTGAACATTATCACTTTTGAGTTTGACATCTTTCACATTAGCGAAACTATGTTTAAGAGGCAAATACTCTTGCTATTAGAGAGTATTTTTTTTAAATATTTTAAACATAAACATAAACGGCAAATCTGCCTTTTACAAACATTTATAATATTAACATATTTGGCATAATATATAAAATTAAAAAAAAAAAAAAAACATGAATTACCTTATACCCAAGATTTATAAAAAAAAATTAAACCAAAAATTTTACAAGATGTATATTTAAAAAATTAACCTAATAATTATACAGCATATTCAGTAGAAAGTTTAAATAATAAAACATTCTACAGTAAAACATCAAGAAAATTATAAGTAGTGTTTCACACAGCTAGGCAAAGTGAACAAAAAACTGTAAATATATATATTATGAAATGCATGAATAAATAAATATAATTACCATTCACCATCTTTGAAAAAGTTCAAAAGGTTTGTTCCATAGGAACAATACCCTACACTAAATATATCGGATATGTCGAACCATTGCTCAAGGGTTCTCAGTTTGATATAAACTTCCAATTTAACGTCTTAAATCCTTTGTTATTTGTTATGTTACTTTGTGAATAAATCATTTGAATTTGAGTATGAGATATTCTCTTGTAATTTAAAAAAAAAATAAAAAAATCATTTAGATTGGCAAAGCATACAACAGTAACGTCCCGTAAAATTTGCAATTTATCAGATTCCTTAGCGGGGCAGAGGAGTCTTCAGTGCGCGGGTGTTTTAGAAAACCCTGGCAGTACGCAAACGAATCCTTAAATCTTCAATACTTAACCACCGACTGCCTCTATGTGATCATGAAATGTCAGGATGTTGTTGGATTCAAAGCGTTGTTCTTTAAATTGTTATCAATCCATATTTCTGTACGTGGGGTGACCATAAAGCACCGTTCGACTGTGACCGTCCGCGACTCCAGCCTTATCTCGGTGTCCGTAACACGGCTGCGTCTGGGACGCGGGAATGCTTTTAGTTTTTAGTCCCGTCCGTGCATACCGCATACCCCCTCCCAAAGCCGCGTCACAGCCCAGAACAGTGACGCTAAGGACCGGGTGACCCAAACAAAAGGGGCTTATAATTTTGCCCCGAAAAAACATTGGTTCTCTACACATTATTGGTATTATATATTTTATTTAGTCTTAAAATAGTACAAACATAATAAATAAATGTCCTAATATTAACTTATTTATTAATTTCACGCCCTACGGGCTTTTACATATATTAGATATACATTTGAGTGCAGCAGTGAAACATAAGTATATACATTTAGTTAAAATTAAAGATAACATAAGAATAACTAATATATACAATAATAAGTCAAATTAAGGAAATTTACCAATTTAGGCATATGGGTACATAGAAAAATATTTTATAAATTAATTTATAATTGTCAATCGTTCAATGAAAGCGAGAGATTTGGGTGTACTGATGGATGATAAGCTTTTATTTAGAGATCACATAAATACAATAGTAGATAAGGCGTACAGACTTCTAGGGTTTATCTTACGAATCTCCAAGCCATTCTCATCACCAAATACATTCAAACTTCTTTACTATACTTATGTGCGAAGTCAACTCGAATTCGCTTCATTAGTATGGTCCCCTCAATATAATGTATATATTCATCAAATTGAAAACATTCAAAATAAATTTATCAGGAGCCTGGAATATCGTTTTGGCAACATTGAAAATGATTACGGCGCATCTTTGATCAATTTTAATATAGAATCACTAAAAGCGCCTAACATATGATTTAATTTTTATTTTCAAAATTCTCAATAATTTAGTTGATTCGCCATATCTTTTACAAAATATTGGTTTCCGTTGTCCTCTTCGCTATACTAGATTAAATTCCCTTTTTTATGTACTAACTTGTAAAAACAATTATACCTCGTATTCATTCATTAGACGTACCTGTAGAAATTATAACGGACTCAGTATTGATGTAGACATTTTTAACTGCACGTTGCATTTGTACAGAAAATTTCTTAATGGGGTCGATTATTTGGGATAGTTGCTGGATGTGCATCTTGAGTGGTTTATGCTATGTATATGTGCCGCATGTAATGTATATGTTTTATATGTGCGTTCATGTGTGTGCGTGGATGGCTCGGAGTGTACATTCGGTATTTTTATTTATTTTAATTTATTACCTCCATGGAAAACTCAAATGTCAACAATTATTCTTTTCTCACTTAAAATTCTTATTTATTTTTTTGTCACATTTAATGTTTATATCTTTTTAATTTATGAAAACTTAATTGGTCTTTTTATGTCAAAAAATTGTTGTTTTTAATACTTATTTTGTATGACTGTATGTTTTCTGAATAAAATAAAATAAATAAATAAAATAAAATAACCTTTTGAATACTTAACCTATATTTAACTAACTTATATCTAATTATTATTAAAACATACACTTATTATTAACATTTCCAAAAAATATACGTACACTTAAAAAGAAAACTTCTATAAAGCTAACACAAATAAGATTACTTTTTAAAAACCAACTTATTTGCTAAACAAATGTTTTTTTTAACTGACATTTAAATAAAATAATATTTTTATGCTCTCTTATTTCTAATGGTATTTCCTTATAATATAACAGTACAGCTCGGTGCATCAACGAGTTCTGGGTATTTGTTTTCTTACGAAATGGTAGTCTTACTTCATGTTTATTACGGGTATATATTTGGCCAACGATGGAAATTAAATAAAACAGAAATACAACAATGTTTGAGTATGTTCAAATGCTTGCAGACTGGCTGGATTTCTTCCCTATTCATATTTAAAATGCCATCCATTGACAGGTCATAAGCCCTGCAAATGCCTAGACTTCCATATTCCCTTCTTAACCTATAATTGGACTTAATGATATGTATTGATAATAAAATTGTATCTTATCTTTATATATAAATAGTCCAGATCTTGTCTCGATGTCCCTTATGTTTGTCAATGCTTCTTTCTTTTTTTCTTTAAATGTTTTAAACTACTCTTTTATTGTAATATTTAAACCTTATAAATTGTATACATGGACAATGTCCGTCAATAAATAAATGAATAAATATATATAATTCTTCTGTACGTGTGATGTCACTGAACTCTTTTTAAATGACTTAACCGATTTACGTGCGGTTTTCAGAGAAATATAGATCTTTGCGCCGTGCGTTTTCATAGCTATTAAAATCTTCAATCGAATATGTAAAAAAAAAGTTAGGAGCATAAATGTACAATCATCGATCTACCAGGGTTGCATTTGAGGAGAATGCATTTGCAAAAAAATGGAAAGATGTTGTTTTTTATGTATAAAAAAGTTTGTTTTTGAATGTTTACAAACAGCATTTGTTTTTTGTGGATCTCTATCAGATTCTTTTATTAAATTCCTTATAGTTTCTACACATTTATTTCTTTTTACTGGATTTTTGATAATACTAAAATAATATTAAATTCATACATAAGTACACCCCTCTGTTGGTGAGAAGACCGGAGTTTGACGTTTGCAAAAAGAATGCCATATTTGAAAAAAATATATATTTTATGTTATGGAATTCTACCATAAAAAGTACCCATGTACCTACTTAAATTCAATATTTGAATATTAACAGTTTTTAGTTTTGGAATTTAATCACAAACTAGTACCTAGCTACCTACTTATCAATGAAAAGTATTTTTCCAAGGTTATAGCAGGCAAGCCAACGTTCGGGCAGGACAACGTCTGTCAGCTCCGCTAGTAAATGTATAAATGTCTGTTGGCTTTCCAATAAAATAAAATAAAATACGCAAATTAAATTCCGAAGCACAAATTTGTAAATAGTGAAAATAATTTTAATATTTTTTTGTCCCACCCGTTACGTCGCGCCTTTTCCAGTGCGTTGTTATCTTAAGACATTTTTTACACTGACAATATATTTTATTTCATCTGCGACACCTCTTAACTCTCGCGTAGAGATGTGTCCGAATGCCGAATAGCTGTTAAGAGCTGCCCGGTAGGTCGCGACCCCTGCCGAATGTATCGATTGTACCGAATGGCGATATCTATCGTCATTACATCTCTATTATACTATCGGAACACCTTTAACAATAAAAGTTCCTATTCATTCCCCGTCCTTTTATTTCTCGAGATTTAAAAGATGATACAAATATCCCATTGTGCCGTATTTGGTATACTAAAACGATCTCAACAATGTATAAATTTATTTTAATTTGTTATCATTTCGGGATTGATTGATACCCAATTATTTTATTTTATTGTTTAAATCGTTAAGCTTATTTTTATTACATATTTTATTTGGTAATCTGCCGGTCGAAAAGTAATTTTGTTTTAGTTTAACAAAACCTTTGAGCACACTTTTTATAAAAAAATATTGTTTTTATTTCTGTCAATTTATTTAATTTTTTTAATGGTGTGATTTTGAATACAGCGCGCTTCAAAAAGGCAAAATTTGTATGTTTTTTTTTTTTTTATATAGTCTACAGCCATAAGCTCTTTCACATTGTTCGAAACATGCAGATTATTTATACACGGTTTTTCAGGTCCATACCGCGTAACTTTAGAAAAACATTCCTTATGGTAAGCTTTAAAAAAAATCCTAATATTCTTTTTCCAAAAACTAATTTTAAAAATATATATATATATATATCGTCTCAAAAAGGAGTGAATCTTTCATTTCTCGGACTAGCATCCCTCCCGCAAACCCCTACCCCTCTTCGACAAAAAAAAGCAAAATAAACGTATTTGACCAACGAAGCGATACGCACCAGACGCGGACAAGGGAAGCGGCTGGGTAGGAGAGGGGTAGGGGTTTGTGGTAGGACTGCTTGTCCGAGAAATTAACGATTTTCTACATTTTAAGATTACAATTTTTATTTATTTTTATTTTTAAAAATGACTTTTTGGAAAATTTTTATTAGGAATTTTTTTAAAGCTTACTATTAGGAATGTTCCTCTGAAGTTTCGCGGTATGGCCCTGAAAAACCGTGTATATAATATATGAAAGGCAATGCTCGTATGTGTGTCCTCTATGGACTGAGTAACTACTGGGCTGGTATTCCAAACGCTCTCGCGGCCGTATTGTCTCGTGTATTTACATGCAAAATACACGAGAAAAACTGTTTTCTCGTGCCGCGAGAGTGGTTCAGAATAGCACCCCTGGACCGATTTACATGCGGCTTTCAGCGAAATGTAGGTCTTTGCCACGAGCATACTTATAGCTATTAAAATCTTCAATTTACATTTTTACATTTTTTTTTTGCACCACAACAGGCCAGGAGGCCTAATTACAGTGGTGAATTACATCACAGAGCACCCAGGCTTGAGAAAAATCACATTTTAATTTTTGCGTTCTCACCGGGAATCGAACCTTCCGTGCGTGAATCAAGCGTCTTGACCACTACACCACGGAGGCCGCCAATTTATATTATAGTTGGATATAAAAAAATAACTGATTTTGAAACGACAAAATCTCCCAAAATTTGTGAATTTTGGTTATTAATTATATCAACATGTTTTGCGGCTTAAATTATATTTTCCATATTTTGGAAATAGTCTACTTTTGAAAAAAATATAAACCCTCCAATTAACATCGATTACATTAATGCATGTTCCAATATTTCTAACAACGAAATATAAACTTGCCAATCACATTTTTTTACGATTCACATCTTTTGTGGACGTATCCACTCCACTGGGCCCATAGGGCACGTTCCGGAGGGTCGAATTCAACATTCAGGAGCGTAAATAAATAACTCACTCGCATTGAGTAATCATTTTATATTATATATCACAATGAGATCAATCTATGGGTTTCTTATCCATCGCAATCAGGTTTCAGTAATGTTTCACCGACTTAAATTATAGATTGCATAAATGGTTGATAAAATTTTAATGCGTTCGTTTTGAAAATGTTGAATTTAAGTACGCGCAAGTATGTATAATTATATTTCACCAGATTTAAATGCGGATATCATTTTGAATTATATAAATTAAGAATTAATGGCCTACTTTTTTCGTTATACAAATTACTAGCTAGTGCTTCGCCAGCTGTTTGCTTGTCCGCGCACAACGCAATGGTCTAGCGGAGTTTTTTTTTTATTAAACAAAAATATATGCGTTCTTACGATTTATCTAAATATTAAATTTCAAGGCCCATTTTCAACGAGTTGTAAATAACTCAATGGTGAATCGGTGTAAGAATTCACTTTTTGCGATTTAAATAAATTTGTGATTTATTTATTTATTTATTAACGGACATAGTCCATGTATACAATTTATAAGGTTTAAATATTACAATAAAAGAGTAGTTTAAAACATTTAAAGAAAAAAGAAAGAAGCATTGACAAACATAAGGGACATCGAGACAAGATCTGGACTATTTATTTAGTGCTCGTTTAAATCGTTGTAAACATAAACCAAAAAAGTCCAGATCCTGTCTTGATAGCGGACACTTAAATTATTTTATCCAAAACTGACAATGTGAGCTAGCGGATTATGCTGGTCAACAATCTATTAAGATGTACTCAAACCAGAAAAAAAATATATGTTTTAACATTATGTTTTTTAAACCTTTTTACTTAAACCAGAAAAAAAAAAAATGTTTTAACATTATTTTATAATATATGTTTTAACCTGGTGTTGAGTCTTCTTCCTTGTCGGCGATCAGCTCACGCTATCAGGGAAACTGGTGGTCAGGAGTATGCACACAACTGTCTGGCGTCTGGAGGCGGCGCGGCAGATGATGATGAATGGCGATGGATGGTAAAATGTTTCCGGCGTTGTGCGAGTTTTAACGTTAAGTTAAATTAACTTTCACGGCGAAATAGCGAAAAATACTTTTCGACGATTCGAAAAGTACTGACAGTACGTCAACTAATATATTTTAATGTAATGTTTTTTGTTCATAAAATGATTAATGGTCATACCTCAAAAGAATTGACTCAAAAGGTTTTTTCTAATCAATGTGAACATGCATATAAAACAAGAAATAAACATGAAGTAAGACTACCATTTCGTAGGAAAACAAGTACACAGAACTCGTTGATGCACCGAGCTGTACAGTTATATTATACGGAAATACCATTGGAAATAAGAGAGCAAAAAAATATTATTTCATTTAAATGTCAGTTAAAAAAACATGTGTTTAGCAGATAAGTTAGTTTTTAAAAAGTAATCTTATTCGTGTTAGCGTTATAGAAGTTTTATTTTTAAGTGTACGTATATTGTTTAGAAATGTTAATAATAAGTGTGTTTTAATAATAATTAGATATAAGTTAATATTAGGACATTCATTTATTATGTTTGTACTATTTAAAGACAAAATAAAAATAAAATATATAAAAAAGCATGCGAACACAACTCGTTGAAAAAGCGAAGAGAGCGGTAGGACAAGCAGTGTTGCCAACCAACAAAATGTCCCGTCAGGCGTGGCAACCTCACAAAAACAAAATTAGCCAGTATCTACTCACATGCGATTCTTCTGGCTAAAATACATCGAAACGAATTATCGGCTCAACCACTCACTACTAGAATATGGAAATCAAGGGGTAGAGTGGGATTCGAACCGCGGACCTTCGGTTCGTGAATCCGAGACACTAGCCACGGGACCACAACCCGATACGCGTTGTGTTCGTGATGGCGTACCAAAAGGTCGCAGGCGCAGCGCAAGCTAGCGGGTTCGTTCCCTTAACAAAATATTCACAATACAATAGATGTTTATGTATAAATTTTCACAAAATTGCCCATACTTAACACTATAATTAAATTTTGTAAAAAGGGCAGTTTGTGTTCGGTGGTCTCGGGGGCGTAAAGGTTAAAAATAAATAAATAAAAACAACATACCGATATTAATTTTATTTATTTATTTAACATCGACACTGGTGCCCTTAAGGTTCCGGTGAAAAAACATGGAAATCGCTTGTTTTGCAAGTACAAATGTTTTGAAAAATACTCTTTAAAACATATTTTAACGATTTTACGACGTATTTTTCAATGTACATACTTTTTTGTACCTAATTCAAATTTAAAAATACTTTCTCCCTTTTTTGTAGCACCAAATTTAATAAAAGTATGTATTATAAACATAAAAATATTTTTAATAAATGTAAAATAGGTACTAAGAATATCCAAGTTTTTCAGGGCCAGACCGCGAAACTTCAGAGAAACTTTCCTCATAATTGATGAACATTACGCATAAGCTTAGAATAGGCGGCCTCCGTGGTGTAGTGGTCAAGACGCTTGACTCACACACGGAAGGTTCCGGGTTCGATTCCCGGTGAGAACACAAAAAATGAATGTGATATTTCTCAAGCCTGGGTGTTCTGTGATGTAATTCACCACTGTAATTGGGCCTCCTGGCCTGTTGTAGTGCAAAAAAAAAAAACTTTCTATAGTCGCCATCCCAGCCGTGTGCCGAGTATAACTTTATGCGTGATTTATAAGTAAGAATGTAGTACTATACCACTCTTATTCCAGTGGCGAATGGTGATTTTATTTAGAGGTAAGCTATAAAAAATATCATATATTATATACATAAATGATATTGTCGAAACATTAAAATATTCAAAAATAAGACTCTTTGCAGACGATGCCTTAATATATATATCGGGAGAAAATTATAAAACAATTATGGACAGACTAAATCATGATCTTAATAGTGTATCACTGTGGCTAAAAATTAATAAATTAAAATTGAATGTTAACAAAACTAAATATATGAATATAGGAAACAAAAGAATAGAAATTACACCATCAATTGTAATAGAAAATGAAAAACTTAATGAAGTCACTGAAATTAAATATTTAGGTGTAATGTTGGATTCAAAACTTACATTTCACCAAAACGCTAAGATGGTAATAAATAAGATTGCAAAAAAAATATCAATTTCGGGAAGGATCAGAAGATTTATTGATAAGGACTTCTGCAAAACTATTTACAAAGCAATTATTGAACCACACGTTAACTACTGTAGTAGCATTTTATTTTTATCAAACAAAGAAAACATAGATAAACTAACTGTATTACAAAATAAAGCCTTTAGAATCATTTTGAAAAAAAACAGATATACGTGGGTAAAGTCGATGGTAAATGAAATGAAATTATTAACATATAAACAAAGAATATTTTACAATACAATGATATTTGTTCATAAAATTATAAACTCTAATAAAAAAACAGAATTTTGGAAAAAAATTGATCGGAACCAGCATGAACACGATCACAATACTAGAGAAAAGAACAAAATTAGACTTCCATTTAGGAAAAAGGCAAAGTCACAAAATTCAATTTTATTTAAAGCAATTAAAAAGTATTACGAAATGGAAAAAAATATTTTTAATGAAAAAAACATATCAAAATTTAAAATAATGGTCAAGACATATGTGATAAACAATTTATAAATTAAATATATTTTCAATGTTATTATTAGAACACACATAACAATATGTATGATATGTGTGCCCTACTTTAAGATTTAAATAAATAAAATATATTTGTACCTACATAGGAGGTACATAATATAATGTAAGTAATATATACAATAAATTGATATTTTTCTGTGGTTCTGTGTGATACAAAAACTCTCATCCATGAAATCAACTCAAACGATGTAACTTCGTGATATATTATATTATATAGATATATTCTCAATTACTTTAATTTATAATTCATTAAAAAATAAATAAAAAATAGCACTATGAATTCAGTCGATATTAGGTATTCAATCGAAATGTCAACTAGCCGCATTGTTCTAGTAATTACTAGTGCTAAAAACGGCCGCGTGGAGTGTTACATGTCCTGCAATATGACGCATGAAAGTATTTATGGTCTTATGTCAAAAGTACCATCTCAAAGAAAAATAGTCCTTAAGAAACAATGTTTGAAATACTATTTTCCTAATCAAGAATCTTCAAATAATTTGTGTAATCTGTAAGTTTAATCTAGGAGAAAAAACCCGCACTGGGGTTAATACATTCAAAATATAGTATACTTATTTGTATGAAAAAATAAGCTGAAATAATCGGCTAGTTTCTTGGCTCACCGCAGGAGCTGGGCGCGCTTTATTAAAATTTATATTTATATTAGGATAAAAATACAAACGGTGGAAATGATTGAAAATAAATGGTAATTATTTATTTGTTTTCTGTTAATAAAGTTACAAAAAACATTATTATGATTAGTTAAATATAAAGGTAAGCTGTGCATAATCGCTTCTATACACGGTTCGCCCCTGTCTCATTCTACCACTTTGCCTAGGCATCATTTTATACCAGGGCCGCGATTATAAACGCTATCTTCATCGGTACATATCGAGACGGTATAAACTAAAATCGATATTTATGTACGAAAATGTGTTTATTTGTATGTAAAGTATCTTCGTCGGTAATCTGTAATTAGACATGTTTAGAAAAAAAATGCAAACATGTTCTATTTTTCATACAGAAACCTTAATTTTACTTTGTAGATAAAATTTATTAAAAATTTTAACTTCCCATCAGAGGTCGGTGCATTCGACTTGCAATGCTTAAGGTCCTAGGTTCGTTTCCTCGTGGGGTGGACGCGAATTGTTGGTTATAAATGAGGTTAAATACTGCAATATTTCATTGTTCCTGGACCGGCGCCTGAAGCGTAAGACTGATCACCTTACCTTCACGTAACATACTATCAAGATGATATGCATTTCTATTCACTATCTCCCTTTGTTAACCATGGAGTTGATACAGTGCTTTATTTATATAGTTTTTTATTGCTTAGTTCTTGGCATGAACACTTGACAAACTTACTACTATGCTCTATTTTTTATAAATGTATTGATATCATTCTAACTTTGCTAGAATTCCACTCGTCCATGCGCTTTGTAGCTGCACGATGATTGGTTATCAAGCTTTCATATACCAACTTTAAAATACCTAAATTTTATAAATGGGGTCTAGAATTCCAATCGTCTATGCGCTTAGTAGCTGCAAGACGTGTTGTAATCTTACTCCTTTTTATTATTCATATTATTTTTATTTTTTTTTAGTATCATTAATACACTAAATTTATTTGTCAATTTTTAAAATGTGTAAATGGGAGCTAAATTTCTAACTGTCTATGCGCTCTGTAGCTGCAAGACGTCCTGTAATCTAGCTCCTATCTGTTATAATTTTTTATTGATCTTAATTGAAAACGAGGAACTAGAATCCCAACCGTCCATGCGCTCTGTAGCTGCAAGACGTACTGGGATATTTATTAATTGTACAGCGCCCTTGAGGTGATTTTCACAAAAATTGCGCTAAATAAATTATCCAACTATATATATGTTCTAACGCAGTCCTCTATACACCACTGGATGAGGAATGAGAAATGATGATGATGATTAGATGATGACATGACCAAGAGTCAAACCAAAGGATTTCATGCGGTCAAACACAAGATGGTCATTTGGCCAGGCACACAGTAGCCAGTAGCTCAATCACTAATAACTATCGAAATGCTTAAAAATATGCTAAGCATTTCAGCGCTCACAATGAACATGCTTAAGTTATCGCAGTCATAAATCATGACTAGACAGGTGCCATCGTTTTGTAGCAACAATTCACGGACGGTGTATACTTGTAATGCCGTATTAAATAGACTTCATGAACCCGGCAATAGTTATTCCCACGTATCTGATATATTTAGTGTAGGGTATTGTTCCTATAGAACAAACCTTTTGAACTTTTTCAAAGATGGTGAATGGTAATTATATTTATTTATTCATGCATTTCATAATATAAACAGTTTTTTGTTCACTTTGCCCAGCTGTATGAAACAATACTTATGATTTTCTTTTAGTATTACTGTAGAATGTTTTATTATTTTAACTTTCTACTGAATATGCTGTATAATTTTTAGGTTATTTTTTTAAATATAAATCTTGTATAAGTTTAAGGTTTTTTTTTTTAATCTTAGGTATAACGAAATTTACGTTAAAAAAAAAATATTAAGCCAAATCTGTTAGTATTATAAATGTTTGTAAAAGGCAGATTTGCCGTTTATGTTAGTAAAATTAAATAAGTCAACGCGTGTGTAATCTCTAAGTCAACGCTTTTGTAGCCAAATGTCAAGAAAAGCAGTCGCCATAGTAGTTGTAATTTAATCTTCACTTTTTTGTATTGGATACTCCTTACTATTTTGCAAGTGCAATATATTTTATTTATTTTTTTACAGTAAACGCTAATTTTTTCGCCAACGAACTGTATTTATTTACGAGGAAAACAAAAAACAAACCGACACGAGCATACACTTGGAGATTACACACGCGTCGACTTATGACTGCGATAACTTAAGCATGTTCATTGTGATCGCTCAAATGCTGAGCATGTTTTTAAGCACGTCGATAGTTATTTGTGATTGAGGTACAGGTTTACAAGGCCCCGCGTGTAGAAAGTGGCGTGAGGGTCGCTCTAACAATTTTCCGCCTTGTAAAACTAATTTAAGACTTACAATAGAACCGGTAATGAGAACTCTGGCGTCGGTCATAATTATCGATCTGTTGTTGTATTTTTTTCATTATTATAATTTTCATTATCATTTTTACACATCGACGGTATGTGTAAAATGCAACCCGGCAATCCCATCCTCATCTAGAATATTCTAAACGTAGTTTATACGATTTAAAAAATTTCTTTAAGTAAAAAATAAAACGCTTACGTTCTTAATTTTTTTTTACCTAAATATTATTTTATTTAGATACTTCGTCCGTATATCAGTACCAATGAAGCTTATTATGATTAGTGCTATACAAGCTCCTGACGTCACTGCGTCCTGTGAAGATCTATTGTGACGGGTCCCCGTAAATAGTTCTCGCCTTCCCAGCCCAGCAGCACAATCACAAATGACTATCGACGTGCTAATTAGCGGCGTGATTACAATTTTTCACCGTGGTTGTTTATCGTATGCGCGGTCACAATGAAACATCCGTGAAAGTTATCGATCGGGATTATTATATTCGTTTAATATTGTGATACTTCAACTTGATGCTTGGCAACACCTAATATTAAATGTCAAAATTCAAAATATTTACGTTTTGCAAAGCATAATCAATCACATATTTGAATTTTACCCTTGTAAATATGGAGAATATTCATAAACTGTATGTAAAATAATTTAGTTTTATTTTTTTGTTCACAATTTATCATGCTATTTATTTGATTTGGATCAAATTGAGAAAGCTATTAAACGAAACAATTGTTGAAGGCGTTCGGCGTTTTGCAACGCGACCGCGATAACTTCAGCGTGTTCATAATTGTTTGTTGTGATCGCTCAAATACTTAGCACGTCGATAGTCATTTGTGATCGAGCCCCAGGTCTACAAAGAGCCTGTAGCTCTATCACAAATAACTATCGACATGCTAATAAGCGACGTGATAACAATTTCTCAGCATTGGTATTTATCGTATTTATTTTATTTTTTATTTTATTTATTTGGATAACCAACAGCTATAATTATCTCATATTTATATAACAAAACAAATAACAAATAAGCCAATTACAGGTTTTCACAAGTAGCATCACAGTAAGTTAAAAAAGATTCTCGAACATAAAATGAATAGTAATTAAATGTAAATTTAAAAGAAAAGAAAAAAATACTACGAGTTATTTCGAAAGCAAACGCCGCACGTTATTAAGATTATTTTCAAATAAATCTATGTTAAATGATTTATTTATTACATTAAAATTATTAAAAGTTCGCCATAAATATGAATTTTGCCTATAATTAGATGAAACAAGAGGTATGTGTAGAAGAGGGTTATTTCTTAAAACTTTGGAAGGAACATTGATAGAAAGTTTGCATAGTAGTTCAGGACAGTCGATTGATTCGCGATCACAATGCAACATCCGTAAACACCTAATATTGAACGTCAAAATATTTACGTTTCGCGGTGTATAATCCTCCGGCGGCCTCCGTGGTGTTGTGGTCAAGACGCTTGACTCACGCACGGAAGGTTCCGGGTTCGATTCCCGGTGAGAACACAAAAGTAAAAAATGTGATTTTTTCTCAAGCCTGGGTTCTCTGTGATGTAATTTACCACTGTAATTAGGCCTCCTGGCCTGTTGTGGTGCAAAAAAAAATGTGAAAAATAAATCCTACTGCGCAATCACGCATTTGAATTTCACCGGTGTAAATATGGAAAATATTCCAAAACTGCTATTTTTATTCATTATTTTATCATGCTATTTATTGCATTTAGCCGGCTGTTGGCGAGCAAAATGTCAAGAAAAGCAGTCGCCATAGTAATTGTAATTTTATTTCAACTTTAGTATTAGATACTCCTTAATATTTTGCAAATGCAATATATTGTATTATTTTTTATAGTAAACGCTGATTTTTCGCCAGTGAACTGTATTTATTTACGAGGAAAACAAAAAACAAACCGACACGAGCGTTGACTTATGACTGCGATGACTTGAGCATGTTCATTATTGTTCATTGTGATCGCTCAGATGCTTAGCATGTTTTTAAGCACGTCGATAGTGATTTATGATTGAGCTACTGGCTACTGTGTGGAAGGCGAGAGTTTACATTTTGCTAAATCTCCCCCTCCAAGCCCAGATCCGTAAAGTATCGGACTATTAGATAGGGGGCGGGCTCTTTAACATCCTCAGGTTTAACCAGCGCAGTGGTCCCCCGAGAATGAGGCTCCTTTTTTGATGTAAAGCATCAAATTCACATGGAATATGATAGGTGTTTCCTTTTAAGAAAAAAATAAAAAGTTTGCGTTCTTAACATTTTAAACCCAAATATTATTTTACTTAGATACTTCGTCTTTATATAAGTACCAATGAACCTTGATTCAGTCTAAGGGCTTTATCTGCCGGTCAAAAAGTAAATATATTTTAGTTGCATATTTTATTTATTTATTCATAAAAATACCCACATATTACAACAAAAATATAATAATAACGTATCCCAAACTCAACAATGTTTGATTATGTCCAAATGCTTGCAGACTGGCTGGATTTCCTCCCTAGGGAGTTGTTCATATTTAAATTTATTTCAACAGAGAGGCAAAACTTTTTTGAGAAGGGAATATGGAAGTCTAGGCATTTACAGGGCTTATGACCTGTCATTGGCTGGTTTAAGTGGCCACTTTACACACTGTGTAACATTCACCATTCTGCCCATGTTTGAACATCGAGTCTAATAATCTACCCACTAATGTTAGAGACGCCCCTTCTTTATTTACATTTAAGTCGAGATTGAAATGTCACTATCTAAATATTTAAATTGTTCCTTTATCCTTCTTCTTTCCTTCCCATCCCCTCTCCTCTCTTCATAGTAAAGTGTTATTTTTTTTATACATATATTTATTTTTGTTAATCTTTGCTTTTAATTTTTGTATAAAATTGTAAGATTCAATATGTCCATGTATTTATAATTTTCTCAAACTGAACGGTTTGGGTAGGTAGGAAGAAATTGCCTTAAGGCAATATGCCCGCCCTTTTATGTATATTTATTGTATATGTATATAAAGTGTCAATAAATAAATAAATAAACATCCACATTTCCTCAACTCTTCCATCTGTTGACTTTTGTGAAAGTTTTAGCAACTTTCTAAAACAAGACAAGGACAATCAAGACTAATGAACCAGGGACTGAAATTATACAATAAACTACCAGACAAAACTAAACAAAAGACTCAGACAAACTTTTCAAAAGATGTAAAAAATATTATCTTGAACAACAGAGTATAAATGAAAAATGTATATATTATTTTATGTAATATGAATGTAATAATCCGTAAGGGTTTATAAATAAAATTTTCAAATAAAAAAAAAAGAGTTGAAACCTTTATCACGTGGGTGAGATTCATCCGGCTGAACCAAATCACCTACTAGGCAACGCCCGAAAACAATTTTCCAATTTTTATATACTTCTGCTTTTACCAGGTAGTAATTCAACAATGTTTGATTATCATATTCCATTCTCAAAAATGTTTTCCCTCTCTGTTGAAATTAATTTAAATATCCCAAACTCTATGAGGCCAAGGGCCCTGTGTTGAGTTGGGATACAACATAATGGAAAGTGGAATCACGCGCATAATTAAATAATAGCAAAAATTAAACTAAAATATTATTACATAAACATACATATATTTCAAAGGGCACCTGGACAACACGCTTAATAGTATATAAATCTATGCAATATCTCGCAGGAGTCTCCCGCAATGGTCTTTTCCCTTAGACAAAATCCAGAGATGTACACTCTTTCTGAAAATGGCTTTCGTTTTGGAGAACTTAATATGTTCATCCGGGACATTGGACACTCTTGGACAGAAATAAATTTCTCACAAAAAAACTTTATAGTTAATTTTTTATCAGAAATACCTCATAAAGTTATTGTTTTTAGCCAGTTTATTTATTTTTATTTTCTAATAGCGCGATTTTAAAACAACTGCGTTTTAAAATGCCAAAATCTCCTCACTTTTTATTGGACGAAATTTCCTGAAGCAATTTTTCACAGTGCTTCTTTTCGAATTTCAGTGAGGAGGTTCGGTGGTTTTTTAAAATTTTATTTGTTAGTATAGTGGAATATCAAACTGGGCCATTAAAAAAAAAACATTTTGATTCATAGTTTTATCAGCGCCATGACTTTTCACGCCACGCGCAAAATTTTGTAATCTTGAAATTACTTCGTCTGTGACGTCACAAGTTTTCTTCGTTGAGTTCTGTTGATCGGTGAGTTGGGTTCCTTTAAACCGGAAAAATATCACAACACTATCATTGGTTGATTCGTTCGAACTTGTGGCGTAGTTCAAAGTATATAACCCAGAAAAACTTATTGTGCATCTTAACGGCCGTGAAAATCTAAGAAGTTTAGTTCAAAGTAGTTTGTTTTTTTTTTCGTACATTTTCGGGAAACTTTTTTTTATTTATTTCTTAAGTTAGCTTATATTAAAACTAATATAAACTATTATGTACATTTACATCATCTATATATATTTACATTTCCTTACAGTAACTTATACATTTATTTTTAAATTCTTTCAGACACTTTTCATTCTTCATACATTCAGGCATCTCATCATACATTTTTAAACCCTTATACATCAAACAATTTTGCGACTCAGCTCTTTTCAATAATGGTAGTCTTATTTTATCCTTTTGTCTAGTAGCATATTCATGACAATTTTTGTTTAAGACAACTTTATCCTTAAAATATTTTGGTAATTTATCGTGAAAAAATTTATGTATAAATATCAACATATTAAATTTAAGTCTCCTTCTTACAGATAAACATTTTAGTTCATCTCTCATTTTTTTTACATTGCTATATTTATTTTTCTTAAGAACTATTCTCATCGCTTTATTTTGTAAAATTTCTAGTTTATTTAAATTTCCTTCGTTTGCTAAAAATAATATTGTTGAGCAGTAATCTATATGTGGAAGAATAATTGTTTTGTAAATTAGTTCTGCAGTATCTTTATTTAATTTATTTCTCAATCTACTAAGGAAAAATATTTTTTTTGATATTTTTTTATTAACGTGTTCAAAATTTGCATTTAATGTCAATTTTGAATCAAGTATTATCCCCAAATATTTCATTTCATTAACCTTTTCTATGGTTTCATTATCAATAAGTACATTCATCCTTGGGTTTGGCTTTTTCCTTCCTACCTCCATGTATTTTGTAACTTTGCCGAAAAATTTTCAATTAAATGCTCCAATTTTTACCGCGCCCCGTACAATTTCTCGTAGCATCACTCATTATTCCCACATTTTTACAAATTTATAAACAATTAGGTTAGTAGGTAAAATGCTGTCGAGATGCGAGCCCTCGGGCGAATGTGCGGTAAAACGATGTATGATAGGTGCACAAATGTCGAGATCCGTTAACTGTGTAAGGCTGAGACACGCATTATCGACAGAATCAAGCAAGGGGTGCTGCTTCGGTTTGGACATGTAGAGCGAAAGGTCAGCGAAAAAACGGCTAAAAGGATCTACGGTGCGAATGTTGATGGATGCAGAAAACGAGGAAGATCTAGAAAGCCATGGCACACGATCAAGTCCATCAAATACTTTAAGATGGACATGTCAAGAGTAGGAATAATCGGCGTGCGTGCATGAGAATATGTGTGAATGTAGAGGAAGCGAGGTCTGTATGCAAAGACAGAGTTTTATGGCTTTCTATCCTCTGCCTACTCTTACGGGGAAAAAAAAAACCACAACAGGCCAGGAGGCCTAATTACAGTGGTGAATTACATCACAGAGCACCCAGGCTTGAGAAAAATCACATTTTAATTTTTGTGTTCTCACCGGGAATCGAACCCGGAACCTTCCGTGCGTGAGTCAAGCGTCTTGACCACTACACCACGGAGGCCGCCTAATCATGACATGACTAATCCTTTGGTTTGACTACTGGTCATGTCATCATCGTATCATCACCATTTCTCATTCCTCATCCAGTGGTGTATAGAGCACTGCGTTAGAACATCAAATGCATATTATCCTTATTGTATGTTGCGTGAAGGTAAGGTGATCAGTCTTACGCTTCAGGTGCCAGTCCAGGAATATTGAAATTTTGCAGTATAGAACCTCATTTATAACCAACAATTCACGCCCACAAGGAAGCGAACCTAGGACCTCGGGCATGGTAGGCGTATTGAATGAGAGACGGACCAATCTTCACTCGATTCCTTTTTTAGGGATTTTCACCTGAGAGTAGCCGTCGAGTCGAAAACTCTCGTCCAGGGTTCTGGCTCTATTTGAAATACACAGAACTGTATTCTTCGACCGTCTGGACGCGAAAACGGACCAGGACCTGGTCATGTAAGAGTGTAGAGTAAGAAATTAATTTTATTGAAATCTCGGTGCTCCGTGCTCTATTGGTGGAGCCATAATGAAAAGCGAAATATGGATTTAAATTGTCTGCTGCAAATAATAGCAATATATCTACACGACTATCTAGATATAGATTTATCTACATAGATATATACATACATATTATATATAGAGCTAATACAATAGTCGGGTCAAACAGACGTAACTGAGGAATAAACGAAGCTATATTCATAAGCGAGGAAAAATGTACTTTAGTACATATGATTGGACGAAAGTCACGCGCGAATTTTTCATTTTATTTTTATAATAATAATGATAGTTGTCGGCCTCGTGGTGTAATGGTCAGTGCATTTGCCTAGCATGCAAGAGGTCTCGGGTTCGATTCCCGACGTGGTTGATATGAACTATTATTTAAAAAGGTGTTTTCACACTAGAATAATTCATAGTATCAGGACTGGCACCCGAAGCGTAAGTCTGATCATCTTACCTTCATGTAACAAAAATGATCAACATACGCTGCGATTGGTGTATCAATGCAGCGCCCTATGCACCATTAGGTGCGGAAAGGGAATGATGATAATGAATGATAGTCTTTATTCAAGAAATTACACGCCTTCTTACAATATTAATACATTATGGGAATAAATACATGTTTGTTCCGATAAACTGTGCTCAGACATTAATTTTACTAAGATTCAAATAAAAGAGTACAGACATAATATTGTACACATAAAATAATGAACCTATGTTTTTTTTTTGTTTTTGGTGCTTTAAAAAAAATAAAGAAGAAAAACAGTATTACGAAGAAAAAAAGAAAAAAACTCAACACAACCAAAAAAAATGTCACCGTAGTATATATATAGTATTTCCAAAAATACATCAATCATTTGCATATTTATAGAGATGCGAACACCACCATGTCTAAACATGCACTAAGCCTAATAAAAAATGGATATCTGGTGATTATTCGATATCCAAACTATCGGCGTAATTTTAGTATCTTTAATATTTAGTATTTAGCAGTGGCAAATAGTGATTTTATTTACAGGTAAGTTATAAAAAAATATCATTTATTTGTACCTACATAGAAGGTACATAATATAATGTAAGTAATATATACTACAAATGGACATTTTTCTGTGGTTCTATGTGATACACCAACTTTCATCCATGAAATCAACTCAAACGACGTTACTTCGTGATGTAATATATTGTATAGATATATTATCCATTACTTTAATACAAAACGCATCAAAAAAATAATAAAATAAAATAGTCGATATTAGGTATTCAAGTGAAATGTCAACTAGCCGAATTGTTCTAGGAATTAATAGTGATAAAAACGGCCGCGTCGAGCGCCATATGTCCTGCAATACGAGTATGGCGCATGAAAGTAATTATGGTATTATGTCAAAAGTACCATCTCAAAGAAAAATAGGCCTTAAGAAGAAATGTTTGAAATTCTGTTTTCCAAATCAAGAATCTTCAAAAAAATTGTGTAATCTGCAAGTTTAATCTAGGAGACAAAACCCGCATTGGGGTTAAGACGCTCAAAATATAGTATACTTATTTGTATGAAAAAATAAGCCGGAATAATCGGCTAGTTTCTTGGCTCACCGCAGGCGCTGGGCGCGCATTATTAATATTAATATTAGGATAAAAATACAAACGGTAGAAATGATTTAAAATAAATAGTAATTATTTATTTGTTTTTCTGTAAATAAAGTTACAGTAAAACATTATTATGGTTACAATGAAAGCATCCACCCCTTTCCCGAAACTGTTCATAAAGACTTGAGCCTTTCTTCAGTTTCGCATATTAATATCATATATTTTTTAAAACTAATTAAGTGAAAATTTAATATTTCTTTACAATTAAACCGCGAAAATAACAAAACAAACAAACTTTAAAAACTTTCATTGTACCCCCCACTGCAGTATATTGTCAGTTTGTGATCAATCAAATACACATGCTCAGCACAATCACCTTTTTCTAATTTCCCAGTATGACAGTGGAGGAATACAGTGTTAGCTCCAAATTGAGACCGCGGCCGCACGCTCCAGACCCCGCATCGGAAAGGAAGAAGAACGTAGTAATACAAACAAATCAATCAACGACACGAAACCCAAATACATATAGGAAACATTAGAATAATTTGCCCTATACAACATGCACTCAATCAACAGAAGAAAAACAATACGTATCCATAACAAATCACAGAAGAACATCAAATTATCAAGACACTACCGGCAAAATAACACTGGGAAACATACAAGACGACGACATAATATTAGTCAAAAATGCTGACATACACAAATATAACACCAGACAACAAAAACACTATCATATTGAAAAAGCAAAGACAAACACAGGACAGTCAAAAATACTACATAATGGACTTAAACACTACAACGACCTACCTTACTACTTGAAAACTTTTAATGGAGACAAATTTAAAATCAATCTGAAAAAGCACATGATGACTGAACTAACTAGACTAGACGAGACATAAAATGACTAGACAATATTAAGTTTCTAATGTAACCCTAACGGGTTTTTTAAAATTGTAAAAAAAAAAAAAATAAAAAAAAAATCCTAACACAGATCCTAACATGATCCCTATCGAACTCAGGCGAAATTACTTTTCGTCATAGTACTGAATTCCTCGAAATTATGGTTAGTCATATATGATGGTAAGCTGCGCATAATCGCTTCTATACACGGTTCGCCCCTGGTATTTAGACGAGGAGAGTTGTGTCTCTTGGGCCTTTAACATTAAAGGTCTTCTCTAGTGGATGATTAATCTGAGATTGCAACAGAGATGGGGACATCGCCGCATTGATTATTTCACCATACACATAATATCGATTTAGTCTGTGCTCTAGATTTGGGCGATTTGGGCGATTCGTATGAAAAGGTCCGTAAGCGGTGTGGCGCGACTTTCGGCCCGCCGTGGCGTGGCGCTGCAGCGCGGCCGAGCGAGCGCGCGAGGTTCGGGTCACTCCGCTCGGCGATCCGTTAACGTTCTAACGATTCCCAACGAATAATACAAACTATTATGGGCCGTACTTGCGGCCGCCGTTGTGGGATGGCGATAGCCCCGTAGCGCGGCCCAACACGATCGACGAAAAAAGATAAAAATAGAAGAGAAAAAAAACAACGACAATGGGAGTGCCTTCCACTCGACTTTCTAAACGATATGCCACCGATGAAAGTTTATAACCGAAGCGTTATGTTTGAAACGTATATTGTTTAAGCAACGTGCGTCCGGGTGGACGAAGAATACAGCTTGCCCGCCGCATACCGCACACCGCATTTGACGACATAAATAATAATGAATAATAACAAAATTTTGAACTGGTCAACTATATTATTAAAATCCCTCTTCTCCACTCCTCCACTCTCTCTTTTTTCTCCTTTCCTCATCCTAATTTAATAAATTACCTGGTCCATTAGGAAGTAAAGAAATTGAAAAAATAAAATTTTCAGGCGTTGCCTAGTATGTTGGTGAAATAATTCAATTAGATGAATCTCACCCGCATAAATAAAGGTTTCAGCTCTTTAACTTCACAAACATCAACAGGTGAAAGAATTGAAGGAATATAGATGTTCAAATATAGGCAGAATGGTGAATGTTACACAGTGTGTTAAGTGGCCACTTAAACCAGCCATTGACAGGTCATAAGCCCTGTAGATGCCTTGACTTCTATATTACCTTTTCTTTAATGTTCTTCATCTCTGTTGTAATATGTTAATATAAACAGCTCCCCAGGGAGTTGAATCCAGTCCTTGTCTACAAAAATTTGGACATACTCAAAATATTCTTATATAATATATATTTTCTCTTTACTGTGTAACATTTTCTCTCATTATATTTGTGCAAAACCTGGGTGTTCTGTGATGTAATTCACTACTGTAATAGGAAAAGAAAAAAGAAAATGTCATATTTATGTTATTTGTACATTGGCGGCCATTTGCGGCCATTGGCGGCTTATCGTAATTTCTTCCAACCAACCAATAAAATAAAAGTTTCATTAAATAATAAAATTTGCCTGCTAGTTACTATAATTGTAGCATATTATTATAACAAAGATGAAGCATATTTTTTCCAATTCATGTTATAGCTCAATTTTAAGATGTATTTTTGTAATTAAATTTCTATGTAAATAATATGTGTATGGAAAAATAAACGAATAATAATAATAAAAAAATAATATAGAAGTCAAGACATCTACAGGGCTTATGAACTATCATTGGCTGGTTTAAGTGACCACTTTACACATCGTGTAACTTTCACCATTTTGCCCATTTTTAAACATCTATATTTCTTCAATTCTTTCATTTGTTGATTTTTATGGAGTTAAAAAGCTGAAACCTTTATTTATGCGGATGAGATTCATCTAACTGTTTATAAATCCATCTGGTCCATGAAGAAGTATAGAAATTGAAAAAGTATATTATTTAGGGGTTGCCTAGTATGTAGGTGAAATAATTTAATTCGATGAATCTCACCCGCATAAATAAAGGTTTCAGCTCTTTAACTTCACAAACATATTACAGAATTGAAGGAATATATACGAGAAATGGGCAAAATCGTGAATGTTACACAGTGTGTAATGTGGTCACTTAAACCAGCCACTGACATATCATAAGCCCTGTAGATGCCTAGACTTCTATATTACCTGCTCTAAAATTTTCTTCATCTCTGTTGTAATATGCTAATATTAACAGCTCCCAAGGGAGTTGAATCCAGTCCTTGTCTTAAAAAAATTTGACAAACTTAAAATATTGTTAATATAATTGTGTTTAAATGTTTGTCAAAATATACTGAATTAAAATTTATTGCAACAGAGGGAAAACATTTTTGTGAAGGGAATATGGGAGTCTAGGCATTTACAGGGCTCATGACTTGTCATTGGCTGGTTTGAGTGACCACTTTACACACTGTGTAACATTCACCATTCTGCCTATTTATTTTAAAGAAACAAACAGTCAACAATGATATAGAAACAATATTGAAAAAATACTATTTAAAGACAGACCAGCAAAGTTTCTAAATAAAAATCATACGTATTATTAATTGTGTTACAACATAAGGATGTGTTTATGTGTATTTGTAAGTGTAGATGTTTGATCATCCACATTTCCTCAACTCTTCCATCTGTTGACTTATTCATGCCTAGACTCCCATTTTCCCTTCTCAAAAATGTTTTCCCTCTGTTGCAATAAATTTAAATATGAACAGATCCCTAGGGAGAAAATCCAGCCAGTCTGCAAGCATTTGGACATACTCAAAACATTGTTGTGCTGAATTTCTTTCCGGGTGTATGAGAAAGTAAAATATTAATACAAAAGCTATTGTCATTAATAATAGTTAGCCGATTTTCAAGAACGCGTTTAAATCGAGTATCATTTAAGACTGACTCGCTTCTTATATTCTCTTTCAATGGATGATGAAGCATCACCATTTACCATCCACAATAAATTACCTGGGCGCTTAATTCTTACCGCAAGTTTCGGGCTCTGTCCGCCTCGTGGTCTAGTGGTCAGCGCGTTTGCCTGCCATGCAAGAGGTCTCGAATTCGATCCGATCGATAAAATATAATCGGATCTATTTTGGGTCCACTATTATACGTTTTATATATTAATGACTTATCACTGTGGAAGTTTAAAGTTAAAAAAAAAAATATGCATACGACATTCGACTTTTCTATAAAAATCAAACTGACGTATTAACAAACAATGACGTAAACGAAGACCTGACTATGTTGACTAAATGGACTAACATAAACTTACTTGCACTTGATAAAAAAAATGTAATCAATCCTAATGTATGAAGCCTATGTAAAAACTAAAATATGTTATACGCAACTACTATGGGGAACAGGATATCAAAATGACATAAACAGACTACAAAGACAACAAAATAAAATATTAAAGTTAGTATATGACCTTCCCTATCTAACAGCAACTAGAGAACTTTTTAAACTAACTAAGCAATTAAATATAACTGAACTCTTTCAATTAGAATCATTAAAATTTATCCATAAATTAGCCACTAATGTAATTGTAGACGAATAAGTACAACTTGTAAAAAATTGCAGTCAGCATAGACATAATACGAGAATATCAGAAAAATATCATACACAATCTTTTAAAACGAGAAAAGGACAATCGAGACTAATAAACCATGGACTGAAATCATACAATAAACTACCAGACAAAACAAAACAAAAGACTCAGACAACCTTTACAAAAGATGTTAAAAATATTATTATCAACAGTAGAATGTGAATTTTAAAAGTGAAAATATTTTGTTAAATGTATGTAACCCGTAAGGGTTAATCAATGAAATTTAAATTAAAAAAAAAAAAAAAAACTTTTGACAGGCGTCGTGGCGCAGTTGGTTAACCGGCCGACTGTGAATCTGGCGTCGCGGGTTAGATTCCCGCCAGTTGCAAGAAAAAATCCATGTAAAGTTTTTTTCTCAATTGGTCTGGGTGTTGTGGTGTATTTTTCATTACCTCCTTCCATATCCCCTCTATCCCACCTGCTGACGAGCCTGGAAATAGAGGCTAAGCGGGTTATTCATTTTTTAAAAAAAAGTTTTTTACAGTAGAATATTTCATAGTCCCTAGACTGGTACCTGAAGCGTAAGACTGATCATCTTACCTTCATGGTAAGACAAACTTTTCAAAATATGTAAAAAAAAACAGAGTATGAATAAAACATGTATATATTATTTTTGTCAAATGAATGTTATAATCCCGAAGGGTTATTAAATAATTTTCAAATAAAAAAAATAAAAATATCACACCATCTCTGTTTATATTTCCGAGATGTTTGTAAATCTCAATCGCTTTTTATTTATTTTTTTATTTTATTTATTTAACTTTTTGTACATAATGTTAATTGTGCATTGGCGGGCTTATTTCCAAATGGCAATTTCTTCCAACCAACCGATAAAATAAATGTTTTATTTTTATAATTCAGGTTACAAAACATAATCAATAGAAAATAAAAAAAGCTTAAGATATATAAATATGATAATAGAAATAAATGTATTTGTGCATAAATTATCTCAAAGCAATACCATTACTCAATGGGAAAAAGAGAAAATAGGAAAAGATGAGAGATTAAGGAAGAGAAAGGAGATGTTTCTTCAGACGTGGTTTAAACAGAGATAATGTAGTAACATCCTTTGATGGTGGGTGGGAGATGATTCCACAGTCGAGCCGCATGGACACTATATGAGTTAGAGAAGAAAGAGGAATTGTGGATGGGTATTTAGAGAGTGCTAATCGAGTTAAGTCTTTTTGGCTTGTGCGCCAAGTACGAGTCTCTTTAAGCTGATTGCGCAGGGGAGCGATTTGAAGTTTCTTGACGATTTAATTCTCCAACATACAAATTTTGAGTAGCTGTTTTAGGATAAACTTAAACGCGTAAAGTTGTGAATCAAACCACGAACAATTTTAGTTTTCGCTCTTCGATCCGTGTTGTGACACGGCCAAAACGTACCGCGCAAACGACAGCGTGTTATGCGTGTTATCGCGGACGCGAGCGCATCTTCCGCGATGAAGAAAACCCCGTTTTTTACGAGCGAGTTCAGATTTTCAGACACCTTATGTTAATCAGGTACAAGACAAAGGTATGGAATTTGAACGCTACCGCTGACTCGCCGCTGCCTCGCGCCTCACCCCTAGCCCGGACGGCCGCTATTTTACAGCCAAGCATCCCGAACAGCTGGACCATTGACATATTAACACACGTAGACATGCCGCGTTTTGTCGGCCTCGTGGTGTAACGATCGGCGCGTTCGCCTACCAAGCGAGTTCGATTCCCGGCATGAAATATTTATTTTGTTTATTTTTTGAGTGATACCGTGTGTGTTGGATTTGTTCTGACATTTCGGCTACCATTGCAGGTGCCATCTTCAGGGTAAACTGAGTGTTTTGTATAAAAAACATTTGTGTTTATGTACCAGTAATTTGTACCGTGTCGCTGTCGGCAGTAGGCATACCTATGAAATATTGAATAGAAATTTAAAAACTGTAGTAAACATGAACACAATACGAGAATATCAGAAAAATATCATACACAATCTTTTAAAACGAGAAAAGGACAAGCGAGACTAATGAACCATGGACTGAAATTATACAATAAACTACCAGACAAAACTAAACAAAAGACTCAGACAACCTTTACAAAAGATGTTAAAAATATTATTATTAACAATAGAATGTGAATTTTAAAAGTGAAAATATTTTTTTAAATGTATGTAACCCGTAAGGGTTTATCAATGAAATTTAAATTTAAAAAATATAAAAAATTACTTTTGACAGACGTCGTGGCGCAATTGGTTTACCGGCCGACTGTGAATCTGGCGTCGCGGGTTAGATTCCCGCCAGTTGCAAGAAAAAAATCCATTTAAGGTTTTTTCTCAATTGGTCTGGGTATTGTGGTGTATTTTTCATTACCTCCTTCCATATCCCCTCTATCCCACCTGCTGACGAGCCTCAAAATAGAGGCTTAGCGGGTTATTCCTTTTTTTTTTAAAAGTGTTTTTACAGTAGAATATTTCATAGTCCCTAGACTGGTACCTGAAACTTAAGACTGATCATCTTACCTTCATGTAATAAAAATGGGCAAGATACGCTGCTTTTGGTGTACCAATGCAGTGCCCTATGCACCATGATGATGATGAGAGATTGCACTGAAAAATTATGACACTTAACGCATGCCCAATCGAATCAAATTCCCGCTTGTATCATAAACCCCGTATAGAATACGCTTCTCCTATCTGGTCTTCATTCTACAGGACTCATATTGACCATATTAAGTCTGTCCAACACCTTTTTTTAAGAAAAGTGGCATGGTAGCTCGGATTACAAAGGGGTAATTATTCCTATTTTGAAATATCGCAGTAGGCTAAACTAGCAGTTCACAACGGAGTTCTAGTTCCAACTCTAACGTATGGGAGCGAAGTATGGAATTGGAAAAATAATGATGAAAGTAGGTTGAATGCTGTCGAAATGCGATCCCTCAGGCGAATGTGTGGTAAAACGATGTATGATAGGTGCACAAATGTCGAGATCCGTGAAGTGTGTAAGGCTGAGACATGCATTATTGACAGAATCAAGAAAGGGGTGCTGCGTTGGTTTGGACATGTAGAGCGAATGGACAGCGAAAGAACGGCTAAAAGGATCTACGATTCAAATGTTGATGGATGCAGAAAACGAGGAAGACCGAGAAAGACATGGCACGATCAAGTCCATCAAATACTTAAAGATGGACATTTCAAAAGTAGGAATAATCGGCGTGCGTGCATGAGAAGATGTATGAATGTAGAGGAAGCGAGGTCTGTATGCCAAGATAGAGTGTTATGGCGTTCTATCCTCTCTGCCTACCCCTTCGGGGAAACGGCGTGATGGTTTGTTGTTGTTGAAATAGAGCAATCTCTCAATCTGTCTTCATTGAAGAGACGTAGAACTGAGATGGACCTTATATCCGTTATCAAAATACTTAACGCTATAAGTGATGTCCCATCTCTGTTGCAATCAATTTCTTTTCATGTTCCCAACCGTGTCACTAGAAGTAAAAAATTGTAAAAATAATCTGATAGGGATTCACTAAAAACGAATGTTAAATTTTAACGTTAAAATACAAACTTTATTATGTATAAAAAATGAGTATCCTACAATTTTTGATAGCATATTGATACTATGATTAACAAATCACTGAAACTCTTGGGTTTTGTTGGCAGGACATCTAGTGACTTTACTAATATGTTCACGGTTAAAACACTATATTGCTCACTTGTTCGTCCTCTTTTAGAATATGCATCCGCGATCTGGTCTTCCTTCTATGCAGGCCAGATAAATCATATCGAATCGGCGCAACATCGTTTGCTAAGAAAAGTAGCATGGATAATTGGCCTCGAGAGGGGAGACTACACTCACGGAGAAATGAAGTCAATGTTCAAAATCTCTAGTCTACAAAAACGTAGAAATAACATTGACTCCATATTTATGTTTAATTTACTGAATGGCTCAATTGGTGTACCATCGTTACTGGAACAAGTGGCATTTAATGTTCCGATCCGCCGGTTGCGAAATAATAATGCGCTGTTCCTCGATCAACACAGCGCAAACTATGGCTCGCATGTACCGATGTCCCGATTGTGTCGTATTGTAAACTCGAGACAAGATCTGTACTTTTATGGTGCAAGTCTTTATAGATTTAAAAATCACTAAGGCAGTCCGGATCTTGTCTTGAGGTAGTATTTTTTTTTTGTCCTAGCTTTAGATTTATTTGATAAGTACCTGTATTTATTAAAAGAAATTGTATTTACCATTGTTAGAAATGGACTGCATAAGTCCGTCAATTAAATAAATAATTTGTATGACCGTTGCGTGCATCCCAGGTATGTACGTATTTATTTATCTGACACTTTATATACATATACAATATATATACATATAAGGGCGGGCATATTGCCTTAAGGCAATTTCTTCCTACCTACCCAAACCGTTCAGTTTGAGAAAATTATAAATACATGGACATACTGAATCTTACAATTTTATACAAAAATTAAAAGCAAAGATTAACAAAAATAAATATATTTAAAAAAAAAACTTTACACTATACTACGAAGACAGAAAAGGGGATGGGAAGGAAAGAAGAAGGATAAAGGAACAATTTAAATATTTAGATAGTGAAATTTCAATCTTGACTTAATGTAAATAAAGAAAGGGCGCCTCTAACATTAGTGGGTAGATTATTCCACAGTCGAACGGCTACTACTGTGAAAGAGGAGGCAAGAAAATTAGAGCGATGACAGGGTATTAAAAGGGTTCTCTCGTTACTAGAACGAAGATATAGTCCGTGTTGTGGAAGAGGTTGGATGAGCTCTCTCAGATAAACAGGCGAAGTGGGATTATTTAAAATATTGTGCAGAGGTGATAGAATGTGAATGTTTCTTCTATGCCTGATACTGAGCCAGTGTAGTTGCGTGCGATACTCGGTTATGTGGTCAAATTTGCGAAGATTAAAGATATAACGAATACAAATATTCTGCAATCGTTCTAACTTATCAAGCAATTCAGATTTAGCATCTGGATAACATACATCCGCGTAGTCAAGGAGTGGAAGAAGTAAGCTCTGGACTAATGTTTGCTTAACATTAATTGGCAAGAAATTTTGTAATCTTTTAAGTGAGTGCAAACTGCTATAAAGTTTACGACTAACTTCGTTAGCCGGATCGTGCCACCCTAAATGCTTATGAATGATAATACCTGAGTTTTTGACTGAAGTCATGAATGGAATTTCTGTACCATCTATTTTTGAAAAGAGGAAGTGTGGAAAAATTCACGTACGTTTTCGTGTCACTATTTTTGAAAATATTTTACTCTGTAGGGCGCGTCTATGTTTTGATATGTCAATGAGCTGGACCCTTTCCCTGATCCGAGTGCCCCGCCATATTCCCGACTTTCCTGCTCCCATCTCCTGTACTCCGGATACCCGGCCGCCCGTTATTCACGCCCATGACACTTCGGACTTGCATTTCGTATTTTCCCCGTATACGGCTCCGAGTATTCGAGGCGTACGGTGTCGTAACGAACCGCGTATACAGCAGAGGCGAATCGTCAAAATAAGCGATTACACACAGCTTACTATCATATTTGACTTTCGATAAAAATGTTTTATAGTTGATATATTTATGCGAAAATAAATAAAATAATTGTTATCTTTATATACATTTAGACCTAAGACAAATATATTGTTTTCCATGTTTAAAATATATATTTAAGAACCAAAATTTATTTACAAGTAATTCAAATAGATCAAGTCAAAGAAGGAATTGTGTGTTAGAAATACCACATTGTAAAACGAGGCTAGCACAGAGACATGCATATCTTATAGGCCCAAATTTTTTAAATTATTTTTTACTGTTAATTTTCGTTCTTTTAAAAAACATGCCCTATCCTGGATTCAAACTAAAGATATGAACTCTTTTTTTCTATGATTTATATTGTTGCCCTTTAATAATAAGGAATATTTTTGTGTTTTTTTAAAAATATTTTTTATTTCTTTTTTTAATTACTATAAAAAAAATACCATCTAATCTTTTACAGAATATTTTATTTTTTCTTTCTTATGTTACAAAAAAATATTATAACTGTCCATTATTTATTATAGGAACAAAAATTCATCAACATTATCTTGTATACCCACGAACAGGCCATGCCTTTGTGGGATTTTTTTTTTTTTTTTAACATGTATTTCATTGCTTTGTTATTATGCTTTATTTTTTTAATACTTGTTTAATTATTATGTTTATTGTAAAAAAACAAAAAACATATATATATAATTCCTCCGTACGTGTGATGTCACCGAACTCCTCCTAAACGGCTTAACCGATTTACGTGCGGTTTTCAGAAAAATATAGATCTTTGCGCTTTGCGTGTTCGTAGGCATTAAAATCTTCAATGTTAAAAACAAGTAAGGAGCATAAAAAGAGTTAGTCTCTTTTTTTTGGAGAGATACATTTACTAGATGTGTAAAAGTAGATATATTTAGAAGTTTACAAAAACATGTAATTTTTATGAAGTTTATAAAAAAAAAAAAGTTTTATTAATCGATCTACCAGGGTTGCATTCGAGGATAATGCATTTACAAAAAAATGGAAAGATGTTGGTTTTTTGTGTTTAAAAAAGCTTGTTTTTGAATGTTTACATAACAGCATTTGTTTTTTGTGGATCTTAATCAGATTTTTTTATTAAATTCCTTACAAATTCTACCCATTTTTTGTAATTCTAAAATAATATTAAATTCAATGCATTTAAAAAAAAATCGTATTCCTACATAAGTACACCCCTCTGTTGGTGAGAAGACCGGAGTTTGACGTTTGCAAAAAGGATGCCATATTTGAAAAAATATTTATTTTATTTTTTGGAATTCAACCATAAACAAGCACCAAGGTACCTACTTGAATTCAATATTTGAATATTAACAATTTTTAGTTTTGGAATTTAATCACAAACAAGTATCTTGGTACCTTCTTATCTTCCTTCTTAGTTTGGGCAGGACAACATCTGTCTGGTCCGCTAGTTTATTATAAAATACCACCACTGTTTACATCTTCCCACAAAAAAAATACCTATGAAGTGCGCCCAGCGCCCAGCCCGTTCTCAGTGAACGCTGAAATTAGCCGATTACCTCAGCTTATTCCTCCGTACAAAAAGTACACTATATTTTACATAGTTAGCCCGAGTCAGCTTTTTTAGTACTGAAACAAGCTTGCAAATTACAAATATTATTTGAAGTTTCTCTATTTGGAAACTAGTATTTCGAACATTATCTCCGAAGGACTATTTTTCTTTGATAGGATACCGTTGACATATTACGTATCACATAGGATATCTGGCGTTCGCTGTGGCCGTTTTTGGCAGTATTCATTTTACAGTGTTGACAGTTTGTGCTGAATGTTATAGTGGTATTTGTTAATAAACTTTTGTTCGAGTATTGTCCTAAAATAGTGTAGAATAGAGCTACGTAAATCGCGCGATTTTTGCTGTTTTAGTTGATATTCACAGAACCACAGAAAAAAAGACATTTATAATTAGGTACATGATGAAATTAATGATCATTTTTTGTAGATTACCCATAAAATAAATCACGGCTTGCCACTGATATGCAGATACATAAAGATTCAACGTATGGAGACGGTACTGATGATTCTTTCAGTAAAGCAGAGTAATTTTTAATACTTAATTAATATTTAAAAATAAAATATTTGTCCAGTGTGTTCAGTAATGTTCAGCGTAATGACGAAATTCATCGCTATCCTACGAGGGGAGGTGAAGGTTTCAGACTTCCCAAAACAAGAATCCAGCCAACTCAAAACAATCTGTGTCATAAACGACTTAAGATATTTTAATGAGTTCCCAAAAGAGATTAGGGATGCTGAGTCTATCACATCGTTTCGTGGGGTGGCGATGATGTTTGTTAAAAACAATCATCCATATAGGTAGAGTGTTATTGAAATGCGTCTGGATTTTATAAAAGTGTTTTTATTTATTATGGTTCACAAACAATAAACGATACATATGACAAGTGGGAGCGTATCGCAGCCAGATAAATATATCAATCGATAAAAAAATATAGTTTGAGCAAGAACGATAGAGGAAAGAGTGTTGTTCCTAGTTAGTGCTACAGACTGGCAGATGGAATAAATATTTATTTCTGGTCACGCGAAAGGTGACATTAAAATTCATTTTGCAGAGTAGATTTGAAGAGTCTACTTTATTATTTAATATTATTTTTATTGATTAATATAATAACATAATTAATTGATACATTTTTTTTTCTCTATATAATCTACTTTTATAATGTTTTAGCTGTTACTTCCAAAAGATAGACCAACTCTTGTGCTTGAAGAGTGACTTTCAGTGTTATATTTATTTAGTAATTTGAAGTTATGTACTTTCGAATACACATAAGAAAATAATTAAAAATGTACGAAATAAACAGAAAAACATAAAATAATAATACAATGATACTCATTATAATAGAGTTGATAAATATCAAATGCCAGTATCTCCAGACACTTTTAAAAAAATATTTGTTCTACAAAATGTAGATGAAAAAATATGATCATTTCAGTACTGTTCAAATTAAAACATATCCTCTTTATTACAATATAACACTTTAAAAAAAACTCTGTTTCAAATCAGAAGCTAGTAGGTCCACATGGACACTGTGGTAGATGGTTGTGGACACACTTGCGTTTGATATTTATCAACTCAATAGAAAGCTGTTTTTACTCGGGTTCAAAAAAAAATATTTAAATTTGCTTTGAATTTATTTACTGATGTGTTAGTTTTAATAATTTCTAATTATAAATGGTATATTCTGTAATTTATTTTTGTTCTTCAATTTTTAATTACGAACGATATATTTTCAAATTTATATTTATGCTTCAATTTTTATTATTATCGGTATGTTTTCCAATTTATATTTTTGTTTAATTTCTTTATTACTAATGTTATATTTTATAATAATTATGTCTCATTTCTTTACTATTAATGCCATATTTTCTAATTTATTTTTATGTTTTAATTTGTATTATTATTACTTGCATGTTTTATAATTTATATTTATATTGATTTTTTCATATGTTATTATTATTCTTCGAATTTATTAAGCATCATTTAATGAAATGATAGATAAAAAAACACATGTAAAACATAAGGTCCTTCCTAAACACAGGAATTTCCTAGCTAGTCGGGACCTGAAACAAAGAAACTCAGTACACTTTAAAACTGTGAAATACATCAATAAAAAAAATAGTTTTTGGTTCATTGTGGAGATTATTGTAATTTTTTTATTCCTTTGATAATTTATAAAAAATAGCGGTATTCAGATAATGTGCGTCTATTTTCAAGGGTAAAATATCCATTTTGTTTAGTTACACGTATAACATAACACGCACCAAAAATCGCTAAAAATAAACACGCATTTTAAAAATTTCATTGTGTATTTTATCTAACACTCATTTTAATGAACCCGTAAGGTTTAAAAAGGTGACTTGACTTATTTATGCTTCGGTTTGGGATTGAAAATCTTGTTTCTGTCGCTCACTACAAATTAAATGCTTTTTCGTGACCTGACGCTCCTTAAAAAAAAATAATTTTAGCGTTCGGCGCGTTGCGACTCCGTCTCACCCATTTCTTTTTGAAAACGCAATAAATACTAAAAAATGATATTTCAAAAGGTTCGCGAATGTGTGTAAGAACTGCCTCCCATAAATTTGCATTCGGAACGTCTGGAATAATAACCATCTAATTTCAAACTGTTAAGAACGCATTCGAAATGGCTGGCGATCATTTGGGAAGCAAGAATTTGCGTCGGATATTTTTTTATTGATTAACACATAAAATACACGTTCAAAGTATTTTATTATTTAAGTATTTACATTTTAACGTGGTGAGATTATTTTTAGGGATGTGTGATGTCACCATGGCTGTTCAACGTCTATATATTATAACTTATATATATATTTATAACTTTCATAATCAACTAATATGATCGTCTAGAGTACTTTCATATCTTTGGTTTAGAATTCAGAAGGATTTTGGCTGGTTTGATATTCTTGCACAAATTAATATCTAACTGTATAGCCCATGATATTCTTCCTCAGATTAACCTTAATGTACCTCGCCGTAACTTGCGTACCAATCCTGTCTTTGCTGTGGGAAACTAACATCGGATTCTTTTCTCCTCTGTCAGGGATCCTCATAACAGTGAACGAAATCTCACTAAACGGTACTGTCGATGTGTTCCTACAGCAAGGGCAGGCATTTAAGAAGCGAGCGGTGTTGTCTCTCCTGACTCGCGATGTCACACTTGCCATTTCCGCCTAGATTATGCTATATACATATCTTTTGTTAATTGTAAACTTTGTTAATTTAGGTAGATTTTAAGAATGTTGAAAAAACTGTACGAAAGAACTGAAAGGTTTGAAAATTAGAGCAAAATTGGGTAATTAAACTGTCAATAGAAAAATATCACTTTTACAATTTTAAATTATTTTGGATCTATATAAGAGTTTATTAGTAGCATAAAAAATATTTTTATGTTTATTTATTTTATTTATTTAACACTTAATATACCTACATATACACTTTATATACATATAAGGGCGGGCATATTGCCTTAAGGTAATTTCTTCCTACCTACCCAAACCGTTCAGTTTGAGAAAATTACAAGTACATTGACGTATTGAATCTTACAATTTTATACAAAATTAAAAAAATATATATAAAAAATTTACATTATACTATGAAGTGAGGAAAGGGGATGGGAAGGAAAGAAGAAGGATAAAGGAACAATTTAAATATTTAGATAGTGACATTTTAATCTTGACTTAAATGTAAATAAAGAAGGGGCGTCTCTAACATTAGTCGGTAGATTATTCCACAATCGAGCGGCTACTACTGTGAAAGAGGAGGCAAGAAAATTAGAGCGATGACAGGGTATTAAAAGGGTTCTCTCGCTACTAGAACGAAGAGATAGTCCGTGTTGTGAAAGAGGTTGGATGAGCTCTCTCAGATAAACAGGCGAAGTGGGATTATTTAAAATATTGTGAAGAAGTGATAGAATGCGAATGTTTCTTCTATGCCTGATACTGAGCCAGTGTAGTTGCGTGCGATACTCAGTTATGTGGTCAAATTTGCGAAGATTAAAGATATAACGAATACAAATATTCTGCAATCTTTAGGCATAGAATTAAGAACAGTCCAGAAACCGCATACGCACATCAAACAGAAGGTGACTTAACTACTCATAAATGCGTAGTTTTACGTTTTGATCCATTAGTTTCTTTGTAGACGTCGCTCAGTACGCAACTCCTGATTTGAATTCAACTATGCCGTGTTGTGTCCTTTAAATTTTGAATTCCCGCGAAAACGGTCCACTGCATTGGCCACGACGCTAATATCGATTTGTCAAGATTAGGGTAAATTTTGGACTTTGTGCCCCTTTAAGTTTAAATAGAACTTCGTCACAATAATCAAGCCCAAACGTGTCGGGTTTTTGTAGGGACAGATTTTTAAATAATTTCTTTTTTAAAGTTACGTATGAAAACATTTCTCCACAATATTCATATTGATTTAGAAAATAAAATTACTTGCTCTTTATCCATTTCATATATTTTTAAGCACAGTAGAACTCCAGTTATCCGAACTCAGATTATCCGAATCGCTTTCAGAATTTCAGATAAAAAAGTTAAGACGAATTCGAAACGGCGATTCGCAAAATAATGATTCTGTCCACTCGCGCTATTGTCCTCCCTTCTTCCACCGTTTAAAATATAAATATATAAAGGAATATTTGCGTTCTTATAATTTACCCAAATATTTCAATTTTGGTGGCCATTTTCAATGAGTTGTAAATACAACAATGTTTGAGTATGTCCAAATGCTTGCTGACCGATTGGCTTTCCTCTAGGGAGTTATTTATATTAAAATTTATTTCAACAGAGTCAGGTCATAAGCCCTGTAAATGCCTAGACTTCCATATTCCCGTCTCAAAAATGCTTTCCCTCTCTGTTGAAATAAATTTTAATATGAGTTGTAAATAACTCACAATTAGAAAAATGGAAATCACGTGGAGTGGGGTTCGAACCTCGGACCTCTGATCCGTGAGTCCGCAACACTAGCCACAGGACCACAACTGTTCGATTTGATTAGTCAGTCAGTGTGTCGTTGACCTGCTAAAAATAGTTTTTTCTCCCTTTTTCACTGTAATTAATTGAAATAGACCCCCCCTTTTCGGAAATAAAAACAATTATCCAACCTTTTGATTATCCGAATGGGGTCCGGTCTCAATTGATTCGGATAGTTGGAGTTCCACTGCATAAATAATAAAATTCTCTATTGTCTTTTGCATGCTGATGATGGCGTACTTCTTGCTGGCTTGTTCTTTGTTAGAAAACCTGTAAATTTTGGTAACAAAGGTCTACGATGTATGCAAGGAGAGCGATTTGCTAATGAGTTTTATCTTCCATTTTGTTTTTTGGTTACGTAAATAGCGCTATATAAGTTATCCGTAAAAATAATAAATTTAGTTGAGGCTTTTTAAAAAGGTTTTTATCTGCTCTAAGTGGTAACGAATCGTGCTTACTGGAGTTTCGACACTTTTTATTGCATTCCTTTTTTCCATATTCGGGTCGAGTCGATGACACGCGTTTGAAAACGTACAGTCGGGGACAAAATGTTGCACCCGTTAATTTTAAATATAAAAAAAATGTATGTTTTCGAAATAAAAAAATCCTGACTACAAAAATATTACGTACTTTTCATAGATATTACGACTGAGATGGAGCTAATTTGGATAGTAACTTAAAGAAACAGGATGCAATCACATTTCCTCTGTAATTTGCGAATGAATGTGTATATAACAAATGCATTACTTAAAAATTGAATTATTTTTCCATCCGTCAGATTGTCGAAGAAACAAAATGGAAATTTCGTTAGTGTTGCCAGGGTAGAATTTTTCTTTACCCCACTTTGCTCATTTAATAAAAGAACTAATGAAAATTAGACCTCGGATTAAACAACGCCGTGGGGGACATTTGAACGACATTATCTTTAAAACATCAAATATTATTTAAATGATATAAAAATATCTGTTTTATGTCAAATAAAATTTGTTTTATATTTAAGTTCAAAGTTCATTAATTCAATTACTCTTATTAAATGACCCTTTACTTATCTACCCTGTTGTGTCAGTCAATATTTCCGCGTGCACAATAATATTTTAGAGAAATTAACAGATCGCTTTTTTTTACCTTACATTTGTGTTACGATTTTTTTTCCCATCAAGCAACATTACGCTGCGACCTCACGAATGCGCGCGGCGAAAGTAAGCCGGAGTGGGGGAATTATTGGACATAGTCCGATGTATTCAAATATGATTCTACGCTCCTTCTGGACTATTCTTAATTCTATGACGTGTCATCTTTTATTGTGGACAACGTCCAATGAATATAAGATTAATGTTAGTCGTAGAATTTTGCCCGCGACTGTTCTCGTACACAGTTGAGAGTTGAAATATACCAGGTGGGTCATTTTAACGTGTTAGTTTCTGTTTAATGGTATTCGTGCGAGTGTGTTAGTCTCTGTGTTATGTCCGATTCGTGGTGCATGTGTAGGGTGACCGCGCAGTACAATGCAACGAAAAACTTAAACACAAAATTAAATGGTGATATTGCTTAGGTCATTTAAAAAACATTCTTAACTCTCCCTTCGCGGTGGTGTGTAGCTGGCACACATTGCATCTAATAAATTATGTTACTGGTATGGTATTATTTATTTATTTTGTAAAAGTAATTATTCTTAATATACATAAATGATCTGTGCCATTTAAACATCGATGGTTCTGTTATAAGTTTTGCTGATGACACCGTTCTATTATTCAAAGATAAGACATGGAAGGAAACATATGAAAAATCCGAAAAATATCTGAATATAGTAAAGGCATGGCTAGATACTAATTACTTAACTCTTAATAAATCTAAAACTAACTTCATTCCATTTCAAATCAGTTCTAGAAACTATTCACAAAATGCTTATCTTAACATCAAACTACATAAGAATAATTGTCTTCAAAGTGCTCATTGTAATTGCCCAATACTGTATAGGACAGACAATGTCAAATACTTAGGAGTTATTATTTATATAAATTTAAAGTGGAAACAGCAGATTGAAAATGTTACTAATAAACTTAAGAGATTAACGTATATATTTAAAACAATTCGAAATATAATTAACGTACAAGAACTTTTAAAGATTTATTTTGCATTGTGCCAATCAATTTTGGAGTACGGTATAATCGGTTGGGGTGGTGCGAGTGACACAGTTTTAAATAGTGTATTTTTTGCACAAAAATCCATCATTAAAATAATACTCAGAGTCCCGATACAGACATCTACTGAAGAAATATTCCATAAATCACAACTTATGACACCAAAACAATTATACGCTAAAACAATACTCACTTATAGATTCAAAAACTTCTCTTACTCAAATGAAAGACATAACCCCCACAATACATCACATACAAATAATATAATCACTAGATCCTCAACACATAGACAACTTAAACAAATACAAACTAATACCACTTTCGGACAAAGGGATTTTGAGTATTATTCAATTAAAATCTATAATCTACCTCCACTATCTATTAAAGCAATTAGTAATGAGAAAATGTTTGAAAGGGCTATAAAAAAGTGGATAGTGGAGCTAGGTAGAAGTAAAATGGATTGTCTCATTCGCCCATACCAATACTGAATTGACTGCTCCACAACTGTATAGCTTATGTTAGGTTTTTTTATTTTCATTGTGTGTTTTGTAATATAAATAATATAGATGTACATAAATACCTTGTTTTTAAAACTGTCTGAATATTTGTTAATTATGTTTGTTTTTTAAGTTAGTCTTCTTTGTTTATTCTCAAATGTAATTTAAAAAAACTAAAAGTGTCCTCGGCACGGGAAACGGGGGTGAAGTCACATTATTTTTATTATTAATTATAGTTTGTAATCGAAAAATATGAATAAATAAACAAAAATAAAAATTATTATTGTAAAAAGGGTAATAAATTAATAAAACAATATTACTATGTACAATATTACGTTTTGTCGTCGGCATACTCCGCTGCATGCTGGCCAGAAAACTGTAAAAGAGAAAATAATATTAATTATCATTTTTACATTTATTTATTTTATTTTATTTGGGATTTTTACAGCTATTACATAAACAAAATAAGTAGAAAAATATTAACAATACTAGAGCTAATTAAAAAAATCCACTGTAAATCTAATGACACATAATATATACGAAAAGAGTTTACGTAATTGTATGCGAGTGACGTTTGTATTCATGTGTAGGTGAATGTGTGTATGCGTGAATGAATGAGGGAGAGGGTACATGTGCGTGTAGGAATGAATGAGGGAGAGGGTGCGTGTGTGTGGGTGCGTAAGTATAAAAAAATAATTGTTTAAAACTTGTAATTATATTAAAAATGGTACAAGAAAGAGCTTGGTAAAAAGTTTGAAACCTTTTTGTTAAAATTCAAACACATAACAGCATGTTCCGTTTCCGGGCGTATGAGGAATACATTGGGTGGATCTATATGCAAACTGCGTGACATTGAAATAATAATAATTGACTGATATAATATATACGTGTATAATATAGCGCCATTTTCGTGAAAAATTACCTCAAGGGCGCTTTACAATTGTATACTTAAACTTACATTCTAACTAAGCCAAAGTGACATATTATATTTTCTGATTTAAAATTGAGGGTATGATAAACTAAAGAAGTCGGATTTTAGTTGCAATCTGAACTGACCATGACTGTCGACGATTCGTAAGTTTGAAGGCAATCGGTTCCAGTAGCTCAATCGCAAATAACTATCGACGTGCTTAAAAACATGCTAAGCATTTGAGCGATCACAACGAACAATAATGAACATGCTTAAGTTACCGCCGTCATAAGTCAACGCGTGTGTAATCTCTAAGTCGACACTCGTGTCGGTTTGTTTTTTGTTTTCCTCGTAAGTAAATACAGTTCACTGGCGAAAAATCGGCGTTTACTATAAAAAATAATACAATATACTGCATTTGCAAAATAGTAAGGAGTATCTAATACAAAAAATTGAAAATTAAATTACAATTACCATGGCGACTGTTTTTCTTGATATTTGGCTTGCCAACCAAAGCGCCGGCTAAATGCATAAAATACATTATAAATAATAAATAAATAAATAAACATACCGGTGAAATTTAAATATGTGATTGCGCAGCAGGATTATACGTCGCGAAACTAAAATATTTTGACATTTAATATTAGGTGTTCACGGATGTTCCATTTCGATCGCGAATACGATAAACAACCATGTTGAGAAATTGTTATCACGTCGCTTATTAGCACGTCGATAGTTATTTGTGATTGAGCTACTGATGTGTCTGTATCTCGTGTACTGCTTTTTGTCCACGTTATTTTTCCTTAAGAAAGCATCCAAACGTTTTTTTAACTAGTTGACCGAAACGGAATGAACAACTAGGCATGGCAATTTATTCCAGTCTGAAACTACCGTGCTGGAAAGGAAGTTTATCTTGGGATTGAGGTGGAATTGGGGACGATGGAGCTTTCAGTTATGACCCCGTAAATTTGTATAGGAATTTGATTGATACATCTCAGCTAACGGAAAAATTCTCATTGGGAAAAATCTTTCTCGCAAATGGCTGGAATCGAACCCGCGTCGCCAGCTCACAGTTCGCCGCCCGACCAACTGCGCCACGGCGCACAGTGTTTCGTTTCATACAAGCTAGAAACTAAAAATTCTGAATGTACTTTTAACTCACGTATGCGATTCATTTAATCCTAAAAAGAAGTTTTTTTTATTAAATATGTTATAATAATTCGTTTTATAAAAAATATGTCACATTTTGTTATTTAATAAACGAAATAAATTTTCTGGAAATTGATATCTGCATCCAATAATGTATTTAAGGATCATAAATAATTGAAATTTTTACTTTAATTCTATTGACTGATAAATCGGTCAACCTATAAAATAAATCATTGAAAATTATATTAGATACTTGGGCATAAAATAAAGATTTTACCCGAGAGAACTAATCTGCCTTCACTTGTTTTGTCAGAATAACCATTTTACAGCTGATTTTATTATGTTAAACATGACAACTGAAAGGGTTTAAATAAACTTAAAAGTTTGACATTGTAAGGAACACAGAAGTGAGGCAACGGACACAGCAACCCTTGGTATCTACTGTCATCCAAGGCGTTTTGGCTGGCAAGGCCATGTACTACGTATGCCTTCCAAGAGCCTTAACCATGCTTGCCTATGTTACAAGGCATCAGGTTCTTAGCGTCCTGGTCGTCCGCTGTTGACAATTTGTGGGCAGCTTGCGTCAGAGTTGCGGTACGTGGACTTAACTTGGGAGGATGTACGGGAGGTCGATAGCTTGGCCGGAGGCAGATTATGGAATCCATATGCTCCACATAGGGAGCGGATATGGTATGATGATGATAAAACTTAAAGGTTTTTAAATAAAACATTTGTTATAAGTGATTTTCAAATAGATGTATTTTGAGAAATATAAAAAGAAAATGTAATGTAGATAAGCCAAAGGAATAAAATTCTTGTCGAGAAACTCTATTAATACTAATAGAGTTCATTTCACTGGGTTTGGCGCCACAAATATAACAGGGCATGGTTGACTTATTTTCAGCCAAAACGTTGCAAATTTTACCATCTACCATTGTTAAAAGCATTTTAAATTTTATGGACAATACTACACCTCCAATATTAACATAAAAATTTTTAAGTTTTTCAATTGCATCTTGAAGTTTTTCGATTTCAGACTTAGTAGGAATATCAGTTTCTTTGGCGAAAATAAATTTAATAGGACGACAATAAGAGGTTGAGGAAGGGCTTAAATTTTGCCAAATTACTATATTAGGGTCATCATTAAGCCTTAGTTGTATTGGAACGAATGACATAATAAATAAAAATTTATCTATTGCATGCTCTGTGTGAAATTTCTGTTTATAATTACTATGTCCTGAGCTTCCATTTCCACCCCACTTGCATATAAGAGTCAGTACAGAACCTGAAGGAACTCTTTCTTTTAAGACTTCTGATTCTACATTTAGCAATCGTTCCACCGTATGATTTAAAATCGCTTGTAGCTGGATTTCTGCACTAGTTTCCGTTATTTTGACAAATTCCTCGCTCAGGCAACATGCGTCTTTTGCTTTTCTCAAACTATAAAATGCCGCATATATGTTGTGGCCAGTTTTTATGGCATTTTTACGCATAACTTTGTAGGAATGCGAAGATAATTTACAGTCAACGTATAAACTTAGCGCTTCCTCAATTGTCAATGCCCGCTGTTTGTTTACTTGTTGACGTTCCCTACGTATTTTTGCTACTTCATTGGGAGTAGCTTTCAAAATTTTCTTTAGGAGATCGGCAACTGTGCGTTTTCCTGATGCTCGAATAGATACCTGCGTGGCAAACGAAAGTTCTTCAGATGTCTTCGTACTCACTAAATCACGCACTTTTGTCCTTTTGCACTGATCACTGCATGCCCCAAAATCTTTTGCGGGCCTTCCAGTAGACGTAGATGGTTCATTCATGTCTACTGTAGGACTTTGTCGAAAGTTTTCACATATCAAAATATTTTCACTACCGTCGAGCCACTCATTTTTTTTTTAACAAATCTATCTAGTTTACAGCCAGATTCGGTCCATTTTCTGCTTATATTTAAACAAATAAGCTTAATTTGATTTTTTAACAGTTTTTCACCACTTGCACCGAGTTCGCCGACTTCAAATTTACTAACAATATTATTTAACACTCCTTGAAGCCTTTCTTTCTTCGTCAAACTCTTCCACATCACGTACAATTCTTGCCTGTAAATCTCGTATCTGGTACCTGTAAAATAACAAAATAAGATAGATGCAACTTCGTGCGGTAAAATATCGAAACTGTAATGAATTTACAATAAATTGGTCTATTGAAAAATAAAAATAATATTTTGCTACTTTGATATACTCTCCGAGATAAATTCTCGAGAAGTTAGAAATTGATATTTTTTTAACTACTGAAAAATACATGAGTTAAATTATTGTTTTTTTAAATACCTAAACGAAATACATTAAAATATTAGAAAAAAAAACTATACAACATACCTTCCAAAATAGCTTCCATTTTTTTTTAAATCGAAATAAAAAACTTTAAACTTGATAAACAACCTTTACACGTCGGACGCCAAAATGCAAATAAATGTAATTAGGCTTTCAAAAACCAATTATCCGACTTTCATATTCTGGTATGAATCACCCTAAGCATCAATCACCCCAATTAGGCTTACAATCGTCACACTAACTATCTGGTAATGCCCCCATGACGTCATCGTTTAAGAATTCAAAAGTGACTTTTTATCTTGTAGCTTGTATGGGTCAAAACACTGTGCGGCGCCGCGCCGGGGAAGGCGGGAAGCGGCGCAATGATTATAGTCCTTAAAATATTGCTTGATTAGAATGACAGTTGTCAGCAAACGTGACGACATAACTTTGCAGTAACGTCTAAGGAGTGATAAATATTGACACACGAAAAATCATTCGTATCTGGCATCATTCGTATAGGGACGGTCCGCTGTCTTGCAGGGTACCCGCTGGCACAGCGCGGGTTTAAACTGTGTAACTCGGTTGTAAGCTTAGACTATACCCTGTCTGCGTAATCTATAAGTGTGAAAGCACTACAATTAATTATATGAATCATACACGTATGTTAATTTTTTTTTTTAATACAATGCCTGACATATAAATCAACCTAAATGTGTAAAATCAGATTTAAAAACAAAACTAATCCTAATTATTAACGACGTTCTTACAAGTTTACATCTGACAAATTTATCAATCAAAATTGATCGAATAAAAAAATCAATCATTTAATGTTGTTCATGAAAAAAGTATTAATGTTTTATTTTTTGGTGAATAAACGTCTTAAACCCACTATAATAGGCTTGTTTTTGCGTTTTTCTATCAATTTTCGGAATCAGAGTTTCATGTTTGCATGAAAAAAATGATAAAATCTATTTAATCGGTACATGATCAGTGATCAGCAATTTCTCATCACTACTAACATTAGTTTGGCAGCTGTCTTTTAATCAAGCTATTCTTTAAGGCAAGGACTAAAGTTTGTTAGTTATCATGGTCGCCCTAGCGGATTCTCGTCTTGTCTGCCAATTTGTATGGAACGGAAGATTCTACTTCGTCGGTTATTCCAAATACGTTTCGCGTTGACGCGTTCTCACGCAGGAGATTTTCTCCCGATTAAAAGTTCGTACGCTCAGTTTTTTTTTTTTTTTACAATTTACATTAAAGGTAAAACAGAGTATTAAAAAAATAGAAGATAATTACTTAGCAATGAAATACATATCAAGAGTAAAAATAGTAATCAAAAAAATAGAAATGTTTATGAATTTTTGCTCCTATAATAAATAGACAGCTATAATATTTTTCTGTAATATAAGAAAGAGAAAAGAAAATATTCTGTAAAATATTATAAGGTACTTTTTTATTTTATTTTAAAATATTGCCAAACTAATGTTAGTAGTGATGAGAAACTGCTGATCACTGATCATGTACCGATTAAATCGATTTTATCATTTATTTCATGCAATCATGAAACTCTGTTTCCGAAAACTTATATAAAAACGCAAAAACAAGCTTATTATAGTGTGTTTAACACAATTATTCACCAAAAAATGAGACATTTATACTCTTTTTATGAACAACATCAAATGAATTATTTTTTTATTCGATCAATTTACATTGATCAATTTGTCCCATCTCTAACGTTTTTTCAAAATTTTGTAAACCTTGTAAGAGCGTCGTTGATAATTAGGTTTATTTTAGTTTTAAAGCTGTTTTTATACATTTATGTCGATTTACATGTCAAGCATTGTATTTAAAAAAAAATTAAATGCCAGATACGAATGATTTTTCGCGTGTCAATACAAATCACTCCTCAGACGTTACCACAAATTTATGTCGTCACTTTTGCTGACAACTGTCATTCTAATCAAGCTATATTTTAAGGACTATAGGTATCGGTTTGACAGTACCTACAAGAAAAGTTACATTGTTCGAGGACTACTGTGGCTTTGCATCATTTTGGAACAATTTGATAGTAATACATTCAAGTTTCCTCTCAAACATAACCATAATACACGCTTCACGTCCAATGATGGTTTGGTAGTACCAAAAGTATGTAATAAGTATGGAAATAGAACTCTCAAATATTTAGTACCTAGAATTTTTAATTTATTGCCAAAAGAACTTAAATTGCACTCACATTGTAACAAGAGCAAAATAAGAGAGTGGCTACTCGATCAAGAGTTTATATATGAATAGTAGTTTAGGTGTAAATATTTTAATTTTTCATATATTTTCTTGTATTTAAAAAATAATTTTATAAATTATTATTTGTATAAACATGTTTATTCTGATCTTTCCGGTTGTTAATTTTTATCTGTTATTCATTGTTTTTTTATAAATGTAAATAATATTATTAAGTTTGTATAAATATAATCTTCACCAATAAGCTACAAAAAGTGGCTTGGTGGGATTTTAGTTTTAGTAAAAATATAACAAGTTAAATTTTTTTTTAAATTGTAAAAATGTATAATTATACTATTAAATAAATAAATAAATTCATATAAATAAAACAAGGCTAGCACAACGTAAATCCAGATCCCATCACTAGTGAAATTAGTTTGACAGCTGTCATTCTAATCAAGCTATATTTTAAGGATTATATAGATACAAATTTGAGCCGTTAAATAGCGTTTATTCCATCTTAATTTAGAGAAAGAAGTGTTCCAACGTAAAATATTGCTTTTTCGTTTACGATGTTTTGGCGATCAAGGTTCGAAATACCCAATACGACCCACGTTTTGACGTTCCTATTGTTCATCTCACAAATACTTCGATTCGTACTGATATCCCGATATATTGAATCTTCTGTCTCACCTCTCGCGCTTGTCGGTCGCTCCTTTCCGCGCTCCCTCGGACGGCGGTATTCCGTCTCGCTCGCCGGCCGTCCGCCGCAATCTGCAACACGACCCCGACGATGTTAGAGAGACGCGAATAACGGGTCTGCGGAGGAGGCGGGCTCGCGGGCTCGGCCCCCGCAGGCCCGACCCGCTAAAAACCCTATTTTTCTATTTTTATTTTTTTTTTATTTTATTTCATTTTCACGCCCATGAGGCTTTTACATGCATGAAAGTTATATAAAACATAGGTATATAAACAACATGAAATTTAAAAAATACAATATTTATTTATTTATTTGACGGACTTATGCAGTCCATTCTAACAATGGTAAATATAATTAAACCTAGGAGAAAAACAATAAAAATTACTACCTCAAGACTAGATCTGGTCTATCTTAAACGTATGTACGCGACCTAGAACAGGTGGTAATATCTTAATTCCTAAATTAAAAACAACTACTGCACAACATCATTATACTTACTGAGGAATATTTTTCTTAAATGAAATGAACAAAGATAATTAAAAGTACAGTCAGGAATACAATATATTTAAGAAATAAGTAAAAAATTACATCTTTAATTCTTCTTTATGTAACACTGATTGAAAACATCGTTAATATCTTTTTTGTAAATTATTCATGTTATTCTAAAAATATTATTGATTAAAATAAAATAATCTATTGTAAGACGTCACTCCCCATTATGTACACAAGAATTATTATTTTATTTATTAATTACATTATACATACATTTGTTAAGGACAGAGACACAGTTTATAGCGGCACAATCAGGAACGACCCATGTCAGTGAACTTGCTGCGACTTGCTAGAAAATCCGTGTTGAGTCGGGGCACTTGTAATGCATTCATAACCATACATTCACACACATATATACATATATATTCGCACATACATATTTATATTATATTTTATATATTAAGTTTAATTGTTTATTTCTTTTACGTAATGGGAAACGTTAATGTAAATATATGTATTTGATTAATGTAAAAAATTATATTTAGTTGTAATATTGTATTTTATTTTGTTATTAATAAATAAAAAAAAATTTAAAAATTTAAAAAAATCTTAGTGAATTTTTAAATCTATAAAGACTTACACCAAAAAAGTCCAGATCTTGTCTCGAGTTTACAATGCGACACAATCGGGACATTGGTGCATGCGAGCCATAGTTTGTGCTGTGTTGATCGAGGAACAGCGCATTATTATTTCGCAACCGGCGGATCGGAACATTGAATGCCACTTGTTCCAGTAACTATGGTACATCAGTTAGGCCATTCAGCAACATAAAGCAGTAAAAGATAGATCAGTGTTTAGAAGTAATGTTGGTATTAAAAAAGAAGATGAGTATATAAACAGCATAAATTAAAAAAAAAAAAAAAACAATATAAAGAAATAAAAGATAGGAGCAGTGTTAAGAAGTATAGTTGGCATAAAAATAAAAATATAGATATGAGTGTATTAACAACATAAATTTAAAGAAACAAAATACAGAACTGTGTTTAAAAGTAAAGTTGGTTAATTTGTTTGGTAACTAATTTCGGTAGGCAGAAATAAATTGCCTTAAGGCAATTCGGGAGGTAAACTTCAAAAATGGTCATGTCCACTTGTGTTAAAATTAAGTAAATGTGACTTAGTTTCTGAAGTTACTATATTGAAACAGAACAGTGAGGGACTTGACCACATTTAAAATTTAACAATTTTAAAACACTTAATTTTCGTGCAAATAGAAGTCATATTGACACATTTGAAGCAAAAGCTAAAATCTAAAATAAATGTATAAAAATATTCTGAAAAAAAAAACTCATTTTTGGACTTGACCGTTTTTGAAGAATACCCCCTAAATTATGCCCGCCCTTATGTTATATAAATTGTATGTATATATACAGTGTTAAATAAGTCAATATTCATTCAAATTTTCGTACAGTACAAATTGTGTATATTTGTACGAATATTTTTAATATCTTCATCGGTAACCTGAACTTGAACACGCTTAGGAAAAAAATGCATATTCTATTTTTTACACAGAAAACTTAATTTTACTTGTTAGATAAAATCGAAAATAACTTTTAACTTCCGATTGTAATACGGACCCAGGGTACGTATTATGATGTGAAGTTAAAATTTATCTTCAATTTTATCTACAAAATAAAATTAAGTTTTCTGAATTAAAAATGGAATATGTTTACAGTTTTTTTTTCTATACATGTTCAACTACCGGCTACCGACGAAGATACTTTGAATTGTCACACAAATATACACACTTTCGTACTTTGATAGTAGTTTATACCGATGAAGATAGCCGTTCGTAATCGCAGCCCAGGGGTGCTATTCTGTACCACTCTCGCGGCACGAGAAAACAGTTTTTCTCGTGTATTTTGTACGTACACGATAGTTAGGCCACGACAGCGTTCGGAATACCGGCCCAGGTAAAAAATATTACATCGGAGCTGGTATTCTGAACGCATTTACAGCGCGCCATAAGGCGTATTTATTACGTAAAAACGCGCTATACCGCGCTATAATTGCGTCGGAATACCAGCCCTGGTTGAGAATTTACGGTCGTAAATTTTTATAATTCTTCTGTACGTGTGATGTCACCGCACTCCTCCTAAACGGCTTAACCGATTTACGTGCAGTTTTCTGAGAAATATAGATATTTGCGCTGTGCGTGTTCATAGATATTTAAATCTTCAATCAAATATCTAAAAAAAAAGTTAGGAGCATAAATGTTTTATCCATCGATCTACCAGGGTTGCATTCGAGTAGAATGCATTTGCAAAAAAATGGAAAGATGTTGTTTTTTTGTGCATAAAAAAAAATGTTTTTGAATGTTTACAAACAGCATTTGTTTTTTGTGGATCTCAATCAGATTCTTTCCTGAAATTCCTTATTATTTCTACCCATTTATGTATTTTTATTAGATTTTTGGTAACACTAAAATAATATTAAATTCAATAAATTTTTAAAAGTCGTATTCCTACATAAGTACACCACTTTGTTGGTGAGACGACTGGAGTTTGACGTTTGCAAAAAGAATGCCATATTTGAAAAAATATTTATTTTATGTTTTGGAATTTAACCATAAACAAGTACCTCCTGAGATTCAATATTTTTTGAATATCAACAATTTTTAGTTTTGGAAATTAATCACAAACAAGTACCTAGATGAAAAGTATTTATCCAAGCTGATAGCAGGCAAGCCAACGTTCAGGCAGGACAACGTCTGTCGGGTCCGCTAGTTATATATATAACAAAGATATATTTTTACAAATATATGTTTGTTTAGTTTTGTATGTAGGTACATAGTATATACATATTTTGTCTTTCTTTTTTTCGATTTTTATTTGTGCATTTTTAATTATTTTTTTTCCGCTATTTGGTGTTAGTTACTTTTTAAAACTAGAAATGACATTGCATAATACTAATGGTGTTTTTTTCTTTCTTTTTCAGTTCACGCCGTAGACAAGAGGCGTAAGCACCGCGGATAGAACGCCACGACAACACTACTATTAACCAACCGATACACAACACAAACCTCGTAACTTAAAATAAAACGAACTGTATTTTTTACTTGACGAAAAGGCAGTTATCCGGCAGCTAGCGCCATGACTATTTCATGCAATGTATTACTCATTACTCTCTTGAAAAGTATTATTTTAATGTATCTCTTCAGCTGTTTTATTATTATTGATTTGATGTGATAGTATGGATTCATTTTTATTTATTTATTTTTAAATTATCGACATATTTTGTGATATATCTGACTGATTACGAATTTTCTTGCTGTATTGAGATTATCTTTTCAAACGAGGCCTAAAATTATTATTTTTTTGTATTTTATGAAACAAAACGTTGCTAAAACATGTTTAAATTAGCATCACTTAATGTTTTAACAACAAATTGTGCAATCTCTTTTCTCTCTCTCTTCCTCTCTGATCTCTTTTTATACATTTAATATTTTATAAGTATCATTTTAATTTGTAGTAACCGTTCAAATGAGATATTCTAGATTGAAATTATCTCGCATTTACAACTCGTAATATATTTTTTAAATGTACAAGGGTTGATTGTAATGTTTCATCCCTGATCTGTTTAGAAGCGGATGAGAAAAAAATGTAGCTCTTTTTTCGACGTAGTTTATTTCTTCCAGCGATGCTTTCACATTTCATTAGCTTCTAGGGGTGCAATCTTGAATCTACTCTGTAGAGCGATTAATTTTGAGTTTTTTTTTTTTTGCAAGATCAACATGACGAAAAGACTTGACTAGCCCCATATACAGGGTGTTCATTAAACCCTGTCACATCCGAAACCGCGGTGATCAATATGAGCAAGAAGACATATTGGCACATAAATTATTTTTTTAAAAACAAATAAAATTTAAAAAAATAAAATATCATAAAAGCAAATGGTTGCTTACTTCCGCGGGGGAGAACGAGGAGGGGGAGTCTGATGCGCCGACAACCGCGCGGCCGCGCTCCCCTCACTTCTCCCCTGCAGAACTAAGCAACCATTGGTTTTTTCATATTTTATTTCTTTAAAAATTTTCTTGGTTCTAAATATTTTTTTCAATATGCTAATATGTCTTCTTGCCCATACTGATCATCGTGGTTTCGGATGTGACGGGTTATAAAGAACACCATGTATAATAGATAATTTGAAAGTCAAATTTTCAAAAAGTTTTATTCTGAACTGACAATGTTATAATTATTGTAAACAGTAGGGAATATAATTTTTTATACAATTTTAAATTAATAAGGGTCTAAGAAATACTGTAGAGAATTTTTTTTATACTAATTAGTAGCATAATAACGGTCCAATGCATTAGCCACGCCCCCTATACATCACGATTCGTTCAAATTTTGAACTTTGTTTGTGACCGTTTAAATTTAAATAGAAAATCGTCGCGAATCCTGGCGTCACAATTATCAAGGCCAAATATGTCGCGCTTTTAGAGGGACATGTTTTTTAATAATTTATTTTTCAAAGTTATGTATGAAAATTTTTCTCTACAATATTCATATTGATTTTGAAATTACAGTAGAACTCCAGTTATCCAAACTCCGACTATACGAATCGCTTTCAGAAATTCAGAAAAAATAATTATGATGGAAACGTACTGCGATTCGCAAAATAACGACTTGGCTGTCAGAAAACGGATGATGACAGTCAAACTGCTTACTTTGACCGAGATGTTCAGCAAGCAATGACTTTCATTTACAGTACGGTATGTACATACTGTACTAGTGTACAGCGCTTGTGATTACGCTTAACATGTAAAAGTGTTCCCTTTTCATTTAATTAATTAAAAGCTTTTTTTTCATTTTCAATTATTCATTTTCAACATACATACAGTGATTAATTAAAATAGACCATTTTTTCAGAAAAAAAAAAACAATTATCCGAATTTTTGATTATCCAAATGGGGTCTTGTCCCAATTGATTCGGATAATTGGAGTTCTACTGTACAGTTAATTTTTCTAAATCCATTGCATATATTTTTATCGGTATTTGTAGTATGCGATATTTCCCTATTGTGTTCTGAATATATTCGCAAATAATACCCTCACTTATTCTATTTTTCATACAGTAAACTTAATTTTACTTTGTAGATAAAATTGAAGATAAATGTTTACTTCCCTTTCGTAATACGAGGCCTGGATGCTTTAGAAATGTCGAGGCATCGCCGGAGAAAGTGCACACAAGTCCAGGGGGACAACATCGAAAAATTTAGTACAAAACAGGTCAGGAGTGGAGCATATAAATCAACCCTCATAATGTACCATTTTTCTGATGGTAGAAATAGCCACGAATTTTTAAATTAATTTTTTCATGTTCATCTTGCCACAAAATGTTTTTTTTTTTAAACGACTGAATTCAACAAGTGTATGTTTTAAAATATTACTAATTTCGAAAGTCTGCGTCAAAATTCATGATATTAAAGTTTAAAGTATGTGTATAGTAAACTTCGTACTGTACACAAAAAATGTATCAATCTGGCCTTTATCATATTTATTTCACAATAATGTTTTTAAGTATACTGTCATGTAACATATTACCTACATACTGCGTTTTTTTTATTCTATAGCAAATGTTTTTGTAATAATATTATTTATATATTAATAAGTGCTGGTGTAATAAAACTTAAAAATGAAGTGAATTCCCTTGCAGTTAAATATATTTTATTTTATATTTCATATTTGAACCATAACACTTTGAGCAGGGGGATATTAAAAAATATTATGTTAAATAATGAACCGAAATTAGTTGTTTTTTTTTTTTTTTTGTTGAACACCACTTTATTTTATTTCAATGTGAATTACACCAGTAAGCCAGTCGAAATAATGAAATAAAAGACACCACCCCTCCAATAAAAACATTGTACTTAATGATTTTTTGCACATGTTTGTAAATATAGTTTCTATGTGTACTAATTTATATTATTTCATAATATATATTGCCATTTACAGCATTAAGCTAAGTATTTTTACTGAATAAAATGCATTTATTTGTGTTTCACGCACCACCGTGTCATTTACCATACAAATTAACTGTAATATTAAAACAAAATCATTTTTCAATACGTGGTATAAAACAAAGATGTAATGTTTAAACACACCACTTTTCTACTATAACGATGTTAACATGCGAAACTTTCTTTACACATGAAAACATTCAGAGCCCAAATATATCAAGTCAACGTGTTTCATTATAAATTATACAGCAAAAACTTTTACATCAAATATTAAGTTTACCCATCGTATTAAAAAGCTTAAAATTAAACCTGGTTTTGTATAAAATGATAACTAATAATTTAGTGTCGTAATTTTTATGATTGTTTTAGATTACTATAGCTGGTTACAATGTTAACTTTGTTTTAGACCACTAGATCCTTGTTTTAATATTATAGTTGAAAAATATTACAAAAATGCATTTATTTCTCAACCAGTCCTACAAACCGTACATAATGTGTATTATATATTTTAGTTTTTAGACACTAAGCTTAAGATATGGGAGCTATTTTTTTAACGCTTGTTTTTATTTGAGCCAACGAAATGCAGAAATCCTAACACATATTTTTTGTGTACATTATTATTTTTAAGCATTAAACATATGAACTATTTAAAACAAAAATTAGCAAATTTAATTTCTCGGTTAGTTTATTATTTAAATATATATATTATATTATAATTGTGTCTTGTCATTTGGCATTGTAAATAATTATAAATATTATTAATAAAAAACAATTAGCGTTATTGAAGTTAGTATAAATTTTACACCTAAGCAATAGTCTTTGTAAAGTTCATTAAAAGTACTGATTTTCAGAATGTTCTTGTATATCTCAGGAAATCGCAACCGTTTACAAAATTCGCAGTCATATTTACAACTCTCGCAGTCTTATTTCAAAACTCGTAGTCTATTTGAAAATTTTTCAGCTGTAGAATTTGCAGTAGTTTTTTCGAAACTCGCAGTCATTCAAAATTCTTAATTTATTTACAAAATTTGCAACTTTTGCAGTCTTTTTTCAGAACTCTCAGTTACAACTACTGCATTCTTTGTATAAAACTAACAGAAAAAGAAATTATTTTCAATTGTATTTTTTTAATGTCTTGCAGAATCATGTTTGATTCTCACATTTTATACAAAAATAATCAAACAAAGCAAAATCAAGTGCCGTTTGTGGCCTCGCGGTAGTATCGTGGACTCCGGATCAGAGGTCTGAAGTTCCTGAAGGTATCTTAACAATTGTGAATTTTGTGTAATGCGAGTTGAAATAATAGCTGATTGAATTTCACAAGATTGGTTGCAAGTCCACAATTGCAAAGTAACATTTGTGTGTCAATATAATCACGCAATGAGTTGAGAGTTTTCTGAATGTAAATTCGACAAGATTCACGAGAATGATTGCAAGTCAACAGATTCACCCATTTCACTGTCACTAATCACGCAATGCGTTGCTGGTTTTTAAAAATGAAAATTTGACAAGATGCGAGTCGACAGATTGATCGATATAAAATTTTGTCTTATATCGATCAATTCGTCTGGGTGTCACTACACGCGATGAGTTGCGAGTTTTTTACATGTAAATTTGACAAGATGCGAGTTGACAGATTGGCCTGTGTGAGATTCGCAAGATCGAAACATCGCATGTTCACACATTGGCCCCTTTGCGAGATATACAAGTGTCGTTTTGCCCGTTCTAAACATTACATTATACAATAAACTAAACAATTGTATATAATTCAATCCGTCGATTTCTTTTCCCAGTCAGTCACTGTGTGCTGTGTTCATTCGTACTAAGGTTTCTGTCGCATTGATTTTTACTTCTCATGGCGCCGTATCTCCGTGGAGGTTGCCAATCGTCGTGGCAATTTTTATTTTGTCCGCGGCCGCTCTGAATAAGGATTTGGAGCTACAGTGGAACCAATCCCTTTAAGCCGAGAGATACGCCTTCTTCCTACACTGCGTATCCTTAAACTTTTCCTTGTAATACGATACGGACTATTTTGTACTTTTCATAAAATGTCCAAAATACTTTTCTCAATTGTATTTATTACCCTTTTTTTTATTTTTTCGTACGTCTTAATACTTCTTTGCGAACCCTGTCTACCCATGATTATTATCATTCTTCTATAGCACCGCATTTCAAACGCTTCAATTTTCTTTGTGGTAGCTTGGGTCAGAGTCCAGCTTTCGTCGCCGTACTCCGGGAAGTACGGAGAAGATATAGCATCGCACAATTCACCTACGCAGATTGAGTGAAATCTTAAATACTCCGGGGCCAAGTGATCACTTTTTACACCAAGAAGGTCAGGCATTTTGTAAAAGAATACCGTGACATTTCTATCCTAACTTTAATCTCTCGAGAGTGATTCCAATGATCATCGTGCCAGCATCACAAATATTTATATTGACACGGATATAAAAAAACTTTTACATCGAAAAGGCATTTTACAGAGCTTATGACTGATTTCAAATTGATCGTTCCTTACAAGCTGTAACATAAAAAATCCTTCAAATATTTACTCGGAGATTTGTTGATAAGATAAATTGCCAATAAAAATACTGCTTACACAATTACATTTAATTTTAAAGAATTCAATTCTTTTATTTCTTTGACAATGGATCATAAAACAGTAACCATTTTAGTATCTCCTTTCTCATGAATTATAATGTTGTAACAATGTATTACAAGTTGCGAAATGAATCACTTAGAATATTCGAGTCCACAGAACAGAAAAAAGATAAAAATCTTCAGGTAATTAAAACTCTTAACAATAATATTAGAGTAGGCACATCCAGTTTCTTGTAGACACTTGTTAATGTTAATTCAACCGCCGATAACATATTATCGTGACAGTTGACATCCTGGCAATTTGATTATTTACAAATCTCTGTAGACTTGTATGGGATTTTTCACCCTAGGGAGTTTATCATGATTGATATTTTTAGCCAGAATACATATTGGCTATTTTTTTGCTTATTTTTTGCCTTACTTATTTTGTCCAAGGCTTATATTAACTGCAAAAGGTATGTTCCTTCTAATTACTCTGACAGTGTGAGGATCTGGCGGGATAATCGGCTGTGGCCTTGTTAAGGAACATCTCCGCTTTTGCTTTAGGAAGAGGAAACCACAGAAAACTCACTCAGGAGAAGCCGGACTATGGACAGGCATCAACAGACCTTCCGTTCCACTTTGAGAGCGTTCGGCATTTTGTCGTATTTTTATTTATTTCAACAATTAACTTTACTATTTTTACCATGTATAATATCACCTCATGCGATAAGTCTTTACGACTTATTACTGTTACAATATCTTCTAGGTCCTCATCCAGACTTCTGCATCGCGCCTCCAGCTGCATTTGCTCTAAGCTAAAAATGGGACAATGCATCTACTAATGAGGGCCATTTTTGGGTGTCTCGTCATCACATACATATTGGCTAGCCAAATTACAGAACGGCTCTGTATTGTAAAAGGGCCAATCGACGATTAGTATTGTCAACACTTGGCGTTTTACAGTCTGCCTGGCCATATTTAGCTGCTATGCAAATCGGCGAAGATTTTTATATCTTTTAGAGAGAGTGGCTAATATACTTTTTTTTTAAACAATTTGATCCCTCGACAGTTTTGATAATATACCTATAGGTAGATGTTCAAACAACGGCAGAATGGGGAATGTAAGACAGAGTATAAAGTGCTCATTTAAACAAGCCAATGACAAAGGTCATTACGCCTGTAAAATGCCTAGGCTTCTGTATTTACCTTTCAAAAGATTTTTCTTTTCAAGTAAAAATCAATGCGATGTTATCCAAAGTGTGTGAGTGTATGTTTTTTAAATACAAATGTCCATAATTTTATTACCAAACTTGCAGTCATTGTCCATAGATATAATTACCAAAAGTCAACCAGTGCCCTATGCGTTGTAAAGTACCGATTAGGAAAATAAAAAGGAGAATTCAGTTAAAGAAACAGGAGGCTATAACGATGGATCAAATCTGACAAATACCAAAAGTCTGAAATATTATTTTTTTAAATTTATATGTCGCCATTTTCACTATAAACTCCTCGAGGACGCTGTATAATAAACATTCCAACGTGTCTTGCAGCTACAGAGCGCACAGACAGTTGGGATTTTAGTTCTTCATTTACAATTAAAGTAAATAAAAGCTGCAGATGAGAGCAGATCATAACACTTCTTAAAGCTACGAACCGCATGTGCAGTTAAAGTTCTGACTTCTTTTTACACTGAAAATTGTAATTTACAAATAGGAGCTTAATTGCCATACGTCTTGCAGCTACAGAGCACACGGGCGGCCCGTGAGAAGATGCATGAATCTATAGGAAACAAAATTTCTATGTAGAGATCACGTTGTTTGCCATTTTATCCTGTTCGCCAATCTCTTCAGAAATCTTATTTTTTTTAAATTTGGAAAAAAATTCTTATTAATATTAAATTATTCTTCGTTCTCTTACCTAATGGTGCATAGCGCACTGTATGACGCAGATTCCAACCATTATAACCCTATAAGTTTCACACTGACGCTAAAATCCCATCATAATATACAAAATACACGTGCACACACAAAATCATAGATCATTCATATTGTATTTTTTATTTTTTTCATAGTGATATTGTTTTGTACCATTTGATATGGTCCACAGAATTTAGATGTCCTCTGTGATTCGTAGTCTGATTTGAGAATAAATAAAATAAATAAAAATATTTATAAAAATGACGACGCAACGGATGTGTCTGAACATTCAACGTAAATATTGTATTCTTTCTATTCTGACCAATTTAAGTAAAATTAAAAGTAAACGCGTGCTTGAACGTCACGCACATGTTGATTAATGTTAAAAATTGCAGCTTTTTAGATTATTTATTGAAAGACAAATGAACAAAACTCGAATATGATTCATAATTTTGCAAATTTAATTAATTTCAAAGGCCTAATAAACATTGTTCATTGCGATGAAAAATTATTTTCGAATGAAACTGTCATAACAAAGAATTAAAATTGATTCATAAATTTTTTCGATAAATGATTAAAGTACACTGTGGTATGTCTGCTTCAGAAATTTTACGTGAGGGCAAGGCAAAATTTTTTTAATTTATTAATCCTTGAATTTAATGTATTTGATCATTTGACTGTTAAAATATGAAGCATGCTCAGAGTGATGATTCACTCCTGCTTCTATTTAGAAGCCCTTTAGCTCAATTTCACGGAGCGTTTCATATTTTTGGTTGGGTTTTAACAATACGATCTGAACACACTCTCGATCTGAGTACATACGACCTGTTATATTGCTGTAAACCGTAGCTAATTTCGTACTTGATAATCATAGACTATTAGCCGGTGGCGTATTATTACTCGAAGGTAGCATCATAATCACTCCAATGTTCTTCACGATATTTAAATCAATTCATTTCAAAGAATACTAATGTTTGTGTTTTTACATCTCGCTTGAAAAAAATCGTAGAAATACGCGAAAGTTCTCGAAATATATCAATTTAAAAACTGCATTCGTAACTCAAATTAGCCAAATTTAGACTCACTACAGTGTACTTCTGGGATGCCCTGTGTCCCTGAATCTGAAGCGTAAGCTTGATGATTTGCCCTCGTGTATATACGAAACAGAGGGAGGATGGTCACGACCCTCAGCAGTGAGAACGACGCGGATGATGATCAAATGATAAAAATACGCTAGAATGAGAATGTTCAGTGCTATGGGAAATTTTATATAAAAAATGTTTTCTTACATGCGGTAAAAATTTACAGAGCATTTAATTGTACTGTGGCGAGCAACACCAACAGCCGTGAGGTTGGCAGGTCCGAACTCCGCTTTGGCCCGCAACGCGTAGTCCGCTGCAACGTCAGCCCGGACGAGATATTAAACGCCGTGCATCGGAAGAACTCGCTACATTTCATCTTGGCGATTCGTGTCGCGCGCCCACAGCTCCCTGCCAGTGCTCGCTATTGTAAATTCCTTCTGTACAAGATAATAGGATGTAACTCGAGCGTAACTACTTAAATAACTTCAGTTGTAATCCATCTTTCCCATTTTATCTCAAATCAAGTCTTGCGCTTAAGTCCTATAGACCACAAAGTTTCTCTAAAATGTAAGAAAAATTAATAAAAATGAACTGCTTTAAACGACGTCAAAAGTTCTTCAATGATAGTGTTGTGGTAGATTTCCGGTTTCTGGGAAGCCAACGCACCAATCAGGACAACTCTCCGAAGAAAACTAGTGACGTCACGTGCGGAGTAATTTGACATAATTAAACGTAACGATGATAATACGATACATAATTTTTATTTTGGTTTAATAGACCAAAAGCCACTGAACATTCTCATTAAGAGTTGCTTTCTTCAAAATTTCTGGCAGCACCCAACACAATCAAATTTCTATCAATTACTTTCATTTATCTAAAAATTTTAAGAAACCAATCTTTTTTTTGTTATTCTCATGGGTTTCACCACTTTGCGAATATTATTTATAACTTATTATAGAATTTTAAAAAAGAGTGATAAACTTTAGAATAACCAGTGACTGAGTTCATCGCTTTCGCGACTGGCATCTTTATTTTAAAATTCAATGTGTTTGTACAAAAACAATGAGGATACAGAATACCAGTCAAAGATGTCGCAAAGGCGACGATTTTCACTGTTTATTCCAAGTTTGTGGATTTAAGGATCACACGTCTTTATTTTCTATAATAAATTACTGTAAGCTTCCACCAAGAAACTTCACTAACAAACTTGAATGTTTTACTATTTATAAATTCGGAATTGATCTAAAATGGCATTTTTAATTTAATCTAATTTTCTTGTGCATTGTTAAGAAATGAAATTTCGTAAATTATATATATTTGTAAATTGAAACAGAATGTAAAAATGATTATTAGGATTGGGAAATTCAAAATGTGAGCATTAAATATTTTACTAATAATAAATAGTTGTTTTAATATGTTAAATGTTGTTCTTTATTAGTAATCTGTGTACTGAATATATATGTTAAAAGATACCTTTTGATGTTGAGAATTTCAGTGTTATTAAAAAATATCTGTTTTTGTAAAATTGTACCTCAAAATTACATTCATTTCACGATTGAAGACCTTTTTTTAAAAACGGCAAATGTCTTTTCCAATCCAATGTCTTTTTCCGAAAAATTCTTTGAAAGAAAAACAATGTCCCTAAAATTAAATTGACAATCTTCAATTCATTACTATTTTTGTAGTATTAAAAATCCGGTTTCATTTTGACCATTTATAGTGAGCTCTGATCATCACAACTTTTTCAACAATAAACTAAATTCAGCGTAGTTCGATAATTTGTTACGTAAAGGTAACGTGATCAGTCTTGCGCTTCAGATGCCAGTCCCGGGACAATAAAATGTCGCAGTTAAAACCTTTAAAATCACCCAGGAAAGAATTCTGCGTAGTTTTGCACTAAAAATGACAATTGTTTAAAATGTTATTTAAATTTCAAATAAACATTTAAATTTATATACAATATTCATATAATTTTAATCCAGTGCTTCAAAAGAATGTCTGATTTTCTTTTGTTATAAGAGATATGATGACCTTCGTTAACTCGCGTTAATCAGCTTACACTCCCCGGAAAAAAAATTGGTTTGTGACATTTGACGTTTTGAAAACGTGTTCAATTATTTTAACCGTCTGCAAATGTGATTTGGTCGCATTTGCAAATTTTTTTATTTATTTGACCATTATTTTAATTTTTCCAGCATACATTTTTGATCTGTTTAAACATTTTTCAAGCGCATCTTTGAACTGTAGATATAAACATGCAGATTTTACAAATTCTTTTTTTAATCTGTAAAACATGCTTTTATTTTTATTTGTCATTAATATGCAAACGAACCTTTTGATCTGTAAAACATTTAAATATGTTTTTTTACCATCCTTTGATCTGTAAAATTGTATGTCCATCGACCGATCTGCATAACATCTCCGATTGTGTATTCTAAATTGTAAAACTCGATTTACTCGTAAAATATTTTTTGATGCAAATTTTATGCATTATCTAACCTAGCAGTCTGTAAAAGATGAACACCTATTTATCTGTAATTTTTAAAAAAACAATCTATAAATCTGTAAAAGATCTGAATTTATCACGTCTTATGAATCTGTAAAAGATCAAAAATAACATCTCATCATGCTAATTTGTTGAACATTTTCAAACACACCTCATATTATGAAATAATAAAAGTTATTTTAAATATTGCAAATGCATCGATTGATCAAAAATCTCCTCAAATGTCATTTAATATTCAAAATTTGTAATGAAAAATCACACAAATCTTAAAAACGTTTGCCACATATTTTTATTTATTTTTTAATGTGTCACAAATTATTTGAAAAAAAAATGTGTTTGAACATCTCTCTCTGGACAATATTGTATCTACGTCATTATTTCGATGTGTCCTTATTCGTCGGAAGGTACGTAATTGGTACGCACGAATACGGGGCACTTCAAAAGAACTTAGGGTAAATTACATCTATCATTTAGGGTATTATAGTATATAATATACATGTGTATGTGTATATTGATTATATTGTACGCTATACAATGACTATATATTATATATATTAACTATAATGATAAAAACGAAGTAAGGATGCTGTAAGTAATAAAAAAAATATAACAATTTTATGAATGCATTTATTATTTTCCCATGAAATTTAGTTTTTAAAAAGGTTCAACATGTTACAACAGAGATGGAGAACTTTTTAGAGAAAGAAATAGCATCGCCGTTCAGGCAAAAGTCGCTAACCCAAAAAACATAATTTTGAATTGCAATTTGAAATTTTGGAGACGAAGAAAAGTCAGATTTTTGTTTTGGAGATTTTTTGTACGCAGCATCTTTTTAATAAATTCCATTAGTAACTTTTCCTTCTAATGCATTTGAAAATATCTGGAAGGTTTTTAATGAGGCAAGGTGGCTATTTGATTAATTGATTGTTTCTTGTTATAATCACATCACGGTAAAAAACAAATAATTCAGATTTACGTAAGTTTTTTCTAACTGAGTTACCTCAGTGACGTATACCTCTTAAAGAGCATAGTTTTACGCTTCAAATGGCTTTAACTCCAAACTGTCATTTTTAAGGTTAGCGACTTTTGGCTGAACGGCGACGATATGGACTCCACTACTTCGGGAATTACACTGGTTACGTTTTCCACAGAGGGTGGAATACAAACTCTGTTGGCTCATGTATAAGTCACTGCACAACTCTGCTCCGGAATATCTAAGGGAACTCTGCATTCCAGGTGAACTAGCTGACAGACGTCTTACGCTTGGATCAGCTACATCTACGTCAAGAGGAAAAGTTATTGTACCGAATAAACCCTTAGCATGTGGCGACAAAGTACATTGTTTTTCTTAAACTGCAAATGAAAAAAGTTACAAAAATGGCGCTATATAAACTTATCCATAATAAGAATAATGGTTTAAGTGGCCACTTTACACACTGTATAACATTCACCATTTTGCCTAGAGCTAACTGTGAAAGACCATACGAAAATATGAAACTAATTATTCATAGATGGCGCTTATATCATTTTTACATTTATTTTCAATGGAAATTTTACAAAACTTGGTTTGCGGAAACTTTACACTATATTGAATGTAACAAATACCATAACAATATAATTTAGGTCTTTTTCACAAAATGATGTACAAAACAAAAAAGAATATTTATCTTATTTTAAGTTTCATATTTTCGTTTAGTATCACCTTAAACAAACACCGCGCTAGAATGAACTTTTCCCAAACTTCTAGATGTAGGTTCTGCAGTGCAGATGAGGAAACATCTAAACACATTATATGTGAATGTGATGCTTTACATCATAAAAGGAGTTTCATCCTCAGGGGACCACTAGTTAAACCTGAGGATGTTAAGGAGCTCGCCCCCTACCTAATAGCCTGATACTTGACAGATTTGGGTTTGGAGGGGGAGATTTAGCAAAATGAGAACTCTCGCCCTTTACACAGTGGCCAGGCTCTTTATAGACTGGGCTTGGAGGGCGAGAACTATTCATGGGGATCCGTCACAATAGATCTTTACAAGTCGCAGTGATGCCAGGAACTTGTATAGCACTGACCCCTACCTCTAAAAATAACTTATACGGTTTGTAAAGTAATATTATTGTATACCCACAAAAACTCAGTTTTGCCACAATTTTTAAAAATCAGAATAACAACTTCAGAAATGCTAACTAAGCAAAGCAAAGCAAAATAAATGGGAGTTGAGGAAAATAATTTATATAAGTGAGATTTATTTAAAATATTCTTAAATAATTATACAACACAAAAACAGATGATAAACGCAATCCCCCCTGAAGACCATCATTTCAAGAGTGACCACTTGAGCTGCTCGCGTGCTGATTGGATAACCTGGAATGAGAAAATAAAAAAAGGTGAGTTAATTTCAAAATAAATGTACACAGATATTTTTGTTCATATCAGTTAAATTTGATTTTATTTATTTAGAATACAAACAGATGAACAGGTTAAATAAATTATCTTTATATATATATATATATATATAATTCCTCTGTACGTGTGATGTCACCCAACTCCTCCTAAACGGCTTTACCGATTTTTATGCGATTTTCAGAGAAATATAGATCTTTGCGCTGCGCGTGTTCGTAGATATTAAAATCTTAAATCTAATATGTAAAAAAGAAGTAAGGAGCATAAATATTTTATTCATTGATCTACCAGGGCTGCATTCAAGGAGAATGCACTTACAAACAAATTGAAAGATGTTTTTTTGTGTATAAAAAAGTCTGTTTTTGAATGTTTACAAACAGCATTTGTTTTTTGTGGATCTCAATCAGATTCTTTCTTAAATTCCTTATAATTTCTACCCATTTATTTCTTTTTACTTGATTTTTAGTAATACTAAAATAATATTGAATTGAATACATAAAAAAAACGTATTCTTACATAAGTACACCCCTCTTTTGGTGAGAAGACCGGAGTTTGACATTTGCAAAAAGAATGCCATATTTGAAAAAATATTTAATTTATGTTTTGGAATTCAACCATAAATAAGTACCTAGGTTCCTACTTAAATGAAATATTTGAATATTAACAATTTTTAGTTTTAGAATTCAACCAACCTAGGCACCTACTTATCAATGAAAAGTCTTTTTCCAAGCTAATAGCAGGCAAGCCAACGTTCGGGCAGGACAAAGTCTAGCTAGTCATTTATAAAAATAGAAACTATAACAAATGTATATATAAAAATAGTAGAGCCTGCTATCCAATAACATGTATTCATTTCAATATGTTTCTTTTTTGGGTGATACCGTGTGTGTTGGATTTGTTCCGATGCTTCGGCTGCCATTGCAGGAGCCACCTTCAGGGTAACCTTAGTGAAGATGGCTCCTGCAATGGTAGCCGAAACGCCGGAACAAATCCAACACACACGGTATCACCTAAAAAATAAACATTGATAACAGTGATCGTGAAAACCTTCGCACCTATGTATTCACTTCATTATACTAAAATAAAGCGACAATATGGTTAAATAACAAAGAAATAGTGGGAAAGAAAATAAGGAAATTGATGAGGAGTGGTGAAGGATGAATGAAGGAAAGTAGGAGTGGAAAATTGCATTTGATTTGACGACGAGAAATAAAAAGCAAAAATGACAAAGCGTCTATTCTCTGTTATTCTGAATCAAGCTGGTTAGTTCTCTTCTGTACCTATTATACGGAGTGTTGAATATACCTAGACTATTAAAATTCTTGTTAAATGCTTCACATATACTAGGGATGGTAGAATGTTTCCAATGATAAGTTTTAATGTTACGAATATAGAAAATATCAGACAGTATAGTTGGTCTGGAGGGGACACGCTAAGCAAAGTAGATTCATTAGTTCTGGGAAATCAAATTTATTATTTAATTATTTAATTCGACGGCTTACGCCTTTGACAAAGTATAAAATAATATTGAAAAACAATTATAATGAAACAAAACACCTGTACACAAGTATAGAAAATGTAGATACATAAAATAAAATAAAATCAGCAGAAAATAAAGATACAATAAAGGAAAATTAAATAAAAAATTATAACATAGGTATGTAGCAAATTAACAATAAATAAAGAGTTTAAATATAAAAAGTATTGAAGTAACAGAGGCGATGAATCATAGCGTAAACAGTTAAACAAGTTTAACACTTAGTACATTTTTATAATTTAGAAAAGAAGTGATTAAAAAGTAATGGTTTAAATTTATTTCATCGGAGAGGGAAAACATTTTTGAGAAGGGAATATGAAAGTCTAGGCATTTACAGGGCTTATGACCTGTCATTGGCTGGTTTAAGTGGCCACTTTACACACTGTGTAACATTCACCATTCTGCCCATGTTTGAACATCCACATTTCCTCAACTCTTCCATTTGTTGACTTTTGTGAAGTAAAAGAGCTGAAACCTTTATCATGTGGGCGAGATTCATCCGGCTGAACCAAATCACCTACTAGGCAACGCCAGAAATCAATTTTCCAATTTTTATACCTTTTCTTTTACCAGGTAGTAAATTCAACAATGTTTGAGTATGTCCAAATTCTTGCAGACTGGCTGGATTTCAGCCCTAGGTGATGAAGGTTTCAGGTATTGTTTATTATGTTTAAGATGATAATTAGGTTAATTGTATTTATTACAATTTTATTTTTATGTTAACTTTGTTAAATAACTAATTTAAGGCTTGTTTCACTTATTGTAAAATGTTTCCCTCGGCACAGTGAGGGAACATTATTCAGTATAATAAAAATAATACAAACATTGTAAAAGTATAAATAAATAAAGAACAGTCAGCAAAAAAAGTGTACCAGTATGTTAGTCAAATAAGATTTACTTCAAACCATCAACTACGGTCCAATCAGACGAAATATAAAAAAATAAATATATATATAGAAAGTTATATGTGTCCATTCACATTCACTCATGTGACTCCTATGAGAAAAAAGTGTACATGAGTGGATCCTATGTGTAATGGCTAGCTGCTCAATTTGACGCGATGATTATCCCTGTCAGAAAGGGATCAATTAAAATCTATAACCTACTTCTATTGAAATACTAAGTAACGAGAAAATGTTCAAAAAGGCTATAAAAAAATGGATAGTGGAACTGGGTGGAAGTAAAATGGATTGTCTCATTCGCCCAAACCAATATTGAATCACATGCTTAACAAATCTACAGTTTATGTTATGTATTTGTTATTTTATTGCGCGTTTTATAATATAGGTATTTACACAGAAATTAAATATAAACAAAGTCAACAATATTTTGAGTTTGTCCAAATTTTTTTAGACAAGAACTGGATTCAACTCCCTGGGGAGCTGTTAATATTAACATATTACAACAGAGACGAGGGCTTATGACCTGTCATTGGCTGGTGTAGATGCCTAGACTTCTATATTACCTTCTCTAAAATGTTCATCATCTCTGTAGCAATATGTTAATATAAACCGTCTTTGTCGTATTGTTAACTCAAGACAAGATCTGGACTTTTTGGTTTGAGTTTACAAGGATTTAAACGACCACTAAATAAATAGTCCAGATCTTGTCTCGATGTCCCTTATGTTTGTCAATGCTTCTTTTCTTTTTTTTTAATGTTTTAAACTATTCTTTTATTGTAATATTTAAATCCTATAAATTGTATACATGGACAATGTCCGTTAATAAATAAATAAACGTAGTGTTTAAAACTGTCTTAACATTTTGTAATTTATCTCTGTATATAAAGTATTCTTTGTATATTCTCACATGTAAAAAAATAAAAAAAGTATATTGTTATGTGTCCTAGGCACGAGTAAGTGAGGTCACATTATTTTTATTATCTATTATTGTTTATAATTAAAAAAATAAACAAATAAAATAGATAAATTAAAATAAATGTAAATTATTATTATTCTTAGAGGTGGGGGTCAGTGCTATGAAAGCTCCTGACGTCACTGCGACCTGTGAAGATCTATTGTGACAAGTCCCCGTGAATAGTTCCCGCCCTCCAAGCCCAGGTCCTTAAGGAGCCTGGCTACTGTGTGAAAGGCAAAACTTCTACTATTACTACTACTACTACCATCACGCCATTTCTCCGTAGGGGTAGGCAGAGAGCATGGACTGCCACACACATCTATCCTGACATACATTCATAGCTTCTTCCACATTCATACATCTGGTCATACATGCCCTTCGGTTCTGTCTGCTCTTGACATGACCAGACTCGAGATTTTGGTTTATCTGATCATGCCACGTCTTCCTCGGTCGTCCTCGTCTAACGTTGCCGTTCATTTTCGCCATATATACTTGTTTTACCATTCTTTCGTCGTCCATTCGTTCTACGTGACCAAACCATCTCAGAGACCCTTTCTTAATCTTATCAATTATACTTGTCTCAGATTTACACTCTCGCCAGATTTTATCATTCGTAACCCTGTCATACATTGATTTCCCACACATTCGTCTAAGAGATCGCATTTCAACCGCGTTCACTCGGATTTCATCCTTCCTCTGCCAGTTCCATGTTTCACTTCCATACATAAGTGTTGGGACTAAAACTCCGTTGTGCACTGCCAGTTTAGCTTCGATTGACATATTTTTATTAGCAATTACTGTGTTTAGTGCGCTGTTCATTTTGTTGCGGATTCACTCTCCTTTCAACATCTTTTTCTACTCTTCCATCTCTTGAAAACATGCTTCCCGAATACACAAATTCTTCTACTTGTTCAAGACGTTCGCTGTTTACATTTATTATGCAGCCAGTAACCTCACTATCCCTTTCAAATACCATCACTTTTGACTTACTTTCGTTCATCGTCAATTCGCTCTCGAGGCATACATCATACATTCTAGAGACTATTTGTTGAAAATCATCCTTGCTGCTTGCTAACAGAACTGCATCATCAGCATACAACACGCAGCTTAGTGAAAAGTTATCAACTTTTGCTCCAATACCCATACATTCTATCTCTTTCATACAGTTGTCCATGTATAGATTAAACAACCGTGGTGACATTACAAGAGTTCTCATTTCGCTAAATCTCTCCTCCAAACCCAAATCCGTAAAGTTATATGTTATATGTATATGCAATGTTACCTCATAACTTATAATTGATTACAAAAGTTACAAATGGTATTTCACAGATGGCTCAGGCACGATTTATTAGAAACCGTATTTATCTGTAATTTTGATAATATTTTTCCTCAAAGTAATAAAAAACTTAAAATACATACTTTATGACTCAATAAGATAAGAATACGAAACACCTTTATCAGGTATACCTGATTTTTTATTTTACCAGTTTATTTTATCATAATTTTACTATCCACACACAGTGTGCATACTGCCGGTGACTACATATGGACTAGAAACCATGTCTGTAACACAAAAAAGTAGCCAGAAATTAAAATGCACGCAACGATCCATGGAAAGACAGATGCTCGGTGTATGTCTAAGAGACAGAGTAAGAAATGAAGAAATAAGGCGCCGAACTGGAGTCGTGGATATCATGGATCGTGCAGCAAAATTGAAATGGCAGTGGGCAGGACACTCGGCGAGGCAAATTGATGGCAGGTGGCCACCCAGAATAATGAAGTGGAGACCGTGGGCAAACAAAAGAAGTGTTGGAAGGCCACAGAAAAGATGGGTCGATGACATTGCCTCTATAGGCTATAGAGCTGGTAAAACATGGATGATGAAAGCGGGTGATAGGAAGGAATAGAGATGTTTGGAAGAGGCCGCCATCCAGCAGTGGAGAGAATAAGGCTGAAGAAGAAGAAGATGGAACTGATACTGGATGTTGATGGGCCAATCCCGCGAGATCTCGCTCCGAGTGGGATCAGAAAATCATCCGGTGTAACGGGATCTCAGTGTGATTGGAAGCCCTAGCCTTAGATCAGTGGTCGGTGAACCAAGGCTCATTAGCTACTCAACTACTTTGGTTTGATTTATTTTGTCTACGGGTCCTAAAGAATAATTTATAGGACTATTGGCTTTTGCATTATTGAGGATATTGTAAATGCTGTCATATGCATGGAGAAGCATCACATTAAACTCAATATGTATGACCGAAGTGACGGGTCCCCGTAAGTTAATTCCCGCCCTCCAAGCCCAGGTCTCAGGAGTCAGAATACTGAGTAATACCAACTGCTCTCATATCTATTGCTTAATCGCCTCCTCCAAGCCCATTTCCTTAAAGTATCGGGCTATTCGGTAGGGGGCGAGTGCTCTTACACCCTCAGGTTTAACCAGTGGTTCCCCGAGAATGCGGCTTCTTTTGTGATATAAAGCATAACATCACATTAATGAGACAAGGTATTTCATCATCCACACTGCAGAACCTACATCTAGAAGGTCCATAATGTATCTGAGCGTTCAATTTTGCACAGATCTCGATATTTGTGCAACTACCATTTACTCTTACCCCACATTCGCCCGAAAGACCATATTTCAACAGCATTCGGCCTGTTTTAATCCTTTTTTATCGACTCCATATTTCACTTCATAAGTGATAATTTTTCCATACGCAATAACATTAAAAAAACAATTTTAATTTCAAAAATACATATATTTTAAATTTTCTTTTACAAAACAACATATTTTTAATAATTAACTTTACTTTTCATGACTTATTTTCCCATATTTAATAGCATTTATAACTACGAAAAGACTAATGGATTTAATAATAATAATTAAACATATGTCTATGGACAGTGACACGAAAACGAACCCATAGTTAGAGAGTTTGTTTATTTAAGCCAGGGATGCATTGAGCGAGAATGCATATACCGAAGGGCTTTCAAAAGGTTTATGCTTTCGTGTTTCCTAATGACTCGATTTTAAAATATAAAATAAATTAGGAAAATTAATACACTAATAGGTAGTCATGTATTATTGTTATTTTGCCCTGCATACAAAAATGTCTGCCTTAAAAAGGTTACACCTTAATTGCCTAATTGGCAGACTACACAAAATGTAGAGAAATCTATTACGGCAAAAATGTAGTAGATTATAGGAATTTTTATGTTAATAAACCACAATTGTTATTGTTATTTGACATTTGTAAATGTCAAAATTTTCACTATTTAAGACAGCCATTTTGTTTGCAGTGCCCAGGCCTCGAGTCTAGGTGGTGTTGATTAAATATACAGAAATAATATGTAGTATAATAATAAAAAGTTGTATTCACATTTAGAGTTTTTAATTAATTATATCGCCACCCTAACTTGTAAGGCTGGTGCCACACCCAGCAGAAATTACATTGTGGTAAATCGGCAATCGAACGAGCAATCACAACACGACATATTCCGTGGCGGATTATCCACCGGCTACCGAGCTTTATACAGTCGACACAGACTGTCCTGTCTGTATAAGGAAACAAGTAATGCAGAGTTTATTTACTAACGGACACTGTCCATTTATACAATTTATAGGGTGTTAATATTACAATATAAGAATAGTCAAAAACATTTTTTAAAAAAGAAAAGAAGCATTAACAAACATAAGGGACATCGAGACAAGATCTGGACCATTTATTAAGTGCTCGTTTAAATCGTTGTAAACTCAAACCAAAAAAGTCCAGATCTCGTCTTGAGTTAACAATACGACAAAGACGGGTCCATTGGAGAATTAAGGCCATAGTTTGTTCTATCTATGCTGATCGATGAACAGCACTTCATTGTTTCTCAACCTACGAGTCGGAATATGGAATTTTACTTGTCCCAGTAATGATGGCACATCGATTATACCATTTAGTATGCCGAACATACATATGGAGTCAATATTAGTTTTACGTTTTTGTAGACTAGAAATATTTAACATTGACTCATCAGCATAAGAATAATTACCTCTCTCTAGTCCAAGCATCCACGCTGCTTTTCGAAGCGAGCAATGTTGGACTGATTCAATGCGATTCACAAAGAATGGAGGCCAGACCACGGAGGCATATTTTAGAATATGAATATGGAAAGTGGGGGCGAAGTGGGAGTATTTTTGGACACAGTCCGATGTATTCAAATATGATCCTACGCTCCTTCTGGAGTATTCTTAATTCTATGCTTACAAGTTTTACAAGTTAGGCTGACGATATTTGAGGACGGAAAAAGATTTATTCAGTTACATTTTTGTCATGTATTTTAAGTTCTAGTGGAAGGTTTTTGATATACTTTGATCCCAAGTAAAATGACTTATTTTGCGATAATTGTGTCAAATTTTGGAATTTAAAATTTGTTTGAAAATACCAAAATTTTAATTTTTTAAATATTTTTACTCTTCCAATAATAGAATTTTTCAGAACATACTTTCTGGGTATACCTCATAATCAGTTGTCGGAAAGTCCGGTGACCATTATTAGAAAAATCTTACATTAATTAAATGAATTTAATTCACATTAAAATTATTCACTTTGGAGTTTTATTAAAAAATATCTAATTTGTATAAACAGTAACAATCTTATAATATTTGACTAAATTTGGTACATATGTTGTATAATACAGGTTATTTAATATTTAATTTGTTCTAGGTTTTGTGATATGCGCGGAATGTTTAGTCCCAAAGGGACTTTCTTCACAGAAGCCTAACACGAAATGGCTGTCGTCTTCAGCTCCTACCAGAAAAGGCTGTGTACCGCGTCAATGACCTATAATAATAATATTCTCATGTAATAACTCTGGTAAATCAAATATTTTGTTTAAATATATTTTTAACACCCGCGTGGCTAAGATGTCACATGAGTCTGCATAGAATGAAAGACTTGATGCCTAAAGCCATAGGCCTAAATTTCTTGGCAATATTATTCGGAGCGATAAACTTACAAGACATGTGTCAGGCCAATCACGACATACGGGATTGAAATAAGAGCTGACGCAACCAGGATAAAGAATCTGCTTGAACATCGGAAATGAAAACTCTAAGGGCAATCGCAGGGAGAACGCTTATAGGTCAAATCAGCAATTCCCGGAAACAATAATTTTTACAATCTTACTTTTCATATTTATGTTTTTAATATAATTAGATGCGTTATTTAAAGCAGTATCTATCTAATTATGGAGTTTTGTGCTGACTATCATCCGAAACATAAAACACCACATAAGCCCCTTTTGAATATAAAAAGATAGCTTGATTATAATAATAAAAATACGTATATATGTAGTTTTATTCCACTTTTATTTATAAATTTTTACCAGTGACCGGGCTTCGTCGTGACCGACATCCTCAGACTGGTGGACCGTTGACAGACAGACAGACAACTGGTTTTGTCGTGACAGACCAGTCTGACGATGTCGGTCACGACAAAACCCGATCACTGGTAAAAATTTATAAATAAAAGTGGAATAAAACTACATATATACGTATTTTTATTATTATAATTAAAAAGCAGTTCCACCAAGAAATGTCAGTAGAAAAACTTAATCTATTAAAAAGATAGCATTATGTTGATGATTTTTTTTTTTAAAAGCCACACATTGGAGGATTAAGGGTTTTTTCCTTGAATTTGTTAAATATGGAAAAACTAATATAAAAGGATTTTTACTAATCATATGATACATGTGAGACCAATAGGAGTCTGTACTGCGGTATTCTGAAGAAGAACAGTACCAGTTGTTGCAACAAATCCGTGGTGTAGTGGTCAAGACGCTTGACTCACGCACGGAAGGTTCCGGGTTCGATTCCCGGTGAGAACACAAAAATTAAAATGTGATTTTTCTCAAGCCTGAATGTTCTGTGATGTAATTCACCACTGTAATTGGGCCTCCTGGCCTGTTATGGTGCAAAAATAAAATATTTAAAAAAAAAGATCTGAATAACTCCCTAGGGAGGAAATTCAGCCTGTCTGCAAACATTTAGACATACTTAAAACATTGTTGAATCAACTAACCGGAAAAGAAGAAGTATAAAAATTGGAAAATTGTTTTCAGGCGTTGCGTTGCCTAATAGGTGAATTGGTTCAGCCGGATGAATTACATACACATGATAAAGGTTTCAGCTCTTTTACTTCACAAAATTCAACAGATGGAAGGGTTGAGGAAATGTGTGTAAAGTGGCCACTTAAACAAGCCAACGACAGGTCATAAGCCCTGTAAGTGCCTAGACTTTGATATTCTCTTCTCAAAAATGTTTTCCCTCTGTTGCAACAAATTATGTCAGATTTAATTTTACGAATAGTTTTTTCTGTCTTTTGTAAAAAGTTGATTTAGAGATTGGCGGTAACTGACGATATCTCAAAATATGACTCAATGTGCAAATAACTGCCTGTTTGCTCATGGCGGCACAGAACTGAAGTTTGTCCATCATCACTTATCAAATCGGTGCGATTCGGATGGCTAGGAGCATTATCGAGCAACGGTGCGGCTTTTGGAGGCAGCTTTAGTATTTAGGATTACAGAGACTATACGGTATGACTCAATTTCGGCAATAGTGTCGCATCACCCACTTAGCCCTTTTCCTAAATTAATTATTGCAATTAGTTTATGTACATACATACACGATAAATCGCATTTTGTAGTTGTTCTCGTTCGTTCGCTGGAAAAAATGTCTACAGATTTCTTCTAAAAGCCTATCAACTTAAACAAATCCTGCAACAATTGAAAGGAACTATATTATTATAAAGAAAATCCCTTACTTTGTGGTTATTTAAAACATTTAAGTTAGTAAGTGAAAATTCTTGATTGAAGTTCATTGTAATTTATTATAGAAATAAAAGACGAGTGATACTTTAATCCACAAATTTGGAATATCCAGTGACCGGTTTCATCGCTTTCGCAACATCTTCGAGACTGGTATCTTTATTAGGGAGTTCAGTGTATTTATACAAAACAGAGGTTAGGATAGAGGATTCAAAATTATATGAAAGTAAATTAAATAAAATTAACAATATTTTGAGTTTGTCAAAATTTTTGTAGACAAGGACCGGATTCAACTCCCTGGGGAGCTGTTTATATTAACATATTACAACAGAGATGAAGAACATTTAAGGGAAGCCATAAGGTCATAAGCCCTGTAGATGCCTAGACTTCTATATTACCTTCTCTTAATTAAATCTTGAAATTATTCAGTCAGATGGATCTCTTCACAACTTGAGTTTCTTATTTATTTAAAATTTTATTTGTTCTAAAAATTTATTTTAATGTGCCAATATGTCTTCTTGCTCATACTGATCATCGTGGTTTCGGATGTGACAGGGTTTAAAGAACACCCTGTATATTTAATCACTGTCAGTATCATCTATCACATTCAACAATTTCTTCATCATTTTAATTATCAACTGGATAACCATTTTTTTTATTGTCGGATATAACTTTTGCCCGCATTTCTTTGTCAATTTTATAACATTGGGCTTTACATATTTCTAAGTGTTTCGTGTAATGTTGTTCCACTGAACGCGTATATCAAGGTAAAGGCACATGGACCTACAGTGTTATACGGGGGACCACCGTTATGGGAAAAAACTACCGCAAACATTATAGGGGGAAATATTATGAGTGTACGTTATAGGGGGGTTTGCTGTATAAATTTTATTTTGGAAGATAACTGTTTACTTTACATTATAATCAGGGCCCAGGAGTGTTTACCGCAGTCATTTAGGGTCATTTTTGTACATAAATAAAGACGATAGGCTTAAATTAACCTCAAAATGGTTACCGGCACTTCACGGATGTCAGAACTAATTAAACCTACTTGGGAGAACCCAAAAAATATGATACATATTAACTCTCCCTTCCCGGTGATGTGTAGCTAGTGCACATTGCATCTAATAACTTTAATATCTCCATAAATATGATAAATGACGGGTTGAGATTTTCTGTATTCCTTCGTTATACATTTACGTAAAATGGTAAAAATGCTTTTTAAAAAATATAATTAATGCTTGTTGGGAACATAAAAAGCGTTTTATCAAAAATCTGGATATCACCAATACAAAAGAAAGTTTCTCAATGTGTCGCATGTTGCGTTCGTAGTAAAAAAGTAAACCTAATATATAACTGTCTCGCACACTCTCGATAATACGGGTATATTTGGGAGCGAGAGAGATAATTTTTATGCGTCACACGCGCGGACAGCAAAGTTTCTGGTACTTTTCCCAGACGCCTGTTAGCTGCGTTAGTATAAGTAGCTACTCGGCTTTCGTTGGGGGCGGTTCTTTTGCGAGCACTGATAGCATGAATTGAATGTTTTTTTTTTTTCATATTTTTAGCAATTAGATTAAAAATACCATCACTTTTGACTTTAACTTTAAATAATTGAAGCAATTGCCGATGAATATTACACTATTACAATTTAAAATCTCCCATTTTTTTAATGTGTTGTGATTACACAGCACCGTAACGCGCGGAAGTTTTTAGGACAGTAAATAATATAAATATAAAACTATAAAGCTTCATTAATTATCTCACAATACATACATGTGTGTCAATAAATACTTGCATTGTTATAAATTTTTCTGTAATTCAAATATAAATGCATACCTAAATTCCCCATTACATATTAAACACTTAGCCTTGCCCTTAACTATTGGTTTTCCCCGCAACTATGATTAATGTACATGCTATAGTTCATAAGATTATTTTTATTTGTTACTAAAGTACCTTGAATTATATAACTATATAAGGACATTCAATCCATCTAATCTTCACATTCGTTTGAAAATGCCCTAACAAGGCAAAACAATTGTCACGAATTTTTTTTTACAGTGTTTTTATACAGGATGTTCTTTAAACCCTGTCACATCCGAAACCACGATGATCAGTATGAGCAAGAAGACATATTGGCACATAAAAATAATTTTTTAGAACGAAAAAAATTTAAAGAAATAAAATATAAAAAAAGCAAATGGTTGTTTACTTCTGCAGGGGTAAAATGAGGAGTGGAAAGGGGGGAGTCTGATACTGCGCCGCGCTCTCCTCACTTCTCCTCTGCAGAAGTAAGCAAACATTTGTTTTTTAAAATTCTTTATTTAAAAAAAATTCTTTGTTCTAAATATTTTTTTAAATATGCTAATATGTCTTCTTGCCCATACTGATCATCGTGGTTTCGGATGTGACAGGGTTTATAGAACATCATGTATTTGTAAAAATAAAATTAAGTGTTTAGTAGACTCAAATCAGTGTTTGTTTTAAGTTTTAATATGGAGTCCTACAAAATAAACACCAAACCAATCAATAAAAATAAATTTTTATGATAATTTTATCAAAATCATTATTTAAATTTAGCGAGTACTCTCGGGTAAAAATCCTGCAAAAGGAAATCGACTGGGGATTAGTGGGTCTCATGGCGTACTGGTTATTGTGTTTGCCAGGCATTAAATAAGTAAATAATTGTGAAACAATAAATATCGACGGTATCATGCAGTGTAGATTTTTGACATGGTGTAAAATGGGCTAATCATGCGATATCACGCAGTGGGCACGTGCATAGCGGTCCAATCTCCGTAAATGTACTATAGAGTGTCAGAAAGCGTCTGATAAATAAGGTTGTATATTTTATTTTTAAATTTTTGTATAAAATATTTATTAGAAGAAATAAGCAGTTGTTAAAATTTATTTTGTACAACTATCCAAATACAATACATTACAAATAAATAAATAATTAAGTATATTTGTGAAACCCTCAGAGTTGTATGTTGTCAAACCATGTGACTCAGCGAGATTCACAAATAAAATAACGTAACTCCAGAAAACAACATTTCTAAATTTACGTATTTATAGGGTCTGTTTATGCATTAAAAAAAAATATTTTTTCTTTTCCGTGTGACATGGGACAAATTTTGGACATGCGAGGTTTGTTTTTGAAATAATTTGTAGTATTTTTTCTTTTGTTTTTGATTTACATTAGATTCATTACGTTCATTTTATGTTTGAGAATATTTTTTAACTTACTGTGATGTTACTTGTGAAAACCTGTAATCGGCTTATTTGTAATTTTTTGTTTGTTTTATATTTGAGATAAATATAGCTGTTGGTTATCCAAATAAATAATAAATAAGGTACCAGGCCCACCAACACTGTTACTAAAACGTCACCAGCTCTCGCAAAACGGAAACGTAAATCTGAGTCAGCTCAGCACTGGTACCGGTTAACCGACACGACACAGCTAATGACATTCAATCCATGTTCATTAACACTAGATTCAATCAGTACTGTCTGCATTTCTTATCAAATCACTTTCTCAGATTCCATTGAGAGAATTCAGAATGAGTTTCTTAGGGCCGGTTGCATCAAAGTTGGTATAAATTTAGTTTAAAGTTAAATATTTAAACTTAGTTAAGGCTCCAAATCTAGTAACTGAAAAATTCCGTTGCATCAACATTATTTTAGTTAAGTTAAAGTTAAGAATGTTGCCACTGTAAAGGTTCAAGTTTCACCCTAAAAATTGTTGGGATTTTTGCGCAAGCACGTACTTGTTTATTTACAAGTAGCAATACACATGCCACGCGACGCGTCTTTGGGCACAAACGTTTAAATTTCGTTCCAATTTTCAGTGTGTGCGAAAGGGCGAAGCAACACTGCGCATTCGGAGAAGAAAAGAACAAAAGGGACATCGTCCTTTTTGAACTACATAAAAAATTAAAAGAGCAAAAGCTAAAACAAAATGAAGAACTTTTTACTCTAGAAATAGAGCAAAAAATGACATTTTTCGGGCAATTATGGCAGCCTTAAATGCCCAAAAAGAGTTAGCTGAGCTCAATCTAGCTCTATTTAAAAATAAATAAACAGCATTTCAATACAGTGATGATTTAAATTTATTTTACACCATGCCGCTGATGATCAAGTCCTGTGTTTTGAAAAATAATTAACAATTAAAAAATCAAATAATTATTAGTTCTTCACTTTTTTGACATTCGAAATCTTGCGATAAAGTCGGACTCTTCCCACAAAAAATGGTCTGTTCGTGGTTTGAACAGTTTTTTTTATCGGTTTAGAATATACTCGATGATAAATTCGTCATCGGAAAACGAAAAATCAGATAAAATTGACATTTTGTGCAACTTTTCACAGATCGATCAATGGATTTCAACACTCACAACGCTTTTTTGACAGATGGCAGATCACATTTAACTTTAAACGGCCCCCTAGCGGCCGGTTAAATAAAATTAACTTTTTTGTTAATATTTAGTTAACTCTTTTTGATGCAACGCATTTTGACATAAAAGTAACTTTTATTTGACTTTAGCCCTGACTTTAACTTAACTTTTGTCGATGCAACCGGCCCTTAGATGTATTAATTTTAAGATGGGTTTGTCTAGTAATCAATTAAATTATAACAAAATTCTAGACTCTCTAAAATTAACTCAATTGCAAGAACGAAGAACATCGACCGATCTTACGACTTTATATAAAATAATAAAACCGATGTTTGATACCCCTGATCTACTGAAGTTGATTTCATTCTATTTACCACATAGGTTAAGCAGAACATCTACAATATTTTATTGTCAAAATTGTCAAACGGTAGCTCAATATAACCCACCTACGTTTAGATTACAGAATACTGGGAATGAATATGCATCATATTTTGATATATTTAGTTTATCTCTGCCTAACTTAAAAAATAAAGTGTCCAACATATTTTTATCAAAAAGAGCAAATCAACTTCAAGAGATTGGGTTGGAATAGTTATAATTTTATTGATTAATGTATTTTGTTATTGTATAATTACTTTAAAATATGTATGTATTTCAAGTAATTTATAATATGTATAGTACGAGTATATTAATATATCATACTCAATTTTTTTATATTTTTATTTTTAAGCACTCTTTAAACCACATATATGTAAAATAGCAGAATGCCGTATATAAATAAATTTCTAATTTATTATATTCGAACCATTACTATAGTTAATTAACAAGTAAGAAAACCGAAAACCGTTCTCTAATTGAAAATCCGGCAGCGACATATCCACCATGTAGAAAGGGAGACTTGATTTTATAATAAAATATAATAAATGTAATTTACCTGAGATACAGTCTGTTCTCCTAATGGCACATCCTCAGTTCTGAGAGCAACTCTACCAACCACTGAAACAGGATCGGCATCCAGAATTATTCTGCAAAAAAATTAAACCAAAATAATCAACAGAGTTCGAATCAAAACTAAGAACCTGCTCCACTGTCCATCAGGGGCGAATCGTCAAAATAAGCGATTATGCACAGCTTACCATTATATTTGACTTTGGATAATATTTTTTTATAGTAACCATGTTTATGGGAAAATAAATAAAACAATTGTTATTTATTGAAAATCACCGTTCATATCTTCCTACAAAAAAATATCTATGAAATGCGCCCAGCGCCAGCGCCCAGCCCATTCTCAGCGAACGATGAATATAGCCGATTACCGCAGCTTATTCATCCAAACAAAAAAGTACACTATATTTTTCGTCTTTAACCCAAGTCGGCTTTTTTAGTACTAAAACAAACTCGCAGATTACAAATATTATTTGAAGATTCTCTATTTGGAAACTAGTATTTCGAACATTATTTCCGAAGGACTATTTTTCTTTGATAGGATACCGTTGGCATATTATGTATCACATGGGACAGGTGGCGTTCGCAGTGGCCGTTTTTGGCATTATTCATTTTATAAGAAATCGGCCAGTGCTCAAGTGTTGACACTTTGACAGTTCTGTCAATGACAGAAGAGATAATGGAAATATCTGCTGAATGTCATTGTGGTGTATGTTGATAAACTTTTGTACAAGTATTCTATGAAAATAGTATAGAATAAAGCTATGTATATCACGTGGCTTAGAATAATTGTTGTTTGAGTTGATTTTCACAGAATCACAGAAAAAATTGTCATTTATTTATTACTTACATGTTATGCAGGTATAAATTAATGAACATTTTTTATAGATTACCTATAAAATAAATCACGGCTCGCCACTGCTGTCCATTGACCCTACAATTCCCAATGTAGAGGATCTGCTGCATACCAATAAACGGTATATAAAGTCATTTCAAACATGTTTATCACTCGGCTACTAGTTTATTATATTGTATATATACTGGCCATTAGAATTTATTTTAATAAGTAGCCAATGGGCCAAAATTTTCAATAAAATTTGAAACAAAAAGTCAGTTGCACGTATTCTGTCAAAAGTGTAATTTGGCTAAAGTTCAATGGGTGATATCTTTGTGTTTTTTTTAAGATTTGAAGTTATAATTGTTTCCGCAACTGAATGTAGTTATGCAGAAAGCAGCCAGTCTACAATTTCGGAAAAATGAGATATTGATGTTATCGGGTGCAGTAACGTCGGTTCTATGTTCTGCTAAAAACAGCCAGACCGCTTTCATATAAAAAACTGTATTAATCACCTCCGGAAAAAGGTGTCGATCACAAAAATGACATTTCTCAATTTGCAGAAAACGCCCACAAAACTAGAAAAATCTTATGGTACTTAAAAAATCTTTCAAACTGGTCAAATACACAATAAGATTTTTGTTTGTAATATAAAAAAAAACTTATGTATTCATTGTTTATCGTTTGTTAAAGTCAAAAACATTCAAACTATTGTGTAGATTTTATAATTCACTCTTTTCACAAAATAGTTATTATCTCAGTTTCACTTTTCCATGGCTGGCTTTCCATGCTTTCTGTATAACTACGTTTAACTTTCATTATTATACAAAATGATGTTCATAAGAATTGTTATTTCTTGTTTTCTTTACATTCTTGTTTTTTTTTACCTTTTAATGCCCGGTGTAGCATATTGTCCACATAAACTAAAATACGAAATTAAAACTGAAAAAAATTATCTTTTTTTTATTACTATTTTTCCCAGTATTTGCGTCAAAAAACATACACAAAAATATTTTTTAGTAAGAATTAGATTTTATAACCAATCTATCGAATTTCCATTAGCGCTATTCATTATACATAATTGACTGTTTGTGCAAAGTACAGAGGTTCTTTGTTTCAGGTCCCGACTAGCTAGGAATTTCCTTCATTTAGTCAGGAACATTTTTGCTACACGTGTTGGAAGATGTTAAAACAACTCAAATCGATAATAATATTATGTTTGTAACTTTGATTCCGCTGTTTTGTGGTTATACATATATGATTCAAAGTATTGTCCATCGCTGGCCTCTGCTTTCTACCATCTTTCGGGCAGTGTACGAATCTTGGGTTGAAAAAACTGGTCAACTTTTGAAGCGACCCACGAATCGATCCAATTTTTTACTTCTACATAAGACCGGAAGTGCTGGTCGGCCAGGCCGTGTGCTATTGATCGAAAGAAGTGATAGTTAGAGGGAGTAACATCTGGAGAATACGGCGGGTGGGGTAAGATTACCCATTTCAACATTTCCGAGTATAACTACTTTCGCAATATGGGATGGAGCATTGTCATGCTGGAAAATTACTTTATCGTGTGCCTCGGCTTGCTTTCTAGCTTGTTGAGTCACTCCCAATGATCGTGCCAATTCTTCTTGACTTTAATATGCCTTCATCAAGTAATGCCTCCAATTCTGTATCTTCGAAAATCTTCTCTCTTCTGCCACTATGACGGTCTTTGACGTGAAAATCACCGTTCTTGAAGCGTGGAAACCACTCACGACTAATAGCGGCCTCACCGTAAATATTTGAGAGCATTCGATGAGCCTCGGCCGCAGATTTCTTCACATTGAAGCAGAAAATTAAAACCTCTAACAAATGACGAGAATTTGGCTCATAAACTGATATTTTCAATCGAGAATAACTTTATGATGCAGACACAAATCAAACAATGATTCTACGAGGTTATGTTGACAGTTGTCCAAGTTTATTGCATGACGTGTATGATCTATTTATTTCGACCATTACTTACCACTAAAGCCATCTACAGGAAAACAGCGGAAGCAAAGTTGTACACCTAATAATTAATAATAATTGAAAAATATAAATTACGAGACTCTGAATTCCGATAGCGATCTGATGCAGCAAACTTCCGTCGTCATCGCCAAAGTACTTTCTAAACAACCCTAAATTTTTACCGGACATGGAGCTATGAAAAGTTGCCTATATAGGTTTCAATTGAGGAATGATGACTATTGTCCATGCGACGATATTTCTTCACAGAGTATCGAACATCTGTTATTTCAGTGCCCATTTTTCAGTTTATGCCATAATCTTGAAGCAGAATGCAGCAAATATAGAATATCCTTAACAGATATCCACACTGTTGTTAAAAGTAGTTATCACGCGCCATTGTTCTTGGACTTTGAAACAACGGTGATTGGACTCATAAAGTTAATAAACCAAAATCAGTGATCGAACATCCCATTTCCAAGACAAACAAAAACATTTTGTACCTTAGCCTTGTACGTGACACGTAAGGCTACTACATACAGGGGTCCAAATATATATATATAAAAATAAGAAAAAAGAAAGCGATCTGATTTCTAGAAAATTAGTTAAAAATAAATAATTAAGGGAAAGTTGAACTTACCCTCCGTCACAGATTTCATCAACCGCCAACATAACAGTATCTAGACTATCGAGAACGGCTTTCTTTTCCACACCTCTCCTTAGTATTTGGCTGACGGACTCGTACAGACCGTTTAATACTGACATCAGGATCAACTAAAAATGAACAACTTTCTAAAACAAGACAAGGACAATCAAGACTAATGAACCAGGGACTGAAATTATATAATAAACTACCAGACAAAACTAAACAAAAGACTCAGACAAACTTTTCAAAAAGATGTAAAAAATATTATCTTGAACAACAGAGTATAAATGAAAAATGTATATATTATTTTATGTAATATGAATGTAATAATCCGTAAGGGTTTATAAATAAATTTTCAAATAAAAAAAAAAAACAAAATTTCGTTGACCTGCTGTAAAATTAGCATAACATAGATGGAGAACATTTTTGAAAAGGGAATATGAAAGTCTTGGCCTATACAAGCCTTATGATATTAAGTCATTCTTTAACCGCCAGCTGGGTTTTGACGCGATCTTGACATTTTATTCGAAACCAAAGGAAATTAAAAGAAACATGCCTGATTGTGTCGTGAAAGCGTGCAAAAACTGGCCGGATAAAAGGAAAAAGACTTTTTATTGATAAGTAGGTACCTAATTACTTGCTCGTGATTAAATTCCAAAAGTAATATTGTTAATATTCAAATATTGAATTTAAGTAAGTACCTAGGTACTTGTTTATGGCTGAATTCCAAAACATAAAATAAACATTTTAAAAAATAAGGCATTCTTTTTGCAAATGTCAAACTCCGTTCTTCTCATCAACAGAGGGGTGTAAAATAGATTTGGCATACTATATTTAGCAATTTTTTAATATACATGACATACCGTCTTTAGAAATAGAATAATGGTTGACAAAACAAGATATTCAGTATGGAGGCTGTCTGGCGATCGGATATTTACTCAGTGAAAATCAAATGCTGCCTATAAAACGCCTGCAGAACACTTATTCTCCTCTACGGATGCGAGTCGTGGCACCTCACTACGGCCCAAAACAGCAAAATTCCGAGTTTTCAGAATAGGTGTCTCAGAAGAATTTTGGGTGTGCGGTGGTTTGACTTTGTGAGGAATGAAGTAATAAGAGAACGGACGCAGCAAACTCCAGTTACAACTATTATCAAGCGGAGGCGATACGGTTGGCTAGGCCATATACTGCGGATGCCTCCTGAAAGCCTTAACCACGATTGCCTACTTTACAAGGCATCAGGTTCTCGACGTCCCGGACGTCCACTGCGGATCTTTGTGGATACCATATGCTCCAACTAGGGAGCGGACATGGAACGATGATGTTAATTTTTGTTTTAAATTGTGTATAAAATTAGAAGATTCTGTATAATTGCCTAGAATATGTCTATGTACTTGTAATTTTCTCAAACGAACTTCTTTTTCCGAACGGTTTGGGTAGGTAGGAAGAAATTCCTTTAAAGCAATATGCCCGCCCTTATATATATAAATTTTCATTGTATTTGTATATAGTGTCAATGGAGTCGTAATCAACAATATCGGGTACGCCGATGACACTGTTTTGCTGGCGGATACCATTACCGATCTTCAGGAGCTGTTAAATAGTGTGGATGCATTTGGCGAACAACTGGGTTTAACAATTAATGTTGATAAAACAAAATGGATAACATTTGGCCGACTTGATAACTCCGCATTTTCTCTCAAATTAAAGGGTAGTGACGTTGAAAAGGTGGACAAGTTTAAGTACCTCAGCAGCATTCTAACAGAGACCCTCGACCCAGATATAGAAATTAAATTCAAAATTGAGACAGCAAGAGCTGCTTTTAATAAAATAAAATACCACTTCTGCAATACTAATCTGAACTTGAAAATAAGGCAAAGATTGGTAAAATGTTATGTGTGGTCTGTATTGTTGTATGGCTGCCAAACTTGGACTCTGAAGGTGAACACTATGAACAGGTTGGAGGCTTTTGAGATGTGGTTGCATTGCAGAATGCTTAAGATATCTTGGACAGACCTGATAACGAGCTCAGAAGTCTTAAGTCGAGCTAGAACGTACAGAAAACTCTTAACTACCATAAAAATTCATAAAATTTCGTATCTGGGGCATATAATACGTGCAGAAAAGTACCACTTGATTCATTTAATTTTGAAAGGCAAGATTGAGGGTCATAGAGGGGCTGGAAGAAGACAGATGTCCTGGCTGCGAAATATACGAGACTGGACTGGCTTCAGGACTGTGGAGCCGATTTTCCGGGCAGCACAGGACAGAGAGACTTTTGCCAGAGTGATTGCCAACGTTGGGGATACCTGACAGGGCACTAAGAGAAGAAGATAGTGTTAAATAAATAAATAAACACCAATGATGGACAGCGAGTATCTTTATAGCCAATCTAAGAAATTTAAGGTTATGAATGATTTACTTACTTCATTTTCGTGAGAACTTCCCATAACGTAGAAGAACAAATCCACATTACTTCTGTAGACGCATGTGAGACCATCCAGCATAATTATTTCAGCATTAGCTCTAAAATTTCATAAGTCATTGGTTTAATTCTATCTAGGGATGATTATAACAATTGTTAGATACAGAAGCCAACTTGATAATGACTGATTAGATTTGTAAGTCCTCTGTGAATAGGTTCCAGTGCATTGGATGCATATTTTGGTTTTTACGTGGAGCTACCCACAGAGGCCATATTAGGCAGTGAAAGAGACTCTTTAACTCTTTCCTGTGACTGCCTCGCTTGCCTAGCTCCCGAAATTATCAAAATTACATCATTATATCAATAGAACATGAACAGAATTATCAAAATTATAGAAGGGTTATTTTCGCAAAGATGACATCAGTAAAAATTTCAATGAAAATATTTAGGACTAACAATAGACAGACAATTGACATGGACAACTCACATCAATAATGTAATTAGCAAAATAGCAACATTATCGAGTCTTGAAAATGAAAAAAAAAAAAAATATTTTTTTACTGATAATATTTCATCGATTCCAAACTTTCAACATTTTCCTTCTTTTAAAAAATATACACTATCCTGGATTCAAACTAAAGATATGAACTCTTTTTTTCTATGATTTATTTTGTTGCCCTTTAATAAGGAATATTTTTGTGTTTTTTTTAATATTTTTTGTTTCCTTTTTTAATTACTATGAAAAAAATTAAAAAACATATTATCATTTACAGAATATTTTATTTTTTCTTTCTTATGTTACACAAAAATATTATAACTGTGCATTATTTATTATAGGAGCAAAAATTCATTAACATTTTCTTGTATACCCACGAACAGGCCATGCCTTTGTGGGATTTCTTTGTTTACTATTTTTCTATTAATATGTATTTCATTGATATGTAATTGTGGTTTATTTTTTTAATACTCTATTGATTCTATTTTTAAATTAATTTAATTGAAGCTTTTAAATTCGTAATTTAATTAAAACAATTTATTTTGTTGTCACATGCTACGGATTTATTCAAATGATTTAGAGAACAAGTGGGTTTTAAGTTTTTTTCCGAAACATCACTTCACTATCACAGCCTCGCACCTCTGCTGGGAGAGCATTCCATGCCATAGGGCCTGCGACCGCAAATGCGCGTTCACTAAATTCAGTGCGCTGTTTGCGTAGAGGTATAATAAGTTTTCCTCTCGCCGTAGACATAGCTGATCTAAGCGTGAGACGCCTGTCAGCTAGTTCATCTGGAATGCATAGTTCCCTTAGATATTCCGGAGCAGAGTTGTGCAGTGACTTATATGTGCAGGGCGTAAGGTGTCATCATCATTTACGAGTAGTTTAGTCGCCTTCTGTTTGATGCTCGTATGCGGTTTCTGGACTATTCTTAATTCTATGTAATTTACCCAAATATTTTAATTTTGGTGGCCATTTTCAACGAGTTGTAAAAAAACTCACTATTAGAAAATGGAAATCAAGTTGGGGTAGGGAGAGATTGGAACCTCGGACCTCTGATCCGTGAGTCTGCAACACTAGCCACGGGATTAAAACCCGACATTCAAATCCTCCGACCTTTAAAACTCATAAAAACTATTTAATGTTACAAACCTGTGTGTCTTATTGAACAAATTTTTCTCAAACGCTTTCTGTTCTTTGGCTGTGGGAAATCTTTCTTTATCGTAGTATTTAGCGAGAATTCTGTTGCCATCATTGTCTAGGATACACATCCCCTTGACGACGTACAAAGTGGGGGGCTAAAATAAAAAAAATTGATTAAGTAATTGTAAAAACAAAATTGCACAACTTCGAATCACACCGATTTTTAGTCAAGAAAAATACGCAAAAAACTGATAAGAGTTGAATAGCAACACTAAATAAACTATGAATAAATATATTTTAATAATTCTGTGCTAAAATCAGAAGAGACTGCAACATAAAATGCAATAAATACGAGAAACAAAAATGTGGCAACCGGCGGCCGTGAAATGCTGAAATTATGTACAAAATTCGGAGAAATTTATGACTTGATTGTACTACTAACTAAACATGATGATATTCTTCAAAATTATTACTACAACGAATCGAAATATTCTTAAATAACTTTAAAACTCACTAAAACAGCGCCTTCCATGATGACAATAGTGTCGTTAATTTGACAGTTTTGACGTGTAACATTACGTCCAAGATTGCAATTTAACAATAATAAACAAATGTACCAACATGCCGCGCAAATGTAAAAAAATAAAGGTTCTTACTTATTTTTCGACAAAAATATTTTATATGAAAAATAAAAACGGTATTATTCTGTTCATTTGATAATAAAAAATGTTTATTAAATTCTATATTTTTTACAAAAACAATATATTTTCTTCAAATTTGTCAATGTGTTATTATTTTTTTTATTATTACGCCATCTATTGAAATCCGAATAAGATTTTTGTCACAAAATTTGGCTGTTGCAAATCTAAACAAGCGGCTAACTGAAATAATCTACAGATGGAAGAATTTGGTATTTTCAATCTTCAATTTAGATTATTTTTTACTTTGTAGATAACTTTAGTCACTTACTATTCTACCGTCTTTAAAGTGTGCAGTATCTAGCATTTTTTATTAAATTTTGTCGAATAAAATCCAATAATTATAAACATTTTTGTAGATAGCTCCATTTACCATATATATATTACGATCTCTCGTTACACTGTTCATGGGTACACTATTTTTTGCATACCTACATGAACAAGGTTGGCGATAACAGGAATTTTATAAATAAAACCAATTAATTGAATATTCATAAATATTTATTTATCTCCACAGACGAGAAAGACTCTGGACCCACTGTCCGGGGCGGGAAGCTTGGCAGCCCTCCTAGCCGGGCTACAGCAGCCCGCCAGGAGGCGGCTGGTCTCCGCACTGGCCAGGAGTTCCACGACCAGCTCCGGGACGCCCTCAGCGGTCAGATGGCGCCCTGATGACGCCAGGATCCGGTCCACCCTGGCGGCTGCGGATGCGCACTCCTCGGGGGACATCTTGAAGTGGAAATCAAAATATTATTCACAACTCCACTAACGCTGACATGTAATGACGTTATTAAATTTATGAAAAAATGTTTTTATGGAAATAGACTTTTATAACTGAATTAACTACAAATGGTCAATGAGAGTAGTAGAATGAAATTAAATAAAAATCGCGGTTTGTGAAATTATTTTTTTTAAGGAGTAACTCGTTCATTAACAAACAACATAGCTTTTTACTATGAGCGAAACTGATAGGAAGACCCGCGGTCTTTAGTAAGGTTTTCAGGTATGTGGAGGGAGTGCTAACACTGTTTTTTTAGATAACATTAATTTCATGTCTCTTAATTCATTTTAATATTTTTTTTTTTTTTTAAGTGTGGGACAACCGGTACATTTTCAAACACTTTGTAATAGAATTGACAACATTGCTTCCCCTTCCATTCAGTAGTTGGAGAAGTCTGACTGGCTTGCTTTGTTTTAGTAGTGCCTTGCGCGTGGGCTGAGATACGTGAGTTCAAAGTGCGTTCGAGTGCCTCACGCACAGGTAAATTGCTTGTGTAACATTTTCGGGCACATACAATGCAGAGAGATCTTAGTTAAAAAATCTATGCTATGCTCAAAATTTTGTTTATTTTTCAATAATTTCAATACTCTTTCTGAAAAAATATGTTTTTATTTGAATCTCAGTTTATTTCGGTTTTTTTATTTACTTTTCTTCAAAAAAAAAAAATTTTTCATATTTCCTTTTCATTTAAAAAAAATGTTTTAATAAAATGTATATTGCAGTTTATCCAAGCAAGAAATAAAAAAAAAACGGAAATATGAAATGATAAGTTATAAAGTTTTAATTATGGGTGTCCCACACCCGATTTATTCACCGCGTAGCGTAAAATAGGTTGACGCCGGGTTAAGTAGTCAAAATATTATTTTTTTTCAGAGTATTTTCAGGCGTTGCCTAGGGGGTGAAATAATTCAGTCAGGTGAATCTCTCGCATATAAATAAGGGTGTTCGGACCAACGCTCAACCTAATATATGTATACCTACCTACCAGCGGCGAATGGTGATTTTATTTACAGGTAAGCTATAAAAAAAATATCACATATTTGTACCTACAGAAGGTACATAATATAATGAAAGTAATATATACTATAAATTGATATTTTTCTGTGGTTCTGTATGATACAACAACTCTCATCTGTGAAATCAACTTAAGCGACGTAACTTCTTGGTATATTATCCATTCCTTTAATACAAAACTCATTTTAAATTAAATAAAAAATACCACTATGAATTCAGTCGATATTCCGTATTCAATTTAAATCTTGAAATGTCAACTGGCCGAATTGTTCTAGAAATTAATAGTGCTAAAAACAGCCGCGTCGAGCGCATATGTCCTGCAAAATGACGCATGAAAGTAATTATCGTCTTATGTCAAAAGTACCATCTCAAAGAAAAATAGCACTTAAGAAATAATGTTTGAAATACAGTTTTCCAAATCAAGAATCTCCTAATAATTTGTGTAATCTGCAAGTTTAATCTAGCAGAAAAAACCCGCACTGGGGTTAAGACATTCAAAATACATTATACTTATTTGTATGAAAAAATAAGTTGGAATAATCAGCTAGTTTCTTTGCTCACCGCAGGCACTAGGCGCGCTTTATTAAAAATTATATTTATAATAGGATAAAAATACAAACGGTGAAAATGATTTAAAATAAATGTTGATTATTAAATAAAGTTACAATAAAACATTATTATGGTTAGTCAATTATAATGGTAAGCTGCGCATAATCGCTTCTATACACGGTTTGCCCCTGCTACCTACCCGTCTGTCCCATTTCCTAGCGCACTCCATGTAACAATAATTCTACGTGTGAGTGCCGGAAAAAACATTACATTTCAGTACACAAATAACATTCTTCAAGTGAAGTGCGTTTTCTTTCATCGAGCGTGCTGTGCCATCGTCCATTTAGACCCCCAGCTCCATACAAGGTGTGCCAGCGTCTTCCGACCGCCAGTGGTTACGCCACATTTACTCTGTTGTATTTATTTGCTGCATACTGGGCCCTGGTTAAAATGTTGCGTTTCTTACTGTGGGTAGGTACCATATTTTTGTCTCCGGCCCAACATGTTCAATATTCAAAAATACTCAAATGCATTTAACAAAAGAACAATTGTTAATATAACCGAACTGTCCGGATTCATGTGCTCAGATATTTTTTTCTCTTCTCACCGCGATCGCGAACCAGTTACTTTATCACTGTGTCGTGAAATAATTATAATCAAGAAACCATCTCAAGTGCTCCTCCTTCACGACCCCACGATCTGATCTGATCCTGACTGCCGTGAGACAAGTTACAAACAATATGGTACCAGAACCACAGTGCAGGGTAGGAATTGCATTTATTGTATTTAGGGTTCAGTGGCAAAGTAAATAAAGAATAACGCATCCCGCGAACCCGCGAACCCGCGAACCCGCGAACCCGCAACTTCAAGCGTGCATCTGCTAACAGGCAAGTGGCGCGATCAGCCAGCTTCACCAGGGTTCCAGCATACGTCACGCCTCATCATCAGCAGGTTGGTGGAGTTGCGCAACCTTCCTTCCTAACAATATCTACCTACCTCTAGAATAATAATTATTTTTATGAAACAGGCTTTATGATTTTCTTGTTATATTAATCCTTTAAAATATTTACTTTGTTTTTACTACATTTACTACTTTGTTTTTACTACATTTTTTATCATGTTTTTACTCCACTTTTTTACTTTATTTTTCACTTTATCCACTATCTTTATGATTGTTTCCATATATTTTTAATTTCTAAAATTTTTAAATCTTTATAATTTATATATTTTTATTATTATCTTGTTTATCGTTTTGATTATTTTGTATATTGTTTAATATGTTAAGAAGTGTTTTTGTTTTACATATAGCAGAGTCCCGACTTAACACGGTATTTTCTTACAAGTCGGGACATAAAAAAAAAAAAATTGTGCTCTATGATAAAATTGTGTATTTTGTGCATTAAATAGTTTATTTAACTAACTGACCATCTGTCAAAGCAACATTGCATAAATTATAATTTTGTGTATGTAATATAATATGAAAATAAATAAATAAATATTTAATTTGATTTTTACGTTTTAGTTTAAATACAGTCCACGTACTAAATTTTCCTCCTTCTAGGACGAGGTATTCTACACACCGCGTCCACTCCTCAACAAAAGGTTTCAGCTCTTTTACATCACAAAACTCAACATATGAAAGAGTTGAGGAAATGTGATGTTCAAGCATAGACAGAATGGTGAATGTTACACTTAAACCAGCAAATGCAATGGCAGCACTTTAAATGCCTATACCATCTTCCCATAGAAAATTTTATTTATTTAAGTACTTTTTTTCAATACCTACCTTATTGACAATAACTCTGATTTTTGTCAACTGTTCTTTATTGATCTTTGCCGGATTTCGTTTTTTGCTCGACAACCATCCATAGTCTGCTCTCCTAGACTCTCGGTATTTATGTATCTGATCATCCTGTCGGTTTTTCATCAGCTCTTCGATCTATCAATGAAAAATCCAAATACGTTAAAAAAAAACTCTATTCACAAAGACACAAAGGAGTATGTCCACAACCACCATATAAAAAAAGCAAAAAAAACAGAACCCGTATTCAGTCACACAGGCTGTGCTAAAAAAATCCTGTACATACGGTGATGCAACATCATGATGTGATGATGATAGAATATTCTGAAGATCAAGCATTTGAAGAAATAAACATCACGGAGACATGCGCATAATTTATAAACAATATACTGTAATTCATCATAATCATTCCCTTTCCGCACCTAATGGTGCATAGGGCACTGTATTGGTACGCCAATCGCAGCGTATCTTGATCATTTTTGTTACATGAAGGTAAGATGATTAGTCTTACGCCTCGGGTACCAGATCAGGATTTTTTTTTGCACCACAGGAGGCCAGGAGGCCCAATTACAGTGGTGAATTACATCACAGAACACCCAGGCGAAAAATCACGTTGTTTTTTTTTTTTTTGTGTTCTCACCGGGAATCGAACCCGGAACCTTCCGTCCGTGAGTCAAGCGTCTTGACCACTACACCACGGAGGCCGCCTGAAATATTCTATTATGAAATATTCTAGAGTAAAAACACCCTTTTTAATATTATTTAAAAATGAGGAACTTCAGCCCTACGGGAAATTGGATACAAAAAACGTGTTTTTGCGCGCGGTAAAAATTAGAGCATTCAATTTTTTAATTTACGTGCTGTTTTCAGCGAAATGTAGATCTTTGCACTGCGCGTGTTCGTATATATTAAAACTTTCAATCGAAATTGTAAAAAAAATGTTAGAAGCATAAATCTTTTTTTCATCGACCTGCCAGGGTTGCATTCGACGAGAATGCATTTACAAAAAAAAAGGAATGATGTTGTTTTTTTGTGTTAAAAAAAGTCTGTTTTTGAATGTTTACAAACAACGTTCGCTTCTTATGGATACGATGTAGATTTCTTCCCATTTATTCGTTTTAACTGGATTTTTGGTAGTACTAAAATTATATTAACCGACATTCAATACATTTTTGAAAATCGCTTTCATGAATAAAGTGCACCCCTGTTGGTGAGAAAAGCCGAGTTTGACATTTGCAAAAAGAATTCTATATTTGAAAATGATTTTATTTTATGTTTTGGAACTCAACCATAAACAAGTACCTAGGTACCTACTTATCAATGAAAAATCTTTTTCCGAACGTCCGTCGGGTCCGCTACTATGTAATATTATTTCAGTCAGAAGCCGTGCAGGCCCATCTGTCGCACACGAATAATGCAAGAGGTCCAGTTTTGTATCATTTCTCCTACACTTTTGAGACATTTATCTAAAGCAAATATTATAAAATATAATAAATACTTGCATAGTAAATGAATTCCCTTGGCTGAAAGTGTCTCTCTGTCCCAACACTAGGTTCCCGAAACAGCATTTTCCTTCTTATTTATTTACCTATTTTAATAAGGAAAAATAACAGAAATTATTTGTTGTGTATGCAGATAATTGGTAGAATTTCATATTTAAATTCATTTCAACAGAGAGGGAAAATTTTTTGAGAAGGGAATATGGAAGTCTAGGCATTTACAAAGGGAATATGGAAGTCTAGGCATTTACAGGTCAGAGAAGAAGTATAAAAATTGGAAAATTGTTTCCAGGCGTTGCCTAGTAGGTGATTTGGTTCAGCCGGATGAATCTCACCCACGTGATGAAGGTTTCAGCTCTTTCACTTCACAAAAGTCAACAGATGGAAGAGTTGAGGAAATGTGGATGTTCAAACATGGGCAGAATGGTGAATGTTACACAGTGTGTAAAGTGGCCACTTAAACCAGCCAATGACAGGTCATAAGCCCTGTAAATGCCTAGACTTCCAAATTTCTTCACGAAAACTCTTTCCCTCTCTGTTGAAATAAATTTAAATATGAACAACTCCCTTGGGAGGAAATCCAGCCAGTCTGCAAGCATTTGGACATAATCAAACATGGTAGAATTTCATATTAAAAATTGGTGTTATATCCAAAATAATGTACCTAATAAAATGTATGCAATATTATTATTTTTTTTTTTTTTACAAGATACAGAAGCGGTAAAACAGAGTATTCAACAAATAAAGGATAATTACATAGCAATGAAATACACATTAACAGTAAAAATAGTAAACAAAAATTCCACAAAGGCATGGCCTGTTCGCGGGTATACAAGAAATGTTTATGAATTTTTGCTCCTATAATGAATAGAAATGTATAATATTTTTGTGTAATATAAGAAAGAGAAAAGAAAATATTCTGTAAAAGATTATAAGGTGCTTTTTTATTTTATAGTAATTAAAAAACGAAATAAAAATTATAAAAAAACAAAAATATTCCTTATTATTAAAGGACAGCAAAATATATCATAGGAAAAACGAGTTAATATCTTTAGTTTGAATCCACGAGAGTGCGTGTTTTTTAAAAGAATGAAAATTTTGAAAGTTTGGGATCAATGAAATATTATCAGTAAAAAATAAATAAAAAAATTGGGCCTATAAAATATGCATGTCTCTGTGCTAGCCTCGTTTTACAATGTGGTATTTCTAACACACGATTCCTTCTTTGACTTGATCTATTTGAATTGCTTGTAAATACATTTTGGTTCTTAAATATATATTTTAAACATTGAAAACAATATATTTGTCTTATGTCTAAAAGTTGAGCTTCTTGGAACAATTGGAAATATCCAAATTGATTTTTGATTACTTACTTTTCTTGATCTATATAAAAATTCTTAATACTTGTTAAATACCCAAATAAACTTATTATATTTGTGCAGAACGTTAACTGGATGTATATGCTATTTTTTTATATTTTATATTGTTATGTAACAACTGTTGTTTTTTCTTAAATAAATAAAAATAAAATACCAGTCTCCGAAGATGTCGCGAAAGTGATTTTTTTTCATTTTTTTTATTTCATTTTTTTTGCACCACAACAGGCCAGGAGGCCCAATTACAGTGGTGAATTACATTACAGAACAACCAGGATTGAGAAAAATCACATTTTAAAATTTTTTGTGTTTTCACCGGGAATCGAACCCGGAACCTTCCGTGCGTGAGTCAAGCGTCTTGACCACTAGACCACGGAAGCCATGATGACACTGGTCGCTGGATTAAAGTATTACTTGTCTTCTATTTCTATAATAAATTACAATGAACTTTCATCAAGAATGTTCACTTACAAACGTAGATGTTTTACATATGAGGTTATATTAGGGAGTTAAACGGTTGATTTGTAGTAAAACGATATATAAATATATTAATACTTACACTTCAGTATTAAGTTAATGTGACAAGTCCGCAATGTATAGCTTTAAGCCATTTTAAGCGTTAAATCGGGTTAGTGGAAAACGTTAATTTTAGTTATTTAATTACATAAAACTGTTAGTAATTTTGATCAGAAATACATTGGAAAATGATTGTTTTTATCGATTGAGAACGGCGTGTTATATGGCAAACTCGTATGATTTCCTTTCTTTTATCAGACTACAGCCTTAACATAATCAGGGACCCGATTAAAATGAAAAGTAAACATAGTTATCTTCTATAAATATAAATTTTATATTTGTAGCACTAACTTTGTGGTAAATCATTATAATAAATAAAAAAATAATAATAATAAACTTTGTTTATAACCACTAATTTTTGATTTTTTTTCCATCGACCGGTTTCAAAGCAAACAAGCTTCTTCGTCAAGGTTTACGTAACTAATGAATTAATTCATATTTTATTTTTATCATGTTAACTAAATACTACACGAGGACCCAATATATCAAGTCTTTATAAAAAATTGTAAAAACAAGGGTGGTAATTTGATATCAATATTTCCGAAGCCAGATAGGAGAGGACTAAAAGAAATATTGTTTATTTGGTTTTTAATAATTTTTTTCTTAATATGAATCGCTTTTTTAATTTCTAAGATTTCTAAGTTGTCTTATTTTAATATTTTATTTTCAATTTGAAGTACTTTTAATCCAGTGTCTTTATTGAAATTATGATTATTTTCTATCAGGTGGTTTGCGAATTCAGAAAAAATATTATTATTTAAGCACTTTAAGTGTTCTTTTCGAGTCTATAAAGGAAAACCTTACAAAAATGAGTATATTTGTATAATCATTTAAAGTATCTTCGTCGGTAACCAATAATTGAACATGTTTATAGGAAAAAAATGTATTCATATTCTGCTTTTCATACAGAAAACTTAATTTTACTTTGTAGATAAAATTGAATATAAATGAAAACTTTCAATTGAAATTGGGGCCCAGATTTGTAAACTTTAAAGCTTTTAAATAACGATTTTCAAATCACGTGTCATAGTTATGACTTTCTTACGAACTGATTTCATTTTGACTGTTTATTTCGACACACCGTTGGCAAAGGCGTTATTACTTTTTTACCTTTATCAAATAATAAGGCAGATACTTATTTTATTAATAAGTAATATTTAATGATTGGTCTTGCGCGAAGCGCCTACGTCATAACCCATTGTTTCTCAAAACTCATTAATGATTTTTTTAATCAATGTTTTTAAATATTTGTATGTAACCACTTACCGACTTTTCTATGTCTGCCGGTTTCGAGAAGTACCCGTTTTTTCGTCAGTACACCAATTAAACCAACTTGCAAAACCCCCTATACACCTTTACCATAGTTGTTGCATCAAAATATAAAACCAACACGACATGCGTTTTAATAAGCTCATGCACTGATAAGGACAACATGCACTTATCAGTAAACTTGAAAAAAATGTAGTAAGCCTGGACACAATTCAAATGTATCAGAAAAAATATCGTATATAACTTTCTAAAACAAGATAAGGCCAGTCGAGACTTATTAACCAGGGATTGAAATTTTATAATAAACTACCAGACAAAACTAAACAAAAGACTCAGACAACCTTTACAAAAGATATTGATTGATTTGGTGTTTATTTTGTAGAACTCCATATTTAAACTTATAATTAGAAATCAAACACTGATTTGAGTCTACTGAACACTTTATTTTATTTTTACAAATATAAACATGTGTACAAAAACAAACAAACGAATGACATTCGTTTGAAAATGCCCTAATAAGGCGAAACAATTGTCACGAAGTTTTTATTTTTATATGTTTATATTTGTAAAAATAAAATAAAGTGTTCAGTAGACTCAAATCAGTGTTTGATTTCTAATTATAAGTTTACAAAAGATGTTAAAAATATAATCATTTGCAGTAGAATATAAATTTAAAAATAAAATTTAAAAAAACTATTTTGTTAAATGTATGTAATCCATAAGGGTTTATAAATAAAATTTAATTAAGATGAACGAATTATAACAGGGATGGAGAATTCCCTAAAGAAGGGAATATATATATTTATATAAATATAGTTGGATAACTTATATTGCGCCATTTTTGTAAAAATCACCTCAAGGGCGCTGTACAATTAATAAATATCCCAACACGTCTTGCAGCTACAGAGCGCATGGACGGTTGGGATTCTAGTTCCTCGTTTTCAATTAAGATCAATAAAAAATTATAACAGATAGGAGCTAGATTACAGGACGTCTTGCAGCTACAGAGCGCATAGATAGTTAGAAATTTAGCCCCGATTTACACATTAAAAAAATTGACAGATAAATTTAGTGTATTAATGATATTTAAAATAAATAAATAATATGAATAATAAATAGGAGTAAGATTACAATACGTCTTGCAGCTACTAAGCGCATATACGAATATTGAAGTCTAGGCATTTATAAGGCTTATAACCTGTCATTGGCTGGTTTAAGTGGCCACTTTTCATTCTGCGTAACATTCACCGTTTTGTTTGAACATCCATATTTCTTCAATTCTTCCATTTGTTGATATTAGTGAAGTTAAAGAGCTAAAACCTTTATTGTTGTGAAGAGATTCACCTGATTTCATATACTAGGCAACGCCTTAAAACAATTTTCAAATTTTAAACTTCTTCTTGGACCAGTTGGATTTATTACATTTTATTACAATTATTGAATGTTCGTAATGTTCAAATATAGGTAGAATAATTTATGTTACACAGTGTAAAGTGGTCACTTTAACCAGCTAATAACAGGTCATAAGCCCTGTGGATGCCTAAACTTCTATGTCCCCTTCTGTAAATAATGTTCGTCATGTCTGTGGTAATATGTTAATATCAACCGCTCCTTAAGGGGTTGAATTCAGACCTTGTTTACAAAAATTTTGACAATCTCAAAACATTGTTGAACTGTGACTTAGTTTAATTGGAGGCTTAGCTTAGTTTAAGGCGGCCTCCGTGGTGTCGTGGTCAAGACGCTTGACTCACACACAAAAGGTTCCGGGTTCGATTCCCGGTGAGAAAACAAAAAAAAAAAACAACGTGATTTTTCTCAAGCCTTGGTGTTTTGTAATGTTATTCACCACTCTAATTGGGCCTTATGGCCTGTTGTGGTACAAAAAAAAAACATAAAAGCAATAGTGTTTTTAAAAAATACTTTTAAAATTATTTATAGTCTATTAACAATGAAAAAAAAAATAAAAACCACTAAACTCCTTCGTTGCTCTGTTGCAATAAAAGTTAATATTTTTAAGGTGTTCAAATTTAACAATGTTTGAGTAAATTTTCATATTTATATTATATTTCATATATACATAGTGTTATTTAAACCCTGTCACATCCGAAACCACGACGATCAGTATGGGCAAGAAGACATATTAGCATGTTTAAAAAAATATTTAGAACAGAGAAAATTTTTAAAAATATAATATTAAAAAAACAAATGGTTGCTTACTTCTGCAGATGAGAAGTTAGGGGAGCGCGGCGTAGTGTCAGACTCCCCCCTTTCCCCCCCTCGTTTCACTTCTGCAGAAGTAAGCAACCGTTTGATTTTTTTGATATTTTATTTTTTAAAATTTTATTCGTTCTAAAAAAATATTTTAATGTGCCAATATGTCTTCTTGCTCATACTGATCATCGTGGGCTTGGATGTGACAGGGTTTAAAGAACACCCTGTATAATATGTCGGTCTAGTGGTCAGCGTGTTTGCCTACCATTCAAGAAGTCTCGGGTTCGATTAATATGAATCATTTATTTAAAAGGGTGTTTTCACACTAGAATTTTTTTATAGTCCCTGGACTGGTACCTGAAGCGTTAGACTGATCATTTTACCTTCATGTTACAAAAATGATCAAGATACGCTGCGATTGGTGTACCAATTCAGTGCCCTATGTTCCATTAGGTGCTGAAAGGGAATGGTGATGATGATGATATATGTGTATACCTTAAAAAAAACTTTTCTCATGGTGATTTTTGGTCTGTGTGACCATTTCTCAACAGAAATGAACACTTTGGGAAACAGCATTTTTGGTGATTGTCAAATCCCATTAACGACAAATATGTCATTTTGATAACTTAATAAGTCTTATCTGCTTTAATTAAAAAAGTTTTCCGATTAGGAAGCAAATTATTGACAGAGATAAATTTTATCGAAAGCTTATTTAATTAACTTATTGATTTGATTTTTGGTTTGACTCGTGAGCCATGAAGAGACAAGAAAACGGACGCATCAACTTACGAAGACAGCGTTCCGAGCTGTGAACTGTAATTCTCTGTTTTTAACTCTTAAAATACTGTGGTAAATAATCCCTTTTCGCGCGGTGATGTAACATCGTGTTACCACATGTAAAAGACGGAATATTCTAAAGTTCAGACATTTAAAGAAAAAAATACATAAAGACATACTTGGTTACGCGTGAATATTTACTGCCATTTTTATGATTTGGTTGTCGTCTTTTCCTTGAGCAGTAAAAACCTGAGCAGCCTGGCAGCAGGGGCGAACCGTGTATAGAAGCGATTATGCACAGCTTACCTTCATATTTGACCAACTATAATAATGTTTTATTGTAACTTTATTTACAGAAAAACAAATAAATAATTACCATTTATTTTAAATCATTTCCACCGTTTTTATTTTTATCCTAGTATAAATATAAATTTTATCAAAGCGCGCCCAGCGCCTGCGGTGAGCCAAGAAACTAGCCGATTATTCCAGCTTATTTTTTCATACAAATAAGTATACTATATTTTGAATGTATTAACCCCAGTGCGGGTTTTTTTCGTATAATTGAACTTGCAGATTACCCAAATTTTTTGAAGATTTTTGATTTGGAAAATAGTATTTCAAACATTTTTACTTAAGGACTACTTTTCTTTAGATGGTACTTTTAACATAAGACTATAATTACTTTCATGCGTCATATTGCATGACATGTAGCACTCCACGCGACCGTTTTTAGCACTTAAACAACTATTACTTTTATTGTAACTGTATATTGCTAATTATGTTACTATTTTTGTCATCCTATAATTATTGTGGGAGGCATATTGTAACTTTTAATCGTGTATTTTGTCTTATTTATTTATTTATTAACGGACATTGTCCATGTATACAATTTATAAGGTTTAAATATTACAATAAAAGAATAGTTAAAAACATTTTAAAAAAAAAGATGCATTGACAAACATAAGGGACATCGAGACAAGATCTGGACTATTTATTTAGTGCTCGTTTAAATAGTTGTAAACTGAAACCAAAAAAGTCCAGATCTTGTCTTGAGTTAACAATACGACAAAGGCGTCAAATTGAATTATTTCACCTACATACTAGGCAACGCCTGAAAATATTATTTTTTCAATTTCTATACTTCTTCATGGACCAGGTAATTTATCGACCATATTTTGAGTTTGTCCAAATTTTTGTAGACAAGGACTGGATGTGAAATAATTCAATTTAATGAATCTCACCCGCATAAATTTTCAGTTTCAGCTCTTTAACTTCACAAACATCAACAGATGAAAGAATTGAAGGAATATAGATGTTCAAATATAGGCAGAATGGTGAATGTTACACAGTGTGTAAAGTGGCCACTCAAACCAGCCATTGACAGGTCATAAGCCCTGTAGATGCCTGGACTTATATATTACCTTCTCTTAAATGTTCTTCATCTCTGTTGTAATATGTTAATACTCTTACTCAAATGAAAGCCCTGTAGATTACATTTTTAACATTACATTTTTTTTTTGCACCACAACAGGCCAGGAGGCCTAATTACAATGGTGAATTACATCACAGAGCACCCAGGCTTGAGAAAAATCACTTTTTTTTTTTTTTGTGTTCTCACCGGGAATCGAACCCGGAACTTTCCGTGCGTGAGACAAGCGTCTTGACCACTACACCACGGAGGCCGCCATGATGTCAAGACTTCTATATTACCTTCTCTTAAATGTTCTTCATCTCTGTTGTAATATGTTTATGTATAAAATACTTAAACTCATTAGAAATATCATTAAATCAACTCATTAGTTAACCTGAAACACTTTGTCAATAATTCTTAAGACAAAAATAATTTAATTTAATTACTCTTATTTAATTTTGAATTCTCTACTCTTACCTCTGTTTTGTATAAATACATTGATTTTCTTAGTTAAAGATAGCAGTCTCGAAGATGTCACGAAAGCGATGAAACTGGTCACTGAATATTCAAAATTTGTGGATTAAAGTATTACTCGTCTTTTATATCCCATAATAAATTACTTCTTATGATTTACGGTTATGTATTTTATGTACATCATATTTTCACAAAAAATTGGTTTATCATACATTTGTCCAGTTTATCATTTTTAAAACTATAAGAAATATAATTAGCCTAAAAGAACTTGTAAAAATATATTACGCAATAACTCAATCAGTTTTGGAATATGGGATAATTGGATGGGGATGTGCAAGTGACACACTGATCAAGCAAATAATAATTGCACAAAAAGCTTTAATAAAAAATATCTTAAGAGTACCAATCAGAACTAGTTCCCTCGGTATATTTGAAAATCTTAATGTCAAATCTATAAAACAACTTTATGTAAAAGCTCTGTTACTTTACGCACGTAAACATTATTCTCTATCTTTCGTTACAAATACAAGAGTTACTAGACACTCCACCCTGATGCTGCAAACAAATAAAAAAATAAATACAACCTTCGGTCTAAGAGAATTGACCTACTACTCGGTTAAAGTGTACAATCTACTTCCATTATCCATAAGGACAATTAATAAGTTCTCACAATATAAAATTGCAATTAAGAAATGGATAGTGGAGGTGGATTGCGCACGGATCGATGAGTGGATCAAGCCAAATGGGTAAAATGTATGCACTGTTTATGAATTTTTAAAAATTGGTCTATATAAATTGGTTATGTTTATTATGAATATTTTTGTGTTTTATTGTTCATTATGTTAATTATAATTACGCTTATTAGATTAATTACGTTTCATTTATTGTTATTATTATGTTAACTTTGTTAAATAGCTAATTTTAGGCATGTTTCTCATTTTGTAAAATGTTTCCCTCGGCACGGGACACCCCAGTGAGGAAACATTATTCTGTATAAAAAAAAGAATACAAACAATGTAAAAGTATAAATAAATAAATGTGAATGTGTGGTTTGAAAAATAAAAATGTTTATTGATATAGTAATAATTAAGGCAGCAATATATGGCCTTGGCTGTGCTAGGTAAGTACGCGTAAATGAACCATACTAGTCAAGTGAGATTGACGCAGTTTTGGATTTTCGAGAAACATGGAATGTGTGACAATAACAGTTTGTATTTTGAAACATAATTTTGCAATGGCGATCAAAGTGACTTATTTGAATTAAAAATGAAACAAAGCGTTCAAAAAACACAACGCAGCAAGACATTAATAAATAAAGAAACGTAATTATAATATTTTGTGTAAATCTTGCTCGTGAGTGATGGGGTTTGTCTAGAAGTTTGGAGTGACGTCTCGTTTTTTATTTTAAAAATACGGCCATCGCGGATCCAACAGTATTTGTGTATTTTACTTTCTACAGTTATCATAAACAGTTAATTTATTGGTGTAAGGTGATCATTGAAGAAAACTGGTTTTTCGTCTCCAGGAAAGTCGACATCTTTTGTGGTGAGTCCTTTATTTAATTAAAATTTACTCTGCAGTTGATCCTTAACATTTCTCCGAGTGAATTTTACAATAATATTTTTGGGGCCAGTTGAGGGGTTCATTATGTATTTTTCTTTAGCTTTAAAACAGTAAAAACACAATATATGAATGTCCTAATATAAACTTATGTCTAATTTTTATTAAAATATATTCTAATTATTAATATTTCTAAACAATATACGTACACTTAAAAAAAAACTTCTTCAAAGCCAACTCGAATACGATTACTTTTTTAGTTTCACGCAGAGTAGCGTTTTTTAAAATAATCTTTAAAAAATACATATGAGGATTTGTTACCCACTAAGTCTAAAGACTTTTCGGTGGGACACATTTTTTTTTATGACAGGTTTATATTACATTTATTTTATTTATATTTTACAAATTTATTTATAAACAGGCACTATAAAGTATTTAGAAGAAAAGGCTAACTTTTCTGCTACACACATGTTTTTTAACTTACATTTAAAAGAAATATATATTTTTTGTTCTCTTATTTTCAATTGTCAATCCTTCTAAGTGTTCAGTTATTACATTTAGTCGTAAATATTTTTTTTTACCTAATAACTATGTGCTTAAGGGTCAAAACCTCCAACGCTCTTTATGTGTAAAGGATCTAGGTGTCTTCCATGATAGCAAATTACTTTTCGACGCCCATGTTGACAGCATCATAAAAAAGTCAGGCTTTGTTATTTTCATTTCATTTTCATTTTTTTTTGCACCACAACAGGCCAGGAGGCCCAATTACAGTGGTAAATTACATTACAGAACAACCAGGCTTGAGAAAAATCACATTTTAATTTTTGTGTTCTCATCGGGAATCGATTCCGGAACCTTCCGTGCGTGAGTCAAGCGTCTTGACCACTACACCACGGAGGCCGCCTACGCCTACTAGCTACCGAGCTACGCATAACGCCTACGGCCGTTATGCGTAGCTCTACGTTGTTCACTATGACAAAGACACTTAAAATCCTTTACTGTACATTAGTGCGAAGCAACTTAGAATATGCATCACAAATATGGAATCCTATGTACAATGTGCAGATATCACGCATTGAAAATATTCAAAAAAAAATCGTATAGTTCATGTTTTTCCGGTTGAGACTTGAGTTTAAATCCGATCAGTATATTCAAATGTGTAAAAAACATCACCCATTGCCTCTGCAAAAACGTCGTGAAATAGCGGATATAATTTATTTACTAAAAATTGCCTCTGTTTCAATCGACTGTTCTGAACTACTATGCAAACTTTCTACCAATGTTCCTTCCAAAGTTCTAGAAATATCCTTCTTCTTCACATACCTCTTGGCTCATCTAATTATAGGCAAAATTCATATTTATGGCGAACTTTTAATCATTTTAATGTAATAAATAAATCATTTAACATAGATTTATTTTAAACATATTACAACAGAGATGAAGAACATTTTGGAGAAAGTAATATAGAAGTCTAGGCTTCTACAGGGCTTATGACCTGTCAATGGCTGGTTTAAGTGGCCACTTTACACACTGTGTAACATTCACCATTCTGCCCATATTCTAACATCTATATTTCTTAGATTCTTATATTTGTTGATGTTTGTGATGACTTCCATATTCCTTTATTTAAGGTATTCTCCATCCCTGTTGTAATTTGTTAAACTTAATGACTCCCGAGGGGGTGAAATCCAGTCTTTTGTCTACGAGCATTTGGACAGACTCAAATATTGTAATAAAATATAAATGTAACATTCACCATTTAGCCTATGTTTGAACATCCAAATTTCTTCAATTCTTCCATTTGTTGATTTTAGTGAAGTTAAAGAGCTGAAACTAAACAAAGGCAAAATGGTGAATGTTACACAGTGTGTAAAGTGGACAATTAAACCAGCCAATGACAGGTCATAAGCCCAGTAAATGCCTGGACTTCCATATTCCTTTATTTAAGGTATTCTCCATCCCTGTTGTAATTTGTTAAACTTAATGACTCCCGAGGGGGTGAAATCCAGTCTTTTGTCTACGAGCATTTGGACAGACTCAAATATTGTAATAAAATATAATTACTTTTAGACCGGCAGATTACGCCATTTCAAATTTAGACTAAACTTAGGTATTTGGGATCTCAATAAAGTCTAAGACCGAAATTTATAATAAAAGCTTAAATAAAAGCTTAATCCCAATTTCGGTCCAAAAACTCCCAAAAATGAACTGTTTAGCAAACTAGTTGTAAATATTTATGTTTCTGTCCCCTGTTAAAATACTTATTTGATCTTATCTCCAAAATATGTTAAGAATAGTATAAAAACTGTAATTGTTGTAAACAATTCACCAGTCTTGAAGATGCCTATTTAGGCGAAAGCGCTCGTTAGTCAAAATAATAAAAAGTAAAACTAAACCAAGAAGTTAAATTGATAAGTTTATTTATAATTTTATCATAATCATTTATTATATTTTAGTCATATAAATCTAGAGTAGTAGATTTTTTAATAGAAATACTTTTAAAAAAATACTGTTTTTAAATAATATATAATTTTTTTATTATTATTATTGCGCAATTTATATTAAAAAAATCGTTTTAAAATGGCAAAATCGTATGATTTCCTAATTTTGCGTTCGTTTTACCCGACTACAGCCTTTTGCTGCACTGTGTTAAGTTTCAATGGGGACATCGCAGATTTCATCGGGACGTCGAGACAGGGGTTAATAACGGTGACAGTCAAAAAATACGAATATGTTTTAAAAATTCAATTTATTTTTCATGTCAAGCATAATAAATATTTTTAAAATCTTAAGAATAATTAAGCATAATAATTTATACATATTATTTTTAAATTACTCATTTAAAAATAATTATTTATTTCAGGAGATAACAAATATTTTAATGTAATATTAATAACACAGTACATAAAAACAAAATCAGTTTCCAATAACTCGGTAGTGACATAGCAAAAGGTTATTTGGTTTATTGTTAAGGTTGTGTTCTTTTATATATATATATATAAAATGGGTCCTGCTAACAGGACACATTTTATGGTACAATCTGTATGTCTGAATGAGAGTCGTCCTGCCGGCAGTACTTCGCGAGTTTTCGACACTTTTTGTTCACAAAAAAATGCAGATTTTCTTAAGACGATGACGCCAGGTCGGCAAACTCATTAGTCAAAAGAGACAAACATCGGCGTTCTAACAATTCAGATTCCCTTTGGCAGACAAATATTTTTAAGAATCATGTTTTTAGGAGTCGGTTTAAACTAGCTACTAATATTAAATACCGCCAAGTATCATAGTAATAATAATCTTGTTTATTAACATTTTTATTTTATACACCAAATCAGATTTTATCACCTCATACATTTAGAGGTTGCATGAGATATTAGACCTGACTGGTTTCTGCAAACATATTACAGGTTGTGTGGTCAATCAGATTTAAAGAATCACCACAATTCCTTCAAAACATAATTAGATTATTTTCACAAAATAGACACCAAGTCAATAACTTATAATTCTGTACAATTAGTACATTATTTAAATTTTATTTATTATCATATTCCTTACATTAAATTATACATGAATACAGAGTTTCTTTGACCATTTAACTATGGTTATTTATACCGTTCTAAGCTAGTAAAAAAATCACAAAATATAGTAATTAATACACAAAAACAACAAATAAAGGTAAAATGTAGTGAAAAACATAGTAAAATACAATGCAAAAAACATTGTAAAAAATGTAGCAAAAACATGGTAAAAAACTTTTTTTTTAAATCATTAAAATACATAGTAAAAATAAACTACATACTAAATGGCGTAGTAAAAACATATTTAAACCCCAATAAAATTCGCAGTAAAAACAAAATACATAGTTAAAGACATAGTAAAGAAAATATACGTGCATAGCAAAAAACGTATTTTATAAAATCATTGTAAGATACAAAGTAAAAAGAAAAAACAAAGTACAATATGTAATAATAAAAAAAATATAAAAAGTTACATGTATCGTAAAAAAAACATGAAATAATATGATCAATATATAATGACACAATATACCTCAGAGTTTTACTAGGGCTGGCTGTTTTCTGCACAACGCACACATTAGATTGTGTAGTCAGCCAGACTTTAAAAATCATTAAAACTGTTTGAAAACATAATTAAATTAATTTTTGTATTGTAAAAAAATGAATGTGTGCATTACTTATCAAAATAAAAAAAACATTTTAACTGTTGTGTAGATTCGATTAATTTACAAAACTGCTTTTATCACATGCTGATCAGTACAGCACAAACTATGGCTTGCATGCACCAATGTCCCGATTGATTCGCATTGTTAACTCGAAACAAGATCTTGACTTTTTGGTGCAATTATTTCTATATTTTTATACACTCACTAAGATAGATCAGATCTTTTCTTAGGTAGTAATAATTATTTGATTTTTTTCCTAGCTTTAATTTTCTTCTATTGTATTTTATTTCAACTGTACCTGTACATATTACAAACAAATAAATGTATTTACCATTGTTAAATGGTCTTAATGTATCCGTAAATACTAGTATTCATTAGACCTGTTGCGTTTCAAAAACGCTGGTAAAAACATTAGACACTTAATTAATATAACTAATTCTAATTCTTAATTATTTTATATACAATTTTATTGTCTCGTCCACTGCAGTAAGGTTATGCACCTAGATAAAAACTTTGAAATCATATTTTCAATTATCAAATTATAAGTTATATTATTTACCGTTAATATTAGTTAAAATATATTTAATTTACGAGTATATTACAAATATGATTCCCTATTTAACTATATTGTCGAATATTTTGTTCTTAGTGTCTTTCATTATCAGTTTCTTTCACTCTAAGTATTTTAAATTTATTTATTTAATTTATATTTATCGTTTGAAGTGACGTTCATTTGAAATAATCTGTATTTTCATTGTTTTTCATTCTCTTTGGTTCTGGTGACATTCATTCTACATATCTTGTATTATAAATGTCTTTCATTCTCAGTATATTTGGTTCTAGGTGACATTCATTCTAAATATCTTGTATTATCAGTGTCTTTCATTATCAGTATTTTACGTTCTAGGTGACATTCATTCTACATATCTTGTATTATAAATGTCTTTCATTCTCAGTATATTTGGTTCTAGGTGACATTCATTCTAAATATCTTGTATTATCAGTGTCTTTCATTATCAGTATTTTACGTTCTAGGTGACATTCATTCTACATATCTTGTATTATAAATGTCTTTCATTCTCAGTATATTTGGTTCTAGGTGACATTCATTCTAAATATCTTGTATTATCAGCGTCTTTCATTATCAGTATCTTACGTTCTAGGTGACATTCATTCTACATATCTTGTATTATAAATGTCTTTCATTCTCAGTATCTTACGTTCTAGGTGACATTCATTCTACATATCTTGTATTATCAGTGTCTTTCATTCTCAGTATCTTTGGTTCTAGGTGACATTCATTCTAAATATCTTGTATTATCAGTGTCTTTCATTCTCAGTATCTTTGGTTCTAGGTGACATTCATTCTAAATATCTTGTATTATCAGTGTCTTTCATTCTCAGTATCTTACGTTCTTTCTAACATTTACGATTTTATTTATAAGTTTTAATACTAATCTTATTAGCTTTCAATCGGGGTATCTTATCTTTTAAGTATTTTTTTTCATGTTGTCTTTCATTCTGTTTTTGTTACTTTTCTCCCCTTTAAATTTTTTATTAGAATTTATACTCAAATTTTCTAAAATTAATCTTTTAAATATTTTACACGAATTTTACATATTTCCGTTATTGTATAATAATTACAAATTAAAAAAAATATATACGAAAAACTTATTTCATTTCATGCCACAGGGCCTGCGATCCCGAACTGCAAACGTTCACTGAATTTAGTGCGCTGGTTTCATACAGACATAAAAACATTATCTGTGTCCAGGAGGATTAGGAATACAGTTCTGTATGCGAAAAAAAACAGAATCCTGGACGAGTACTTTCGACCTGATTGCAATTTTCTAGTAAATATTCTGAATAACAAAATCAAGTGTTGATAAGTCCGCCTAGTTGTAAAGTGGTTGGCACGTTCGCCTACCATTCACGAGGTCCTGAGTTCGATTCCTGCAGCGTGGACGTGAAATATTGATTTCAAAGGTTGTTTAAAATGCAATAATCCATTGTTCCAAATAAAACAAATAATGTAAGATATGATCGAAATACTTTGCATTAAGTTTACAGATGCAGTGCCCTGTGGACCACTGGGTGCAGAAAAGAGAATGATCATGATGAAGAAATTTAACATTTATTTTTAACGTTATTCCCGATCTGCGAAAATACTCCATTCTTTCTCGCAATTTTAACCAATCATTATTGTCCTCCCTAAATTAATTATGCAGAATATTATATTTATTCCAATAAATTCACAATTAAACATTATTATGATAACAATATGTCTCGATATGTAAAATATGTGATACAATATTTATCTTATAAATCCTATTATGATTAATTTATGTCTATAACTTTACAAGTTTAAGTGATGTTTAGATATGAATAATTATTTATTTCAAATTACTTTTTTAGATTTACTTTTTAAAAATATGCAATGACATTATATTTTTTCTTGTATTTTGAGAAATCAATAGTCAGTACCGCTGACTATAGGGGCTGACGTAGGGATGTGTCGGATTACGTGCGGCTGTACTCGGGTACATCTTATGGATTGTCCCTCTAGAAGATCTTTCACATTTTTATTGTTTTAATTTTATTAGTTTATAAGTTCAAGCTCCTTAAGCATGCATTAAGAACTGTCACGTATAAGTTATATGTAAAAAAACGACCCAAAAAACTCTAAAAATAAACCAATTTACTTGATGACACTTTGTATCCCGGAGCGGTGTAAACACGTGATTATATAACCACGCGTTGTGTCCCGGTCCCGTGTTTTCACGTGGTTTACCAGCTGTCTAAAAAAGTGCATTCTTTTTACATCCATAGTCCTTAAAGTATAGCATAATTCGAATGACAGCTGTCAGAAAACCTGACAACATAACTTTGTAGTAACGTCTAAGGAGTGATTTATATTGACACACGAAAAATCATTCGTATTTGGTATGTTAATTTATTTTATTTAATACAATTCTTGACATATAAATCAACATAAATATATAAAATCAGCTTTAAAATGTAAAAAAACCTAAAATAAACCTAATTATTAACGACGTTCTTACAAGGTTACATCATTTTGCAAAAACGTTAGATATGGGACAAATTGATCGAATAAAAAAATAATTAATTTGACGTTGTTCATAAAAAAAAGTATGAATGTCTTATTTTTTGGTGAATAATTGTGTTAAACACACTATAATAGGCTTTTTTGCGTTTTTATATAAATTTTCGGAAACAGAGTTTCATGTTTGCATGAAAAAACTGATCAAATTGATTTTATCGGTACATGATCAGTGATCAGTAATTTCCCATCACTAGACATGAGTTTGACAGCTGTCATTTTGATCAAGCTAAATTTGAAGGACTATAGTGACTTTTATTAGTACTTTTTCGCTGCTGGTAAACTACGTGAAAACACGGGACCGGGACACAACGCGTGGTTATTGAAATCACGTGTTTACGCGGCTCCGTGATACAACGCACAAAAAAGGAGTGAGACCCTGTATATGTGCAAACATTGCAACGTGGCTCTCCATAAAGGCCAATTTTGCTAAACTATAATACAAAAATGACTTATCAAATTGTTTCAAATAACTGTGAGAAATTTCAATTGATTTTACCTGGTTGTTTCATAATTATGACACTTTTAAGAAACCCTTCACAAAGCATGAAATTTCACAAAAATGTGCCGGGCACAGGGTAAATTCTATGTGCATTCGGCCGGTGCTCAAAGTGTTAAATTTTTGCCCTTTATTTCAATGTGTATTTTATTTTACACTTATTTTAACAACCTTTTTTTATCTGGTCTCCATTCTATGTCAATCGCATAAATCACATTGAATCAGTCCAACATCGCTCGCTTCGAAAAATAGCGTGGATGCTCGGACTAGAGAGAGATAATTATTCTTACGCTGAAATAGAGTCAATGTTAAATATTTCTAGTCTACAAAAACGTAGAACTAATATTGACTCCATATATATGTTCGGCATACTAAATGGTATAATCGATGTTCCATCATTACTGGGACAAGTAAAATTCAATATTCCGACCCGTAGATTGAGAAACAATGAAGTACTGTTCATCGATCAGCATGGAACAAACTATGACCTAAATTCTCCAATGACCCGCCTTTGTCGTATTGTTAACTCAAGACAGGATCTGGACTTTTTTGGTTTAAGTTTACAACGATTTAAACGAGCACTAAATAAATAGTCCAGATCTTGTCTCGATGTCCCTTATGTTTGTCAATGCTTCTTTCTTTTTTTTTTGAATGTTTTAAACTATTCTTTTATTGTAATATTTAAACCTTATAAATTGTATACATGGACAATGTCCGTTAATAAATAAATAAATAAATAACACTTTGAGTACCGGCCGAATGCACATAGAATTTACCCTGTGCCCGGCCAATTTTTGTAAAATTTCATGCTTTGTGATAAGTTTCTTAAAAGTGTCATAATTATGAAAATACTGGGTTAAATCAATTCAAACTTCTCATATTAATTTAAACCTATAAATAAGTCATTTTTGTATGAAAGTGTTGCCAACATTGACCTTCATGCAGAGTCTCATTGCGCATTGCAATGATTGCCCATATACAAGGCCTCGCTCCTTTTTTTGTGCTTTGTATCCCGGAGCCGTGTAAACACGTGATTATAATAACCATGCGTTGTGTCCCGGTCCCGTGTTTTCACGTGGTTTACCAGCAGCGAAAATGTACTAATAAAAGTCACTTTTCTATCTTTTTTTATCATCTTTTATTCTATCACTTCTTCACAATATTTTAAATAATCCCACCTCGCCTGTTTATCTGAGAGAGCTCTTCCAACCTCTATCACGACACGGACTATCCCTTCGTTCTCGTAACAAGAGAATCCTTTGAATACCCTTTCACCGCTCTAATTTTCTTGCTTCTTCTTTCACAGTAGTAGCTGCTTAATTGTGGAATAATCAACCCACTAATATTAGTGACGCCGCGTCTTTATTTACATTTAAGTCAAGATTGAAATGTCGCTATCTAAATATTAAAATTATTCATTGATCCTTCTTCTTTCCTTTCCATCCCCTCTCCTTTCTTCATAGCAAAGTGTTAATTTTTAAAAAAATCATTGTAAAGTGTTATTTTTTAATATATTTTTATTGTCAATCTTTGTTTTTAATTTTGTATTAAATTGTAAGATTCAATATGTCCATGTACTTGTAATTTTCTCAAACTGAACGGTTTGGGTAGGTAGGAAGAAATATACCCGCCCTTGTATGTATATAAATTGTACATGTATACAATACATAAATAAATAAAATAATTAGTTCGCTTTATGATAGATAAAACTAACAGACCATGCAAAATCTTGTCAAAGTCACTTTCTTAATACATTTTTACTTTATAATAACTTAATTAATTCTAAGAATAATTCTTAATTAATACTTTTATCTACTCATTTGGAAGCCCTTCGTGATATTGTGTTTCGTCGAATATTCTTGGTTGCTATACCTAACCTAAAAATTATAATTAACAAAAAATATCAAAGGAAAAAATAAAACAATAAAACCATATTAAAATAGTGTTTAATTTAACAAAAAATAAAACAGTAAAATCATATTTGTAAACTATATATCCTATCAAACATAATTTTCGCCTATAAAAAATACGATATTTAAAAAAATATGATTAACGATTAACTTGCATAGAAAAAACTCTTTTTTAAAACAAATTATTGTTAACAAACGTATTTTATAAGAATAAATATATATATACTTATGTTATAATCGTAAATTTTTTGAGATCTTAATTTCCAGCGATATATGCATTTCTAAAAAAATATTTTTTCGTTTATAGTGCGCGTGAACACCATAGACATTATAATACCCCGATGTTTGATCAATAAACGGGTGAAATATGTTATATGAACCAATTTCAGTATAAGATTTCAATCATATTTTTATTTTTTGCCGTGATGTAATATTTTATGAAAATTGATTTTTAAAAGTTGATAAAAAAGTTCAAATTGAATAAGCTTCTCAACCCTTTCAGACCTGAATTAATTTCTGTAGATAAAAAAAATACTTTTATTCTGTGTGTACTTAAGGAATTATTTGAAAAAAATGTATTTTTCATGGTTTTTAATCTTTTATACTTTAGAAATTATGTGACGTTGATTTTTTTTTAAAAAATGGGTTTCAAACTAATAATCAACCGAAAAAATGGCTTAAAATGTGTGATTATACTACAATATGTGTTTATTAAATTAAATTGATGTAATTAAAATATGTTTAAAACTTTCCTTACATATCAATTACAAGGGCGACAGAAATTCGCTCCAAAACAAATAAATCAGCTATCAAAGATAAAAACGAACTTTTCTGCGTAATGCGGATTACCAACGTATACAAAAGAACATATTTAGGGGCTCCTGGAATTAAAAAATAAACTTTTGAACCGCTTTTGAATTTCGGTAGGTACGAGAGTAAAAAGATTTTTTAATTCGTGTATATTTGAATGAAGAGATTTTTCTGAAAAAAAAAATAATACTTTACTTAAGATCGTGTGCACCAGTTAAAATGGCAATAAACGTAGATATTAATATTGAGGAACAATTAAATATAATTGCACAAATTCTGCGTATTTTTTTATCAAACTCTGTATACGCGGATTTTCGATATTATGGACAACCTGGCAACACCGAGCGAAGTTTATCAACGACTGACTGTCCACGCTAACAAACTCAACACGCGCCCAGCCGCTGCCAAACGGAAGCCGGCGACCACTGACCTTTCCCGATCATCGCTCGTAGCTAGCGTGTTTCACAACGCAACGTTGTAAAGGGCAATCAACCATTTCTTAAAGTCTCGGTATTGTCAACATTTCATAAGAAATATATAATTGATATTTTATTACATAACTAGCGTACCCGACAAACGTTGTCCGGCCCAAACGTTGGCTTGCCTGCTATTAGCTTAGAAAAATACTTTTCATTGATAGTAGGTACCTAGGTACTTGTTTGTGATTAAATTCCAAAATTAAAAATTGCAAATACTCAAAAAGTATTGAATTTAAGTAGGTACTTTTTTATGGTTGGATTTCAAAACATTAAATAAATATTTCTTCAAATACGGCATTCTTTTTGCAAACGTCAAACTCCGGTCGTCCCACCAACAAAGGGGTGTGCTTATGTAGGAATACGATTTGCAAAAATCTAATAGAAAGAAATAAATGGGTAGAAATTATAAAAAATTTAAGGAAAGAGCCTTATTGAGATCCACAAAAACAAATGCTGTTTGTAAAAATTCAAAAACAAACTTTTTTTATCCACAAAAAAACAACGTCTTTCCATTTTTTTGCAAATGCATTCTCCTCAAATGCAACCCTGGTAGATTGATGAATAAAACATTTATGCTGTTTACTTCTTTTTTAAACATTATATTGAAGATTTTAATATCTACGAACACGCACAGCGCAAAGTTCTATATTTCTCTGAAAACCGCACGTAAATCGGTTAAGCCGTTTAGGAGGAGTTTGGTGACATCAGCGTACAGAGGAATTATACGTATAAAGATGGAGTTGGCTTCGTAATATTTTAAGCTGCAATCGCCATTGGTACTGTTTTGGATTACGTGCATACATTTTTATTACATTTAAACTTTATCTGTGGCTAAGTTGATGCAAATGTACGGGACTGTTGCAATTTTTTTATGCTTTAAGCGGCGATTTTCATTTCCATGGGGGGTAAGTCACAGTTGCATGCCGCTCCACCTTGGCCAATTTGGCACTGTACCTTGCACCAGTTCAGCCAGAAGTCCGAGGGGTTGGACATTGCCTGAGAATGGGAGGCCAAGGGCGCTGGCCCCGAGCAAGGGGGACATCCCCCCAGCTGGAAGCTGGACACGGCGTTGCAGAAGACCTCGCAGACAGAAGACCAGGACACGTGTTTCTTGATGGTGGAGCCACAGGAACATAGAGGAAAACCTGGGGGAAAGGGTTTAGTAAGTAAATTGTTATCTCTCGCTGATAAAAAGTAAAGAAAAAAGTCAACAATATTTTGAGTTTGTCCAAATTTTTGAAGACAAGGACTGGATTCAATTCCTCGGGGAGCTGTTTATATTGACATATTACAGCAGAGACGAAGAGCATTTAAGAGAATTTAATATTGAAGTCTAGGCATCAACATTTAGTTGTGTCTCACAAGGATCTCAAAACTGCAGAGAAATTATTGCAAGAAGACTTTTTATACCTGCAAAAATGGTCCCATGATGCAGGTTTAATAATTAACGCAAAGAAAACCAAACTTATGCACATAAGATCAACGAACTATAAAACTCACACAACACTGTCAATTTTATCACATAACTATACGTGTATCCATAGTGATATTATGCAACCGTGCATGTGTGAGAATATTGAAAATATTGAGCAGTATGTTTATTTAGGTTTAACTATAGATTGTAATTTTAAATGGGATGTACATATTATAAAATTGTGTAAGCTGTTAAGAGGAATAAGTAATAGAATGTACATATTAAAATATCATGTCCCTGTTAATAATTTACGAATTATTTATTTATCTCTCTCTGAATCAATTATACGATACGCCATAACTTCCTGGGGTTATCAAGTGAAACTAATATTAATTTTATTTAAATTTTACAAAATTCTATGATCAAATTGCTACTACATAAAGATGTATACCTCCAGAGACACAATATTTCAATATCATTGATGTATAAATCTGTAAATAAATTATCTGTTAGGGCTCTACTTTGGTACAAATTAATTTGTCAGCATGCGTCGCACTCCGAGTATAAACTCAAGTCGGTACATGATTACAACACCAGGTTTACTAGTATGGAAGGGCTTGCTGTTCCTTGATATTGCAATAAATATGACAAAAGAACACTGCAATACAGTATACGTAAAATATTTAACATGTTACCAAACAATATTAAAAATGCTGAGTTAAATACAGGAGTGAGACGATTGCTCAAATTATGGTTATTAGAAATTTTTTTTTTTGTATTAGTGATAGTTTTTAATTTTTCGTAATATAATATGTAATGTTTTTAAAGTAAAATTATTGTTGATGTAGGTTAAGTGTAAATAATCGACGTAATTTATAAGAACCTGCGGACGAGTTGTATGTATGCAACTCAGCAGGACTTTAATTTAGGACTATTTTGTAAATATTTTTGAAAAAAAAATAAAAAAAAACAGGGCTTATGACTGGTTTAAGTGGCCACTTTCATAAGTTTAAGTGATCATAAGCCCTGTAGATGCCTAGACTTTTATATAACCTTCTCTTAAATGTTCTTCATTTCTCTTGTAATATGTTAAAGAAAAAAGTTTTGCCATTTTTTAAAATCTTCAAAAACGCGGATCTTTGAAAATCGCACCATTAATTTTTTTTATTAAATTAACATTAGATTCTTCTTCGTGTGGTGCCTTTTCAGGTCCCTCCGACGTTGACGATCACTACAACAACTCAGTCCTGCGCTACTCCGCAGCCAGGACAACTGCTTATTGGATGCACTCGCCATAGTGATTCCTGGGAAAAGATGACCAGAGTGGTTTCCCGTTGTCTTCTGTCTGTGGTAGATTTTCCTGTCGGGTTGCCTTCCTTTAGCTGGTTGGTTTTGGTTTTGCGGCGCCAGAAACTCGCTTTTCATCCTCTCGCTGTGATCACACCGCTATGAGTGTGATCCCATTGCCCAGGGTTCGCGACGTGGACGCTAACGAGTTGGACTAGTCAGTGGTGTTGCCGGTGGAATGCAACTGGGCATTCGCATTTTATAGAATCACACCCTCCAGCAAGATGTGGCTCATTGCGACCCTACTGACATTTCATTGGAATAATATTTTTTAAAGGTATTTCTGATGAAAACTTTTCGAAACTTCACACAAGTCAAAGAAGGAAGAGTTGTGAAAATGTGGATGTTCAAACAAAGGCAGAATGGTGAATGTCACACGCTGTGTAAAGTGGCTATTACAGGTCATAAGCCCTGTAAATGCCTAGACTTCCATATTACCTTTTCGTAAATGTTTTTCCTCTCTGTTGCAACAAATTTAAATGTAAATAACTCCCTTGGGAGGAAATCCAGCCAGTCTGCAAGTATTTGGACATACTAAAATCATTGTTGAAATTATTTTATTTAGTTTTAAAGTTACGATGTTTTGGAAATCGCACAATCACACGATCTTGTTTCCCGTGCCTCGATTATGAACGCTATATTTATCTGTATCGAGACGGTATACTTAACTTCTGTACTATCTGTATCTTACCTCAGTATGTTCTACCTACTTGTCATATCGACATCATATGATCGAAACAAGCCAATGGAATGACCGCAAATAATTACTCCGCGTTCCTCCGCGTCATTAACATTTAAAATAGTTCTCATTTATATTTAAAATCTTCTGTAATAAAAATATCTTCTGCTCACTTCAAAGCGATTGTAATTTCCAATAAATCCCAATTCAAGCAAAAAATGCTCCCTTGAACATGAATTTTGTATGACTTTTGGAAATCACCTAGACGGTACGCTTAATGATCGTCTGTTTGTATCTACCGATCGACAACAAAGCCAGCTCCTATAACGTTTCGATACATACACTCCGAAAGATAGTAAAACAGATGGAAAAAATATAATAACATTATTTTTTAGAGTGGACACTTTCTAACGCCTTCTTCTTCTTCATGTGTCATTTCGGGTCTCCCCGACGTTGACGATCACTTGGGAGAAAGCTTCCCTATCCTGAACAGTGCGAAACAGCTCCTCCACAGTTCTATGTCAAGCCGGGAGATTCTTCGCACTCCTGGTCCATTTAAAGACCGCCCGGGACTCGGGGCCATTGTTTGGTTTCTCTTCATAGTGATATCCTGGGAATTATTGACCGAAGTGGTTTCCCGTTGCCTTCTTCGGTGGAATTTTCTGTCGGGGCTACCTACCCTTAGCTGGAGGGGTCCCGTTTTATGGCACCGAACACTCGCCATTCATCCTCTCCCTATCTGCTATGGCACTGATGTTAATGCCAGTGGCCACAACGCCTAGATACTCTTATTTGTTAATATGACATAATCTAGCGACATTATTTTCACATCTAGGCGTTCGTTTTATGAAAGTAACAGTTATGTCGGAATTTAATTTGACTTCAAAATTTACTTATTTCTCCCTGATATTTTTAATAGGCTTTTAAGAAAAAAATTGTCAACCCCAAAACGATTAAAATTTCAAATACATCATAATAAAAGGAAAAATTGCTCGGTGGAACAAAAATTTTGACACTTTTAATGCGTAGAACAACATATCGAGAGGTTCTAGACCCGTCGGTATAAACCGATGTACTTACATGAAAACTTGATGGTGGGGGTATCGGTAGTGTACCTTTATAGTCGGTCGGGAGACTTTTATCTTTAGCTATGACGTCGAACTGAAGCTATGTTATTTTATTGCGTAGATATGTGTACCACGACGTACGCTTCCCGTTGTTTCATATCGATGTACCTACCCAAAACTTGAAGGTGGGGGTCGGTAGTATATCTTTATATTTTTTACGGTTAATTTCAAATTAATATTTCTTTCCTACCTAATCCCTGGTTACACAGCGTTGGGCAAACTTCGTTTCTTGGCACTCCGAGGGCACCCGGAACTGGGGTCGTCGGCCGGACCCCATCTTCCTTCTCCGAAGAGTCCTTGGTCGGTTTAATGCTGATAATCTGCGGACCAGAGTTGGAAGCATGGAGAACCAGGTTATTTGCCTTAGTATGATCTTTGAGGAACTCTGGAGTGGTGATCAGGCAGGAGTACCCGCAGGGGTCTCCACCCAAACCTGTAAAAAATATACATTGAAATCAAATACATAATTTGTGATTAAAAAGTGGCATAGAATGTTTCACATTCCAATATACAGGACCAACCTGCCAATGATTATGCCTGTTGGAAGGGCTATCTCTATGTTGAACAATATCACTTTGGACATTTACATTTTTTACGTCTCTGAGGGAGTTTTTCGTTACAAGATTCTCTTACTTTTTTAACATATTATTCTTTGGATATTATGTATACTAATGTGTTTTTTTATATATACCTAATTTTACCTAATTATTTCTATATGTATGAATTAAGATATTTTATTTTGTAATGTACATATATATGAATAAATAAATGATAAATGATAAAATGATAAAAAAATGATAAAATAATTTATTTATTTTATTTTATTTGGGATTTTTGCAGCTATTACATGAACAAAATAAGTAGAAAAATCTTAACATTACTAAAGCCAATTTAAAAAATCCACTGTTAATATAATGACACATAATATATAAGAAAAGAAGTTTAGTAATTGTATTTGTGTGACGTTTGTATTCATGTGTATGTGAATGTGTGTATGCGTGAATGAATGAGGGAGAGGAAAGAGAAGGAGAGGAAAAGAAACTTGCTTTGACGTTTCCTTAAAAAAAATAATTCCTGTATTTTTTTCCTCGATTATGGCACTATTGCAATGATTTTTTTTACACACTCTATATATATCAACAATGTTTTGAGTCTGTCCAAATTTTTGCAATCAATGACTGGATTCAACTCCCTGGAGAGCTGTTAAAATTTACATATTGCAACAGAGATGAAGAACATTTTAAAAAACGACAAACTCAAAATATTCTTGATAAATCCACCTGGTCCATGAAGAAGTATAGAAAATAAGATTTTCAGGCGTTGCCTGGTATGTAGGTGAAATAATTAAATTAGATTAATCTCACCCGCATAAATAAAGGTTTAGCTCTTTAACTTCACAAACATCAACAGATGAAAGAATTGCAGGAATGTAGATGTTCAAATATGGGCAGAATTGTGAATGTTACACAGTGTGTAAAGTGGCCACTTAAACCAGCCAATGACAGGTCATAAGCCCTGTAGATGCCAAGACTTCTATAATACTTTCGCAAAAAATTTCTTCATCTCTGTTGCAACATCTTAAATTTTGTGATTAAAAAGTTGCAAAATGAAGGTTTGAGAGGAAATTCGCTCTGACTTTTCCCTATAAAAACGAATTCCTGTATTTTCTCTCTGGATTATGGCACTGGAGCGATGATTTTTTACCCACTCTAGATATCAACAATATTTTGAGTTTGTCCAAATTTTTGTGACTGTATTCAACCCCTAAAATGTTCTTCATCTCTGTTGTAATATGTTGGCATTAATAGCTTCCTAGGGGGTTGAATCCAGTCTTAAGGTTCACCCTTCTAGGGAGAGTAACAGTATTACAATTTTTTCGTGAGACGTCGAATAGGTTTTCTACAAAAGTTTATCATGCATATTTTCAATTAGCCGAAAAATAGACGTTATGCGCCCTGTGGGACAAACGGCACCTATGACGTTTTGACGCCAAACTTGTAAGTAATGTTTATTAGAAGCCCAGTCGGCGCTCGGAACGCGTGACGTCAAAATGACGCGATGCCAACTGAAAGCCATTTTCCATGTGTTCATTTTTAAACCAGAAAATTATAAATGAAAACTTGCTTTGAATACTTTGATAGTTATATCATAAGAATCGTACAAATCCGCTCTAAATATATATTCTATTTTGAACGTTATTCCCGACTTGTTAAAAGATCCTACTATTAGATAAATGTTTATTTAACCTACATATTTATTACATTTAAAATTAATATTTATCAAACAAAGATTATTTGTCTAAGAAGGAGAGGTATATTATTCATTTTCAAAGCATTAACTTTGTGGTCAAATATTTGAACTAATGTGGTTGATTTGAAATATTTATTTAAAAGGGTGTTTTAACACCAGAATATTTCGTAGTCCCTGGACTGGTACCTGAAGCGAAAGACTGACCATCCTATCTTCGTGCAGCAAAAAAAAAGATCAAGATACGCTGCGATTGGTGTACCAATGCATTTCCCTTTGCACCATTAGATGCGGAAAGCGAATGATTATGATCAACTTAAATTATTTTATTTATTTATTCCTTGAGGTTAGATCCATTCAATTCATTTAATCATATGTTTTTACATGAACTAATAAATAGCTACTATCTAGTAGAGTATAATAATATACACCTACTAAGTGTTACGTAGTTCATATAGTGGCCACTTAAACCAGCCAATGACAGGTCATAGCCCTGTAAATGCCAAGTAACCCATATTCCTTTGTCAAAAATGTTTTCCCTCTCTATTACAGCATTTTTTTGTCTGCATCGTGGTAAGACCACGGGTCAAAGGTCCGTGGTTCGAACCCCACTTTACTTCAACTTGATTCTCGTTTTCTAATATTGAGTTAGTTGCAGCTCGTTGAAAATGGCCCCCAAAATGAAATATTTTGGTTAGTCATAAGAATGCAAATATTTTTTTAAAATAATAATATAAATAGAAGACTGATCATGTTAAAAAAATACGCTACAATTGGTGTACTTGTGCAGTGCCCTATACACCATTAGGTGCGGTAAGGGAATGATAATTATGTCGTAACAAATTAAGATGTCATTGGCTTGTTTAAATGGCCACTTCACACTGCAACCATACTGCCTTTTACTTAATCTGTTAATTTTTGGGAAGTTTTTTTAGTATTTGTCTATCAGCATTTGGACAGTTCATAAACCCTGTAAATACCTAGACTTCTATATTTTCTTTTCTTAAATGTTCTCCGTCTCTGTTCTAATATGTTTACATATTTTGTCTGTGTCCAAGTAGTGTCAAAATACAGTTCTGCGTGTGAAATATAACTCAAATCCTCCACAAGTGTTTTCGACTCGATGGCTAAAAATACGAGTATTCCTCTGTTATCTGGTCTCCATATTATGATGTTCATATCAAAAATATTGAATCAGTTCAACATCGATTTTTAAGAAAGATAGGCTGGAGGTTGGGCTTATCCAGAGACCAATATACGTATAATGAGTTGGAAACTACCTTAAATATATCTTCTCTTCAAGACCGTCGAAATAAACCCGACCTTCTAGTCCTATTTAAAATTCTCAACTCACTCTTTGATGCGCCTGAACTACTGAGCCCGATGAAATTAAAATCGTCGGACAAAACTTACCCTTTCATACCGATAACCATAGAACTAACTATGATTTTTATTCTCCTATGCCCAGAATTCTCAGGTCTGCCAACAAACATACCAGTCTTGATTTCTTTGATAACAAGTTGTGTTCTTTCAAACGATCACTGAATCAAATTCAATTATAAACACCTCTCTCCCGCTTCCACTCCCGCCGAGTCTACTATATACCATTGTGTCTTTCTACTTTCTTTTATAATGAATTTCTGTGAATACATATGTCCTTAAAAATGTCTATTGGGCGTATATATAAAGAAATTAATATTATTACCTCAAAAATGTTTTCCCTCTCTGATGCAACAAATTTATGCCTGAATAACTCCCGAGGGAGGAATTCCAGCCGGTCTGCAAATATTTGGACATACTCAAAACATTGTTGAAATATATCGTAATTGAAAACGAGGAACAAGAATCTCAGTCGTCTATGCGCTCCGTAGCTGCAAGACGTGCTGGGATATTTATTCATTGTACAGTGCCCTTGAGGTGATTTTTATAAAAAAGGCGCTGTATAATTATAGCAAAGGCTCCTTCCTATAATTAATAATAATAAAAAAATAAAAACAAAAGAGTACTCACCGGATTCACAGAGCTCCTCGCAAATACGCTTCCTCTCACTGACGGTAGGTTTCCAACTAAATTTTTCTGTTAACCTCTCCCTGGTTTGAGTCAAATACAATTTTTGAACCAACCCTTTGTCGTACTGTACTGAAAGAACGGTTTCGGGCGCTTCGAAGCTGTCGTCGTCCTTTTCTGCCTCATCGACCCGGCCGCCCGCGTCCTCTATCGCTGGCTCCGTCTCGCCCTGGGGGCGGGACCACGGACGGGGTGGCTGGTTGTTGATTGGTTGGGGTTTGGGGTGCGGGGCGTGGTCTGCGCAGACGACTGCGCACGCGCATATTATTGACAGCAAAATACCGAGTTTTCCAGTCATAATGAGTTTATCTGGAAAAATGTTTTTGTTATTTTTACCCCATTAAATTACTAAATTACATATTTCATTTTGAAATTGTTACGCTGTCGCGAACAAAATGTAAATAAAACAATAAATAGTATTGTAAATGTATGGACTTGGAAAAACGGGGATGAAAGTAGGCTTTAATGCTGTCGAAATGCGATCTCTCTGGCCAATGTGTGGTAAAACTATGTACGATAGATGCACAAATGTCGAGATCCGTACATTATGTAAGGCTGAGGTAGGCATTATCGACAAAATCAAGAAAGAAGCTCTGCGCTGGTTTGGACATGTAGAGCGAATGGACAGCGAAAGAACGGCTAAGAATATTTACAATGCGAATGTTCATGGATGCAGAAATAGAGGAAGACCGAGAAAAAAATGTCATGACCAAATACTTGAAGACGGACATGTCAAAAGTCGGAATGATCGGCGCGCGTGCATGAGAAGATGTATGAATGTAGAGGATGTGAGAAGTTTATGCAAATATAGAGTGACGTGCCGTTCTATCCTCTCTGCCTACCCTTACGGGGAAACGGCGTGACGGTTTGTTGTTTGATTTTGTTGTTGTTAACATATTACAACATAAATGAAGAACATTCTAGAGAAAGGGGTAAAAATGAAGGGCATATGGTAGATTAAGTTAGTGGCCACTTTACACACTGTGTAATATTCACCATTCTGCTTATATTTGAGCATGTTTTCTTTATTTTCATTCCCTTCCCCACCTACTGGTGCATAGGGCACTTCATTGGTACACCAATCGCAGCGTATCTGGATCATTTTTATTACATGAAGGTAAGATGATTAGTTTTACGCTTCAGGAGCCAGTCCAGGGATTATGAAACATTCAAGCGTGAAAACACATTATTAAAAAAAAAATTCTTATCAATTTTCCTTCTTTTAAAAAACTCGCACGATCCTAGATTCAAAGTAAAATGATTACCTCTTTTTTTCTATGATATATTTTTTTGCCCTTTAATAATAAGGAATACTTTTGTATTTTTTGAATATATTTTTTCCTTTTTTAATCACTATAAAATAATAAAGTACTTCTGAATCTTTTACAGAAAATTTTCTTATCTCTTTCTTATATTATAAAAAACTATTATACCTGCCTATTTATTATAGGAGCAAAAATTCATAAACATTTCTTGTATACCCACAAACAGGCCATGCCTTTGTGTGCACCCTGTTGGTGAGAAGAGCCGAGTTTGACATTTGCAAAAAGAATTCTAAATTTGAAAATAAATAATTTTATGTTTTGGAATTCAACCATAAACACGTACCTAGGTACCTTCTTAAATTCAATATTTGAATATTAATAATTTTTAGTTTTGAAACTTAATCATAAACAAGTATCTAGGTACCTACTTATCAATGAAAAGTCTTTTTCCAAGCTAATAGCAGGCGAGCCAACGTTCGGGCAGGACAACGTCTGTCGGGTCGGCTAGTGATATATAAAAAATTGGCTTAGCTTAATAGTTTATTCACAAATATATATTTTTTTAAACGACTGAACCTCATTCCAATTGCGTTTATTCGCTTGGTTCCCTCCATTATGATAATGGCTTCCGGTAATTCATTAACGATTTTTCGTGTTTTTCCGGGAAATCGCTTTTAGAGCCTCTGCCTCCATTTCCCTTTCCCAACGTGACCCAAAAAGCCTTCGGAAATCAAAATGGCCGCCGGACCCGGAAGCGGAGTGGGGGTGTCGAAATATCGACTTTATATTATGGTACGCCTTGCGTTATGCAATCAGCTGAACATATATTGGAAATATGTGCATACTACTACTACTACCTTTACGCCATTTCCCCGTAGAGGTAGGCATAGAGAATGGATCGTCACACACGTCTATCCTGGCATACATTTCAAAACCATCTTCTACCACATTCATACATCTTATCATACATGCCCTTCGGTTCTGTCTGCTTTTGACATGACCGGACTTAAGATTTTGGTTTATCTGATCATGCCACGTCTTCCTCGGTCGTCCTCGTCTCACGTTAGCGTTCATTTTCCCCACATATACTTGTTTTACCGTTCGTTCGTCGGCCATTCGTTCTACGTGATCAAACCATCTCAGAGACCCTTTCTTAATTTAATTAGTTATACTTGACTCAGATTTACACTCTCGCCTGATTTCATCATTTGTAACCCTGTCGCACATTGACTTCCTACACATTTATCGAAGAGATTGCATTTCAACCGCGTTCACTCGACTTTCATCCTTTCTCTGCCAGTTCCATGTACCGTTCGCCACATATACTTGTTTTGCCGTTCTTTCATCGTCCATTCGTTCTACCTGACCAAACCATCTCAGAGACCCTTTCTTAATCTAATCAATTATTGTTGACTCAGATTTACACTCTCGCCTGATTTCATCATTCGCAACCCTGTCATACATTGATTTACTACACATTCGTCTAAGAGGTCGTACTTTAACCGCGTTCACTCGGTTTTCCTCTTTCCTCTGCCAGTTTAGCTTTAATTGACATATTTTTATTAGCAATTACTGCGCTTAGTGCCCCGTTAATTTTGTTGCCCGCAGTCACTTTCCTTTCAACATCTTTTTCTACTCTTCCAAATCTTGAAAACATGCTTTCTAGATACATAAATTCTTCTACTTGTTAGTTAACTAAAATATATTAAAACTAATATATCAGAAAATAAATTCAAAGTAAATTTAAAGAATGTTTTTTAACTCTAGTAATAACAGTATTCTATTTTGTTTAGTATTATTTTTTTATTTTGTTCTTTTTATTTCGTATATATTTTTTCCAAGTATATTCTAAATTATGTAACTTTAAATTAATACATAAATAAAACAGTGTAAGTCACTCTCCAAGCGCAAAAGCTAGTCTCTTTTTGAAATGTTACAGTTATAACATGAAACATTTATCAGTGTGTAATAAGCTCATGTTCCTTTAATTATGGTTATTTTATTATAATATCAAAATGTTGAATTGGTCAACTATATTATGAAAATCCCTCTCCTCCACTCCTCCACTCTATTTCCTCATCCCTTAACCTTCTTACGAGCTCTTTTTATTTTCTCATATCTTATATAATATATTATTTTTCTCTTTACTGTGTAACATGTTCTCTCATTATATTTGTGAAAAACTTTAACTGGATGTATGTACTATTTTTAATATTTTGTATTCTTATTTAACAACTGTTGTTTTTCCTTAAAAAATAAAAAATAAACAAAAAAGTTATAAAAGTATGTAGATTGTTATAGAAAAATAAACATGTATCATTTATGTAACTATATTAATTCATAAAAAACGTTTTTGATTTGTCTAAATTATTGTAGACAAGGATTGGATTCAGCCCCCCAAGGAGTTATTAATATTAATATTTTACAACAGAGATGAAGAGCTGTAATTTATTTATATTAATATTTTAAATCATTTTTTTTTTGTTGAATAGTCTTATGTATTGGTTAATAACGCCTGAAGGAAAAATAAAATTAGCGCAGTATGACGCAATTGAAGACCTCGTTCTAAAAACATCAGATTACCAAAAACATCTGTATTTGAATAAAAATAAAAATAGAGGAATATTTTTCCTTAATGAAATGAACAAACGAAAAAAAGGTCAGTCAGGAATACAACATATTTAAGAAATAAATAAAAAGTTATATTTATTAATCTTTTTTGTAAAGTACTGATTGAAAGCACCGTTTTTTTTAAAAAAAAAATATGTTATTGGAATTCCATAGGGTACTGCATTGGTACACTAATCGCAGCGCACTTTGATCATTTTTTCGTTACATGAAGATAAGATGATCAGTCTTACACTTCAGGTATCAGTACAGGAACAATTAAATATTCTAGTGTCGAAACACCTTTTTAAATAAATATTTCATATAAACCATGTTGGGAATCGAAAACGACCCCTCTTGCCTGGTAGGCAAACGCGCTGACCATTACACCACGAGGCCGATATACTAAAAATATTATTAATTTATAATAAGTAAAATAAATAAATTTCTGTAAGACGTCACTCCCCATTATGTACACAATAATTGTTTTTTCTTTTACGTAATGCGAAGCGTTAATGTCAATATTTGTATGAATTGACATATTACAACAGAGATGAAGAACATTTAAGAGAAAGTTATATAGAAATCTAGGCATCTACAGGGCATCTACCTGTCAATGGCTGGTTTAAGTGGCCACTTTACACACTGTGTAACATTCACCATTCTGCCAATATTTGAACTTCTATATTCCTTCAATTCTTTCATCTGTTGATGTTTGTGAAGTTAAAGATCTGAAACCTATATTTATGTGGGTGAGATTCATCTAATTGAATTACTTCACCTACATACATAAATAAAGGTTTCAGCTCTTTAACTTCACAAACATCAACAGATGAAAGAATTGAAGGAATATAGATGTTAAAATATGGTCAGAATTGTGAATGCTACGCAGTGTGTAAAGTGGCCACTTAAACCAGCAATTGACAGGTCATAAGCCCTGCAGATGCCTAGACTTCCATATTACCTTCTCTTAAATATTCTTCATCTCTGTTGTAATATGTTAATATAAACAGTTCCTAGGGAGTTGAATCCAGTCCTTGTCTACAAAAACTTGGACAAATTCAAAATATTGTTGATAAATCCACCTTGTCTATGAGAAAGTATAGAAATTAAAAAAAACAACATTTTCAGGCGTTGCCTAGTATGTAGGTGAAATAATTCAATTAGATGAATCTCACCCGCATAAATAAAGGTTTCAGCTCTTTAACTTCACAAACATCAACAGATGAAAGAATTGAAGGAATATAGATGTTCAAATATGGGCAGAATGGTGAAAATTTGGACAAACTCAAAATATTGTTGATATATGTATTAAATTTATATTTAAAAATATGTATTTTCACAATATTATTTTTGGTATGTGTATATATATTTACATATTTATACACACACAATTCTGGGTTTTATCCCAAGGGGGAGTAGGTATATTTTTATTTATATCACTACTTAATCTCAAAATCAAATACATAGATGGCGCTCCAAACGCGCTAGCGAAAGCTTTCCTTGTTTCATGACATATATACAAAAACCAAAAATGTCACCGATATGGATATTCGCTAATAAGCGGAATGGGGAATGTTGTAGAATTCTACATAAAAGTGGCCACTTGAACCCAACTTATGACAGGTCATAAGCCCTGTAAACGCTCGAATATCCATAATCTTGAAACAAAAATTCTACCCATCTCTGTAGTGATATAAATAATAATATGTATTTAGTTCTTATTTTTTTTTAAATCTGAATAAAATAAAAAATTGTTAGAAAATTCATTCACCTTTGTTGAGATATTGGTTGACATTGTTTTATTTAAATATCTAATCGACACTTTTCTTTATTATAATCACGTTTGTTTGATTAACGCAAATAAAATCACTACATGCAACGCCTACGTCCAAAAAGGATTTGTCATAAAGCGTGTTGCAAGCCAGATCGGACGAATGGTTAAAAAATATGTATATCATTCCCTCCCTCTTTCCGGAAGACAAATGACAATATGGTGCTCGGGGCTGTCACGGGCAGACGTTTTGAAGTCACTTCTGCACCCCACACTCCGGCTGGGGATGATTTATGATAAGAGGGTACCGCGAGCTTAAGCGGAGGAAAATTGTTTCAATAAACGTTTGGGCGAAAAAAGTATCTAGGTTGCGCCATATTTACTATGTTTATTGTGTTTAGCACATTTACTTGGTTTCTGCGTTTTTTTTTAATTTTATTTATTTACAATTTTAAAAAACCCGTTAGGGTTACATTAGAAATTTAATATTGTCTAGTCATTTTATGTCTCGTCTAGTCTAGTTAGTTCAGTCATCATGTGCTTTTTCAGATTGATTTTAAATTTGTCTCCATTAAAAATTTTCAAGTAGTAAGGTAGGTCGGTGTAGTGTTTAAGTCCATTATGTAGTATTTTTGACTGTCCTGTGTTTGTCTTTGCTTTTTCAATATGATAGTGTTGTTGTTGTCTGGTGTTATATTTGTGTATGTCAGCATTTTTGACTAATATTATGTCGTCGTCTTGTAAGTTTCCCAGTTTTATTTTGTGCACAATTTTTAAGGTCTCAATTTTAGTCAAGTAGTTTATGTCAAACTGGTGTGTTTTTTTTGTACAGTTCAGTCGTAGAGGTCAGGTAGGGAGGTTGTATGTTAGTTTAAGAATTTTATTTTGTTGTCTTTGTATTCTTGTTATGTCTGTCTTGTTGCCAGTTAAATTTATTTACTACCTACCGGGCCCTGGTGATAATGTTCCAATTATTCTACTGTGGGTACCGTCATTTTCTCTCTAGTCCAACAACATCAGGACCTTATGAACGCTATCGTCATATGTACGTTAACTTCTGTGCTATCTGTATCTTACCTCGGTATGTTCTACCTACTTGCCATATCGACATCATATGATCAAAACAAACCAATGAATGACCGCACAAATTAGTCCGCGTTCCTTACTTCATTAACATTAAAAATAGTTCTCATTTATATTTTAAATAGGCTTTTGTGATAGAAAGTGCCCACTTTAAAGCGATTAAAAACTCCAATAAATCCCAATTCCATTAAAAAATACGCGCTTGAACATGATTTTTAAAAGGCTTTTGACACTTGCCAAGACGATATGCTTTATATCGTCTGTATTTATCGACCGATCGACTACAAAGCCGGCTCCTTTAACGTCTCGATACGTTCACTCCGGAAAATAGTAAAACAGACTATAAAAAAATTTAATGACTAATTAACAAATTACAACAGGAATGGACACCTTAAATAGGGGAATATGGAAGTCTAGGCATTTACAGGGCTTATGACATATCATTGTCTGGTTTAAGTGGCCACTTTACACACTGTGTAACATTCACCATTTTGCCTATGTTTGAACATCCATATTTCTTCAATTCTTCCATTTGTTGATTTTAGTGAAGTTAAAGAGCTGAAACCTTTATTGTTGCGAAGAGATTCATCTGACTGAATTATTCCCATACTAGGCAACGCCTGAAAATACTTTTTTAATTTTTAAACTTCTTCTTGGACCAGTTGGTTTCATTACAATATTTGAGTTTGTCTAAATGTTCGTAGACAAAAGACTGGATTTCACCCCCTCGCGAGTCATTAAGATTAACAAATTACAACAGGGATGGAGAATACGTTAAATAAGGGAATATGGAAGTCAAGGCATTTACAGGGCTTATGACCTGTCATTGGCTGGTTTAAGTGGCCACTTTACGCACTGTGTAACATTCAGCATTTTGTCTATGTTTAAACATCCATATTTCTTCAATTCTTGACATTATTTTGATTTCGTCCAAATTTTTGCAAAAAGAGCTGGATTCAAACTGAATAAAGATGTTCAAATATAGATAGAATGGCGAATGTTACGCAGTGTGTAAAGTAGCCACAAACCAACCAACGACAGTTCATTAGCCCTGTAGATGCCTAGACTTCGATATTCCCTCTTAAATGTACTTATTCTCTGTTGTTGTAAGAATCTAGATCGCCACAGATCTCTTTTTTGTTCTGCAAGTTCTAGGACCAACTATCACATGCACTCGCCTATCCCTAAGCTCCATAGATATGAAAATCAGTATCAGGAAGGCAATTTATGTCGTTTATGTAAAAATAAATAAATAAATATAAGTAGTATTATTATTATACTACTGAAAAAACTATTCTTACTCAAATGAAAGACATAACCCCAACAATACATCACATACAAATAATACAATAACTAGATCTTAACACAAAGACAACTTAAACAAATACAAACTAAAACCACTTTCGGACAAAGGGATTTTGAGTATTACGCAATTAAAATCTACAACCTACTCCCACTGTTTATTAAAACAATTAGTAACGAGAATATGTTCAAAAAGGCTATAAAAAATGGATAGTGGAGCTAGGTAGAAGTAAAATGGATTGTCTCATTCGCCCAAACCAATATTGAATCAACTGCTCCACAAATGTATAGTTTATGTTAGGTTTTTAAAAATTTTACTGTACGTTTTATAATATAAATAATATATGTTTGATTATGTCCAAATGCTTGCAGACTGGCTGGATTTCCTCCCTAGGGAGTTGTTCATATTTAATTTTTGAGAAGGGAATATGGAAGTCTAGGCATTTACAGGGCTTATGACCTGTCATTGGCTGGTTTAAGTGGCCACTTTACACACTGTGTAACATTCACCATTCTGCCCATGTTTGAACATCCACATTTCCTCAACTCTTCCATCTGTTGACTTTTGTGAAGTAAAAGAGCTGAAACCTTTATCCAATGACAGGTCATAAGCCCTGTAAATGCCTAGACTTCCATATTCCCTTCTCAAAAATTTTTCCCTCTGTTGAAATAAATTTAAATAATATATGTTTACACAAATTAAATATGAATTTAAATACGTAGTAATGAAAACTTTCTGAACATTTTGTTTATTATCTCTGTATATTAAGTTTTCTTTGTTTATTCTCACATGTAAAAATGTTTTAAAAAGGTATATTGTTAAGTGTCCTCGGGACGGGTAACCCCAGTGAGGTCACATTATTTTATTATTCATCATTGTTTATATTGGTAAAAAATTAATAAATAAAGTAAACATGTTAACATGAACAGCTTCCTAGGGTGTTTAATCCAGTTCTTGTCCACAAAAAATTGAACAAACTCCAATAATTAAAACTTGAAAAAAATTGTAGTAAACATGAACACAATACTAGAATATCAGAAAAATATCATAGACAATCTTTTAAAACGAGAAAAGGACAATCGAGACTTATAAACCATGGACTGAAATTATACAATAAACTACCAGACAAAACTAAACAAAAGACTCAGGCAACCTTTACAAAAGATGTTAAAAATATTATTATTAACAGTAGAATGTGAATTTTAAAAGTGAAAACATTTTGTTAAATGTATGTAACCCGTAAGGGTTTATCAATAAAATTTAAATAAAAAAAATTATTGTTCGTATTTCTAGTAAAAAAAACACTTACCCTTTTTAAACGCGAACTAAAAAGTGTGATTATTTTTTTTTTGCTGATAAAGTTGATCAAATATTGAAAAAAAAAATAACAGTATTATTAAAATTTGTGTTATATAAAACAAGCGACCTTTTTCGTTGAATTATTTAAAAGCAGTGCGTGTTATTGAGGTTTATCGCTATATTTATGGACTTAGTAAGCGCGAACCAGTATTACACGGATTAAAGATAATGCTGTGAATCGACACCTTTTGTAGATTTAACAAACAAACAACAACAAACAAACCATCACGCCGTTTCCCCGTAGGCGTAGGCAAAGAGGATAAAACGCCATAACACTCTATCTTATTTTATTTTTATTTATTTTTCAAAAATATTTACAAAATATTCTTAAATTAAAGTCCTGCTGAGTTGCATACATACAACTCGTCAGCAGGTTCTTATAAATTACATTAATTATTTACACTTAGCCTACATTAACAATAATTTTACTTGAAAAACAATTACAGATTACATTTTGAAAAATTAAAAACTATCACTAATACAAAAAACTTTTTTCTAATAACCATAAATTGAGCTTGGTATACAGACCTCGCTTCCTCTACATTCATACATCTTCTCATGCACGCACGCCGATTATTCCCACTTTTGACATGTCCATCTTCAAGTATTTGATGGACTTGATCGTGCCATGTCTTTCTCGGTCTTCCTCGTTTTCTGCATCCATCAACATTCGCATCGTAGATCCTTTTGGCCGTTCTTTCGCTGTCCATTCCGTCTACATGTCCAAACCAACGCAGCACCCCTTTCTTGATTCTGTCAATAATGCATGTCTCAGCCTTACACACTTCACGGATCTCGACATTTGTGCACCTATCATAAATCGTTTTACCACACATTCGCCCGAGGGATCGCATTTCGACAGTTGGGCTTAATATCAAATAAAAATTTACAGCAAAGTCATTATTATAGTGGGTAAACTGATTTAACTGTGTAAAATAGGCTTCATCCATAAAAACTTGTATCAAGTGTAGACATTAAGAGCTTTAAGTGCTTATAGTAGGATACTGAAATCACGTAAAAAAAGTTTAATGCATTTAAAAGCGCAATTCTTTTATCGATTAATTAATAGTTCAAATAATCATTACCAAACAGTTATTTATTAAACCTCATAATTATTGCAGCTTTTCTTAATTTTGTCTTTTAATTTATATCGATTATTATGCTTATTGATTATTTTACCAAATAATTTAAGTCGATTATTTTACTTATTATTTATGTCGATTATTTTATTTATTAAATATTTCATTTATATCGATTATTTTGCTTATTAATTATATCACCTAATAATTTGTGACGATTATTTTACCTTTTAATATGATGAGATACCTATGATTTATGTCGATTATTTTACTTGTGTAAAAGTGCCATATCATTTGCACTGATATAAACGATGTTTTTATTACAGCACACATAAAAATATGTTTATGGTTTATTTTGACTATACCAAAGCTATTCAAAAGCCAAAAAATTGCAATAACTTTTTCTAATCGTTTGTTTGTGGCTTTAATTCTATAATATGATGATAGCACAATCTATATATATGGTCTCACAATCTATAGAAAATACCGTAGAAAAAGCTTACAAAATGTTAGGGTTTATCGTACGATCAACCAAACCTTTCACAAGAACTGACGCATTAAGAAAACTTTTTTTTTCATATTACGTAGTGTCCTAGAGTTTGGTTCGCCGATTTGGAATCCTCCATACAATACTTACAAAAATCGTATTGAACATGTTCAAAACTATTTTCTTAGACTATTAGATTTCAAAAATAATATTTAATTTTCAAGTAGGACTGAGTCCGCTAATTTTCACAAGGTTCAAAATCTCGAACTCGGCGTACCATGTTGAATATGAGCTTTCTCTACAAAATTGTTAATAACCTAATTGATAGCCCAGAAATTGTTAGAGGCATTTCATATCGAGTCCCTGTCTACTAGTCTATTTTCAGCCATCCAGTTTCCTATTATCTCGATGCATCCATTAATCAAATTAAAAAGCACATTTCTCTCGCTCGGTTTAAAATAAAAATAAAGCTGTGTATCAATCTGCAAAGCAGTGGGACCACAATCTACATTCTTTGATAATATTCTCTATATCTAATATATATTCTCCATATATGGACAATATGGACATCTGATGGCGCCAGGTCAGGGCTGTATGGAGGATGAGACAAGACGGTTACTCGTCCAATTTTCATAATCTCTCCTGTGACGTAACAACCGGTGTGAGGTCTTACATTGTCATGCAAAAGAAAAACATTTGCTATAGCTTTTGTTGGGTGAACTGGCTGAAGACGTGTCTTACACATATAAAATCACTGAACGCTGTCTAATATGAACATCGTTGTCAGGCATTTTGCAAGCAAAGCTGAATTTAGAAAAAATGGGAGGCATTAGTTTTTGACTGACCCTCGCATCTACATCATCATCATTATTTTTTCTCTTCTTCTTCTTATGGTTCCTCTCTCCGATGGAGGTTGGAAATCATCGTTGCGATTCTTACTTTATTAGCAGCTGCCCTGAACAAGGACTGAGTGCTCCAATGGAACCCGTCACGCAAGTTCTTAAGCCAAGAGATGCGCCTTCTACCTGCACTGCGTCTTCCTTCAATCCTTCCCTGTAGAATGACTTGTAAAATTTTATATTTTTTGCCTCTCATCACATGTCCAAAGTACTCAAGTTTTCTTTTCTTTATGGTCTTCAGTACCTCTTTATCTTTTTCCATCCGTCGGAGAACATCATCGTTTCGGACTCTATCCACCCAGGGGATTTTTAATATCTTCCTGTTGCACCACATTTCAAAGGCTTTGATCTTCTTTGAAGTGGTTTGGGTGAGTGCCCACGTTTCGACGTCGTAAAAAAGTACTGAGAAGACGTAACATCGCGCAACGCGCATTCGGAGGTCTAAATTAAAGTCTACTGCAAAAAAGGTCACGCATCCTGAAAAAGCAGTCTCGCACCATCTCTATTCTGACTTTGATCTCTTGCGAGTGATCCCATTTATCATTCAGCCAGCATCCTAAATATTTATATTGATGCTCAATAACCTGCGTTTCAAGTTTTAAAGTCATTGGGAAGGTTTGTGGCTTTTTTCGAATAACCATACATTTAGTCTTCTCATTTCTTATTTTGCGTCTTATTTTTTCTAAGTCCCGTGAAGTTTTTGTTTTATCTTTTTGATATATTTTATTGTTTCCAGACTGACAGAATGGCTGCTTTTGGTTCCGGACCCCCGTTCAGTGGCTACCAGCTCTTGGCAAAGACAGGGCAGATGAAGTATGACGGTAAGATAATATTTTATTTATATATTTTATTGCAGAAATTATTTAGTATTTTACAAAGAATTTAATAAATTTTAAATTACGGAATTTTACGAATAATATGACTTATTACAGAAATGCGATCTCTCGGGCGAATGCGTTGGTAAGACTATACAATTTCGTCGCCTTTTTGGCAAAAGTCAACATCATTCCCTTTCCGCACCTAATGTTGCATAGGGCACTGCATTCGTACACCAATCGCAGCGTATCTTGACCATTTTTGTTACATGGAGGTAAGATGATCAGTCTTACGCTTCAGGTGCCAGTCCAGGGACTATGAAATATTCTGGTGAGAAAACACCTTTAAAATAAATATTTCATATCTGCCATGTTGGGAACCCGAGACCTCTTGCTCGGTAGGCAAACGCAAGTTAAAACATTCTCTTGAAAAATTGTTGGTATCTGGCTTTAAAGGTTTTTAAAACAAGGTTTTTCGGACCAACTTTTATCATAATCTTCCCGTTCCCTAGCGCACTCCATGTAACAATAATTCTACGCGCGAGTGCCGGAAAAAACATTATGCGAAACATTATGAAAAAACAGACTGCGATAACTAATGCATGTTCATTGTTGTTTATTTTGATCGATCAAATGCTTAGCATGTTTTTAAGCACGTCGATAGTTAAAATTATTTCAACAGAGAGGGAAAACATTTTTGAGAAGGGAATTTGGAAGTCTAGACATCTACAGGGCTTACGCCCTGTCATTGGCTGGTTTAAGTGGCCACTTTACACACCGTTTAACTATTCACCATTCTACCCATGTTTGAACATTTATATTTCCTCCACTCTTCAATCTGTTGACTTTTGTGAAGTAAAATAGCTGAAACCTTTATCACGTGGGTGAGATTCATCCGGCTGAACCAAATCACCTACTAGGCAACGCTTGAAAACAATTTTCCAATTTTCATACTTCTTCTTTTACCAGGTAGTTAATTCAACAATGTTTAAGTATGTCCAAATGCTTGCAGACTGGCTGGATTTCCTCCCTAGGGAGTTATTCATATTTAAATTTATTTCAACACAGAAAGAAAACATTTTTAAGAAGGGAATTCGGAAGTCTAGACATCTGCAGGGCTTATGACCTGTCATTGGCTGGTTTAAGTGACCACTTTACACACTGTGTAACATTCACCATTCTGCCTAGGTCCTAGCACTCATTACGCCTCATCGTCAGCAGGTTAGTGGAGTTACGCAACCTTCCTTTCTAAAAATACAGTCCACTTACACAATTTTCCTTTTCCTCGCACGAGGTGTTCTACACACCTCGTCCGCTCCTCAACAAAGGTCTTCAATATTTTTTTGGGAAAAATAAAAATAATTATCCAACAACACCACTTTGGTGATCGATTGGAATAATAATAGTATCATTAGAACAAACAAGATTTACTTATCTAATCTTTTGTAACTTGAATGAAAATGAAAATAAGTGCTTTAGCATTTGAAATCCTTTTTCCTTGTTATCAATTTCATTACTCCCAAAATTCCCAATCTAACTAATCCCCCTGTGAGGTAAACATCATAATCATGTCCCATCAGCACCCTGCGGCGCATAGGGCACTGCATTATACGGTGATCAGTCTAACGTTTCAGGTGCCAGTAGGACAGTAAAATATAGCGGTGTTAAACCACCTTTTCAGTTTCAGTGCTGCAGAGCAGCGTTTATTTTATAATTAAAAAATACATAAAAGAATTTGTTACCCACTAAGTCTCAAGACTTTTCAGTGGGAAACATTTTTTTTTTTTTTTTTTTTTTAAGACAGGTTTAAATTACATTTATTTTATTTGTATTTTACAGATTCATTTAAATCAATATTTCGTCGGTTCAATGCAATGCCAAAGTCACGGATTCGCAAAAACATTATTTTGAGTTATTGAGGTTTGATGATTAGAACTGGCGTTAAAAATCAATTTACATTGTTAGTAAACTAGCTTCATATAGTAAAATATCAATTTAAAAAAAAATTGAGATGACTTATTTAAAAATTGAATTTATTGATGATTTGACTTCATTTTAATCACATTGTTAATATGGGCATTGCAAGATTTGTTGGGAATGCATTATTTGTATTTTTGGTAGCGTTTTAAATGCTTTTTGAAAAAAAAATTATAACAATTTTAATTGAAAAAAAATTATAACAATTTTATTTGAAAAAAAAATTTTAATTGAAAAATTTAATTTTAAAAGAAAAAATTTTAATTGAAAAATTAGAAAAAAAAAAAAAAAATCTTTATTTAAAAATAATTAATTATTTTTTTGTTTTGGAATCCAAACACAAACAAGTACTTCGGTACTACTTAAATTTAATATTTGAATATCTATTACTTTTAGATTTGGAATTCAATCAAAAACAAGTACCCACTTACCAATGAAAAGTTACAAAATCTTTTTTACGATTATCCGAACGGTTTCACTAAAGATTTTTGTAAGTATACTTAATTATGTTTAATCTTAAAAGGAACCGCGGTCTGACTTTTCTTCGTACAAACGGATTCACGTATTTTCTCTCTGAATTATGGCATTAGAGAAATATTATTTTTTCAATAACAACAACTCTCACTTCTGTTCAATGTACTTCATAGTCCTAACGCTCCTATATACCTGCGTGAAAAATTTCAACGCTTTTCAGTTCATGGTTTACCTCTTCGTTCTCATTCTCAAGGCACTCTCTTAATACCCATACACAATTCCTCTTTCTACTCTAACTCATATAGTGTCCATGCGGCTCGACTGTGGAATCATCTCCCATCCACCATCAAAGATGTTACTACATTATCTCTGTTTAAATCACGCCTGAAGAAACATCTCCTTTCTCTTCTTTAATCTCTCCTCCTTTCCTTTTTCCCCTTTCCTCTTTTTTCCTTTTTCCCATTGAGTAATAGTTTTGATTTAAGGTAATTTATAAACAAATACGTTTATTTCTATTTTTAAATATTTTTAACTTTTTAATCTTTTTTTTTCTATTGAATATGTTCTGTAACTTGAATTATAAAAATAAAACTTTTATTTTATTGGTTGGTTGGAAGAAATTGCCATTTGGTAATAAGCCCGCCAATGTACAAATAACATTATGTACAAAAAGTTAAATAAAAAAAATAAAAAAACAATAATAAACTATCACTATTACTATAATGTGTCATCAATTTTGAAGATGTTTTTTAAATTGACCTAAATTTATGGTCTTATATTGCACTTCAAGATTCTACTCATCGTTTCTTTAAATCCCTTAAAATAAATATGTGTTTATGTTTTTCCTTTTTTTAAAAAAAAGGTTATTACTATTTTATTTATTTTTACATCTGAGCATGTTTTTCATTCTTTATTTCAATTCTTAATTTTTAATTACTCTTACAAATTTTCTTCATCTTTAATATTATTTCCATTTGTAAATACTCACTACAAACTACAAACCTTAAAATATATTTTTTTCACTAATTTTAATTTTTAAACAACTTTCATTTATGTTTTCTTTTTCCTTCTCTTTTTTATACTTTCATAATTAACCTTACATATAATTGCCTTTTAATATGGAAACTTCGCTGGTCCATTAGAATTAAGTCTAATTGTGTAAAATATTAAACTTTGTAACTGTACGTTTCCTGAATAAAAGAAAACAAATAAAAAATAAAAAAATAAAAATGAAAAATCACGCCGTTTCCCCGTAAGGGTCGGGAGAGAGGATAGAACGCCACATCACTCTATCTTTGCATTCAGATCTCGCTTCCTCAACATTCATAGACCTTCTCATGCACATCCATCATCAAGTATTTGTTGGATTTGGTCATGTCATGTCTTTCTCGGTCTTCCTCTATTTCTGCATCCATGAACATCTGCATTGTAAATATTTTTAGCCGTTCTTTCATTGTCCTTCCGCTCTACATGTCCAAACCAGCGCAGATCTCTTCTTAACACATTAAAGATATTTACCATTGGCATGTCACTTTATGGTTTCGTTTTCAAAAAAAATTTTTTCATGGGAACTAGAACCATATAAATTCGTAAAAAAGCAAAGTTTTATCTTCTGTCCTCGGGCGTACGGTGAACAAATGTAACTATTTTTGAAAAACGAAAAACATATCCACACAGAAAATTTTATTCTGATACTCTGTCTAAAAAATAACAAAATCAGTTCAGTTTTGAGGTGCGGAAAACGGTAGAGCGAAACGTCGATTTAGTCTATTCTAACAAAAGGTCAGACATGCATCTTTTTTGCACACGATTCAGGTACCAGTCCTGGGACTATGAAATATTCTAGTGTGAAAACACCCCTTTAAATAAATATTTCATTTTAATCATGTCGGGAATCGAACCCGAGACCTCTCGCATGGTAGGCAAACGCGCTGGCTATTATACCAAGAGGCCGAAAAAAATGTCCCTAAAAAAACACGACATGTTTGGCCTTGATAATTGTGACGTAAAGATTCGAGGCGATGTTCTATTTAAATTTCAACAGTCACAAACAAAGTTCAAAATTCAACCGAATCGTGACGTGTTAGGGGCGTAGCCAATGCAAGGGACCAATTTCGGAAAGTCGAAATTATTCAAATCGGGTGGTCCAGTGGCTAGTGTTGCTGACTCACCGATCGGAGGTCCGAGGTTCAAACCCCAATCTACCCCAACTTGATAACCATTTTCTTGTAGTGAGTTATTTACAACTCGTTGAAAATGGATACCAGAATTGAAATATTTGGGTAGATTATAAAAAAGCTTTTTTTTTTCACTTAAAAAAACAAAATGTTTTTCATCGCTTTTGCAACTTATATCGATTTATTTATTTACACATCGATAACCGATGTTCAAACACCTATTTATCGAAGTTCTCGGTCCTCACAATTCAGCTCAACCGATTCACAAAAATAGTAATGTATACGTACATATCTAATTTGGACTAAATTCAATAATTGAAATAAAACTTTCGATTGTGTTCATTTCATCCATTTCAAATTCAAATCTACCAATAGCAAAGCATTGCCGGGTTCAGCTCGTTTACAATATAATATAGTTTACAATTGGTTGGTTGGAAGAAATTGCCATTTGGCAATAAGCCCGCCAATGTACAAATAACATCATGTACAAAAAGTTAAATAAATAAATAATAGTATTTATGTAACGTTTATTGAGATACAAATCACAACTCTATAGAACCAAAATCCTGTGTTGAATTTTATAATTTTTTATTTTTATTTATTTAATTAGATTATTTCCTAACACTCCTTATAATTTCTTTCCGTTTATTTCTTTTTATTGGATTTTTGGTAATACTAAAATAATATTAACTGGCATTCAATACATTTTTAAAAATCGCATTCATGAATAAAGTGCACCCCTGTTGCTGAGAAGAGCCGAGTTTGACATTGGCAAAAAGAATTCAATATTTTAATATTAATAATTTTTAGCTTTGGAATTCAATCATAAACAAGTACCTAGGTACCTACCTACTTATCAATGAAAAGTCTTGTTCCAAGCTAATAGCAGGCAAGGCAATGTTCGGGCACTACAACGTATGTTGGGTCCGCTCGTATGTAATATAAAATGTAAATGTATATTTTTTTTTTATTAATAAATAAAAAAATAATAATACAACTCCAAGTAAATACAATTTTTTACATCAATCAAATTAATATATTTACATTAACGTTTCACATTACGTAAAGGAAATAAACAATTCTTGTGTACATATTGGGGAGTGACGTCTTACAATAGTTTATTTTATTTTTATTAATAATATTTTTAGGATAACATCTATAAATTACAAAAAAATTGTAAACGATGTTTTTAATCAGTGTTACATAGAGAAGAATTATGGATGTAACTTTTCACTTCTTTCTTAAATATATTGTATTCCTGACTGTACTTTTTACTATCTTTGTTCAAAAGAAATATATTCCTCTGTAAGTATAATGATGGTGTGCAGTAGTTGTTTTTAATTTAGGAATTAAGATATTACCACGTACTTACGTTTTGTGACCTAGAAATACTACTATTTATTTTATCTTTATGTGTTTGAAGCAAACAATTCTTTTTATATAGCAATTTTATATCTAAAAACTTAATTTTTTCAAATAATTTAACAGTGAGAAAAGTAGACGGTTTTTTCAAAGTAACTTTTATAATAATAATTAATTTTAGCTTTTTTTAACCGGTAAAATATTTGTTTTTAAAGCACCACCCCATCCGATTATTCCGTATTGTAATATGGATTGGGTGAATGCAAAGTGAATTATTTATTATTTATTTTATTATTTATTTATGAATTTATTGCAAAAAAATAATATACCTACCTAATAACAGGGAATCTATATAAAACGAATTCATGTAAAATGAAAACGGAGTGTTCTCTGTTTATGATAGTCTCCATCTAACATGGCACAGCCTGTTCTAAGATGGAGATTTTTTATCTTTAGAGCGTAAGTAGTCCTATACTAATAAAACAATAACATAAAAAGAAAAACTAAAACTACTCAATTATAAATGCCTAGCTAATCAAATGTAAGAAATTAAAAATCATTATTATACAAATATAAAGTATATTTTTATATGCCAAGAATAAATGTTACTTAAACATAAATAATATGGCATAATATATAATAAAACAAATATAAAGCAATGAAATACATACAAATATAAATAATATTTGTACCAATTATATAAAGTACTACGTTTATTGATTTACATATATTTTTCAAAGAAATCTCTCGCCTCACTATTTATATGCGCAGTTATTTTTATTTTAAAATTTGTTTTACATTTTGAGTCTTTTATATTTGGCAATAAATCATTAAATATTTTTGGAGCAATTACATTGTACTGCTCTACCAAAGGCGGTTGATACAAATGGGACAATACAGTTAATTTGTGTTGCTGAACGAGTGTTTATATTCTGGTGGGTTCTTTTGATTTTTGATTACAATTTTTCAATGGTTTATATATTCCTTAATCTAATAAATATATATGTAAGTTTTCTCATTCTATTTACAATATTATTAATTATTTTATGTATAAAGTTTTAATTAAATCAAGAATATCTGTATTTAGTGAACCAATGCAGTGCTCTATGCACCATTGTGTGCGGAAAAGTCTGCGGCTTTACTTGAAAATAAAGCAATGGTATTTTTCTCATAACTTCTTCAACTAAAAAGATACAAGACAAATATCCTTTTCAGCATTGCTATATTGATTTTGCATCTAAGAATATAGTATTCAAAGTATATTCAGCATTTTTTGTTGAATCGGGCAAGTTACGCAAGATAAAACTAAGCAATATGAAATTGAAAATATCGCAATATTATTTAAGTGCTGTTTGATTCTTGTGTGGCTGTGGATTCTACATAGGATGCAAGACTTGATATATCTCTCTTATTTATTTCAATGATGAAGTTGTATTTATGTGTCTACTGGAGTACCCCAAGGATCAGTGCTATGGAAGGAACAACTATGGAACAACTATGGATGGCTTCAGCCAGACGACAGTATTTGATCCAGGATGCGGCACTACCCGATGTAAGGAGTACCGCTTTACCCACCGTTAAACTACTGGGAGTCTTCCTTCATTCTGACCTTTCTCTTGACGCTCAAATTATTAGAACGATAAGTTCTTGCTTTTACCAGCTGAGACAGATTAAATGCATACGCAAAAATTTGCCAGTTGATGCCGCCCGTCAATTAATAAATGGGTATGTAGTGTCTAGAGTCGATTATTGTAATGGTATCTACGCAGGTCTACCAATGAATAAAATAACTCGCCTACAGTCTATATTAAATGCCGCAGCGAGACTTATTTTTGGAATATCTAAGTTCAGTCATATCACTCCACTACTTCGGCAATTACACCGGCTACGTTTACCGCAGAGGGTGGAATACAAACTCTGTTGGCTTATGTATAAGTCACTGCAGAACTCTGCTCCAGAATATCTAAAGGAACTCTGCATTCCATATGAACTAGCTGACAGACGTCTTACGCTTAGATCAGCTACATCAACGTTGAAGGGAAAAGTTATTATACCTCTACGCAAACAGCGCACTAAATTTGGGGAACGCGCATTTGCGGTCGCAGACCCTACGGCATGGAATGCTCTCCCAGCAGAGGTCTGAAACTGTGAGAGTGAAGTAATGTTTCGGAAGAAACTTAAAACCCACTTGTTCTCTAAATCATTTGAATAAATTCTTAGCATGTGGTGAAAAAGTAATATGAAAAAGTACATTATTTTTCTTAAATTAAAAAGTTAAAATTAAATTTATATCTTTATGAAATTACTTTGTAAAGCGCCCTTGAGGTATTATATAACGAAAATGGCGCTATATAAGTTATCCATAATTATTATTATGTAATTTTTAAATTGATATTTTCACACCGGATTTGAAAAATAAAATATGGAGGATTTTAAAACAAAAAATATTTAGCCTTAAGGGCTTTGCGAGGAATAATTATATGAATGAAAGTAACAACTATAAATCTGTTTTACAAAAAAAAAAAACAAACTAACAAACCATCACGCCGTTTCCCCGCAGGGGTAGGCAGAGGGATAGAACACCATATCACTCTATCTTGGCATACAAACCTCGCTTCCTCTACATTTATACATCTTCTCATGCACGCACGCCGATTATTCCTACTTTTGACATGTCCATCTTCAAGTATTTGATGGACTTGATCGTGCCATGTCTTTCTCGGTCCTCCTCGTTTTCTGCATCCATCAACATTCGCATCGTAGACCCTTTTGGCCGTTCTTTCGCTGTCCATTCGCTCTACATGTCCAAACCGACGCAGCACCCCTTTCTTGATTCTGTCGATAATGCATGTCTCAGCCTTACCCACTTCACGGATCTCGACATTTGTGCACCTATCATACATCGTTTTACCACACATTCGCCCGAGGGATCGCATTTCGACAGCATTCAACCTACTTTCATCATCATTTTTCCAATTCCATACTTCGCTCCCATACATTAGAGTTGGCACTAGAACTCCGTTGTGAACTGCTAGTTTAGCCTCCTGCGATACTCTTAGAGTAATAACACGCCACTGGCTAGAGAAAAATCATTACTAACGTGTCGGGTTTTGGTACTGTGGCTAGTGTCTCGGACTCACGGATCAGAGATCCGTGGTTCAAATCTCACTCTTCTTCCTTTATTACCGTTTTCTAATAGTGAGTTATTTACAACTCGCTGAAAATGGAATATTGAAATTCCTTACCCTAACGATTTTTAATATTTTTTTAAATCGACTTTTAAAGAGTTTTATTTTTTACGGAAGTATTTCAAATATACATTACTATTCACACATAAAAAAATAGCACAATTAGAGATATTGGATTTTTCTCCATTAGAAAAATTAGTTATTGTATTACCATTGTCAAACATGAAATTTGTTCAACAATGTTTGGGTATGTCCAAATGCTTGCAGACTGGCTAGATTTCCTCCCTAGGGAGTTATTCATATTTAAATTTATTTCAACCGAGAGGGAAAACATTTTTGAGAAGGTAATATGGAAGTCTAGGCATTTACAGGGGTTATGACCTGTAATTGGCTGGTTTTTTAATTATTATTTTTTAGTTTTTTTACAATAAACATAATACTAAAACAGAGTATTAAAAAAATAAAGGATAATAACATATCAATGAAATACATAATTATAGAAAAATAGTAAACAAAAAATCCCATACAGGCATTGCCTGTTCAAGGGTATACAAAAAAATGCTAATGAATTTTTGCTCCTATAGTAAATAATGAACAGTTATAATATTTTTGTATAACATAAGAAAGAAAAAATAAAATATTCGGTAAAAGATAATATGGGTTTTTTTTATAGTTATTAAAAAAAGGAAATAAAAAATATTAAAAAAAAACACAAAAATATTACTTATATTAAAGGGCAATAAAATAAATCATAGAAAAAAAGAGTTCATATCTTTAGTTTGAATCCAGGAAAGTGCATGTTTTTTAAAAGAAGGAAAATTTTGGAATCAATAAAATATTATCAGTAAAAAAAGAATTAAAAATTTTTGGGCCTATAAAATATGCAGGTCTCTGTGCGAGCCTCGTTTGGAGCCTCGTGGCCACTTTACACACTGTGTAGCATCTACCATTCTGCCTATGTTTAAACATCCATATTTCCACAACTCTTCCATCTGTTGACTTTTGTGAAGCAAAAGAACTGAAACCTTTATCATGCGGGTGAGATTCATCCGGCTAAACGAATTCATCTACTAGGCAAAGCCTGAAAACAACTTTATCGGCAGTTTCTCATAGCTATCTGCTTTCTCCTCATGACTCTGTTCCGTAATGTTATTCTACCTGACCTTCACACCCTACATTACATAAAAAATTAAATAACCCGTGAAGTAATGCTGCCTACAATTGTTAAATAAATAAATAACAGCTGATCAAAATACGCTATATTTGGTCTACGAATGCAGTGAACTATGCACCACTCAGGGCGATAAATGAAATGATGGTATTGGATAGACGCTTATTGCCTAATTTAATAAAATAAAACATCCCTTAACTAAGAATCTACTGGGCGTGGCTTGCTCGGGGGCGTGTTTATCCCCACCCTTTTCCTTCTCCCGAATTTTCTTCTCTCTCCCACGCTCGGTTGTCCTTTGTTTCAAACAAGAGAACATCGATTTTCTGCTGACGTCATTGGAAATAATGGCCTATAGTAAAGGGTACTTGTAGAATGTGCGTCTGCATTTATTGGATTCATTGTATAATTTTTATTTATTTATTTTATTAATTAAAAGAAAACAACAGGCATTGATTGTTGATATTGTTGAAACACATAAAGTAATGTCACTTGCACTCGAGCATATCTCTTCATGGACAAAAAAACATGGACTTCTCATAAACCCAACAAAAACGAAAATTGTACTTGTTGGTAGTAAAAAAATGTATTTAAAAATGAATGTCATATGTTGAATTTTGCGGCTTAATTCATTAGTATGAGCTCGCTAGCAGAGATGTTCATCCATTTGTACTCCTAGATTTTTTACGGATTAATTTTGAACTTCTTGTAATGTAACAAAAATGATTGAGGTAGGCTGCGGTTGGTGTACCAATGCAATACCCTTTGCAGCATTGGGTGCTGAAAAGGTATAATAATTGATCAAAAATAATTTAAGTTAAAATTACATGTATTATATGTGTTAACGAAAAGGCGGACTGTAAATGAAAATCGAATTTCATTCTGGTTTGTTATTGGGAAATATTTGAGAAAGGAATTGGAATATAGAATGGATACCTACATACCTTTAATATGGTCTGAACGTTCTTCAATTTCTGGCACTGGATGACAAAATGAACTATAAAATGAGACAATGTTTTCCTCTACGCGCGACGATTCCAACCACTTTTTATCCGATTTTATGTCAAGTCAAAAATGTGGTTTGGTTTTTGTTGTAAATCCGAATCTTCTAATTTTTAATATTTTCTATCTTGATATTAGGTAGGTACCATAACGAAAGGTAATCGGCCAGGAATAATATCGATAAATGCTGTTATTTACTTAACAATATGTATATTTACAAGCTGAACAAGTAGGAAAGTGCAAATGTTAAAAAATTACAAGAATAAAAAAATAAAAAAATGAAATGTAAAGAATATATATTTATAGTCAATTGTAAAGCGCCCTTAAGGTATTATATAACGGGAATTGTGCTATATAAGTTATCAATACTGACAATTGTTTTATGAAACATTCGTCTGACTTTGAACAGATAAAAATAATTTGGAGTACTGTCTGACGCCCAACCCATTTTGACCTGAGTTAATTATACCTTAAAAAAGAAACTTGTGCAGCTGTGATACCCGTAGGTAGCAAAAATAAAAAATACGTGGTTTAATACAAAATTATTGTTATCAAAAACATTTTTCACTTAGTGGTATGACATTTTACACTTATTTGTTTATAAATTTGTATAAACCACTTAATTTTTTTAATAACAAATTAAGAATTAAGTAAAATTCCTGACGATGAGTCATATGATACCTCTCATCTCATCATCTTGAAAAAAACTAAAATATTCATAGTGCGTACGCTTGTGTTCCCAATATTCTTGTATGGCGCAGAAACGTGGACAATAAAAGCACGTGAGCAGGAGAGAATAGATGCCTTCGAGATGTGGTGTTGGCGTCGAATGCTGAGAATACCATGAACAGCCAGAAGAACAAATGTCTCTATACTGGAAGAACTCAGCATAAAAGTTCGCCTATCGGCCATATGCTGCAGTTCTTCGGTCACATAGCCAGACGTGACCCAGAAAAACTGGAGAAAATAATAATCACGGCCAGTGTGCCAGGACGAAGAAGCAGAGGCAGAGCTGCAGCTTGATGGATCGACCGGGTGAAAACAACCTCACGGGCGACCCTACATGGAGCTGTGAAGAGGGCGCAGAGCCGTGAAGAGTGGAGACGCTTTGTCAATGGAATGGCTGGTGAGAGTACCAATAATCACGACCCTCAGAATTGAGGAACGACAGAGAAGAAGAAGATGATATGATAATATTGATTTATTTAACACTTTATATACATATACATATAAGGGCGGGCATATTGCCTTAAGGCAATTTCTTCCTACCTACCCAAACCGTTCAGTTTGATAAAATTACAAATACATGGACATATTGAATCTTACAATTTTATACAAAAATTAAAGACAAAGATTAACAAAATAAAAATTTACAAAAAATTAACACTATACTACGAATATAAAAAAAAAAAATTTACCATGAAGAGTGGTGAGGGGATGGGATGGGAAGGAAAGAAGAAGGATAAAGAAAAAAAAAAATAGATAGTTACATTTCATTCTTGATTTAAATGTAAATAAAACATTAGTAGGTAGATTATTCCACAATCGAGCGGCTACTACTGTGAAAGTAGAGGCAAGAAAATTAGAGCGATGAAAGGGTATTAAAAGGGTTCTCTCGTTACTAGAACGAAGATATAGTCCGTGCTGTGATAGAGGTTAGAAGAGCTCTCTCAGATAAACAGGCGAAGTGGGATTATTTAAAATATTGTGAAGAAGTGATAGAATGTGAATGTTTCTTCTATGCCTGATACTGAGCCAGTGTAGTTGCGTGCGATACTCTGTTATGTAGTCGAATTTGCAAAAATCAAGTATATAACGTATACACATATTCTGCAATCGTTCTTGTAATAATAAATAAAAAATAAAAAATGCCTGTACTTCCATTATAAAATATTCTCCATCTCTGCTGTAATACGTTAATATTACACAAATAAATATTAAGGGTTTAAATACTATAAAGCCTTACATACACTGTCAGTCGTATGAGCGAACCTGAAAATTAATGTCACCTACCTAAACGTCAGGGGTTAGGGTAGATTACAAATTGTGACGTAAGCCTTATGTATGGTTGAGTGTCGAGAAATGTATAAGGGTGTCTTTTGGGGTATTCAAAACGTATCTGGGGGTTAATGGGCATAGATGTGCCGTCAGATTTCGGTCAAAATGGGTTGGGCGTCAGACAGTACTCCAAATTATTTTTATCTGTTCAAAGTCAGGCGAATGTGTGATAAAACGATTGTTATTATTGATAACTTATATAGTACAATTCCCGTTATATAATACCTCAAGGGCGCTTTACAAAGTGATTATAAATATATATTCTTTACATTACATTTTAAAAACTTTTTTATTCTTGTTATTTTTTTAACATTTGCACTTTCCTACTTGTTCAGCTTGTAAATGATATACATATTGTTAAGTAAATAACAGCATTTATCGATATTATTCCTGGCCGATTACCTTTCGTTCCCATCCTTCCTTTGACCCATCCTTATGGTACCTACCTAATATCAAGATAGAAAATATTCAAAATTAGAAGATTCGGATTTACAACAAAAACCAAACAACATTTTTGACTTGACATAAAATCGGATAAAAAGTGGTTGGAATCGTCGCGCGTAGAGGAAAACATTGTCTCAATTTATAGTTCATTTTGTCATCCAGTTCCAGAAATTGAAAATCGTTCAGACCATATTAAAGGTAGGTATCCATTCCATATTCCTATTCCTTTCTCAATTATTTCCCAATAACAAAACAAAATGAAATTCGATTTTCATTTACAGTCCGCCTTTTCGTTAACACATATAATACATGTAATTTTAACTTAAATTATTTTTGATCAATTATTATACCTTTTCAGCACCCAATGGTGCAAAGGGTATTGCATTGGTACACCAACCGCAGCGTACCTCAATCATTTTTGTTACATTACAAGAAGATAAAAATAATCCGTAAAAAATCTAGGAGTACAAATGGATGAACATCTCTGCTGGCGAGCTCATACTAATGAATTAAGCCGCAAAATATTTTTTAGTCTACACTCACCTAGAAGGTTGCAAAAATTCTTACTAAATGCACCCTTGTACAAGCATTACAACTACCCATTCTAGATTACGCTGATGTTTCCATTAATGATTTAAGCTGTGAGCTACTCGATTAACTTGAACGACTTTAGAATACATTCATAAGGTACATTTTTGGTCAAAGGAAATATGACCACATTTCTGATTATCGTAGGCAACTGAAATGACTCAAAATTAGACAACGGAGAGACTATCACTCCCTCTCACTTCTGTTCAATGTACTTCATAGTCTTAACGCCTGCGTGAAAAATTTCAATGCCTATCTGTTCATGGTCTACCTCTTCGTTCTAATTCTCAAGGCACTCTCTTAATAGCCATCCACAATTCCTCTTTCTTCTCTAACTCATATAGTGTCCATGCGGCTCAACTGTGGAATCATCTCTCATTCACCATTAAAGATGTTACTACATTATCTCTGTTTAAAATACGTCTGAAGAAACATCTAATTTCTCTTTCTCAGTCTCTCCTTTCCTTTTTCTCATTGAGTAATAGTTTCGATTTAAGGTAATTTATAAACAAATTCGTTTATTTCTATTTTTATATATCTTTAGCTTTTAATGTTTTTTTTCTATCAAATATGTTCAGTAACTTGAATTATAAAAATAAAACTTTTATTTGATTGGTTGGTTGGAAGAAATTGCCATTTGGCAATAAGCTCGACAATGTACAAATAAAATTATGTACAAAAAGTTAAATAAATAAATTTAAAAGATCAGTCTTACGCTTCAAATGCCAGTCCAAGAATGAGGGGAAAATGAATGGATAAAGGTTTCAGCTTTTTTACTTAACATAAGTTGTTGGCACCTAGTTGGTGGCCTAATTTTGTGAGGTACAGAGTTATGTGGGTGCACAGAATGAGAGCAAGTAAAACAGGGTACTTACGTTTTACACAAAGATTTATTCACGAAACTAAACTACTGAAGCTAACACATTGAAAGAAGGATTCTAATAACTATATTAGGCAAAATAAAATGAAGTTGGTAAATCTAAATTGGCGGTAATTTTGTGCCTCGAAGACGCGTGCGGTGAGGTCGGAATCCGGTAGTTTTCTCTAAGCCGGTTTGGCCCGTTCGTACGCTCTACGTCGGCGTTCGGCAATGTTCGGCTCGTGCCGTCGTTGTCGACCCGCCACACAGCCCCCTTCCAAGTTTTGAAATCTGTTTTTCAAAACTGACGCTGTATCACCCTCCTGCCGCTACGCGTTGTGTATGCCGGTTGTTCTGTTGGTGTTTCCGTTTCTGCTGGACTGGCTCGTTCTTCCGCTGTCTGGAACGCCGGCTTGCACCTGTCCAGCGAAACCTTTTTATGTTCGCCATCCACGTCCAGTGTTACCGTCTTTTCCGCCCTGGTGATGACCTTGTAGGGCCCCTTGTAGTTCGGCATCAGGGGTTTGTACACTCTGTCGTCCCTCAGAAACAAGTGTGTGGCTCTCTTTAGTTCCGGGTGGATGAAAACGTTACCTTTATTGTGGTGCTCGACTGGCCTTGGTTTGACGTTTTGCATGAAATTTACCAGTTGCCTAGTGTAGGAGTCCGGGTCAATGTAGTCGTTCGTCTGCTCCAGGATGTCTGCTGGTAACTTTAGTTTGCACCCATACAGCATCTCTGCTACTGAGTGCTCTGCATTCGTGCGCAGTGTGGCCCTCAGTCCGAGTAGTATGGTGCTGATCGATTTTGTCCACGGAACAGGGTGGTGAGCTTTAATGGCCGTCTTCAGCGTTCTATGAAATCGCTCGATCATGCCATTACTTTGTGGATGGTAAGGCGTCGTGTTGGAGTGTGCTATGCCTGATCTGGAACAAAACAAGTTAAAGTCCGTAGACATGAATTGCCTACCCTGATCAGTTATAATTTTCTCCGGTACGCCGTATCTCGCAATCCAGTTGTCCCAGATGGCTCTGATGATTGTGTGGGTCTGGATATCTGCGATAGGGATTACTTCCGCCCATCGAGTGTATCGGTCGATACATGTGAGGCAGTACCTCAGTCCCTCTGATGGTGGAAAAGGTCCGATGAGGTCGACATGGACCACGCAGAATTTCTGTCTCGGCATGTCGATCTTGATGATCGGTGTCCTCGTGTGTTTGTTGACTTTGCTCTTCTGACAGGGTATGCAGGCCTTCGTCCAAGCTGCGCAGTCTGCTTTCATATTTTTCCAGACGCCTCTTTGACTGATGGTCTTGGTCGTGGCGTCGGCTCCTGCATGGTTGAGGTTATGCACTTGGTTGAAGAAAGATCTCTGTAGCGTTTTTGGGATGTACGGTCGCATGTTGCCTTTGTTGAGATCGAAGACGATTTCTTGTCCCTGCATGTTGGTTTTGATCAGGTTCAGAGCAGTGTTCTTGTCGTCCAAGAGTGCGAGTAGTTCGTTGTCCTGCCTTTGTTCTTTATGGATCTTTTCGAACGATATGTTTGCCTCTTGTTCGATCATGTCGATTCTTGATAAGGTATCGGCGACGACGTTGTCTTCTCCTTTTATGTATTTGATGTCCGTGCTGAACTGTGAGATGTAGTCTAGATATCTGAGTTGTCTGGGGCTTTCTTTGTCGTGACTTTTCCTTCTAAACACGAATTGTAGTGGTTTATGGTCCGTGTATATACAGAATTCTCTGCCCTCCAGATAATGTTGAAAGTACCTTACAGTCTCAAAAATGGCTAGTAGTTCCCTGTCGTACGTACTATATGAACACTGAGCCTTGTTCAACTTTTTTGAGAAGAAACTTATCGGTTTGTAGTTGATGCCGTCTGTGGTTTGTTGTAGCACGCCTCCGATTGCGTAATCTGAGGCGTCTGTCCACACTGACATCTTGCTGCTTTCCTCTGGGTAGCTAAGCTTAGTGGCGTTGATCAGCGAGTTCTTGACCTCTTCGAAATCGTGTGTAGTGACTTCGTTCCACTCTACTTTTCTGTTGTCATTCTTTTTTGCTCCCTTGAGGTAATCGTGTAGTCGTATCAATTTGTGTGCTGCTCGTGGTATGAATCTTCGGTAGAAGTTTCCCATGGCCAAGAATCTTCTCAACTGCTTAATGGTTTCTGGCTTGTTGAGGTTCGTGATGGCTTCCACTTTTGTTGGCGAGGGTCCGATGCCTTCAGCCGAAATTTCATAACCAAGAAATAACAGTGTTTTCTTGGCAAACTCGCATTTAGATGGGTTTACCACCATTCCATGATCTTGAAGTCGCTGGAACAAAGCTTTTAAGTGTTCCACATGTGTTTCTTCGTCTGGTGAAGTGATCAATATATCGTCGATATATGCGTGTACTCCTTCTAGACCTCTTGTGACTTCGTTGATGTGACGTTGGAATGTTTGTGCAGCGCATGATAGTCCGAATGGCATTCTTACAAATTCAAATAACCCGAATGGTGTGGTTATAGCTGTCTTTTTAATGTCAGTTTCATTAATTGGAATTTGGTGATATGCTCGTTGTAAGTCAATTTTGGAAAAAATTTTACAGTTAAATAAGTCATTGCATATATCGTGGATATGTGGCAAGGAATAACGATCAGGTACCGTCTGTGCGTTTAAGCTACGGTAATCGCCACAAGGGCGATAAGTATCATCGCTCTTCTTCACCATATGCAATGGAGAGGCCCACTCACTCTTGGAGGGTCTACAAATACCTTGAGCCACCATGTGATCGAACTCTTGCTTCGCCTGCCTCAGTAGTTCTGGGGACAGCCGACGAGTCTTACACATAACGGGTTTGCCACGGGTATCTATATGGTGGATTGTGTTGTGTTTATCCAGCCCTGCGTATGGTTTATTGATATCTACTAGTTGTGGATACTTCAATATGAGTGAGTGGTAAATGTTGGTTTTGTCTGTTAATGATATGGAACATGTTATGTTGTTGTTTGTGGAGATGTCAAATGCTCTGACTATCTTGCCGTTTGTATTGTCTACTAACCGTTTGTTCCTAACATCTACTAACAGGTGGAAGTTGTGGAGAAAATCTGCTCCTATAATAGGGCGTGTCGTATCCGCTATTATAAACTTCCATGTAAACATTTGTTTACATCCCAGATTCAGTGTTACCGTGGTAACTCCGAAATTCTGGATCGTAGTCCCGTTCGCTGCATAGAGAATTAGCTTAGACTTTTCTCCATGGCGTTTGTGTAAAGATCTAGGAATTAATGATATTTCCGATCCGGAGTCAACGAGGTATGACACACCGGTATCACGATCTTTAACAAAGAGACGTGTTGTGTTGGTTGAATCAGCCGCCTCCGCTATGATTCGACCATCTAGTTTTTTGAAGCTAGATGCGGTTTAAATTCACATGGTGTGACGCATTTCTTAGCTTGATCGCCAAATTTTGTGTGGAAGTAACAAAGAATAGTTTTCTTGTTATTTCCGTTGGCCCTATAGCTTGTTTTGTTGAAATTGTTGTTGTATTTGTTGTTATTGAAATTGTTACTGCTGTTACTTGTTGTGTGTTTGAATCTATTGTTATTGTTGTTGTGACTATGCTGTTTGTTGATTGTGTGAAATAAACTCTCTACCTTATGGGTTAGAGCTTGTACGGACTGTTCTAAACTACAAATGTTATTTTTATTGTTGGTACCTACTACCGCTACATTATCCTGTGTGTACACCTGTATTAGGCGATCTGCTATCGTCGCTTGCCTATCCCAGTCATCTTCGCTTATGGCTAAATGCGCTTGGATCGTCTTGGGCAGTTGTTGTATCCACAAGTATTGCAACGTCGTTTCGTCTATTTGTAAACCTATTGCTAGCGTCCGCATCTCTCTAAGTAGGCTGGATGGGTTTCGATCCCCAAGCTGTAAGGAAGAAAACAGTTTTTCTCTCCTTCTGTCCTGTGGACAGCCCATGCGTTGGATTATAGCTTCCTTCAGCCTCGTATATTTTGCTCGGTTCGGTTCCATGAGTAAAATATCTGAAACTTGTTCTATGTGCGTTTGTTCAAGTTTTGACACTAAGTGACTATAACGTGCGTCTTCTGAAACTATGTTTGCCAACTCGAATTGTGCTTCTATCTGTTTAAACCAAAGTTCGATGTTGTTCACCCATAGCTGTGGTAGTTTAACGCTAATCCTATCCGTGTGGAACATGTTGTTTGCTGTGTTGATATTTGTCAAGTCAGTGTTGTCCTTGTTAGCCATTGTTTACAGTTTAAAAATATTCGTTTTTAATAAAAAAAAAAAATTCAGAAAAATGTATGTAATAATGATTACAGTATAAGTTAACATATTGAAATAAAAGTATTCAATAATGAGTGTAGTTGTATTAAAAAGTTAAGTTTAAATTATTAGATTTAAATTTAAATTTAAATTTAAATTTCAAATAAAAATATTTATTTTTTAAATGTCAGAGTCACTATTTGTTATGTATGTACTGTGCAAGTTATAGAAAAGAAAATTAAAAACAGAAAATTTAAATAATTATTTTACCATACGGCGGAACACATTTTCCAACTATTAGGTATTTGTATTCTCCAAGCCTGAGTGGTCCCCTCAATATTAATATTCCTTTTGATTGTCCGTTGTACAATATATCAAGTTTAAAAATGTTTATGGTAAAACTTCAAATCTGTAACACATAATAACATGCATAGCCTAGGTTAAAAATATAAACATATATAGTACAGTCACACGATATAATGTATATAGAAAAAAAGTATGGATACTAATGTCCACGTACTAAGTTAAACATTCGTCGGCTTAGCCGCCCGAATATCTGTTTGTTTGATAGTTTCAAGTTGTTTACAAAAATAAAATTTTACAAATTGCAAGTATTGTGCACGACTGCGCCAGCTGAAAAATATTTCCGATAGATTTCGCTGGTAAAAAAAAAACTTACTCCCGCAGTGCGTTCACAAGGAGAAAACTTTCGGATGCCTACGTCACGCTTGTCTCGCCATATAATATTTGTCAAAAATAATTATGTTCCGGTACCCTGTAAGTACCTCTACTCAATCTGGCACCCTATGTAAATGTTCGTGTGAATTGTTTGTGTGTTCGACTCAAGAAAAATAAAAAAAAATAAAATTTATATGTGTTGTAGGAATGTATTACTCGGCGTGCGATTTTTGGTGAGCGAGTCGCTCGAACGTATTATATTATGTTTGTTTATAATAATTTTAGTTAAATTATGAATCACCTGTTTGAATTAATCCCGGCCGAGTAATATTGTTAAGAAATTAATCACAGTTTAATCAATTCACTAGTTACATTAATTACATTTACATTAGTTACGTTTACATTGAAGATTGTTACCGACAGAAAAATTCACTCGATTCGCTCGGTCTTTGAAAAATCTAATTCTATTATATATTATAATTATTATAATATAATTCTATTATACTAAATTAATTAACCTTACAATAAGTTAACCTTGAAATAGATTAACCTTGATTAATTACAAATAAATTAAAAGTGCAATCAAATTAAAAATGAAATTTTAAATTTTTCATGTACCGACCGAAAAAAGGTAATTGTTGTACAATTTTGTCAAGCGAAGATATTTCTGTCTGAAATTTTGCGCAATTTTTATGGAATTTGAATGGGGTCACCGTGATTGATTGTTTAATGTTGTGTTTTCGTGTTCAAACGTCGGGGTATACCACTTTTATGTTGGCACCTAGTTGGTGGCCTAATTTTGTGAGGTACAGAGTTATGTGGGTGCACAGAATGAGAGCAAGTAAAACAGGGTACTTACGTTTTACACAAAGATTTATTCACGAAACTAAACTACTGAAGCTAACACATTGAAAGAAGGATTCTAATAACTATATTAGGCAAAATAAAATGAAGTTGGTAAATCTAAATTGGCGGTAATTTTGTGCCTCGAAGACGCGTGCGGTGAGGTCGGAATCCGGTAGTTTTCTCTAAGCCGGTTTGGCCCGTTCGTACGCTCTACGTCGGCGTTCGGCAATGTTCGGCTCGTGCCGTCGTTGTCGACCCGCCACAAAGTCAACAGATGGAAGAGTTAAGTAAATGAAGATGTTTAAACAAAGGCAAAATGGTAAATGTCACGTAGTGTGTAATGTAGCTACTTAAACCAGCCAATGACAGTTCATAAGCCCTGCAAATGCCTAGACTTCTATATTCCTTTCTCTAAAACGTTCATCATCCTTATTTCAATGTGTTAATAGGAATAATTATGAACGTAAAATATATTTAGAATGCTCTTGTATTATTTATAGCTCGTTCCTGATATTAGAAAATTGCTTCCTAAAATTGCAGGGTATTTCAGGATTCAGTGCAAAACTACCCTTTGACATTTCAGGCTGGCGTGGGAGGCTTATGTAAGAGTAGAAATCAATTCCCTCTCTCCTATCTCTTTTACTCTATAGTGCATCCTTCACTGAAGGTTGTAAAACGCTTGGTTGCGCGCGCATCTCTTCCCTCTACCATCTACCCTCTACCCCCTCTTGCCCAACTTTGTTTGCTCAACCCTGCCGAATAAAAACACCATCAATTGTGGAAGTTAAGAAAAATTGGAAAATTTAATACAATTTTTTTTATGGGAGTAGAGTATTATTGATTTTATTTAATACACAATTTTATCATTGCACATTTTTGTTTTTTTGTCCTGACTTGTTAGAAAATTATATGTTAAGTCGGGACTCTTATACGAAAATCAATATATTTATAATTTTAATGACACATCAGTGTACAAAATATAAAAACAAAACTTATGTTTGTCAAGATATACAATCCAAATAATTTCTTTAATAATACATGGTGTCGCAAGGTTAAGATCATGTATCTAAAATATCTTTCATTACCCTGTCATAGCTCTAATTTTCTTGCCTCTTCATTCATTTTTTTTTTTTTTTTACATTTTTTTTTTGCACCACAACAGGCCAGGAGGCCTAATTACAGTGGTGAATTACATCACAGAGCACCCAGGCTTGAGAAAAATCACATTTTTAATTTTTGTGTTCTCACCGGGAATCGAACCCGGAACCTTCCGTGCGTTAGTCAAGCGTCTTGACCACTACACCACGGAGGCCGCCGTAGTAGTAGCCACTCGATTGTGGAATAATCTACCCACTAATGTTAGAGACGCCCCTTCTTTATTTACATTTAAGTCAAGATTGAAATGTCACTATCTAAATATTTAAATTGTTCCTTTATCCTTCTTCTTTTCTTCCCATCCCCTTTCCTCTCTTCATAGTATAGTGTTATTTTTTTATATATATTTTTATATTGTTAATCGTTGTTTTTAATTTTTGTATAAAATTGTAAGATTCAATATGTCCATGTATTTATAATTTTCTCAAACTGAACGGTTTGGGTAGGTAGGAAGAAAATTCCTTAAGGCAATATGCCCGCCCTTATATGTATATTTATTGTACACGTATATTAAGTGTCAAATAAATAAAATATTAATTTATTTAATTAATAATTTTATTAATCAATTACTAATTAATGTTGATAGAAAAAATTAAAAAATAATAACTTAATAAAATAATCATAGAAATAAATTTATATGGTAACTTGTTGAAAAATAATATTATATTTCCATTAGCAATAGTTAAAAAACATTTACAAATTATTTAGCATCATTATTAGGTTTATTCAAAGATGATTTTAACATTAACATTAACATTTTTTTTGCACCACTACAGGCCAGGAGGCCTAATTACAGTGGTGAATTACATCACAGAGCACCCAGGCTTGAGAAAAATCACATTTTTAATTTTTGTGTTCTCACCGGGAATCGAACCCGGAACCTTCCGAGCGTGAGTCAAGCATCTTGACCACTACACCACGGAGGCCGCCATACATATAAAGGTCATAATGTAAAACCATATCTCAATTATCATTTCAATTATGTATTTATATTATTTTCTATTGATTTCAATGATTATTATTGATTATGGGCCTTACTTATTAGATTTCCTTATACCAGGTTTATATTAAGAAATAACTATACCCGGTTCAACTTTTTATAACCGATATAAAAAAAAGCTTTCTTATAAAAATATTTATTGCCTAGAATAACAATTCACAGGTCAAATGACCTGTGACCCAAATGAAATCATATTAAATTTTTTTAAACAGTCAACACTGATATATGCGCGTGCGCAGTAACTTTTTTAACAACACAAACAAACGTCAAAGTCAAATCGAGACTACTGTCAGTGTAAGCGAGAACATGGAGAAAACCGTTAGAAAAAGATATCAAAATTAGGAAGAAGAAGAAGAGAATGTAAAAACGAATTCTATAGTTTATTTGTTTCTTTTTTTATCACAATTAATCAAAACAATACAGACATATAACATTTCAGATATTCTTGAAACAGATAATTAAAAATCACTTGAATCGCATTGAGAAGGTCGCGGGATTTCAAAATTGATTTAAAAAAAAAAAAAACGATTAACTATCCATTTCGATTACCGAAAAATATAACTTTTGACAGATCGCGTGCTTATTCCAGCGTTATACCACATAATGTGCAGGTATAAGTTTCTAAAGTCGCTATCCCAGATTTAAGCCGAGTTTATCTCTATGCGAGGTTTATAAGTAATACTTTTTGCTATGCATCATTATTTTACCACTGTTCTGAAGCATAACTTTATACCCAATTTATAAGTAAGGCATTATGTATGTAACTAAATTTATATTTAAATATTTATATCAGATTATTTTTACGTTGTGTTCTTTGGAATTTTATTATTGATTCTTTGTTTTTCTGGATTTTTATTATATTATATGTAGATTAAATGAAAACTTAGTGGCAAACAGCACCCCAAGATCCCTGGACGTCAACGCTCGTTCAAGCTTTACTCCACCTATGATATAACGGAAATAAATTGTTTTGGACGCTCTTGTGTACTACATGACAAAACATTTATAGTTATTGAAAAACAGTTTGTTTTTTTACTCCATTGGATAATATTTTCAATGTCATACAGATGTTTAAAACAGTCCAAAGAAGTCCTCAGCAAATAATTAAAAATAAGATTTTTTTTAAACTCTAAACTGTTGTAGCCAAGCATACCCTGGAGGAACTCGGTCGGGTAGAGCCAAGGATAATACCCGCACTCTCTCATTTAGAGATATCTCAGAAACTTCTTTTGGATTTTCTCTATCATAAGAGAATACTTCAGTTCATGTGGACCCCAAATCTTCGAGCCACTCTCGAGTCTACTTCGCACCAAGGAGTTGTAAAGAGTTCTCAGTACGCGGGTGTTTTCGAAAACCCTGGCAGTACGCAGAACAAATCCTAACATCTTCAATGCATTACCACTGATTGTCTCTATGTGTTCATGAAATGTCAGAGTGCTCACAAATCTAACGCCCAGATCCTTAACATTCGATGTTCGTATCAGATTCTGGTCATTCATTTTGTAGCGAAAAAAATAGTTTTTTGGGTCCTAGTGAAGGACGTGACATCAATTGCTTTCATACAAAATACTCTAATCACCCTTTGAAAATGTTGTTGATCACAAAAGCAACATTTCTTAATTTGCAGTAAACACCCACAACACTAGAAAAATCTAATAGTACTTTGAAAATCATTAAAACTTGTCAAATACATAATTAGATTCTTCTTTTTAATATTTAAAAAAATAACGTATTCATTGATGCTAAGGTTTTCACGGTCACTGTTATCAATATGTTTCTTTTTTGGGTGATACCGTGTGTGTTGGATTTGTTCCGACGTTTTGGCTACCATTGCAGGAGCCGTCTTCAGGGCAAGCTGAGTGTTTTGTAGACAAAAAGTGTGTGTTTAACTACTAGTAATTTGTACCGTGTCGCAGTCGGCAGTAGGCACATTTCTATTAGTTTTTGTAGTATGTAGTGCTGGGAACCATGTTGAGTTTAATTTACGCCCCTCGTCTTTGTTTATGTTATTAAGGTGTATTTCAATTGCCTCTTTTATTATTCGTGCACTGTTATTACTGTGTTTATGCGAAAATTTCGGTTCAAATGCGAAAAAATGTCCGGTGCCTATAAAGTGTTCCGCTACTGCGGATTTGTAAGGGTGCCCAAGTTTCCACGCTCTTTTGTGCTGGTCAATCCTTTTCTTTGCTGTGCGCCCTGTTTGTCCTATGTACACTTTATCACATCCTTGGCAACTTAGTTTATAAACAGCTTCCGTTTCAACACACACGGTATCACTAAAAAAAGAAACATATTGATAACAGTGACCGTGAAAACCTTCGCACCTACCTTGTCACTTGTTGAGTGAAAATCAATCATTTTAATATTTTTTTAATTGTGGTCACCCCAATTTTATTCAAAAACAAAAACCATTCCACTTGCCCCCGCCACAAACGACCTGATTTGAGCAACATTTAGTTAAAGTTTAACTAGCAACTGGCGTTTAAGCCTTCTGAATTACATTACCTAACTGATCGATTTCTTTTAACTACTTTGTTAACTTTGTACCATGAAATTATTGTTTACTAAGTTAGCTATGAGTTACGTGCTTATATACTAAGTAATAAATTATAAAGGTTACACTGTAGTTCAGTAGTTAGCACTTTCTGCTAGTTTTGTCATTGGCTGGTTTGATTCATTCTACATTTGAAAAGAAAAATAGAAAATATTGTTTTCCGATCTAATTCAATTTTCAACCACATACAGTATCATTGGATGGGGTAGAGTCTTGAACGCACACAGTCGCTCAGTAGAAATTGCACGGCAAAGCATAATAGGGATATATCACGTTATTGAATTAAAGTGACAGGGGTCTATGTAATACTAAAGAGTAAAAAAAAAATTAAAAATCAATTTTATTATTTTTATTTTTTATTTATAAATTTCATAAAAAGTACATGTTTTTTGTAAAATTCTAAACATATCTACCTTCACACATCTAGTAACTGTTATCACTGTAACTCCAAAAAAAGAGACAAAATATTGTGCTTAGAGAGTGACTTACACTGTTTTAGTTGTTTATTTATAAGAATTTATATAATTTTAAATACGAGTACATGAAAAGAAAAAAAAACATAGGATATATAAAGAAAAAACAATAATACATTCATACTAATTAAAATTAAAGGTTGTTTTTACACGAGTTCAAAAAATTTCTTTAGATTAACTTTAATTTTATTTACTGAATGTTATTTTTAATAGTTTTTTAACATTAAGAAGATTATTATATTTTTTTACACCTTTGAAGACAAAGCTATTTTGACCATGACTTGTGTGGAATTTAGGAATTTTAATACTATGTTGGTATCTGAGTGACTTATTCATTTCAAATTCTTTTACTTTTTCTTTTTTATATATTTGTAAAATAGAATTTATTTTATAAAGAGTGTCTACTGTATGAACCTTAAATATTTTATATAGACTTTCCGTATTGAATGCTGGGGGTTTCTTTAAAATTACTTCAATAATTAATCTTTGTACTATTTTGTAATTGGTGGCATATCATGCTTAAATTTTTAATTTTTAATTTCCGCAAAAACGGTCATTGCATTAGCCACGCCCTTAATACGTCACGATTCATGTTTATTTTGAACTTTGTTTGAAACCGTTAATTTTTTTATAGAACATCGTCACGAATCTTGACGTCACAATTATCAATGCCCAACATGTCGCATTTTTAAAGGGACATATTTTTTAATAATTTATTTTTTAATGTTTTGTATGAAAACATTTCTCCACTTTTTTTTTCTCTACGATTTGGATAATATAATAAATTTTTCTAAATCAATTTCATTTATTTTTATCAGCATTCGTAGTATGTCATATTTCTCTATTGGTTCTCGGTTTCTCGGATGGCATGTTAAAATTAACGGCAAGCTACCTCCAAAACAGAAACCAATACATCTCCTACGTTCTATTCGCGTCAGAGTGTTTCCATACTTTCTCGGGAGTCCCGCAAGGCTCTAACCTGAGCCCATTATTGTTCTCAATTTTCATTAATAATATTAAAAATGTAATTTAGAACTCGCGTTTTATGTTGTTTGCGGATGACTTAAAACTATTCTTAAAAGTGATAACTTCTGACGATTTTCGTCTTCTCCAAGCGGAAATAACTAATATATCTGAATGGGGAAGGCGAAACAAACTTAGGTTTAATGTTGCTAAGTGTTCGGTCACGTCCTTCACTAGGACCCAAAAAACTCTTTTTTTTCGCTACAAAATGAATGACCAGAATCTGAAACGAACATCGAATGTTAAGGATCTGGGCGTTAGATTTGTGAGCACTCTGACATTTCATGAACACATAGAGACAATCAGTGGTAATGCATTGAAGATGTTAGGATTTGTTCTGCGTACTGCCAGGGTTTTCGAAAACACCCGCGTACTGAGAACTCTTTACAACTCCGTGGTGCGAAGTAGACTCGAGAGTGGCTCGATGATTTGGGGGCCACATGAACTGAAGTACTCTCTTATGTCAGAGAAAATCCAAAAGAAGTTTCTAAGATATCTCTACATGAGAGTGCGGGTATTATCCTCGGCTCTACCCGACCGAGTTTCTCCAGGGTACGCTTGACTACAACAGTTTAGAGACTAGAAGGAATGTGTATTTGACTACACATTTTTATCGATTGTTGCTCGGTGTGATCGATAATTCTGAAATTATGATGAGCATTGGTTTGTATGTTCCTGATAATTACGTAAGACAGCGTCAGCATAGATTGTTTCATATTCCGATATTCAGGACCAACCTGCCTATGGTTTTGCCTGTTGGAAAGGCTACCGCTATGCTGAACAATATCGCTCTGGATATTGATCTGTTTCATGTATCCGAAGGGGTTTTCCAGAGCAGGATTCTCCGACTACTTTGACATGAGTCTCTTTTGTGTATTTCTTCTTCTTTTTTATAATATGTACGTATTGAATGTATTTTTGTAATGTATATGTTATATTTAAAATAAATTAATTGAATTAAATTGAATCGACTTGAATTGAATTAGAAACATATACGGTATACCAATGGAAACGCATGTCAGACATTTACAAACTTACTGACTTTCTCCCATTTTTGGTCATACCGTATTGTGATATTGCAAAAACGGTGCTTCAAGGTGTAAATAAAGACTCTCACTAATATTGGCTATACTTTCAATTGTGACGTCCACCAGTATAATACGCGACAGAGTCAAAATATTCACGTACCTGGATCACGCACGACAAGGTATGGTCTAAGGTCTCTGCTGTACCTCGCTTGTAGTGAGTACAACGGGCTACCGGGGTCCTTAAGAACGCCAAAATATAACTATATTAATTTTTTTTAAATATTACTTGAGGAGGTACGTGGAAGGTGAAGTTTAGTTTTAAGTTCTTCATTTTCCTCGGATATTTCTTTCTTGCCATATGCAAATGTTTAATATTAACTTTTATTATGAATTGTTTTAATGTCTTTGTATTTTATACTTGCTTGCTATCTTATTTCAGTTTTACGTACATATTATTACTTGTGTTTACATTATTATTATTACCATACCTTTATGTAAATATTATTCTGTCCCAAAATGAGTTTGTTATAACTCCTGGAAGTACAAAAATAAAATCTGTATGATTTAATAAAAAATTAAAAAAATAAGATTATAGCCGCCAGCAAATCGGCTGATCCGATCCGATTATTATTTTTTTTTATTTTATATTTATTAATCATATAACACAAAGTATTTGACCTCGGTATCGATATGATAAATTAATAAATTTAGCTTGAAAGTCATATTTACCCATTTCTTTAAATAGAATACGTTGAAAGTATAATTCGTTAAATTACATTCCCAGGAGTTACAACAACTTAATTCGGAACACAAATAATATTAACATTTAGAAAATAACACATATTTATTTATTTATTTTATTAACATAAACTTTACAAATATTTATAATATTAACATATTTGGCTTAATATTTTCTTTTTTTTTTCAAAAACATAAATATTAAAAACAAGATTTAAAAATATAAAAAAAAATCACACCAAAAATTATACAAGATTTATATTTTAAAAAATAACCTAAAAATTATACAGCATATTCAGTAGGAAGTTTAAATAATAAAACATTCTACAGTAAAACAACAAGAACATCATAAGTACTGTTTCACACAGCTAGGCAAAGTGAACAAATAATTGTATATGAAATGCATGAATAAATAAATATAATTACCATTCACCATCTTTGAAAAAGTTCAAAAGGTTTGTTCTATAGGAACAATACCCTACACTAAATATATCAGATACGTGGGAATAACTATTGCCGAGTTCATGAAGTCTATTTAATACTGCATTACAAGTATACACTGTCCGTGAATTGTTGCTACAAAACGGTGGCACCTGTCTAGTCATTCTTCCAGACACCCTGAAGTTGATGAGAGATAACAGTTATGGGCAATCCCATATTGAATTTACAATTTTGAATAAATTTAAAAGGTCTATAATTTTTTTTCTATCGTTAAGTTTTAACAAATTTAATGTTTTTAGTAAAAAATCGTAATTTAAAAATTCATGACTAATTCTAAGTTTAAAATTTACATACCGTAAGAATTGTTTTTGGACTCTTTCAAGAGAATTTTGGTGACAGTTGTAGTAAGGAGTCCATATATTGAGAACAACAAAGAAACAAAGCAAGTTTAGCACCTTTATAACTAAATATAGCACAACAATAAATACGCCTAAAACCTTTTCTTACACAAGCAGAGTAATATATATATATATATAAAAACACTTTTAAGAATAAAAAAAGTAGTGAATCTACTAAGGGAGATAAGGTCATTAACATCATATGCCATGCAGATGATGCTGCCATAGTGATGATGAGAACATATCCATCTCAGTTAGTAAACATCTGGATGCCTAAGAAATGTCGTATAGTACAATGAACACATGATTATTGGAAACATAATTTGGATATACAAAACGTGTGTCAGACCAAATCATGGTGTATACAACAGAGGCGAGGATAGAAAGAAAATAAAAAATACGAAAAACCAAATAGAAAAACTAAATAGAAAAACCAAATAAATGTTCAGAACGTCAGAGATGAAAGTACTAAAGGTAATCGCAGGGAAACCCAAAAGAGGCAGAATCTAGAGTCAAGAAGTTAGAGGGATTTGCGATACCCATTGCATAGTAAATGGATTATGGAGAGATTACGTCAATAATTTCATTAATGAACAGCTCCAAAATCCCCAAATTAAATTATAAATAAAAAATTGATCCATACATCATACATCGTTTTCCCACTCATTCGCACGAGGGATCGCATTTCGACAGCATTTAGTTGAATCATGTAGAAATGATATTTTTTTATATTATTTCTATAATTACTGAACTTCGATGCCAATTCCCGCCACCAGCGCTTCCAGGGGTGGTGTGACATATATTCTCCCCAGTGGGAGTGGTTTCGCGACCCCTGGGCGCCCTTCCCCCTCCCGAAGACCCAGCCCCAGCCCTCACGAACCGCCGCCGTTCCCCGGGTTCCTTCAGTACGCAAAACGGAGTGACCGCGGGAGTATCGCTAAACAAGTTCCGGTAAAATTTTATTTAAACAAATATTATTTTAACCACAAAAAATTCGCCGAACTCTCGCGAAACACGCCCGGAAATAAAACCATTTATATTATTTGCTTTTTTTATTTTATGATTTTTGCGTATCCTTTTTTACACTTTTAATCGCACTATTTATTTCATCATCACCACCATCGCGTTGTCCGCGCCCAATAATTTGATTTTTTGCACCACTACAGCCCAGAAGGCACGATCACAGTGGTGAAGTACAGCACAGAGCACTCAGAATTAAGAAAACTCGCATTTTATTTGTGTTCTCACCGGGAATCGAACCCTGGACCTTGCGTGAGTGAGACAAGGGTCTTAACCACTTCAACACGGAGACCGCGTGATCGTACTTTTACACACACTTTTTTTTATCCACTTTCCATTATGTTATATCCCAACTCAACACAGGGCTCTTGGCCTCATAGAGTTAGTGATACATTTAAATATATATATATTTTTATATATATATATATATATATATATATGAGGGTATTAGCAGCAAACTTAGAAATCTCCATTGAAGAAGTTACTGAGATATTTGCGAAAAACTTTGGAAAAAGAATTGTGAGATTTGTAATTATGCTTCACCAACTCAAAGGAGAATGCTTAGTTTGCGGTGTCAAGTTGCATAATTGAAATCTGTATTTGCATGATTTAGAGACGGTTTTGAATTACGCTATTATTTAGGTAGGTGGGTTTTTAGGTATGGTTTATTTTGGCATCATTAAATAATTTTTCTTTATTGGTGGAGATTTCTAAGTTTGCTTTTAATACCCTCATGTATTTGTATGAATAAATAAATAAAACATAATTTTTACAGTCCAAAATACAGAATACATTTCGTCGGAATCGTACAACAACGACGCATGTGATTTTATTAAAATTTACCTGAGAGCTCTTTAAATTATTTTTTGACGCTTTATGTCAAATTGAAAAGAGTCACCAATCGAAAATGGACTTTTTTCAGTAGAGCCAATCAAAGTTGTTAACATGAGATTTTACTTTTTTTTTACTAATCTTACTTTTTATATTTAGGTTTTTAATATCCTTAGAAGCGTTTTTTAAAACTTTATCTCTCTAATTATGTAGTTTTGTGCCAGCTATTACCCATAAAGCTCTGAAGTTAGCCAACAAAACGCGAAATGCCAAAAGGGCTGTTGTGCGATTTGGGTAATTTATAATGAGTCGAATAGAGTCTTTTTCTTATAGAAAAATATGAGCAATTTAAATCCGATTTTTGCAATAAAACGAAATTTCGGGGTTTTCGATTTGTGGCCCTTTAAAATTTATGCAGTCAATGTCGCATTTTTCGCACATTCGTCGTTGTTCTATGATGCCGACGATTTATGTATAACGTAAAAAATACCTACATCTGTAATCTATCGGAACCCGGAACCTCCCATGCGTGAGTCGGGTGTCTAAGCCATTACACAACGGAGGTCGCCAATGGAGCATAGGTCGCTGCGATTGCGATCCATCGCAGGATGTCTAGACCGTTTTTTTGTTACGTGCCGAAAGAAAGGTGACTCAGTATAAAAACACGTTTTACAATATATTTTCATTTTGCAACTTTTGTGTGGTAGGCAAATGCGCTGATCACATAACCTCGGGGCGCACAAATTGATCTACTTGATTTAAATTTATTTCAACAGAGAGAGAAAACATTTTTGAGAAGGAAATATGGACGTCTAGGCATTTACAGGGCTTATGACCTGTCATTAGCTGGTTTAAGTGGCCACTATACACACTGTGCAACATTCACCATTCTGCCCATGTTTAAACATCCACATTTCCTCAACTCTTCCATCTGTTTACTTTTGTGAAGTAAAGGAGCTGAAACATTTATTATGCGGGTGAGGTTCATCCGGCTGAACCAAATCCATATTCCATATTCCCTTCTCAATAATGTTTTCCCTCTCTGTTGAAATAAATTAAAATATGAATAATTCCCGAGGGAGGAAATCCAGCCAGTCTGCAAGCATTTGGACATACTCAAACATTGTTGAATTATAAGAATTGCCATATTTTTTTTTTTCAAGTTGGGATATGTTCGCCTAGTGGTACAGTGGCTGGCGCGTTGTCTACCAATCGTGAGGTCCCGGGTTCGATTCCTGGCAAGGGGGACGTGAAATATTGATAGAAAAAAGTAATTTTACACTGTGGCTGGTCTGGCCATTTTATTCTCATTTAAAAGCCGGTCGAGATCAACCTATGCTAAAACGGATGTTGATTTTCAAATGATTATTCCTTTATAAAGTATAAGCTTTTACCTGGGGCTTCGCTTGCGTGATAGTTTTGTCGTTTAGCAATAAGAATTTTGCAAATATTATTAAATGTTTTTTATAATAAAAAGTATCCTGTATCGATTGCCCGTACTCCAAATACCACTTTGCAAAAAAACCGACGATCCGTTAGTGCATGGCGACATAACATCGTTATTCTGCTTTAATATTAATTCATTTTTCCACTAAGTATTTTCGCTAGGTAGTAAATATTTCAAAAAATCACGTTGGTCGGTCGCTCCGTTGCGACGTGGAAAAAGAATTCATTTTTCCACTAAGAAGCTTCCTGGGGGAATGAGATGTTTTTTTCGGGATAAAAAGTGGCCTTTGACTATTCTGACGCAAAAAACCTCCTGTATCGGTTGTTCCGTTGTGACGTGAAGGAAACACAAACGAACAGATAAACACACTTTATAGGATTTATAATATTTGTATAGATTTCCTTTTATCGTCTATAAATCAAAAGATTGTAAAAGCTCCACATATTACTAATAATATTTTGAGTTTTCCTAAATTTTTGTACGCAAAGACTGGATTCAACCACCCAAGCTACATTAACATATTACAACAGAGATGAAGAACATTTCTGAGAAAGGAATATAAATATCATTTCATCCTTATTCATTAAAATATTTTATTTGTTTTAGGACGATTTTAACTCAGTTAAAATTTGATTTTCGAGAGTAAAATATTAAAGGTATTTATTTTAATTATCTTACACACTAAAAACATTTTAATATTAGAATCGTTAGATTTTTATTTATTTATTTTTGCTTTTTTAGCTGTGTTTTGATTTGCCTTAACCACCATTGTGACACTTTTAATATTCCATCTTTAGCCGACTTCATGGTTGTTGATTATCAAATTAAAAATAAATATTTATTTAAAAATAGTTGAATCAAGGAATGACCGCTAAGTTTAGTTGGGACCACTTTGTTAATTATTGTAAAACATTTGCAGACAATCTTCAACTGGTAATTTTTTATTTATTCATTAAAAATGTATTTAGAATAAGTTTTTCATGTATTTTAGTAAAAAAATAATCAAATTCAGGGACAAATGTCATAAATTTAAGTAAACTTTTTCAACAATAGATGTCGCTAGTGTTTCCATACATTCATTATCTTATGTAAACCAACACGCATGGAAAAGTAATGCTTTGCACGCACGTCGATTATTTAAACTTCAAAAGACAATTTTCAATCAACATATCAATATTATATTACATTTGTCTCTGAATCTGTGAAAAAGGAACATTTTTAACAATGTATATCGTATGACCTGTTATATATATATTTTTTTTTAAATAAAAAAGAAATATTTGCTTTCTCATAATTTACGCAAATATTTAATTTTTAGGGCCATTTTCAACGAGTTGTAAATAACTCACTATTAGAAAATGGGAATCAAGTTGGGGTAGATTGGGATTCGAACCACGGACCTTCGACCCGTGAGTCCGAGACACTAGCCACGGGACCACAACCCGATTCTAAATTACCCGATATATTTTTTAATAAAATGTTTATGGGATGATTTTTGAGATTTGTCATTTTTATTTTTTTTAAATACACTAAACGCTGACTGAATGATTTTACGTCTGTCATTGACATCAAGGAATAAAAAGTAAAAAAAATATGTTTGCAACATAAATTGATGTTAGAACAAATCTTTTTACTGAGCAATCAATGTTACATCGGTTCTTGACATAGTAAATTAGGGAGAAAAATAACATATTAAGGTTATGGTTATAACATAAATTAACGTTTTCACAAAATATCTTACTCAAAAATGCCACATATATCTCTGGCTCCGAGAAGAAATAGTTGCAGCATAAATTAATGTTAGCACAAACCTTATAATTGAGAAATGTAATATATGCCCTTGGTATTTGTGTTGGAGAGAAAAGCAAAACATTGAGGCCATTATTGTGACATAAATTAATGTTACCACAAAATATCTAACTGAAAAATATCACAAACCGTATCATTAAAAGAGTTAGATCTGCCCTCGAAGTTTATACTAGGGAGAAAAGTAACATAAATCTCACGGTTGTAACATAAAATAATGCAACCACAAAAAAAAATACTGAAAAATGTTACGTCGATCCTTGACTTCGGGGAGAAAATTAATACCTCAATATCATGGTTGAAACATAAATTAATGTTAGGGCAAACCTTCTTATTAAACAATGTTACATCTGTCCTTGGCCTTAATGTTGGAAAGAAAAGTAACACTTAAATATCTTGGTTGTAACATAAATAAATGTTACCCTAAAATATCTAAATGATGAAATTAATGTCATATCTGTCCCTTTCTTTGGGGAGAAAATTAATGCCTTGATGTCAGGGTTACAATATAAATTAATGTTCTCAAAAATCTTCTCACTAAAAATTGTCACCCGTTTTTGACATTTATATTGGGGAGAAAAATAACACATTATTGTCATGGTTGTAACATAAATAAATGCTACCACAAAATTTCTAACTAAAAAATGTCACAACTGTTTCTGACTCTCGGGGAGAAAAATAACACCGCAATGTCTATGGTTGCAATATAAATTATATTCATGAAAGCATAAAACCTTTTTATCGATAAATATTACTTATGTCTTTAATCTTTATATAAGAAAGAAAAATAACACATTTATGTCACGGTTGTAACATAAATAAATGCTATCATAAAACATTTTACTCATAAATTTAATGTCACATGTGTCTCTGACTTCAGAGAGAAAAAAAATACCTCAGTATTATAGTTGCAACATAAATTAATGTTAGCAAAAACCTTCTTATGTAGAAATGTTTTCTTGGTTTTTATGTTGGAAACAAAAATATCATATTATTCTCACAGTTGTGACATAAGTTAATGCTACCATAAAATAATGTCATGGTTGCAATTAATGTAAATTAATGTTAGCACAAACCTGGAACACTGAGAAATTCCCACATATGTTCCTGGCCTTTATATTGGGAAGAAAAGTGACACATTAATGTCACGGTTGCAACATAAATTAATCACAAAATATCTAACCGAAAAATGTCACATCTGTCCAAGTTACTGGAGCGTATTAAGGATTACCTCAAAGGAACCGGATTGTGGTCTGATGGTTTAAGGTTAAAATTTTACTAATGTAATTTCCATTTGGAAATGGTTTATAAACTGAAAAATAGGTGCCTAAACGTTCACGGTCACTCAATATGTATGGCCTTTTTTAGATGATCCCGTATAGGTTTGTCTCTTCCGACGTGTATCATTGCAAAAGCCACATTCAGGGTTAACTATATATTTATTCTAACCTATTACAACAGAGATGAAGAACATTTAAGAGAAGGTAATATAGAAGTCTAGGCATCTACAGGGCTTATGACCTGTCAATGGCTGGTTTAAGTGGCCACTTTACACACTGCGTAACATTCACCATTCTGCCCATATTTGAGCACCTAATATCCTTAATTTCTTTCATCTGTTAAATATTTCTAGTGTACAAAAACGTAGAACTAATATTGACTCCATATATATGTTCGGCATACTAAATGGTACAATCGATGTTCCATCATTACTGGGACACGTAAAATTCAATATTCCGACTCGTAGATTGAGAAACAATGAAGTACTGTTTATCGATCAGCATAGAACAAACTATGGCCTAAATTCTCCAATGACCCGCCTTTGTCGTATTGTTAACTCAAGACAGGATTTGAACTTTCTTGGTTTAAGTTTACAACGATTTAAACGAGCACTAAATAAATAGTCCAGATCTTGTCTCGATGTCCCTTATGTTTGTCAATGCTTCTTTCTTTTTTTAAAATGTTTTAAACTATTCTTTTATCGTAATATTTAAACCTTATAAATTGTATACATGGACAATGTCCGTTAATAAATAAATAAAATAAAATAAATAAAATAAAATCTGTTGATGTTTGTGAAGTTAAAGAGCTGAAAGAGCTGAACCTTCTATATTACCTTCTCTTAAATGTTCTTCATCTCTGTTGTAATATGTTAATATAAACAGCTCCCCAGGGAGTTGAATCCAGTTCCTGTCTACAAAAATTTGGACAAACTCAAAATATTGTATATATTTATTCGATATTAAGAATAGACTGGCAGTAGATTCTTCAATTGTATTTAATTTAGTTTATCGTTGTACGATTTTGTACGATGTTCTTCTTGTACGACATCTTCTCAGTACTTTTTTACGGTGTCGAAACGTGGACGCTCACCCAAGCCATTTTAAATAAGACCAAACTCTTTGAAATGTGGTGCTACAGGAGAATATTAAAATATCCCAGGTGAACAGAGTCCGAACCGATGAAGTTCTCCGAGGGATAAAAAAAGATAAAAAGGTACTGAAGACCATAAAGAAAAGAAACGAGTACTTTGGACATGTGGAGGCGAAAAATATAACATTTTACAAGTTATTCTCCAGATAAGGATTTTTCATTTCATTTATTTATTCAGATATTTAGAACATTACAGAAAAAAGACCCAATTCATTCTAAATACAATAATAGATCACAAATTACAGTAGATAGTTATGTTATTAAAATAATATAACAAAATGTAAAAAGAAAAATTAAATGTTAGAAAGTGCTTTCCTAAGGGAAGGCCCACTGTCGTGAAATATGTCGACATCCGAGGCGATGCGATTAAGTAGCAAGATTGCTCTACCAACCGGCATAACCATTGGCAGGTTGGTTCTGCATCGCGGTAGGTAAAACAATCGATGCTGTCTTTGTCGAAGATAGTTATCAGGTACGAACAGACCTACATCCATCAGAATTTCTGAGTTATGTATGCGACCACCGATCACCTGGAAAAAGTGAACACCCAAATGAACGTCCCTCCTCCTCCATAATGACTGATAGCCTAGCATTCCCAGTAAAAAGTCGGTTGGGAAGAGCCAAGGATAATATCCACACTCTTTTAGGTACAGATAGCGCAGAAATTTTTTCTGCACTCTCTCCACCATCAAAGAGTATCGAGTCTCATGTGGCGACCAAATAATGGAACTAAACTCCAAACGACTTCTTACCAAGGAATTATACAATGTCCTCATAATCTGAGTGTTAGAAAAGATCTTGGCATTTCTAAGAACAAAACCAAGCATTTTAAGGGAGTCATTACATAGATTAACAATATGAAGATTAAAAGATAACTGATTGAAGGAAGATGCAGTGCAGTTTGAAAGCGCGTTTCTTGGCTAAAAAACTTACGTGACTGGTTCCATTGCTGCACTAAGTCCTTGTTCAGGGCAGCTGCCTGCAAAGTGAGAATTGCTTCTATGATTTCTAACTTCTATCAGGAGAGGAAAGATAAGAAGGAAAAGAAGAATAAACTGTATTTACAATACAATAGTTTACCCTAAACAAGTAAGTTTGTTTAGTTTATTTACGCAACAGAAACCAAAACGCCTGAACGACTGCAACTCATACGAGAATTCCCAATTAAGACCATTCATATTAATGAAAATTGAAATAGTTGGGTAATTACAAAATACTAAAATATTCAATATTATGTATCTTTTTTGGGTAATACCGTGTATGTTGGATTTGATCCGACGTTTCGGCTACCATTGCAGGAGCCATCTTCAGGGAAAACTGTGTGTTTTATAAAGAAATGTATGTGTTCATGTACTAGTAATTTGTACCGTGTCACAGTCAGCAGTAGGCACATTTCTAGTTTTGTAGGAAAGAATAATTATGTTTATGTACTAGTAATTTGTACTGTGTCGCAGCCGGCAGTAAGCACATATCTATTCGTTTTTGTCATATGTAGTGCTGGGAACCATGTTGAATTTAATTTAAGCCCGTCGTCATTGTTTATATTATCTGGATGTCTGTGTATTTCAATTGCCTCTTTTATTATTCGTGCACTATAATTACTAGGTTTATGTAGAATTTTTGGTTCAAAAGCGAAAAAATGTCCTGTGTCTATAAAGTGTTCCCCTATTGCTGATTTGTCTGGATGCCCAAGTTTATAAAACATTTCTTTTTAAAACACACAGTTTTCCCTGAAGATGGCTCCTGCAATGGTAGCCGAAACGTCGGATCAAATCCAACATACACGGTATTACCCAAAAAAAATACATAATATTGATAACAGTGACCGTGAAAACCTTCGCACCTATTTAACTAAAATATTCGTTTGTTTGTATTGGTACATTAATTAATGAATTATTACGAACGATCCACTAAAAAAATGACACATCTGTCCTTGACTCTCAAAAGCATGGTTGTACCATAAATTAACGTTTTAAAAAATAATTTAATCAAAAACATACAATATTTGCGTTTTTACGATTAACCCAAATATTTCAACCTTGGGGTCATTTTAAACTAGTTGTAAATAACTGACAGTGGCAATTTTGACCAACCAATGACAGGTAACAAGCCTTTAAAATGCCTAGTCTTCCATATTCTCTTCTTAAAAATCTTTTCCCTGTTGCAATGCATTTAGAAATTAATGTGGTTTTAAAATATTTTTAAAAAAAAGTGCATCCATGAAAAAAGTATGAAAATGTGAAAAAAACTGAATGGGAGTTTTTTTAATACGTTTTAAAAATATATATTAATAGGTACTTGAATGAGTTCTGGCTGTTTCCCAATACATGGTGTTATCTTAGCTTTTTTAAATTATATAATTCTACAGCCAGCTTCATCGTAAAGCTCCACCGTGAGGCGTGAATAGACAGTATGTTATTCCGCCAAAGACTAAACAGCGTGTTTTTTCGTAGCATTAAACAAGTCGAATTTTGTATTAAAAAAAGAGTATTTGCGGGGAATTTTGCTGCAATACTTTTTTTTATTTGCATCTGAATTACGTGGAATTGTGGCAACCATGCTCTGTCGGAAACAACATGCAGAGATTGGTTTCAAAGTCTTCAAAAAAATGATTTTTATGTTGAAGGTAAAGAATGCTCTTGCGCACCAAAAAAGTTTGAAGACGAAGAATTGGAAGCATCATCGATAATCAGACGCAAAACGAACTTGTAGAATCACCAGGGGTTGATCACACAACAGTTTAGTCCAGTCCAATGAGGAAATTCAGCCCTACGGGAAATTGGATACAAAAAATGTTTTCTTACGCGGGGTAAAAATTAGAGCATTAAATTGTACGGCGAAGTTTCTTGAAAATGTATAGAAAAAATAATAAAAAATATTTTGATAAAAACGCACTACTTTAAATGACGTCACTGGTTCATGTGAATCAACCTATGATCTAAGAGCTATGGAAGATTTCCGGTCTGCTTGTCGCTTCTGGACCAATGGGAAGAACTGAATGAGAATAAGCGGAAATGAACCTCTGACGTTACACGCGGAGTTATTTCAGAAATACAAAACTTTGAAAAATCCTAGCGCCGATAATACGATATATAAATTTTTTTTTTTAAATTTGACTTAGTTTAACAGTCTATTAACAAATATTTTTTTTTTTAAAAACCACTGAACTTCCTCACTGTGTTTTTACCAGGAAAGTTGTGGGAAAGTATATATATCTTCCACTCTATATTTTTTTTGGATGCTGAATCCGAATCTGAGGTTTACTTACAAAATTTCGTGACGAAGCTTTAAAAATGTATTTTTTTTTAAATCTAAAAATCACGTTTTTTGGCGGTTTTTTGCTTATAACTCGGAAAGTATCAACTTTTTATAAATAATTTTCTAAATTAAAATGGAAGTACACAAAATTTCCTACAATTTTATTCATTTTCTTCTTCTTTTCTACGTCCGATCCTAAGTGGAGCATGTGGACATCCCCAGTTGCCTCCAGGAGACCCTATAGCCAGCTAGCAATCTAGCCTCCTATCACGTCAATCCAGCGCCTCTTGGTTCCGCCGAATAAAGTCAAAAGATCGTTATCGACGGTCTTTCAGGATGACATGAGCCCGCAGGTTTAAAGAAGAGGCAACTTGGGTTTAGGTTCTCCTGAGGTATGCGCAGCACGTCTCCAAGCCAGGTCTACCACCTCATACTCAAGATGCTCGCTATAGGAGGCTGTTGCGTCTGTTCTCGGACTTCAATGTTAGTTATAAAATCGAACTACCTTATTCCTAACATTCTCCCCAAGCACTTACTCCTAAAACTCAGATGTTTGGTGTTCTGAGCTTTGGTAATGTGCCAAGATTCGCATCCGTATAGGAGTACTATCATTATGCAAGTGATGAATAATCGGCACTTTGTTTTGACAGAGTCTAAAATAGAGTTCCAGATAACACGAATCATGTTTTATGTTTTTTTCTCCGACGAACTGTTAGGGCTCAAGCGTAAAAAGTCACTTTTTCCGCTTTCCACTAGAGATTAGGTAAGCTGGCGGTCGGTAGCAGCACTCCGGGACAGGGGTGGCCAACTACATCACTGTGTACTTGCGTTCTAAGTCTCAAGACCCTTTGTATTAGGTGTTAGAGTCCAACGATAACACAGTTCAACAAGTTATGTTTACGCATAGTGTTAAAAATGGCTCTGTTAGCCTCTGTTGCCATCCTCATATTTGGATTCAGCACGCCGAAAAACATATAGAATGAAAGAAGTCAAAACGACCCGACAATTTTCTCTCGAGGGGCTCTTTTGAGCACAAATTGACTTTACCAGTAGCAAAACGTCTAAAAGCATTAGAAATTCAACAATGTTTTGAGGATGTCCAAATGTTTGAAGACAGGCTGGATTTCCTTCCTAGGGAGTTATTTAGATCTAAATTTGTTGCAACAGAGAGGGAAAACATTTTTAATAAGTAAATGTAGAAGTCTTGGCGTTTACAGGGCTTATGATCTGTCACTGTAGGTGTTATACCCTATGGTGGTACAAAAGATCAGTAATAAGACTTGATACGGTTGACTGAGGTTTATTATAAATACTTATTTTTACTGTGGTTAGAGAACAACTGTTTACGAAGAGAGACAAATCTAGAATGACTTGCCAAGCTGTGTGGGTATGCAGACCACTGTAGATATATTGTTGTTACCAACAATATACCTACATTCCTAATATTATTTATTTTATTTATTTTTTGCACCACAACAGGCCAAGAGGCCCAATTAGAATGGTGAATTACATCACAGAACACCCAGGCCTGAGAAAAATCACATTTTAATTTTTGTGTTCTCACCGGGAATCGAATCCGGAACCTTCCGTGCGTAAGTCAAAAGTCTTGACCACTTTGGTTCAACCGGACAAATCTCACCCGCATGATAAAGGTTTTAGCATCTTTACTTCACGAAAGTCAACAGATGGAAGAGTTGAGGAAATGTGGATGTTTAAACATGGGCAGAACGGTGAATGTTACACAGTGTGTAAAATGGCCATTTAAACTAGCCAAAGACAGGTTACAAGTCCTGTAAATGCCTAGACTTCCATGTTTCCTTCTCAAAAGTGTTTTCCGTTTCGGTTGCTACAAATTTTGCATAAAAAAATATTCAAAAGCAAGAACATTGTGTGCCGTACGAATTGAAGCCGAGAGATTTAGAACAAAAATAGCGAGAATTTATTAAATGGAAAAATAATCGATTGTTAGTCCCTAATTCAATCGATTATTTTTCTTGTCCGCCTCATGGTTTGAGTCAGCACGTTTGCCTACCATGCAAGAGATTTCGGCTTCAATTTTCGACATGGTTGACATGAAATAATTATTTCTAAAAGTTTTACACTAGAGATAAATATTTCGTAGTCCCTGAACCAGCTGAAGCCTAGTAATCATCCTAACTTTATTTTATTTTATTTATTTTATTTTAACATTTTAACATTAACGGCAAATATGCCTCTTACAAAAATTTATAATACGAACATATCTGGCTTAATATACTTAAAAATAAAAAAAAAATTTAAAAAATTCCTTTAACCTAAGATTTAAAAGAAAAATGAAACCTTAAAATTAAACAAGATTTATTAAAAAAAATTAACCTTAAAATTATACAACATATTCACTTGAAAGTTTGAACAATTCAATTCAATAAATGTAAAAAACAAATTAAATAATAAAATATTTTAAAGTAATATAACAAGAAAATCATAGATTCTGTTTCATACAGCTGGGCAAAGTGAACAAGAAATTGTATATATTATTAAATGCATAATTAAATAAATATAATTACCATTCACCATCTTTAAAAAAGTTCAAAAGGTTTGTTCTATAAGAACAATACCCTACACTAAGTATATCAGATACGGGGGAATAACTATTGCCGAGTTCATGAAGTCTATTTAATACGGCATTACAAGTATACACTGTCCGTGAATTGTTGCTACAAAACGGTGGCACTTGTCTAGTCATGTTTCCAGGCACCCTGAAGGTGATGAGAGATAATGGTTCAGGGCAATCCCATATTGAATTTACAATTTTGAATAAATTTAAAAGGTCTATAATTTTTTTTCTATATTTAAGTTTTAACAAATTTAATGTTTTTAGTTAAAAATCGTAATTTGAAAATTCATGACTGATTTTAAGTTTAAAATTTATATACCGTAAGAATTTTTTTGTCCTCTTTAAGAGCATTTTGGTGACAGTTGTAGTAAGGAGTCCATATATTGAGAACAACAAAGAAACAAAGCAAGTTTAGCACCTTTATAACTAAATATAGCACAACAATATATATGTCTAAAACCTTTTCTTACACAAGCAGAGTAATATGTATATAAAAAACACGTTTAAGAATTAAAAAAAGTAGTGAATCTACTAAGGGAGATAAGGTCATTAACATCTTCTAAGTTTAATTTTTTTCGGACTATTCAATTGATTGATTGATAACGATTTGAAAAGGATTTTTTACAGTTCCATGAATTTTTCGTTTTACCTTTTTGTTATTTTATATATATTTTTTTTATTCCAGACCGACAGAATGGCTGCTTTTGGTTCCGGGCCCTCGTCCAGTGGCTACCAGCTCTCGGCGAAGACAGGGCAGATGAAGTATGACGGTAAGAGACTATTTTTTATAATATTGATGTTTTTTGTTGATATTTCTTGATAAAACTCCATAGTTAATGATAATGATAAAATTTATAAATAAACTTATCAATGAAACTTCTTGGTTTAGTTTTACTTTTTATTATTTTGACCAACGAGCGCTTTCGCCTAAGTAGGCATCTTCAAGACTGGTGATTTGTTTACAACGTTTACAGCTTTTATACTATTCTTAACATATTTTGGAGATAAGATAGAACAATATTTTAACAGGGGACAGAAAACATAAATATTTACAACTAGTTTGCTATACAATTCATTTTTGGGAGTTTTTGGACCGAAAGGGATTAAGTTTTATTATTTAAAATGTGGGAAGAGAACACATGGCGAAATACAACAGTGTGGGGAATCTACATTTTAACAGATAAAGTTGGAAAATACTTTGGTTTTTTGACAGGGAAGTTTACATACCTATAAATGAAACATTTTAAGATTCATACTTAGTTAATACAGATAATTTCATTACATAATTTTAGTAGTAAATAATTAAATCAAACGGAGCTATATTAAATTAAAGGTTTAAGTAAAGGAGAGTTTACATAATAACATTTAGTTAATAAGTTTACATACCTAAAGATAAATGACGAAACATTTAAAATTCATAATTAGTTAAGACAGAGTTAATAAGTTTACATACCTATAGATGAATGACGAAACATTTTAAGATTCATACTTAGTTAATACAGATAATTTCATTACATAATTACATTTAATTAACAAGTTTACATACCTAAAGATGATTGACGGAATATTTTAAGATTAATACTTAGTTAATACATTAGTTTTTGAAATGAAGTTATCATTTTGATAGTTAATTTCATGTTAATTATATTATTTTAGTAGTAAATAGTTAAATCAAACGGAACTTTATTAAATTAATGGTTTAAGTAAGGGGGAGTTTGATAATTCCAATTGCTGGTTAATTATTACTGCATTAAGTTTAATTCTATTGATTTCTAATGATTCTAATTTATCTAGTTTTTTCCCTTTGTTTTCAAAATGTAGTAATTTAATATTATTTTCGCTGTCAAAAGTATGGTTAAGCGAGTTTAAATGTGTTGCAAAATTAGATTTGTCATTTTTTAATCTATAGGAGGCAATATGTTCTTTGAGTCTTGTTTTTATTGATCTGCCACTTTGACCTATATATATACCTTCACAATCATTGCACTTTAAAATATACACTCCATTCTTGTCTAAGGTTGAGATCTTATCTTTATTATTAACAAGGCATTGTCCCATTGTTTTTTTATTATACATAGCTACATTCATTTTATTTTTATTTTTTTTTTTTATTTTTTTTTTAATAATTTGTCAATGAGATTTTTTTCATAACCGTTATTGAATGCTATTATTTTTATAATGTTTATTTTATAATTTTCATTAGACATTGGTATATTAACTAATCTATGTATCATTGAATGAAAAACAAATCACCAGTCTTGAAGATGCCTACTTAGGCGAAAGCGCTCGTTGGTCAAAATAATAAAAAGTAAAACTAAACCAAGAAGTTTCATTGATAAGTTTATTTATAAATTTTATCATTATCATTGACTATTTTTTAATAATTATTTTTTATTTATAGATTTTATTTCAGAAATTATTTAGTATTTTACATAGAATATTATTTATTTTTAAAATAAGACTAATTACGGAATTTTACGGGTGGTATGACTTAAAACAGAAATGCGATCTCTCAGGCGAATGCGTCGGTAAGACTATATATAATATCGTCGCTTTTCAGGCAAAAGTCATCATCATATATAGATGTTGTCCCGCCCGAACGTTGGCCTGCTATTACCTTGGAATAAGACTTTTAGATAAGAAGGTACCTAGGTACTTGTTGATGAATGAAATCCAAAACTAAAAATTTTTGATATTCAAATACAGAATTTACGTAGGTACCTAGATACATGTTTATGGTTGAACTCCAAAACATAAAATAATTCATTTTCAATTGTGGAATTATTTTCGCAAATGCCAAACTCAGCTCTTCTCGCCGACAGGGGTGCACTTTATTCATAAATGCGATTATAAAAATGTATTGAATGTTATTATTTTCACATAGAAGCCGGATTTGTAGTCGATCGGTACAGATCGGTAGATACATACAGACGATCGTTAAGCATACCGTCTAGGTGATTTCCAAAAGTCATGCAAAATTCATGTTCAAGCGAGCATTTTTTGCTTGAATTGGGATTTATTGGAGTTTATAATCGCTTTGAAGTGAGTACTTTTTATTACAGAAGCCTATTTAAACTATATATGAGAACTATTTTTAATATCAATGACGTAAGGGATGCGGACTAATTGTTTGCGGTCATTCCATTGGCTTGTTTCGATCATATAATGTCGATATGACAAGTAGGTAGAACATACCGAGGTAAGATACAGAGAGTACAGATGTTAAGTATACCGTCTCGATATATATTTATTTATTTAACTTTTTGTACATAATGTTATTTGTACATTGGCGGGCTTATTGCCAAATGGCAATTTCTTCCAACCAACCATTAAAAAAAAAGTTTTATTTTTATAATTCAAGTTACAGAACATATTTAATAGAGAAAAAAAAAGATTAAAAAGTTAAAAATATATAAAAATAGAAATAAACGTATTTGTTTATAAATTACCTTAAATCAAAACTATTACTCAATGGGGAAAAGGAAAAAAGCGGAAAGAGGAAAAAGGAAAGAAGGAGAGATTAAGGAAGAGAAAGGAAATGTTTCTTCAGACGTGATTTAAACAGAGATAATGTAGTAACATCTTTGATGGTGGATGGGAGATGATTCCACAGTCGAGCCGCATGGACACTATATGAGTTAGAGAAGAAAGAGGAATTGTGTATGGGTATTAAGAGAGTGTCTTGAGAATGAGAACGAAGAGGTAAACCATGAACTGATAAGCGTTGAAATTTTTCACACAGGTATATAGGAGCGTTAGGACTATGAAGTACATTGAACAGAAGTGAGAGGGAGTGATAGTCTCTCCGCTGTACAGATGAAGATAGCGTTCATAATCGAGGTACAGAGCATCAGCATTAGAAGCTTTTGCAAATTAATTGTTAATCATGGTGGGAATCATAAGATGGGAAAACGAATTCCCTCGCGGATGGAGGGTAAGAAATAGCGGGTGGCGAAGCCCTAGGGCTTCTACGATATTATTAATCGGAGTGGGCTGTATTTTAATTTCAATGAAATAAGTCAATATCCTCGATATGCAGTGTCAACCGGTCAGAATCCCAACGAATGAGATGGACTAGAAATAGATGCCGTTATTATAAATAAATATTTCGTTTTTGGTGGAGATTTCTAAATCTGCTTCTACAACCCTCACATGTCTAATCTCCCCGCGAGCGAACTTTCTGGCTTTCGCGGAACGACAGCAGGACATGCTTTGCGCTTGGCTTTGTATTCTTGCTTGTCTCGACTGCATTCAAATTATTTACGAACTTACAGACCTTAGCGAAGCACTAGGGTTAGAACAATACCTTCTTTTGTTTTGTTTCCACTGTTTCACAATATCATTAATAGATGTCATATCGGTGTGAGCATGAATTGTGTTTTAGGCGACCGTCGCTAGGGGTGCTTTTAAAATCTGATTAATGATCTTAAAATGTGTCAAACGCATTTCTTTAATAAAATTTATATTTAATAAATTAATATTTTCGTGCATTTTGTGTTAAGATAAATCGTATCCGTTTTTTTCTCTAAGAATTATTTTTTTATATATTTATTAGGGGGTTCATGATAGACGCCGTGCAACTGGACTTTTCTTTCATGTAACGGATGATCAATATACGCTGCACTTGGCGTGATAATGTAGTACCCTATACACCACCTGGTGTAGAAAAGTACATGCTGACTATAAAGAAAGTTTAAGACATAACTTTTTATTTATTTTGTTTGTTTATTTAACTGTTTGTTCATAATGTTAATTGTACATTGGCGGGCTTATTGCCATATGACGATTTCTTCCACGCAACCAATAAAACAAAAGTTTAATTTTTAGAATTCAAGTTTATTTATTTATAACTTTTACATTGTTTGTATTCTTTTTTTATACAGAATAATGTTCCCTCACTGGAGTATCCCGTGCCGAGAGAAATATTTACAAAATGTTAACAATCCTACGATTAGCTATTTAACAAAGTAAAAATAATAATAACAATAAAAAAAAACGTGATTAATCCAATTAACCTAATTATCATTAACATAATATACAATAAAAAACTAAAATAATCATAAAAAACATAATTAATTTTTATAGACTAATTTAAAAAAATCATAAACAGTGCATACATTTTACCTATTTGACTTGATCCACTCATCGATCCGTGCGCAACCCACCTTCACTGTCCATTTCTTAATAGCAATTTTATATTGTGAGAACTTACTTATTGTCCTTATGGATAATGGAAGTAGATTGTACACTTTAACCGAGTAGTAGGCCAATCCTCTTTACCGAAGGTTGTATTTATTTATTTTTTGCAGCATCAGGGTGGAGTATCTAGTAACTCTCGTATTTGTAACGGAATGTAGAGAATAATGTGTACGTGCGTATATTAACAAAGCTTTTACATAAAGTTGTTTGGTAGATTAAACATTAAGATTTTCAAATATATCGAGGGAGCTAATTCTGATTGGGACTCTTAAGATAATTTTTATTTAAGCTTTTTTGCAACTTATATTCAATGGAAAATAAAAATAAAAAGCCAAAGATATACAAAAATATAAATAATTGTATTTGTATTACCTTTAGCAATGCTATTACTCAATTGAAAAAAATAATAAAGAGGAAAGAGAAAAGGAGGAGAGATTGAGAAAGAGAAAGGAGACGTTTCTTCAGACGTGATTTAAACAGAGATAATGTAGTAACATCTTTGATGGTGGATGGGAGATAATTCCACAGTCGAGCCGCATGAACACTATATGAGTTAGAGAAGAAATAGGAATTGTGGATGGGTATTAAGAGAGGGCCTTGAGAACTAAAACGAAGAGGTAAACCATGAACTGATAGGCGTTGAAATTTTTCACGCAGGTATATAGGAGCGTTAGGACTATGAAGTACATTGAACAGAAGTGAGAGGGAGCGAAAGTCTCTCCGCTGTCTAATTTGAGCCATTTCAGTTGCCTACGATAGTCAAAAATGTGGTCATATTTCCTAAGACCAAAAATGTACCTTATGCGTGTATTCTGAAGGCGTTCAAGTTTATCGAGTTGCTCACAGCTTAAATCAGTCATGGAAACATCAGCGTAATCTAGAATGGGTAGTACTTGTAGTAATGTTTTTACGAATGAGCATTTAGTATAAATGGGTGAGAATTTTTAAAGACAAATGCCTTTTTTTAATTTTATTTTTTAAATAAATGTTTGCGTTCTTATTATTTACCCAAATATTTAATTTTGAGGGCCATTTTCAACGAGTTGTAAATAACTCACTATTAGAAAATGGAATCAAGTTGGGGTAGAGTGGGATTCAAACCACAGACGAGACACTAGCCACAGGACCACAACCCGATTAAATTGCCTTGAATAAGTAGAGGAATTTGTGTATCTGGGAAGCATGTTTTCAAGAAATGGAAGAGTAAAAAAAGATGTTGAAATAAGAGTGAATGCTGGCAACAAAATAAACGGCGCACTAAGCACAGTAATTGCTTATAAAAATATGTCAATCAAAGCTAAACTGGCAGTTCACAACGGAGTTTAAGTTCTAGCACTTATGTACGGAAGTGAAACATGAAACTGGCAGAGGAAGGATGAAAGCCAAGTGAACGCGGTGGAAATGCGATATTTTAGATGAGTGTGTGGGAAATAATAGAGGACAGGGTTGCGAATGATGAAATCAGGCGAGAGTGTAAATCTGAGTCGGGTATAACTGATAAGATTAAGAAAGGGACTCTAAGATGGTTTAGTCATGTAGAACGAATGGACGATGAAAAAATGGCAAAACAAGTATATATGGCGAATGTGTGAGACGAGGACAACCAAGGAAGACGCAGCATAATCTGGCCATGTCAAAAGTAGACGGAACCGAAGGGCATGTATGAAAGATGTATGAATGTGGAAGAAGCTAGAAATATATGCCAGGATAGACGTGTGGGTCGGTCCATTCTCTCTGCCTACCCCTACGGAGAAAAGGCTTCGATGGTAGTAGTAATAGTTAGAGTAAAATTTTTGAAACCTTCTAAGTGAGTGTAGACTGAAAAATATTTTGCGACTTAATACATTGGTGTGAGCTCGCTAGCATGGATGTTCATCCATTAGTACTCCTAGATTTTTTATGGATTACCTGTTTTGAATACTGGTATCATTGACATATTAATATTATTAATAGAGTTAAGAGAAGATTCGTCCAACTAACTAAGCAATCTTTGACTTTTCACTGTTTGAATTCATTTTCAAACCGTATTGTTGTTTATTTTTACATCAGGGTTACAGGAAATAATCAGAGCCCTCCCTAAACAGTAGTGCAAATAGAGATTTTAATCATCCCCAAAGGAATACAATGCACAGAAGGCATATGCTTTATTCTCATTGTCTATGCTTTGAAAAGTCAAAAGCAAGTCAGAGTTTATCTATGCTTTTCAATTGTCAGATACAGCCCAGTTCACTTTTGGATGACAAAAATAATACGAAAACTAGTCATTTAAATTTTGTCGGCAAATAATAAATAGTCCTCCGGGTATTATGTCATTATCATCATCATTCCTTTTCCACACCTAACTGTGCATAAGGCACTGTATTGCTATACAAATCCCTGAGTATCTTGATCATTTTTGTTACATGAAGGTAAGATAATCAGTCTTACGTTTCAGGTGCCAGTCCAGGGACGTTGAAGTATTCTTGTGTAAAAATATCTTATTAAATAATGTCGTCTCCATGTTCTCGGCAAAAACTATTCTGATATTTTTAACATAAAGTATAGTTTATATAAATCAACTCTTTTTAATTATTTCAAAAATGGTGAACAGAAACTTTCATTTGTTAGGCTATAGTTATTATTCTCTAAAATATATTTTTATTTTGCTTTTTTAAACTTTTTTTTCTACTTTTCGTATATTTTCATAAATTTGTATTATACGTTTTTTGGATTGTTATTTTTAACACAAAAAAAAAACTATTTTCTTTAACTTGGTATAATAATATATTTTTTTATTTTTTATTATTTGTATTTTTTTTGTTCTATCTATGATAAAGAATATAAAAATATACCTACCTATCTTTTTATAAATTTTTTTTTTTTTAATCTTTTTAATTTTTATATTCTTTTTAATGATTTTTTGTTTTGTACAATATGTTAGCTGTGTAAATATAAACATTTTTTTTTCGTTTATCTGCTGTATATTATTTGAAGTGTTTATTTCTATACACTATGTATTTTTTGTACGGTAAAAGGCACTACGTGCCGTGTAATAATTGTAATATTGGTCAACCATGCCGGGAATCGAACCCGAGATATAACTTTGCAAAATACAATGCCAAAAATGAGATAAAAAGCGTACTTACCAATCCAGTGCCTCGATTATGAACGTTATCTTCATCTGTCTATATCGAGACGGTATACTTAACTTCTGTACTATCTGTATCTTCCCTCGGTATGTTTTACCTACTTGCTATAGCGACATCATATGATCAAAATAAGCCAATGAATGACCGCTAAAAATTAGTCCGCGTTGCTTACGTCATTAAAATTAAAAATAGTTCTCATTTATATTTTAAATAGGCTTCTTTAATAGAAAGTCCCCACTTCTAAGCGATTATAAACTCCAATAAATCCCAATTCAAGCAAAAAATGTTCGCTTGAACATGACTTTTAACCATTTAAATTTTGACACTTTTAATGTGTAGATAAACATATCGAGGGGTTCTGGACCCGGACTGGGTCGGTATAAACCGATGTACTTACGTCAAAACTTGATGGTAAGGGTATCGGTAGTATACCTTTGTAGTCGGTCGGGAGACTTTTCTTCAATCTTTAACTATGACGTCATACTGAAGCTATGTCATTTTAGAGCGTAGATATGTGTACCGTGACATACACTTCCCTTTGTTTTCATATCGATGTACCTACCCAAAACTGGAAGGTGGGGGGTCCGTAGTATATCTTTGTAATCACTACAGAGAATTTATCTTCAACTATACCGTCAAGGTGAAGGGTGTGACGTCTTTATCTTCCCATCATAGTCGAGGCACAGAGACAGTGAAATATTGCAGTGGTAAACAACATTTAAAACAAATATTTCACCTCCACCCTGCCAGGAATCGAACTCAGAACCTTAAGAATGCTGGGCAAATGCGCCGACTTATCCTCATTTAATGTCGTTATTCAGAGTTTTCACCTGAAAGCAATCGTCGAGTCAAAAACACTCGTGCAAAATTCTAGTTATATTTCACACTCAGAACTATATTTTGACACTACTTGGACAGGGCTGTGGCGCAATTGGTTAGACGGCCAACTGTGAAATTCCATTTTGCGTACAGAACTGTATTCTTCATCAGTAAATTATTTGCTTTTAATGGACGAATGTTTTTTTTTTGTTAAAATAATCCTCTTCATAGATTTGCGCGGGATGTGCACTGGGCTTTTGTTTAAAAGTTTTTTTTAATTCACCGTTCTTTGCTAGAATCGGCTTTTTACTTCCACTACGATGAACAACTTCTCATTTTAAATAAAGATTTTTGTTCATAGAAGATTTTGTAATGAGAAACACAATCGCGAGAAAAGATCCGTATTCGTTTGGTATTCGTCTATGTAGCGCAGCATCCGGGGCCGCGATTACAAAAGGTATCTTTATCGGTACATACCGAGACGGTTTAACTTCTGTACTATCTCTTTTTTTATAAAAAATAAATATGAGCGTTCTTATAATTTACCTAAATATTCATTTTTTTTAAGGGCATTTCCAACGAGTTGTAAATAACCCGCTATTAGAAAATGGAAATCAAGTTGGGATAGAGTGGAGTTTTAACCTCGGACCTTTGATCCGCGAGTCCACAACACTAGCCACGTGACCACAACCCGATCAGAATGTTCTATTCAAATATTCAATGCTCTACCGACTTGTTATCTCGACGTCATATGATCGAATCCAACCAACAAATGACGCCAAAAATTAAGTCCGCGTTCCTCATCATCATCATTCTCTTTTCGCACCTAATGGTGCATAAGGCACTGTATAGGTACACAAATTGCAGCGTATCTTGATCATTCTAGTTACATGAAGGCAAGATGATCAGTCTTACGCTTCAGGTACCAGTCCAGAGACTGTGAAAAATTCCAGTGTGAAAACACCCTTTTAAATTAATATTTCATATAAAAAAAACAAACAATCCATTACGCCGTTTCCCCGTAGGAGTAGACAGAGAGGATAGAACGCCATATCTCTATTTCTTTGCATACAGACCGCACTTCCTCTACATTCATACATCTTCTCATGCACGCACGCGGATTATTCCTACTCTTGGCATGTACTCGTACATCTTGAAGAATTTGATAGACTTGATCGTGCCATGTCTTTCTCGGTCTTCCATATTTTCCGCATCCATCAACATTCGCATCGCAGATTCTTTTAGCCATTATTTTGCTGTCCATTCGCTCTACATGTCCAAACCGACGCAGCACCCCTTTCTTAATTCTATCAATAGTGCATGTCTCAGCCCTACACAGTTCACGGATCTCGACATCTGTGCACCTATCATACATCGTATTACCACACATTCGCCTGAAAGATCGCACTTCGACAGCATTTAACTTACTTTCATCATTATTTTTCCAATTTCATACTTCGCTCCCATACATTAGAGTTAACGCTAAAACTCCATTGTGAACTGCTAGTCTTGCCTCCTGCGATAAACATTTGTTTGCCAAAGTAGATTTCAGTGGACCGTTCACCCTGTTCCCAGCACTCACCCTCCTTTCAATATCTTATAAACACACTTCCCAGATACACAAATTCTTCGACCTGATTCAGAATATCTCCGTTCACACTGATATTTATATTTATATTTCATATCAACCATGTCGAAAATCGAACCCAGGACCTCTTGCATGGTGGGCTGACGCGCTGACCATCATCTCATAAGACCGACGTTTCTCACTTAATTAAAATTTTGAATTGTATTTATTTTTTTACTTTATTTATTATAACGGCACAAGTTACCTTTACAATATTATGAGTTAGTTAGATATACAAAAATTGAAAAACTCAAAAACAATACTGAAACATGGGTATAAAAAGAAAAAGAAAAATAACAAGAAATATAAATATATATACATGTATGTATGTCAGCATACAAAAGATATTAAAAATATAAAATGTCTAAAATGAATAAACACCATATCATTAGCATAAGTAGCTTTTGCAAATAATTCGTTAATGGTTACTATATAGTATCATAAAATATTTATTAAGAGATGATTTGAATTCACAGAGACTCAAGTTAAAAATGTCGATATGAGAGGTGCATTAGTTTCCTAGTCTGTGTATACGCGGTATTGGCGAGTGACAAAGATAGTTGGTTTGAAAAGGGTGACAATAATATAGACAAAATAGTCTATAGTTTGTAGAAATAGTTCTTATTTATATTATTTATTTATTTGACGGACTTATGCAGTCCATTTTAACGATGGTAAATACATTTTTTTATAATAGATACAGGCACTGATAAAATAAAATACAACTAAATAAAATTAAAGCTAGGACAAAAAAAAAATTACTACCTCAAGACAAGATCTAGTCTATCTTAGTGAATTTTTAAAATCTATAAAGACTTACACCAAAAAAGTCAAGATCTTGTCTCGAGTTTACAACACGACACAATCGGGACATTGGTGCATGCGAGCCATAGTTTGCGCTGTGTTGATCGAGGAACAGCACATTATTATTTCGCAACCGGCGGATCGGGACATTGAATGCCACTTGTTCCAGTAACGATGGTACATCAATTAAGCCATTCAGCAAATTAAAGACTCTCTGATATTTTCTATATTCGTAAAATTAATACTAATCATCGGAAACATTCTACGATCCCTCGTATTTGTGGAACATTTAACAAAAAATTTAATAGTCTTGATATATTTAACACTCCATACAATATGTACAGAAGATAATTAATAGGCTTGATTCACGCTCTTCATTTATAATTCATTAAATCATTAAATCAAATGCAATTTTCCACTCTTACTTTCCTTCAATCATTTTTTACCACTCCTTATCAATTTCCTTCTTTTCCTTTCCACTATCTCCTTGTTTTGTCCATATTTATCTTATTTCAATATATAGTATATTTATTATTTTTATAGTTTAAATTTTGAGCCGTCGTCGCTATATTATTTAGTGAATACATTTTTTTAATTTTTTAATTTTTATTATTTTACATATTTATTACAGCAATATACAAGTAATTATTTATACAACAAATTAATTCAGTAGTAAAAGTAAACATACATATTTTTTATTTTTGCTGTTGGTTCATCTAAACTTCCCCGTTCTAAGGCAGTAAATTATGTATTTATAATGATATTTAAAAGTATTTACAGTTTTATCATAATGTGTGCTTTTTCAGTCTTAAAGGTAAACAATGAATATCCAGAGAAAACATAAATAATACCAAAATCTCTATATCCTAAGTCCCAAGTCATTACTAGTAAAACAAGCAACCAGCTTACGTCCTTCTACATCGGACAACAAATTCTCTGACTGCCTCCGACCAATATGGATTAAGAATGCAGTCAACACCTTCCTCAGCCTGGCAATCCCACCACATTTCCACGAAACTGGGATAAGGTTATATACCCTCGCTGCCTTTGAGCCAAAAAAGTATTGACTCCTCTCTGTAGAATCAGATCCTTATTGGAGTGTCTAGTATTATGAACATATAATTGGATGGCAGGCCCTACTGTGTAAACATTTTATATACATATATATATTTTTAAATATCAATTTAACCTGTACATCTGTTTTTATTCGAAATAAATAAAATAATATAAGCATAAATATGGAGTCGATGTTTTTTCTACATTTTTGTAGACTTGAGATTTACAATAGGCTTCTGTGATAAAAACTGGCCACTTCAAACCAGCTTTGCATTTTCATCATGTCAGTAGAAAAACTCGATCGATTACAGATACACTGATAGATACTCGTATTTGATTGAGATAAAAAACTAAAGAAAATGTTGTATGTAGATTGATAAAATAAACAGTTTTTTACAAACCACTTAGCCATGACAAAAATAATGTTTTGTAAGTGCAGGGTGTTTATTTTAACTGTTTTGGTATACAGTCGAGTGGCCGGTACAAATACATTTCCCATATCAGATAACTGATAAAAGCTGATTAAACACGAAAGAAAATACGTCACATGTTTCAACAATGTAAAAAGCTACATTTTATCATGATAATGCTTTTATTATACTGCCGTCATAAGAACGAAGGACGCATCTAACATTTTTCTCGAAAATGAGTTAAATACATATTCTATTGACAGCGACAAAAAAGCGACAACACCTTTTAGACCGATCTCCAATTTCAATCACAGGTTGTGATCTTACCCCTAGTATAAATGTTATACTACTGGGTGTTCATTTAGATTCAGATCTTTCTCTTCATTATCAGGTCAATAAAACGGTAAGTGATTATATAGATAATACAGTAAATAAATCACTGAAATTACTTGGCTTCATTAACAGAATATCCTCTGATTTTACTAATGTCCGTACAATCAAAACTCTTTATTGCTCAACTGTTCGCCCTCTTCTAGAATATGCCTCAGTGGTCTGGTCTCCATTCTATGTCAATCGCATAAATCACATTGAATCAGTCCAACATCGCTCGCTTCGAAAAATAGCGTGGATGCTTGGACTAGAGAGAGATAATTATTCTTATGCTGAAATAGAGTCAATGTTAAATATTTCTAGTCTACAAAAACGTAGAACTAATATTGACTCCATATATATGTTCGGCATACTAAATGGTATAATCGATGTTCCATCATTACTGGGACAAGTAAAATTCAATATTCCGACTCGTAGATTGAGAAACAATGAAGTACTGTTCATCGATTAGCATAGAACAAACTATGGCCTTGACAGGTCATAAGCCCTGTAGATGCCTGGACTTCTATATTACTTTCTCTTAAATGTTCTTCATCTCTGTTGTAATATGTTAATATAAACAGCTCCCCAGGGAGTTGAATCCAGTCCTTGTCTACAAAAATTTGGACAAACTCAAAATATTGTTCCCATAAAGGGTAAAATAAAATTCCTCCCTTACATATTTATTACTATAAGAATCTACAGGGGATACTTTCAGAAAAATTCGTCCGTAACACAAATGTCGCAAAACGTGATAACGTTGATAAACCGGAAACGCCGCCATCTGCAAACCGCCGCGTCAGCCGCAAGTGACGGAAGTGGTGCGCGTGCGCTCTGAAAACCGGAAGTTGTACCGGAAATGTAACGGAAGTACCGCCATTTTAACGCCCCCGAGCGCGCCATAATGGCCCGGAAAATTGCACATTAAATGATAAAACTACTGAGCCTGATGGAGTTTTAATCTTCAATTTAAATCACAATGTCTCCAAAATTATTTTGAAGTTTTTCGCTCGGCATTGTAGTGGTGAGCGTGTTAGCGTGACTATGGCGTTTGTTGAAAATTAAATTATATGCCATTTTCAGAGCTTTATTTATTGAATGTACTTTATTTTGTTTCAGGAATATGTTAGAGTTCTTTATTTTTTTAAATTATTTATTTATTCACACTCTTTATCAAAATACAATTCCATGTTCACTAACACACTGTGTAACATTCACCATTCTGCCTATATTTGAACATCTATATTCCTTCAATTCTTTCATCTGTTGATGTTTGTGAAGTTGATGAGCTGAAACCTTTATTTATGCGAGTGAGATTCATCTAATTGAATTATTTCACCTGCATACTAGGCAACGCCTGAAAATGTTATTTTTTCAATTTCTATACTTCTTCATGGACCAGGCAATTTATCAACAATATTTTGAGTTTGCCCAAATTTTTGTAGACAAGAACTGGATTTAACTCCCTGGGGAGCTGTTTATATTAACATATTACAACAGAGATGAAGAACATTTAAGAGAAGGCAATATAGAACGCCAACCGTTTCATGACGTCACTACTGAAAAGTGACACACTGATTAGTCATTTGGCGCGTGTTTAATAAATGTAATTTTTAAAATCATATATTAGCAAATAACGCACAAAAAAATATGCTTAGTTAAATAGTACGCTAATAGAAAATAAATAAATTAGAATACAGTGGGATTCCTCATCACTGAAACGTGTTATAACAGGTGACGAAACATGGGTTTACGGATATGACGTTGAAACTAAGGTTCAATCGTCCCCGTGGAGGTATTCTGGATCGCCAAGACGAAAATCGCCGAGCTCATAAAAACACGTCTAACCTTAACGGCTGCCACAGACAAAGTAAACAATTAAAACAGCAAAAAATTTAGCATTCTTGAAAGAGTCCAAAAAAAATTCTTACGGTGTATAAATTTTAAACTTAGAATCAGTCATGAATTTTTAAATTACGATTTTTTACTAAAACAATTAAATTTGTTAAAACTTAACGAAAGAAGAAAAATTATAGGCAACAACAACAACAACAACAAACCATCACGCCGTTTCCTGTGTGTCGTCCTGTGTTGAGATGGGACGAGCAATTATATGACAGACACATGAGTATATATATGACCACAAATATAGGATCAGAAACACAAAGAATATATATTTTTGAATATATATGGCACATCAATATGGTAAACAGTAAACTCAAACATTCAGAAAATCATCAAGGAGTTTCCAAATCAAATCCCTCCCACTAAAGAAAATCCAGTCCTTAACTCCTCTCTTGAAAATAGGTTTTGTCCTTGGCGTGGTGTAAAATAAATTTAAATCATCACTGTATTGATTTGTAAGTCGCTGCATGCGAATGATTAATGAATTTTGGAAAATTGGACAATTTACGTTACATATATTATTTATTTGATAACAAACAAACAAGCCATCACGCAGTTTCCCCGTAGGGGTAGGCAGAGAGGATAGAACGCCATAACACTCTATCTTGGCATACAGACCTCGCTTCCTCTACATTCATACATCTTCTCACGCACGCACGCCGATTATTCCTACTTTTGACATGTCCATCTTCGAGTATTTGATAGACTTGATCGTGCCATTTCTTTCTCAGTCTTCCTCATTTTCCACATCCATCAACATTCTCATCGTAGTTTCTTTTAGCCATTATTTTGCTGTCCATTCAAGCTACATGTCCAAACCGACGCAGCGCCCCTTTCTTGATTCTTTCTTGACACACTTCACGGATCTCGACATTTGTGCACCTATCATACATCGTTTGACCACACATTCGCCTGAATTATAGACCTTTTAAATTTATTCAAAATTGTGAATTCAATATGGGATTGCCCTGAACTATTATCTCTCATCAACTTCAGGGTGCCTGGAAGAATGACTAGACAGGTGCCACCGTTTTGTAGCAACAATTCACGGACAGTGTATACTTGTAACGCCGTATTAAACAGACTTCATGAACTCGGCAATAGTTATTCCCACGTATCTGATATATTTAGTGTAGGGTTTTGTTCCTATAGAACAAACCTTTTGAACTTTTTCAAAGATGGTTAATGGTGATTATATTAATTTATTCATGCATTTCATAATATATATAAATATACAATTTTTGTTCACTTTGCCTAGCTGTGTGAAACAGTACTTATGATTTTCTTGTTGTTTTACTGTAGAATGTTTTATTATTTAAGCTTTCTACTGAATATACTGTATAATTTTTAGGTTATTTTTTTAAATATAAATCTTGTTGATTTTTGGTTTAATTTTTTTTTTATAAATCTTGGGTATAAGGAAATTCATGTTTTTAAAAAAAAAAAATATTAAGCCAAATATGTTAATATTATAAATGTTTGTAAAAGGCAGATTTGCCGTTTATGTTAATAAAATAAAATAAAATAAATAAAACACTTCATTGGTATGTATACCAACATTTAAAAAAAATTGACAATCGGACTCTCAAACCCGCGAAATTTAAAAATTCCCGTTAAAGAAAACTGTACACGCCTCGTAAGTATGACCGGAAAAGACTTTGAAATTACTTTCCTCGGTATGGGTAAAAATGCATTGACATGTTAATCTAATATTAATTTTAAACGTATTTTGAGATGTTATTATTTTTTTTTTTACCTATATTCGTACTAATTTTATAATTATTCAGTGCTTCGTGCATCATCAGTTGCCGATAAAGGGATGACGGTGATATTATTTCATTTATAAAATGATAACCATAAAAGTAAATAAAAGTGTATGAATTTCACCCCGGGTCTCGAACTAAGTGGCTACAAATCAACCCTCTGCTGAGAATTCATTAAGGGTGGTTTAGGAATGTCAGCTTTAGATTGGGGTTCCTCGTACACAGTGTTTACAAGTCCCTACCCTTAGATTTAACTATTAATAAAATATAGGGTCAGGTGCATCAAAAAATAAAGTTAAACGCCATATGCGACTCTCCTGACATGCGTTCCTAGATTATTCTACTGTTCATCTTTATTTTCCATCTATTTTATTTCATCATCTATATCAGTTCATCATCTATATTTAACTGTACAAATTTGTACCATATCGGCCTTTTGGCCAAATTTGTCCAGATGTAAAAGAATTCGTAATATATATTTTATTTATATAAATACATAAAGTCAAAACATATCGCGTTTTGGTTGAAAGGTTTTTTTAACAATTTTATTTGATAAATTATGAATGAAAATATTTTTCCACAATACCCATTTTTTGTTTTTAAGCCAACCAACAGGCTTATGAAAGCCCTTACAGATTGGCATTAATGAGTATATATTATATGACAACACTCAATCAAAACAATCTTAAAATCTATTTAAATTTACAAAGGTATAATTATGGCATAATCCAGGCGGACACGTGTCATCGTGAATCGGGAGTGACAACACCGCTTGCTTCTTGATGCTTGCCTTTGCTGTAGGAACACATCGACAGTACCGTTTAGTGAGATTTCGTTCACTGTTCTGAGGATCCTCGGCAGAGGGAAAAAGAATCGGATGCTGGTTTTATAATTTTTCACAGCAAAGACAGCATTAGTACGCAAGTTACGGCGAGGTACATTAAGGTTTATCTGAGCAAGGATATCATGGGCATATATACAGTTAGATATTAATTTGTGCAAGAATATCAAACCAGCCAAAATCCTTCTGAATTCTAAACTAAAGATATGAAAGTACTCTAGACGATCATAATAGTTGATTATGAAAGTATTTGATCCATTTTTTTTACTGATAATATTTCATTGATGCCAAACTTTAAAAATTTCCTTTTTTTTAAAAACACGCACTATCCTGGATATAAACTAAAGATATGAACTCTTTTTGTCTAGGATATAATTTATTGCCCTTTAATAATAAGGAATATTTTAATGTTTTTTTTAAATATTTTTATTTCCTTATTTAATTACTTTGAAAAAAAATATATCATCTTTTACAGAATATTTTATTTTCTCTTTCTTATGCTACACAAAAATTATAACTGCCTATTTATAATAGGAGCAAAAATTCATTGACATTATCTTGTATACCCACGAACGGGCCATGCCGATATGGAATTTTTCGTTTACTATTTTTACTATTAATATGTATTTCATTGCTTTGTAATTATCCTTTTTTTAATACTCTGTTTTACCTCTTATGTTTATTGTTAAAAAAAATGAATAAAAAATTCTAAATATTAACGATTTTAAATTTTTACGTTGCATCGATTCAATCTAATCAATGAAATACAATAAATTTTCTAAATCCTTTTCACATATTTTATTAGTATTCGCAGTATGTGAAATTTACCTATTTGCAATAAGGCCGCCAATATGCCATTAATATTGTAAAAACAGTTGTATAAAATAACGTAGGGAAAACCATAAGTAATGTAATGTAGGAATAAAAAACTTACCGAAAGCCGCAACCCCCTTTTCAATGCGAACGTAAATAAATGAAAAATTAGTTTGGAATCCCTGCCATAAATTACCCTTAAGTATACTGAAGTTCATAGCAGCCAGGGGTTGGTAACCTTAAAAGAAGATTTTTTTAAATTGCGTGTAATATATGTGGAGTTCATAGTCCATAATCAATGACACACACGTACTAAAACATTTTACCTAAAATAGTGCCATGAAGCAATTTCATCGTTTTCTATAGAATCCAATATGACAAATTAGTATTTTCTTTTTTTCTTTTAAACTAACACAGTCATAGTTATAAACAATACATAAAGAATAACAACAAAAAACAAGGGCTACGGGTTTCATATAAGAACAAATATATAAAAAAAACAAAACCTACAGTTCGCTAGGGGTGAAAGGAAGTGGGATGGGAAAATAGGGAAGGAAGAGAAGAAGAAGAAATAGTAAGTAAATATAAAACAATGAAAAAAAATTGTATATGCATATATATACATACATACATACATACACATACATATGAAACAAGGGGTAAAAAAAAGATAAGATTACCAATGAGGAGAAAAACAGAATCTTAAAACTCATTGCACAAGGGATTAAAGCTGTACAATGAGTTACCTGAAGAAATAAAGGAAATAGAATTTTTTTTAATATTTCATTAATTTGAAAAAATATGTCATTGAGAAATTTTTATAAAAAAATTGTAATGTTATCAAAAGCTTATATTACTTCTTAAAATGTTATAAACTAACTTATTAAGCATAAATAAAATAAATATATAAATACACACATGAAAATGCATATATATATATATATATACACATGAACATATACGCATACACAAATTCACATATGTACATACGCATACATATTATATATACTTTATAATAAAAGAATGAAAACTAATAAGTAAAACGATTAAAAAGTAGTTACAAAAAATTTTGCTCTCGCAAAGTATTTCACATGAAGGAAAGATCGTCGTCCTGCAGTACATTCACATCGTTCCCACCCTGGACAAATGAAAAACAAAGGAACGTGGCCTACAAAAAGACCACAGGACGCAATTCGGCAGTTCAGTTCAGTCAGTCCAGCAAGCGCGAAGACTCAGCTCAACGCAGTCACTCAGTTCCAGAATTTAGGCCAAATGCAGTTACTTCAACCCATCATCCCTCAACCTCGCGTCTTCTGTCAATCTCTAACTAGGGTAGGAGCTCCAACCCTCAACAATCAATTCTATATAAATATTTGAATATATAAAACGCAATGAAAGATTAGTTCTACTGTGGAGGTCATCACCATCAAGCCGTAAAGTTGGCAGGGCCGAACACCGTTCTGGCCCGCAACGCGTAACCCGACGCAACGTCAGCTCGGACAAGTAATTAAACGTCGTGCAGCGAAAGAATATGCACATTTCATCTTGCCATTTTATACAGTACACATTTGGCACATACACACGAGTTACATAAGAATGTAACTCGTGTGTATCTACTTAATAAATAACTTCAATTATAAAATGGATAGTAACAGAATTAGCTAAATACAGTTATAATAAAAGTAATAGTTGTTTTTTTAGGATTCACTTGAGAGTGTTACCCTTTCGGCTGCCAGCTACTGTGCGTCCTCCTAAGTTAGGTTTGCGTCCCGTAGTTCTGACATAAACTGCCGAAGAACAGTCAGCAGCGGACGTCCAGGGGTGATATTCCAAACGCTCTCGCGTTAGAAAACATTTTTATTTATGCCTTGTAAAGTAGGCAAGCGTGGTTAAGGCTCTCATGAGGCATCCACAGTACATGGCCAAGCCAACCATATCGTCTCCGCTTGATGACAGTTGTCACAGGAATTTGCTGCGTCCGTCCTCTTATTTCTTCATTCCTCACTAAGTAAAACCACCGCATATTTAAAATTCTCCTAAGACGCCTATCCTCAAAACTAACTGTGCCCTAGCGAAGTGGCACGATTCGATTCGAATAGGTGGCATTTGGTTTTCACCGCGTAAATATCCAATCCCCAAACAGCCTTCATACTGTTGAATGTGGCACCTGCTACTCCTAGTCGTACTCCTAGTTCCTTTTGAAAGCTGCCATTTTCTGTAGCATTTTTCTGTAAATTAATGAAATGGGCCCCAAAATTTAAATATTTAAAAAAATCAAGAAAATGCTGATTTTTATTTATTTATTTATACTTTTACATTGTTTGTATTCTTTTTTTTTATACATAATAATATATAGGTTCCCTCACTGGGGTGTCCCGTGCCGAGGGAAACATTTTACAAAATGTGAAACATGTCTAAGATTAGCTATTTAACAAAGTTAACATAATAATAAAAATTAAAAAAAACGTAATTAATCCAACTAACTTAATTATCATTAACATAATAAACAATAAAAAACTAAAATAATCATAAAAAACATAACCAATTTATATAGACCAATTTAAAAAAATCATAAACAGTGCATACATTTTACCTATTTGGCTTGATCCACTCATCGATCCGTGCGCAACCCACCTCCACTATCCATTTCTTAATAGCAATTTTATATTGTGAGAACTTACTTATTGTCCTTATGGATAATGGAAGTAGATTGTACACTTTAACCGAGTAGTTAAAGTTAAATAAAAACAGAAAGTTAAAATGTTATTTGATTTAGTTCGTTGGCGTTGCGGTAGCGTTGCGTACCTCATGCTCGGGATTAGGTCTGAATCCCCATTTTGTCAGTTGAAATAAGACGTTAAACCCAGCGGGCTTTGTGTCATGATATAAACGCCATTTTTCTATTTCCGTTTCTAAATAGGGGAAAAAATCGATACCAAACGTGATTATATTCAGAGATACTTAAAAAAAACAATTCTAATCAAAGTTAACGTAAAAAACAATTTTATTTACAATATTAACAGTCTGTGTCCGGGAGGATGAAGGGTACAGTTTTCATATTTAAAATAAAATAATACATATATCAAGTCAAAGAAGGAATCGTGTGAGGCGAATCGTCAAAATAAGCGATTATACACAGCTTACCATTTTATTTGACTTTCGATAATAATGTTTTATAGTTAATATATTTATGCGAAAATAAATAAAATAATTGTTATCTTTATTTACTTTTAGACCTAAGACAAATATATTGTTTAAAATATATATTTAAGAACCAAAATTTATTTACAAGTAATTCAAATAGATCAAGTCAAAGAAGGAATCGTGTGTTAGAAATACCACATTGTAAAACGAGGCTCGCACAGAGACATGCATATTTTATAGGCCCAATTTTTTTAAATTCTTTTTTTACTGATAATATTTCATTGATCCCAAACTTTCAAAATTTTCCTTCTTTTAAGAAACATGCACTATCCTGGATTCAAACTAAAGATATGAACTCTTTTTTTCTATGATATATTTTGTTGACTTTTTAATAATAAGGAATATTTTTGTGTTTTTTAAAATATTTTTTATTTTCTTTTTTAATTACTATAAAAAAATGCCATATTATCTTTTACAGAATATTTTATTTATTCTTTCTTATGTTACCCAAAAATATTATAACTGTCCATTATTTATTATGGGAGCAAAAATTTCTTTTCTTGTATACCCACGAACAGGCCATGCCTTTGTGGGATTTTTTTGTTTCCTATTTTTACTATTAATATGTATTTCATTGCTATGTAATTATGCTTTATTTTTTAATACTCTGTTTTATCACTTATGTTTATTGTAAAAAAAAACAAAAATACATAAATAAAAAATAAAATAAAAAAAAAAATAAATTTAAAAAAATATTTTTATAAAAAATATTATTAGTTTTTTTGTCATTTTTTTTTCGTGTAAATCGAATCTTTGCTTTTTTTCATACCGATGTGCCTGCAATGCACATATTTTTATTATGTTTCCAATTTTGTATAATATTTGTTGTGATACGTTGCAACAGAGGGAGAACACTTTTGAGAAGCGAATATGGAAGTGTAGGCATTTACAGGGCTTATGATTTGTCAATAATGGTCAATGAAATACTATTCAGGATAAAAAATTATTACTTACAAGAAGCACATTTTTTTTTTAAATTTGTAGTTTTGAGTCTGGCAGCGGTCATTCCATTGGCCACGACCCTAATACGTCACGATTCATGTTTATTTGTTCCCGATCATTTAAATTTGTTTATAACATTGTCACGAATCTTATAGTCACAATTTTCATGGCCAAACATGTCACGTTTTTCTAGAGACGTATTTTTATTAAATTTATTTTAGAAAACATTTCTAAAATATCTATATTGATTTTGTAAAATACAATTAGTTATTCTAAATTCATTTCATATATTTTTGTCGGTATTCGTAGTATGTGATATTTTCTTTTTCCAATAGTATTTCCTTTCAATTCAAATATAATATCGGATCTTCCCTATCATGCAAAGTTTCTAAGATACAGGCATTAATAATATCAAACATTCAAACAATTTTCAAACAGTTTTCCCTCCGTTGCTACAAATTTTAGTCTAAATAACCTTTAAGGGAGGAAATTCAGCCTGTCTACAATTATTTGGATATAACTTAAAACAATGATGTTTGTTGTAGTTAATTACAATAGGCAACAAAAAAATATATATCTACACAATTCAGATAGTACTTTTTATCTTGAATTCAAATATAATATCGGTTTTTTCCTATCACACAAGGTTTTCAAGATACAGGCATTTATAATTTCAAACATTTGAATACTACTTCATTCTTAACTGCACGATATCCAAACATTCTGACTTACCTAAAAACTCTGAGTAACATTTTTGTATGCTTGCCAAGCTGAATTTTCCGATGGATTAAATAGTTCCTCAAACATTTTATCATGCATTAGTGATTATATTTGTGGACCCACAAATATTTCCCAGCAAAATACCAAAATGTAAAAAGGAAAAAGGATAAGTAAAATATAAGATATTTTGATGGAATTTCTACTGATAGGGATTACACTCGTCCTCCTAAGGGATGCCACCTACCCCCGGCGTGTTTGAACAGTATTTGGCGAACAAACAGCCCCCATGAATGATACAACCTTAATGCCCACACAGTAAGGAGTAGAGTCTGCACACTACATCGTACGGGGAACTCCCCCACTAAGGGATTAACTAAAACGCACTCCGAAAGAAATTACAACCCAATTTTCAAACATGTGATTCTGGCAACAAGGTATTCCAGATTCAAAATGTTTTTTTTTTCATTTTATTTATAAATAAAAAACAATGTTTTTTTTTGTTAATTGAAAAAAGTAGTTTAACATGTTTAATTTTTTTTTAAATCATTAAAATATTCATAATAAGAAAACAATAATAAATAACTAAATAAACAATGTTTCTTTAAGTCTTCTTCTGTCTAGTTTTGAAAATATTGATATTAAATTACCACCCGTGTAAGGAAAAACGACTTGATTTATTGGGTCCACGTGTAGTATTTAGTAAACACGATAAAAATAAAATTAGAATCAATTCATTAGTTACGTAAACCTTGAAGAAGAAGCTTGTTTGCTTTGAAACCGGTCGGTGGAAAAAATAATAATTACAAAATTAGTGGTTAAAATAAAGTTGTTTTATTTATTTTATTTTAATACAAATTTTAGCTAGTAATGTAAGTGTATTTGTTGCACAAAAATCCACAGTTAAAATAATACTCAGAGTCCCGATACAGACATCTACTGAAGAAATATTCCATAAATCACAACTTATGACACCAAAACAATTATACGCTTAAACAAAACTCACTAACAGATTCAAAAACTACTCTTACTCAAGTGAAAGACATAAACCCTACAATACATCACATACAAATAATACAATCACTAGATCCTCAACACAAAGACATCTTAAACAAATACAAACTAATACCACTTTCGAATAAATGAATTTTGAGTATTGTTTGATTAAAATCTATAAGCTACTTTTAATATCTATTAAAACAATATTAGTGAAGAGAAAATGTTTTAAAAGGCTGTAAAAAAATGGATAGTGGACCTAGGTAGAAGGAAAATGGATTGTCTCACTCTCCCAAACCAATATTGAATTAATTGCTCCGCATGTGTATAGCTTATGTAAGGTTTTTGTTCTTTTATTGTGCGTTTTGTAATATAAATAATATAGATATACATTTTTTAATTATAAACATAAATACGTAGTGTTCAAAAATGTCTGAACATTTTGTTAATTATCTCTGTTTATTATGTTAGTCTACCTTGTTTATTCTCAAATGTAAAAATATTTTTAAAAAAGTTTATTGTCCTAGGCACGGGTAACCCCAGTGAGGTCACATTTTTTTTATATGAATTATATTTTGTAAGAGAAAAAATATGAATAAATAAATAAATATAATAACTTTAATATTTTCATAAATACAATAAATTATAGGTTAAGATTTTCAGAATTTCTCCGTTATAATTACTAGTAGTTAAACACTGACTTTTTCTACAAAACCCATAGTTTACCCTGAAGATGGCTCCTGCAATGGTAGCCGAAACGTCGGAACAAATCCAACACCCACGGTATCACGGTTGTCCATTATATATTTACGTATAGGTTAAAATATTTATTTTTTTAATAATTAAATCATATTGGGAATAAAAAATGCATTTTATTAAAATCGGTGAAAAATCGCCAATGCAATAGAAAGTTTACCATTGTGTAGCATGTTGCGTACGTAGTAAAACAGTAATACTAATATATAATTGTCTCACACAGTCTTTACGTCTCACTCTTGATACTAGTATATTCGGAAGCAAAAGACACAATTTCACGCCTCACTTGCGCGAATAGCGAAGTTTCGCGACTTTTGTCAAGGGCGGTTCTTTTGCCCGCGCTGCGAGCGTTGCCTATTAGGTGAATTGGTTAAGCCGGATGAATCTCACCCACATGGTAAAGGTTTCAGCTCTTTTACTTCACAAAATTCAACAAATGGAAGAGTTGAAGAAATGTAGATGTTGAAACATGAGCAGAATGGTGAATTTTTCACTGTCTGTAAAGTGGCCACTCAAACCAGTATGACAGGTCATAAGCCCCCATATTCCCCATATATTAATTTCTTAAAAATTTTCTCTCTGTTGCAATAAATTTATATCTAAATAACTCCCTAGGGAGGAAACCCAGCATGTCTGCAAACGTTTGGACATATTCAAAACATTGTTGACTTTTAACTTAAATAAATAAGTTTCGGTTTACTAGCACTGGAAAAGAAGCCAACCTTCGGTTTCCGTTTTGGCTGAAAATTTTGTTCTGGTCGGTCACAAATAATAGTATAAAACCTTCAGTAGTCACCCTGTATGGGAATCACCAGGGTACAGAACAATCGACCTTATTGAAGAGCGACTTAAGGCGCTCATTAAATAGTGTTATAAGTGTCAGTTTGACAGCTCGGCTGCTCATTGCGAACTCCCCTTAAGCATTAAATGTTCGTTTTATAAAACGAAGTGGATACGGCCTTTAAGCCCAATAAGACATATCGCAACATGAAATGAGCAAAATAATGTTTTTTTATCGATTTGCACAGTTAAAACCATACCTCCTCCACGGCTCCACGTGTTAGCGAACAAACGTAGAAATGTAAGTTTATTTTATATTACTGCAGATATGTACTTGTGGGAGGTATTTATTTATTTGACTCTTTATATACATATACAATAAGGTGTCCCAGACTAAAAGGGCAAATATTGTTTTTACAGATTGAGACACGCATACCCTCTTTTTTTATTCCATTTGACCTTAATAACTGAAATAATAAATATTATGGAAATCAAACAGCGATAACCCGTGTCGACTTGATGTCAAACTTTGAATATAAAAGTTTGTATGGAAACCATAGGGGAATATTTTAACTTAATATTTATTTTGTAAATAAAACAATGGTACTTTGATTATTGTATCATATTTATTATTTATTATACATATTAATTATTTAACGGACATTATTAATTAAATTTTCTTTTTAAGGTTTGTTTTTTACAGTCAGGATATACTTTTCTGTGTTCTTGTACGCAACGTAATAAATATTGTTTTTGTTCCTCGTCCACTGTGACTTAGCCATGAAAGTCTTGCATCAACTTAACAGCTCTTTCAGCCGTATCATTAACTGCTTTCAGTGACTGCATCTTCATTTTAGCGTGTTAAAATTAAGCATTAGCAGGCCACGAAGTAGGACACTATGTCGAATGAAATAAATAATACATGTATTTTTTATTGTTTCAGAGATCCTTCCTATGCGGGAAGATGGATTCCCCCAGACCAAGGAATTCCTTATGAAAGTGATAGATGTCCTCATCGAATATGTTAAAAATACTAATGACAGAAACGAAAAGGTAGGCAAATATTATTTATTATTTATTTTTAAATTTATTGCAAAAAATATATATATACACACTCAATAACAGGGAATCTATATAAAACCAACTAATGTAAAATGAAAACGGAGTGTTTTTTGTTTATGATAGTCTCCATCTAACATGGCTCAGCCTGTTCTAAGAGGGAGATTTTCTATTTTTAGAGCATTAGTAGTCCTATACTAATAAAACAATAACATAAAAAAGAAAAACTAAAACTACTTAATTATAAATTCCTAGCTAATCAAATTTAAGAAATTAAAAATCGTTATTATACAAATATAAAGTATATATATGTGCCAAGAATGCATGTTACTTAAACATAAATAATATAGTATAATATATAATAAAACAAATATAAAGCAATGAAATACATAAAAATATAAATAATATGTATACCAATTATATAAAGTACTTCGATTTTTGATTTACGTATATTTTTCAAAAAAATCTCTCGCTACACTATTTATATGTGCAGATATTTTTATTTTAAATTTTGTTTTACATTTTGAGTCTTTTATACTTGGCAATAAATCATTAAATATTTTTGGAGCAATTACATTGTATTGCTTTTTACCAAAGGCGGTTGATACAAATAGGACAATACAGTTAATTTGTGTTGCTGAACGAGTGTTTATATTTTGTTGGGTTCTTTTGACCTCACTTAATTTATCATAAAATTTAAATAGTAGGCACCTCACAAACAATTGTCTTACATCCAATATCTTTAAGTCAGCAAATAGATCTTCCGTTGAATACGAGTACCTCAAGGGTTTTTTGAGAATGATCTTCATGATCCATTTTTGTGCTATTTTTACAGGTTCAAGGATTGAACGAGAGCAACCTCCCCAAGCTAAATTGCAATATGATAGTTTGCTTTGTCAAAAAGTTACTCATTAGTTTAATTATTTTCATAAAATGATTTTAATTTTGCCATCAATCACCAAGAGCTTTACCCCGAATATGATCCACATTCTTGACAACAATCTCCATAATTTGGAGTATCAGACCTGTACATCATTTAAATTCTTGACGTAAATCTCTGGATCTAAGAGTTTCGCCCCGTACATTATTTAAATTCTTGACATAAATATCCGGATATCAGAGTTTTGCCTGAATATTATTTACAAACTTAACTCTTCAGAGTTTGAATTCTTGCTCTGAATATGATTTGAATGAGGACGTTCAGCCCTACGGGAAATTCGATATGAAAAATGTATACTTACACGCGGAAAAAAATTAAGGCTTAAATTCTGTACCTTAGAGGCAGACGGATGCAAATCCAAACGTCAAATGTTCAACCAAAGCCTAAAGAATTTACTTTCTCTAAGCGATTTCTAATAATTTATAGTTTTTATAAGTATTTTCAGTAACTTAATACATTGGTTCTTTCATTATGAGGCTTACATTTCTTCAAAATCAATAGACATGATCATGAACTGGATACGAAAATCGAAATGTCATTTCATTAAATTCTGGATTTGCATCCGTCTGCCTCTGAGGTACAGAATTGTACTGCGATGTTTTTTAAAAATATAGGAAAAAATAATCATCATCATTCCCTTTCCGCACCTAATGGTGCATTGGGCACTGCATTGGTAAACTAATCGCAGAGTATCTTGATCATTTTTGTTACATAAAGGTAAGATGATCAGTCTTACACTTCAGGTACCAGTCCAGGGACTATGAAATATTCTAGTGTGAAAACACACTTTTAAATAAATAGTTCGAATCAACCATGTCGGGAATTGAACCCGAGTTCTCTTGGATGGTAGACAAACGCGCTGACTATTACACCACGAGGCCGATAATATACGAAATTAAAAAATATACAGAAAAAATAACAAAAATAAAAAGTATTTATCATAACGTCACTAGTTCTTCCGAATCAACCAATAATAAGACAGCTTTGAGAGGTTTCCGGCTTGCGAAGTCAACTGACGAATCAGCAGAACTCGTTGAGAAGAAGGGAAGAGAACGAGAAGTAATTTAAAAAATCAAAAAAATACAAAACAAAAAAAAATCAAAGCGCTGATAATATGGTACATTTTGGCTTAGTTTAATTGAAAATATATAAAAATAAAATATTAAAAAAAAAAAACACTGAATTTCCTCATACCTTGACATTAATCTACGGATTTGAGAGATTCGCCCTAAACATGATTCACGTTCTAGACATACATCTCTGGATTTAAGAGTTTTGCCCTGAATACGGTCAACACAAATGGCTTCGTCTTCCAGGTTCTAGAGTTCCACCACCCTGAGGAGATGAAGTCTCTTCTGGACTTGGAGCTTCCAGAGAGGGGACTACCGCTGCAACAACTCGTCCAAGACTGCGCCACCACCCTCAAGTATCAAGTCAAGACTGGTAAGATACATTAATTTATTGATAACATTAATATTTATTTTTGTAACAAAAACAATATTCTAAAATTTAAGGACATATTTATACATAGAAAATTATTATAAAGGAAAGTAGTGAGACACAATGGTATTTAGTAGACTTGGTGGGAGTGGAAGGGGGAGAGAGGTTTTTATAATTGAATTTAATTCAGTGATCGTTTGAAAGAAGACAACTTGTTATCAAAGAAATCAAGACTGGTATGTTTGTTGGCAGACCTAAGAATTCTGGGCATAGGGGAATGAAAACCATAGTTAGTTCTATGGTTATCGGTATGAAAGAGTAAGTTTTGTCCGAAGTTTCTAATTAGGATATTTAATTTTATTGAGCTCAAGTAGTTCAGGCGCATTAAAAAATGAGTTGAGAATTTTAAATAGGACTAAAAGATCTGATTTATTTCGACGGTCTTGTAGAGAAGATATATTTAAGCTGGTTACTAACTCATTATACGTATATTGGTCTCTGGATAAACCTCCAACCTAACTTTCTTAAAAATCGATGTTGAACTGATTCAATATTTTTGACGTGAACGTCATAATATGGAGACCAGATAACAGAGGAATACTCTAGGTGCGGGCGAACTTGGAAACAGAAAAGAGCTTTAAGGGTATTGATATTATTTTAGTTAGTTGTACTTCCGTTAATAAATCCAATGAGTTTTAAGGTTTTATTGACAACATGTACAATATGAATTGTAATAGAAATAAATTACTATTTTTTCTGTGGTTCTGAGAAAATCGACTCAAACAACAATTATTATTAACTTCTCGATATACAACGTAGCTATTTGCCATAATATAGTTTCATGTTCATGTAACTTATACATTGTGTATTATTAAATTAACGGTGATTTTTTTTTAATTTGCTCTTGTTGTGAATACATTTTTCTACTTATTTTTATGTGTTGTCAAAACCCCGAGTAAAATAAAATAAATAACTTTAATAATACCTACATCAATAATCCATCAGTTTATCACTATAATCTGTCTTTATAAAATAGTATTGTATCAAATCGAAAAGCTCAATGGGGCGGGTAAACGAAAAAAAGAAACCGGATGTGGACAAAAGCGCGCCAAATATCGGATCAATTCGGATGGCCGCGGCCGCCGATTACTTCCGGTGTTTCATGTTCAAAGGCAGAAATAGAAAACAAAAGTACCTACCCGCGTAAAAATAACTGGCCTTAAGGTGCATTTTTTTCAAACAAATGTAAAATTTATGACAATTCGTTTTTGCAAGTATTAGTGCCTGCCAAATGAACTAAGCTTTCTTAAGCAAGAGTAAATGATAAGAAAATACTTTAACCGATTACACGTTTTAGTTTTTTTTTTTACATGTATTCGTGTGCAGTCTTAGTTATTGGGATATTTTCTAAAAAAGGAGGTGTTGGAAAGCCACTAAGACAGGCCGACGACATTGCCTCAAAATAGCTAGAGCCATATAATTAAGAATAGTCCAGAAGGAGCGTAGAATCATATTTGAATACATCGGACTATGTCCAACAATTCCCCTACTTAGACACACTTTCGCCGAGCGCATACTTGAAGTCACCGAGTAATATTGCCAGATCGCGAAGAATATAACCATAACACAAATGTAAGGTAAAATAAAACAATTTGTTAATTTTTCTAAAACTGTATTGTGCACTCGGAAACATTGATTGACACAACAGAGTAGATAAGTAAAGGGTCATTTAATAAGAGTAATTTAATTAATGAAATTTGACCTTAAAATATAAAACAAATTTTATTTTACATAAAACGGATATTTTTATATCATGTTAAATAACATTTTATGTTTTTAAAATAATGTTGGCCAAATGTCTACCACGACGCTGTTTAATCCGAGGTCAAATTTTTATTATTTTCCTTATTATATGAGCAAAGTAGGGTAAAAAATTTTACTACCCTGGAAACACTTCCATTTTGTTTCTTCGACAATCTGACAGATGTAAAAATAATTCAATTTTTAAGTAATGCATTTGTGACAAACATTTATTTGATAATTACACATAAAATGTAATTGCATCCTGTTTCTTTAAGATCCTAGTTGTATTTTTACACTTAAAAAGGACACAACACGGCATGGTTAAATTCGAATCAGGAGTTGCGTACTGAGCGACGTCTACAAAGAAACTAATGGGTCAAAACGTAAACCTACTAATTTATGAGTAGTTGAGTCGCCTTCTGTTCGATGTGCGTATGCGGTTTCTGGACTATTCTTAATTCTATGGCTAGAGCATAGATGATTGGAAGAGCGCTTTATCCAGCAACGCTGAAGAAGAAAGACTAAGGGACCATCTTGTTTTAATGTTTTTCACTTTTAATATTCGGAGTGAGTCTCGTTTCTTGTGTTTTGAAGCCTATGCAGTATGTGCGCCGGTCCATAGATAATTCGACATGAAAAGGGCGGGAAAATGCCCCCGGCCTGTTTTTGACAAGTGAATCGATAAGACTAAAACCCAGTTGATTTGTGAGTGTAATATTTTTTCAAAACGGTTTATGCGCTTTTCGTATCCAATTATGGATATAATAATAATAATTATAATTATGGATAACTTATAGAGCGCCATTTTCGTAATAAAATACCTCAAGGGCGCTTTACAAAGTGATTTTATAAAGATATAAATTTAATTTTAACTTTTTAATTTAAGAAAAATAATGTACTTTTTCATATTACTTTTTCACCACATGCTAAGAATTTATTCAAATGATTTAGAAAACAAGTGAGTTTTGAGTTTCTTCCGAAACATCACTTCACTCTCACAGTTTCGGACCTCTGCTGGGAGAGTATTCCATGCCGTAGGGCCTGCGACCGCAAATGCACGTTCGCCGAATTTAGTGCGCTGTTTGCGTAGAGGTAAAATAACTTTTCCTTTCGACGTAGATGTAGCTGGATAGAGCTCTGAATTGACGTTTTTCGCGACATGATGAGGTGATCAGTTTTATACTTAAGGTGCCAGATCGAAGTCTATAAAATATACAAGTGTATGGGCACTTTTTCAATAAATATTTCATCTTACATGGAAGATCAATGCACTGACCATTATTAGACCACGACGCAGACAAAAAAGACTGCCGTAGTATTTTTTCGTTATTCTTTTGATTAAGTATTTGACATTCTTATTTTATTCTCATGAACCTTTTATTAATCGATGGAGTTTAGAGCAGCGGTGTTATTAAACTAGCGACCCTTTAATTGTGCTCCTACTTTTATCCGATAAGTGGCGCGATCATCATCTCTAGAGCATATATTTATTTTATTTTTTATTTATTAATAACAAATAAAAATACAATATTACAACTAAATACAATTTTTTACATTTATCAAATACATATATTTACATTAACGTTTTCCATTACGTAAAATAAATTAACAATTCTCGTGTACATAATGGGGAGTGACGTCTTTCAATAGTTTATTTTTTTTTAATTATTAATATTTTTAGGATAGTATAAATAAATTACAAAAAAAATATAAACGATTTTTTCAATCAGTGTTACATAAAGAAGAATTATAGATGTAATTTTTCACTTCTTTCTTAAATATATTATATTTCTGACTGTACTTTTTATTATCTTTGTTCATTTCATTAAAGAAAAATATTCCTCTGTAACTGTAATGATGTTGTGCAGTAGTTGTTTTTAATTTAGGAATTAAGATATTACCACCTGTTCTAGGTCGCGTACTTACGTTTTGTGACCTATAAATAGTACTTTTTATTTTATCTATTTACTCTCATTCGGCTCTCTTAAAAAAAATACATTTAAAAACTACGTTTTTTTTGTTTTATTTTTAAAATCCTTGTCTCTATTAGCAAACAGATACAATATACATATTAAGTTACGTTTGTAAATTTATTGATAATTTAAAGTTGCTAGAATTTCATTCGTCCATGCACTTTGTGGCTGCAAGATGATTAGTTATCTAGCTTCAATAGGTTAATTTTATTAACTATCAAATATCTCAATTTAGTAAATGAGGTCTAAAATTCCAACCATCCATGCGCTCTGTAGCTGCGAAACGTGCTGTAATATAGCTTCTATAATTGCAATATATCATAATTGGAGACCAGGAACTAGAATCCCAACCGTCCATGCGCTCTGTAGCTGCAAGACGTGCTGGGATTCATTTATTTTTTGTACGGCGCCCTTGAGGTGATTTTCGCAAAAAAAGCGCTACATAAATAATCTATATATACTCGTACCTTCTTATTATTCCTGTATTTAATTATTCAAGAAAGGCTCTTATTATTTGAAGATAAAGAAATCAACTGTGTTTAAATTTTCCCAGCGCGGGAATTGATAGACGTCAAACGCCATATTGGAATTCCACTCAGTATTGCCAGATTATCGGATCAGCGGACGTCTTCCCATTGTACGGCAGTACCTACTCCGAGCGCGCATAGCGGAAGAATCCGGGGCAAATAGTATCAGGGGGCAGTGTTTATGGAGTGCCGGAGTAAAGAGCATTTATTAAAATAAATTCTGTACTTGACGCGTAGTGAGAATACCCCACGGAATTTGTATCTAATGGATGTAACTGCGTCGGATTTTTTCACAAGATTTGGACACGTTGTGTGCACATTATTAATATATTATTTGTTTTCTTTACTAATAACATTTTACAAACATTTATTAGGGATAGAGACAGAGTTTATAGCGGCACAATCAGGAACGACCCATGCCTTTAAACTTGTTCCGACTCGCTAGAAAATCCATGTCGAGAAATGTTATTTGTTTCTTCTTGTAAAATCTATTAGTGATCTTATAGATATTGTTGACTAGCTACAGAAAAACTTCGCTCGTTTGAGTCTTAATATTAATACCATAAATACCAAAAATATATAAATGAGTTACCTTTTTTAATTCTTACCGTTCCGCCTATCTTCATGCAAAAAAATTTGCTAATCGGTGGCTTCGTTTAGACGTGAAGGAAACACAAACAAACAAACAAACAAACAAACAAACAAACACATTTATAATATTAGTATGGATTTTTTCATTTGGTATGAAAAAAATGTATTCTATTTTCCTTTTCACCTCTCCGGCTATTACTATGCAAAAATATATGTCAATTGGTTGCTCCGTTAAGACGTGAAAGAATGAACATGAACATGAACAAAAAAACAAACACGCTTTCGCATTTATAATATTATTTTTATTTATTTATTTCGAATAGAAAACATATGTAGGCATGTACAGGTTAAATTAATAAAAATAAAAACTATTAACAATGTATACATAGTAGGGCCTGCCATTTAATAATATATGTTTTCACTAAATTATACTACAATAAAGCGACGACAGTTAAAACTTTATAAATAATAATATTCAATGTATTAATTTTCAAAAAAATATGGACAAACCATGGAGATAGTGGGAAGGAAAAGAAGGAGATTGATAAGGAGTGGTAAATAATTATTAAAGTATGAATTAAAGATGTCGACCTCGTGGTGTAATGGTAAGCGCGTTTGACTACCAAGCAAGAGGTCTCGGGTTCGATTCCCGACATGGTTGACAAGAAATATTTATTTAAGAGAGTGTTTTCACACTGGTATATTTTATAGTCCCTGGGCTGTTGCCTGAAGCTTAAGACTAACGACAAAAATGATCAAGATGCGATGCGATTGGTGTACCAATGCAGTGCCCTATGCACCATTAGATGCGGAAATTGAATGATGATGAGATGCAATGTGGGCCTTAGCGACACTTAGCCACACAAGAGAAAAGCCACTCTTTGGTACGAATTTTAAATTTGTTTCCTATTCATATAGAAAAGAAAATAAATTTTTATCGTGGAATTCATACATTAAAAAAAATAATTAAAATAATATTTTTTACGAGAGCATATTGTACACGGGGACCTATAAAAAAATTTTGCCACGAGGCGGACTAAATAATTTTTAAATGTATATTTTTTTAAATACTAACGTTTTCAATAAGTATAGTGTATCACATCGCTCTCTAGCGTCAACGTAGCTATTTCCTCTTGCCTTTCCTCCCCGAACATCCCTGTAGATTGTAGATTCCTATCTCGACATTCTGTCCTTTGTCTGCGCCCATATCGAGGGGTGTCTAGATGTGCGCAAGGAACCACCGACGCCGATTATCCGCACCATTTATTCGGATAATTGAATGCTTATTTCGATCGTCCGTGCGAGTAATTTGCAACACGCAAACAGATATAAGAAAGTTTTATGCTTTAAAAAATAATAAATAAACAATATTTTGAGTTGGCCAAACTTTTGTAGATAAGGACAGGATTTAACTCCCAGTAGCTCAATCACAAATAACTATCGACGTGCTTGAAAACATGCTAAGCGTTTGAGCGATCACAGTGAACAATAATGAACATGTAACAGTGTAAGCTCTAAGTCAACACTCGTGTCGGTTTGTTTTTTGTTTTTCTCATAAATAAATACATTTCACTGGCGAAAAGTAGGCGTTTACTATAAAAAATAATACAATATATTGCATTTGCAAATTAGTAAGATGTATTAAATAGAAAAACAATATTTTGAGTTTGTCCAAATTTTTGTAGACAAGGACTGGATTCAACTCCCTGGGGAGCTGTTTATATTAACATTTTACAACAGAGATGAAGAACATTTAAGATAAGGTAATATAGAAGTCTAGGCATCTACAGGGCTTATGACCTGTCAATGGCTGGTTTAAGTGGCCGAGAATTGTAGGAATATAGATGTTCAAATATAGGCAGAATGGTGAATGTTACACAGTGTGTAAAGTGGCCACTTAAACCAGCCATTGACAGGTCATAAGCCCTGTAGATGCCTAGACTTCTACATTACCTTATCTTAAATGTTCTTCATCTCTGTTGTAAAATGTTAAATAGAAAAAAGTGAAAATTAAATTACAATTACTATGGCGACGGCTTTTCTTGACATTTGGGTTGCCAACCGCCGGCTAAATGCAATAAATAGCATGATAAATAATAAATAAACAAATAAAAATAGCAGTTTTGGAGTATTTTTCATATTTACAACGGTAAAACTCAAATATGTGATTGCGCAGAAGGATTATACGTCGCGAAACGTAAATATTTTGACATTTAATATTAGGTGTTCACGGATGTTGCATTGTAATCGCGAATACGATAAACAAGCATGGTGAGAAATTGTTGTCACGTCGCTTATTAGCACGTCGATAGTTATTTGTGATTGAGTTACTGGGGAGCTGTTAATATCATATTAACATGGTACAACAGATGTATGTTAATCTAAGATATTTTCATCTGAAGAATATTTAAGAAAAGGTAATATAGAAGTATAGGCATCTACATGGCTTATGACATGTCATTGGCGGGTTTAAGTGGCCACTTTACACACCGTGTAACATTAATGTGTAACATATTGTTGATAAATCCACCTGGTCCATGAAGAAGTATATAAATAAAAAAATAAAATTTTAGGTGTTGCTTAGTATGTAGGTGCAATAATTCAATCAGATAAATCTCACCCGCATTAATAAAGGTTTTAGCTCTTTACAAAGATCAACAAATAAAATAATTGAAGGAATATAGATGTTCAAATATGGGCAGAATGGTGAATGTTTCACAGTGTGTAAAGTGGCCACTTAAGCCAGCCAATGACACGTAATAAGCCCGGTGATGATCAGCGCATTTGCCTACCGTAAAGAGGTCTCGGGTTTGATTCCCTACACGAAATATTTGTTTAAAAAAGGCGTTTTTACTAATTGAATATTTCATAGTCCCTGGACCGGCATCTGGGATGCTATTTTGAATCTTCTCGTGGGGTTGAAAGCGGTTATTTTGTGCATTTCATTTTTTTGCATGCGCCTTCACTTTGATTCATATATGACCACAGATTAGTATGTCGAACATATATGGAATCAATATTAGTTCTACGTTTTTGTAGACTAGAAATGCTTAACATGGACTCTTTATCAGCATAAGAATAATTACCTCTCTCTAGTCCAAGCATCCACGCTACTTTTCGAAGCAAGCGATTTTGGACTGATTCAATGTGATTTATGAAATTCACATATAATGGAGACCAGACCACTATTCTAGGAGGCATATTCTAGAAGAGGGCGAACAGTTGAGCGATGAAGAGTTTTGATTGTACGGACAAAAGTCAACTCTGAAGATATTCTGTTAACAAAGCCAAGCAATTTATGATTTATTTACTGTATTATCTAATATTTAATTATTTATACTTTTACATTGTGTGTATTCTTTTTTTTATACAGAATAACGTTCCCTCACTGGGGTGTCCCGTGCCGAGGGAAACATTTTACAAAATGTAAAACATGCCTAAGATTAGCTATTTAACAAAGTTAACATAATAATAACAGCTTACCCACCACATACCGCACACCGCATCTGAGGACATAAGTCTCCTTGGCGGTGCCCACATACACGGAAAATTTGCTCGTTGTCAAACGAGAAAAGCTGCCCGAAGGAGCTCTCTGAAATCTGGTAGCCTTAGCATATTTGTGCTGAAAGAAAGTAATCCAGAAGTACATAATATGTACTTCATTGGATTGAGAAGAGAGGGAAGTGAATTCTTCACTGACTGGGATATAATTGATTGGACATGATCAATTCGCCGAAATGATTACCAAACTTTTTAAAAGCATAATAATAACAATAAAAAAAAACATAATAATAACAAAAAAAAAACTTCATTAATCTAATCAACCTTATTATCATTAACTTTATAAACAATAAAAAACTATGATAATCATAAAAAACACAACCAATTTATATAGACCAAAAGAACAAATTTCATAAACAGTACTCACATTTTACCTATTTGGCTTGATCCACTCATCGATCCGTGCGCAACCCACCTCCACTATCCATTTCTTAATAGCAATTTTATATTGTTAGAACTTACTGATTGTCCTTATGGATAATGGAAATAGATTGTTCATTGTGTGTCAGTTTATAGTCCAAAACAACTCCTAAATTCTAATGGACTTAACTAAATCAATTTTGGAGTTTTCTATTAGATACTCGAAGGAAATCGGTTGTTTTGTTCTATGAAATGACATGATTTTGCATTTTTTAATATTAAGTTTTAATTTGTTGACTTTACACCATTGGATAAAAGAGTTAATGTCTGATTAAAGAAGAAAACAGTCTTGAAAAGTTTGATTTATAAATAAAAAATAATAAAAATACACAATTCAGTTCGAATAGGGGTGTCTTTTAGCAATCCTACAAGGGTCGTGGGGTAGCAAATAAAGGATTATTTCTGCATCGCATAACCCTCTTGGATACTAATATTCGCTCTGGCAGACATCGCGATCCCGAAATTACTATTCGGGAGCTCTATAAACGGGTGTTTGTGCATTGGCGGTGATTACAATATGAAAAAAAAGAATTTCAACATTTTAAAATCTACATTCGACTTAACGTATTTAACTCAAACAGTAGAACTGTTGGATGCTAACATAAGTGCTTGGCAATAGTGGCGAGCGTTTTGCGGAGCAGCGCGGGCGTGGTAAACTAAAACATATAGTTACGAGCCAACTGTCCATAGTGACCGCGCAGGCGTGGCAAGGTGCTACGCCACGCGCAATAGCGTGCACAGATTTTTTTTACCAAACAGCTTCCTTCACTCGTCACTATAGAATTAAGAATAGTCCAGAAGGAGCGTAGAATCATATTTGAATACATCAGACTGTGTCCAATAATTCCCCCACTTAGACACACTTTCGCCGCATGCATACTTTAAGTCGCCGGGTAATGTTGCTTGATAGGAAAAAAAATCATAACACAAATGTAAGGTAAAAAAAAGTAATATGTTAATTTATCTAAAATTTTATTGTGCACGCGGAAACATTGATTGACACAACAGAGTAGATAAGTAAAGGGTCATTTAATAAGAGTAATAGAATTAATAAACTTTGAACTTAAAATCTAAAACAAATTTTATTTGACATAAAACGGATATTTTTATATCATGTTAAATAATATTTGATGTTTTAAAGATAATGTCCTTCAAATGTCTCCCACGGCGTTGTTTAATCCGAGGTTGAATTTTCATTAGTTCTTTTATTAAATGAGCAAAGTAGGGTAAAAAAAATTCTACCCTGGCAACACTAACGAAATGTTCATTTTGTTTCTTCGACAATCTGACAGATGGAAAAACAATCCAATTTTTAAGTAATGCATTTGTTACATACACATTAATTTGCAAAAAACGAATCGTGATGTATTAGGGGCGTCACCAATGCAATGGACCGTTTTCGCGAGAATTTAAAATTATAAATTTAATATTTTTAATGTTATTAATAAAAATAACACATTATTTTTTTACTCGACAGGATTTCATAGACCCATATTAATTTAAAATTGTGAAAAAAGATCGTGATATTTTCCTATCAGTTCTTCTGTAAAGTTGGCAACATGTCGCGTAGAATCTTTTGCCTCCGCCGTCGATATACATTTATTTTTATTCACAAGAAAAACTATACCAATCCAAATATTTAATCAAACAGATATTTGGTATGTAATTGCACTTGGCTTAACAATAAATACAATGATTTTCTACCCTAGAGCTGCAAATAACTAATTTAAATCAATTTACTACGCTAAGAGAGGAGAGATCGGTGAACCATGCGGTACTCCAGAGATGACCAACGAAATATTATTTAAATTTTAACAATTTACTTTTAAATTTGATGCAACAGAAAGTTGAAACCTTTTTTGACAAGGGAATGTGGGAGCCTTGTTTGTACCTCCACATTTCTTCAACTCTTCTATCTGGTGACTTTTTTTAACCACAACTAACCAGGGGGCCTAATTACTGTGGTGAACTACAGCACAGAATACCCTGGCTTTAGAAAAATCTCATTAAATATGTTGTGTTTGTTTTCTCTCTGTCAACTATTTGAGTTGACAGAGATAAATTGTGGAAGGTTTTGTCGGAGTATGGAGTGAGTGGTAACCTGACAAGGGCTATTGCGTCACTGTACAAGGACAGCACAGCATGTGTGAAGGTGAAAGGGCCGTTCACTTTGTGTTTTAACATTATTAAAGGAGTCAAACAGGAAAGTGTAACATCACCATGGTTGTTCAACGTATACATCGATAACTGTATAAAAGAACTGAAAAATTAAGAATGGGAGCAAACGTTTGTGAAACTGTTAACTGTCTTCTGTATGCGGATGATGTCGTGCTTCTTGCTAGCAGCAAAGAAGACTCGCAATTCTTGGTAACAAAAGTCCACGATGTATGCAAGGAAAGCGAATTGTTGATGAATGTCGATAAATCGAATGTGATGGTTTTTGAAAGAAATGAAAGTATGACTAAATGTGAAATCACTGTGAATGGAGTTATACTTAAACAAGTAGAGGAATTTGTGTATCTGGGAAGTATGTTTACTAGGGATGAAATGACTGTGAAATATATTGAAAGGAGGGTGAGTGCTGGGAACAGAGTGAATTCTTGGTAACAAAAGTCTACGATGCATGCAAAGAAAGCGATTTGCTTATGAATATTGATAAATCGAAAATGATGGTTTTTGAAAGGAATAAAAATATAACTTAATGTGAGACCAGAGTGAATGGAGATATTTTAAATCAGGAAAAAGAATTTGTGTATCTGGGAAGTATGTTTACTAGGGATGGAAAGACTCAGATAGATATTGAAAGGAGGGTGAGTGCTGGGAACAGGGTGAACGGAGCACTGAAATCTACTTTGGCAAACAAATGTTTATCGCAGGAGCAAAACTAGCAGTTCACGATGGAGATCTAGTGCCAACTCTAATGTATGGGAGCGAAGTATGGATTCAGAAAAATAATTATGAAAGTAGGTTAAATGCTGTCGAAATGTGATTCCTCAGGTGAATGTGTAGTAAAACGACGTATGATATGTGCAAAAATGTCAAGATCCGGTAACTGCGTAAGGCTGAGATATGCATTATCGACAGAATCAATTAAGGGGTGCTGCGTTAGTTTGGACATGTAGAGCGAATGGACAGCGAAAGAACGGCTAAAAGGATCTACTATGCAATTGTTAATGGATGCAAAAAACGAGAAAGACCGAGAAAGACATAGCATGACCAAATCCAACAAATACTTGAAGATGGACTTGTTGAAAGACGTAATAATCGGCGCGCGTGCATGAGAACGGGGAAAGGGTGAGATGGTTTGTTTGTTTTGTTTGTTTACACACTGTGCAACAGTCAATGCCTATGTTCGTACATCCACATTTCCTCAACTGTTCTATCTGTTGCCTTATTTTAAAACCACAATAAGCCAGGGGCCCAATTACTGTGGTGAATTACAGCACAGAACACCTTGGCTGGAGAAAAATCTCATTAAATATTTTGTGTTTGTTCTTCCGGGAATCGAACCCGGTCCTTTTGGTGCGTGAGTCAAGTGTCTTAGCCGCTTCACCGTCAAGTTTTGTTAAGTAAAAGATTTGAAACCTTTTTTAATGCAAGTGAGATTAATCTGGCTGAATTATTTTACCTGCATGGCAACGCCTGAAATATTTTTTTAAAAATTTTATACTCATTTTTTAAACCAGCCAATGAATAGAATTCCATATTCTCTTTTCGAAAATGTTTTCACTCTCTGTTGCAATGAATTTCAACCCCAGGGAGTAAAATCTAACCATGTCTACGAACATTTGAATACACTCGAAATATTGTTGACACTCTTTCTATTATGAAAATATACCTCGTCGCGTCGGTAGTAAATATATTTTGAATTTGTGTCCATAATGAATTTAAGTTTTAACTCTAAAAAGACTGTGGTAAATAATTCCTTTGCGCGCGGTGATGTAACATCGTGTTACCACAAGCAAAATACAGAATATTCTAAAATGGATACATTTAGTTTTATAATTCCTTTTCCATAATTTATTTAAAAAAACATATAATTGTTATTGCAAAAAAAAAAACATGAATTCCCCGCTCATAATTCATGTGTGCGTCCCCCATACTGTCAACAACACACTAAATTTGTTTCACATAGCACCGGCTACAGAACAGGATCTCTGTCTTACTTGTTATGTGTTCTATCTTCGTGCTTTCTCTAATACAGATTTATTGGTGTATTTGCGGACATCATTCTTCGGGTAGCAAGGTTAAATATTTTTATTACAAATTTAACTTTCTAAATCCGGTGTAAAAATGTCAGTTTGAAGATTACAAAAAATACAACTTCATAATTTGAAAAATTAGGGAGATATATCAAGTCTTGTATCATATGTAGACTAGTGTGACATCATAGCCAAACAAGAGTTAATTTTAATTTTGTAAAATCGTGAAAAAGGTTGAGTGCCCCAATTTCGAACACTGGCTCCCTCTCTTTGCGCGTCCTCCCTTAAGTCAAGCCCATTTGGTGAAGGTATGTCGGATTATATTAAATTCCTTGTGATGAATTAATATTGTTTTTATAGGAGCCTATTCTGGGCACCCTCCCTTCTGCATTACAAATAGTGGGAATTCCTGGCGCGAGTTTCAAATGAAAAATGGAATGCTTTGTTCCATTTTACAGTTTTTAAATTTCGAATACTTTTACACACCGACGCATGCTTTGCTTCGTTACTAGAAATTAGTGTCCGACCGGTGTTTCGGTTTCAGACTCGGCCAACGAGTCGGGATGTATCTGATTAGGTTTGGCTGTACTCAGTAGCTCAATCACAAATAACTATCGACGTGTTCAAAACATGCTACGCATTTAAAAGATCACAATGAACACAAATGAACATACTAAAACAAATAAAACAACTTTGTTTTTAACCACTAATTTTTATTTTCCACAGACCGGTTTTTAAATTTTTTATTTATTTTTACAATAATCATAAGTGATAAAACAGAGTATAAAAAAATAAAGCATAATTACATAGCAATGAAATACATATTAAAAGTAAAAATAGTAAACAAAAAAATCCCACAAAGGGATGGCCTGTTCGTAGGTATACAAGAAAATGTTCATGAAGTTTTGCTCCTATAATAAATAATAGACAGTTATAATATTTTTGTATAAAAAAAGAAATAAAAAATAAAATATTCTGTTAAAGATAATACGGTATTTTTTTTTATAGTAATTAAAAAAGGAAATAAAAAATATTTTTAAAAAACACAAAAATATCTCTTATTATTAAAGGGCAACAAAATAAATCATAGCAAAAAAGAGTTTATATCTTTAGTTCGAATCCAGGATAGTGCATGTTTTTTAAAAGATGGAAAAATTTTAAAGTTTGGTTTTAAAGCAAACAAGCTTCTTCAAGGTTTACGTAAATAATGAATTGATTCCTTTTTTATTTTTATCATGTTCACTAAATACTACACGTGGACCCAATAAATCAAGTCGTTTTTTCCTTACACGGGTGGTAATTTAATATCATTATTTTCGAAGTAATACAAATAAGAAAACAATAATTAATAACCAAATAAACAATTTTTATTTTAGTCCTCTCCTGTCTAACTTCAAAAATAATGATATCAAATTACCACCCGTGTAAGGAAAAAACGACTTGATTTATTGGGTCCACATGTAGTATTTAGTGAACATGATAAAAATAAAAAAGGAATCAATTCATTAGTTACGTAAACCTTGACGAAGAAGCTTGTTTGCTTTGAAACCGGTCGGTGGAAAATAAAAATTTGTGGTTAAAAACAAAGTTGTTTTATTTATTTTATTATAATGAATAATCACAAAGTTAGTGCTTCAAATATAAACTTTACAAATGAACATATTTAAATTTATATATTATTCGCTAATAAGCGGAATGGGGAATGTTGTAGTACCTACTTAAAGTGGCCACTTAACCCAGCCAATGACAGGTCATAAGCCCTGTAAACGCTCGAATATCCATAATCCTGAATTTGAAAAAAAATCTACCTCATCTCTGTAGGGATATAAATAAAAAATATTTTAATTTGTTGCAACAGAGAAGGGAATATGGTAGTCTAGACATTTACAGGGCTTATGACCTGTCATTGGCTGGTTTAAGTGGCCGCTTTACACACTGTGTAACAATTAACATTCTGGCTAGGTTTAAACATCCAAATTTCGTTAAAAACATTTTATTAATTATCTCTGTTTACTGTTTATTAAGTCTTCTTTGTCAATTCTCAAATGTTAATTTATTTCTTTTTAAGTATACTGTTAGGTGTCGGCACGGGTAACCCCAGTGAGGTCACATAAATTTTATTATTAATCATAGTTTATAATGGAAAAAAATATGAATAAATAAATAAATAAATTCATTGAAGCATAAATAAATATAAAATAAAAATCACAAAGTTAAAGCCGCAAATACTGAATGCGTGTTTCCAAAAGTGTTATGCAATCGGATTACTATTATGGTGTAAGAAATGTGAAGCAGTAACAAATAAAGGACACGTGACCATAGGTTCGGTATGGAATCCACCCCTCAAAAATAAATACTCTTCATATATTTGAAGGGTTGTTAGGGGTGAGAATGCGGACGATATTTTGCTGATATGGTCATTTTTTTAGTCTGACCAAATGTTAGTAGACCTGGCTGGATTTCACTCCTAGCGAGAAGGGACTGAAATTTATTGCAACAGAGAGGGAAAACATTTTCGAGAAGTGATTGGCTGGTTTACGTTAACACATTACACACTGTGTAACATTCACCATTCTGACTATGTTTATATTAGCTCAGATTAAATTTATTTATTTATGACAAAATACATCTTTTATTTTTTTATTTAACTTTTTGTACATAATGTTATTTGTACATTGGCGGGCTTATTGGCAAATGGCAGTTTCTTCCAACCAACCAATAAAATAAAAGTTTTATTTTTATAATTCAAGTTACAGAACATATTCACTAGAAAAAAAAAGATTAAAAAGCTAAAGATATACAAAAATAGAAATAAACGTAATAAATTACCTTAAATCAAAACTATTACTCAATGGGAAAAAGGAAAAAAGAGGAAAGGAGGAGAGATTAAGGAAGAGAAAGGAGATCTTTCTTCAGACGTGATTTAAACAGAGATAATGTAGTAACATCTTTGATGGTGGATGGGAGATGATTCCACAGTCAAGCCGCATGGACACTATATGTGTTAGAGAAGAAAGAGGAATTGTGGATGGGTATTAAGAAAGCGCCTTGAGAATTAGAACGAAGAGGTAAACCATGAAGTGATAAGCTTTGAAATTTTTCACGCAGGTATATAGGAGCGTTAGGACTATGAAGTACATTGAACAGAAGTGAGAGGGAGTGATAGTCTCTCCGCTGTCTAATTTTGAGCCATTTCAGTTGCCTACGATAATCAGAAATGTGGTCATATTTCCTAAGACCAAAAATGTACCTTATGCATATATTCTAAAGTCGTTTTTACTTTACATATCAAATTACATATTACATTATTCTTTTTCTTAGAGGTGAGTCTGTGCTATGCAAGCCCTTGACATCACTGCGACCTGTGAAGATCTATTGTAACCCCATGAATAGTTCTCGCCCTCCAAGAGCCTGGCTACTGTGTCGAAGGCGAGAGTTTACATTTTGCCAAATCTCCCCCTCCAAGCCCAGATCCGTAAAGTATCGGGCTATTAGGTGGGGGCGAGCTCTTTAACATCCTCAGGTTTAACTAGCGATCCCCCGAGGATGAGGCTCTTTTTGTAATGTAAAGCGTCACATTCAGATATTTATTTATTTTATTTGGTAAACAAACCATATGTACACAACTATTGCCAATTTCTTTGTATATTAGTGTAAAAAACTCATGCACACACCAAAAAAATTGTTTACACTTAACTTAATAAAATCATTTAAATTATGTTCAATACAATAAATTTAAAGAAACAAATTGAAATTATATGCATATAATAATAAAGTTAAATATCTGCTTCTCTCAAAATGTCTATAATTTTTTACCTAAATTTACATACATTGTCACAAAAAATATCAGTCTCGGTAAATAAATTGTTATATTGGTCGCATATTCTAGGTATTGTAGATTGTTTCAAACAGTTTGTTGACGCGTTTTCTGTGTAAAATAGAAGATTTTGTCTTGTCGGTCTAGATGCCACACGGAATGGAAGTCTTTCAAGTGGGTTAGGAGAATCAATTTTATTATTTATTAATTTGAATAAAAATAACTGGTCTAACATTATTCTTCGATTTTTAAGAGAGTTTATTCCATGGTACTGCATACTGGTCACCTTACTGTAATGTAAGTATTAATAGACTAGAAAGGGTCCAACAAAAAATTTTAAGCAGGTCGACTACCGGTTAAACATTAACTTTTCTAATCATGCTGAAAGTATGCAGTAAGTCAGTAAGCATGTATTTACCATCGTTAGAATGTACTGCATAAGTCCGTCAAATAAATATTTAATTACATGTAACATTACACTACATATTGTATTTGTACAAAATATTCCCAATCGGCAAAAGTGCCACTACACCACGGAGGCCGTCAAATAAAATAAATAAATGAGATGATCAGTCTTACGCTTCTCTGAAAATGTTCTGCATTTCTGTTGCAATATGCTGGTAATTTTCTTAATGAAAATATTTCATCATGCCTCGAATATTGAGAGTTTCTGGTGCCACCAGTACAAACAGGGTGAAGGCGTGGCTGGTAGAGAATCGTGTAATGAAATCACCAATTTGGTGTCGAATTGAGAACTCCTAATTTGATCAGCGGTGTTGCAAATACCACATAACCACTGATTTCTCTATTCAAACTAATTTTACTATTCAAATCTCCCTACATGATCAGCTTATTCTAAGCAACACCTCTGAATATACTAAATTATTGACATTTTATGCCTGAAAAATATGATTTGTTTACACCGGGGTATAATTAATTGATTACTTATTTCTTAAATATGTTGTATTCCTGATAGCATTTTTTTTTATTTTTATAATAATCATAAGTGATAAAACAGAGTATAAAAAAATAAAGCATAATTACATAACAATGAAATACATATTAAAAGTAAAAATAGTAAACAAAAAATCCCACAAAGGCATAGCCTGTTCGTGGGTATACAAGAAAATGTTAATGAATTTTTTCTCCTATAATAAATAATGGACAGTTGTAATATTTTTGTGTAATATAAGAAAGAAAATATAAAATATTCTATAAAAGATAATATGGTATTTTTTTGTAGTAATTAAAAAAGGAAATAAAAATTATTAAAAAAAAACACAAAAATATTCCTTATTATTAAAGGGCAACAAAATAAATACATAATAGAAAAAAAATAATTCATATCTTTAGTTTGAATCCAGGATAGTGCATGTTTTTTCAAAAAAGGAATATTTTGAAAGTTTGGATTAAATGAAATATTATCAGTAAAAAAAGAATTAAACATTTTTGGGCCAAAAAATATGCATGTCTTTGTGCGAGCCTCGTTTTACAATGTGGTATTTCTAACACACGATTCCTTCTTTGACTTGATCTATTTGTTCATTTTATTAAAGAAAAATATTATTTCGGAAATATAATAATATGTGCTGTAGTTGTTTTTAATTTTGGAATTAATATGTTACCACTTGTTCTAGGTCACGTACTTACGTTTTGTGACGTAGAAACAATACTTTTTATGGTGTCTTTATGGATTTAAAGTAAACAATAGACAATTATTTTTTTTACATTTTTAATTTTACTTTTCTATGTGGTTTAATACAAACAATCCTGTCTACAAAAAATTGGTTAAACTCAAAATAATGTTTATTTTTTGAGATTTTAGAAAACTCGCCTTCTATTTAAATATATTTATTAAGAAGAATCCTATGCATTACAAGTTGCTTTAAGAGGTTAAGTTAAATATACAAACAAAAAACCATCACGCCGTTTCCCCGAAAGGGTAAGCAGAGAGGATAGAACGCCACATCACTCTATCTTTGCATACATATCTCGCTTCCTCTACATTCTTTGTTATTATTATTCCGACTTTTATCATGTCCATCTTCTAGTATTTGTTGGATTCGGTCATGCCATGTCTTTCTCGGTCTTCCTCTATTCTGCATCCATCAACGTTCACACTGTAAATATTTTTAGCCGTTCTCTCGCTGTCCATTCGCTCTACATGTCCAAACCAACGCAGAGCTCTTTTCTTGATTGCGTCGATAATGCTGATCTCAGCCTTACATAATGTACGGATCTCGACATTTTCGCATCTATCGTACATAGTTTTACCACACATTCGCCTGAGAGATTGCATTTCGACAGCATTACATTGATCAGGACCTGGACTCCATTGTGAACTGCTAATTTTGCCTCTTGCGACCAACATTTATTTGCCAAGGTTGATTTTTCCCGGCCCTCGCCCTCCTTTCAATATTTTTCTCAGTCATTTCATCCTTAGAAACATACTCGCCAGATACACAAATTCCTCTACTTATTTTAGTATAACCCCATTCACAGTGATTTCACATTAAATCATGCTTTCATATCTATCGAAAACCATCACATTCGATTTATCGACATTCATCGGAAAATCGCTTCTCTTGCGTATATCGTAGACTTTTGTTACGAAGAATTGCAGCTCCTTTTTGTTGTTGGCAAGAAGCACGGCATCATCAGCATACAAAAGATAATAAATGACCTTTAAATCACCCACGTTTGCTACCATTTCTATAAGCCTTTTAGTTCTTTCACACAGTTATCTATATTTACGTTAAACAGTCATGGTGACATCACACATCCCTGTTTGACTCCTTTATGAATGTCAAAACACAAACTAAAAAAAATCAAACGTTTTTTTTAACGTATTTCGCATTATTTTTAAATAAGTACCCATAAAATTTTATCATGTAAAATTCGAAATCAAATTTTGATAGTTTACTAACATTCGTTAAGTCACATGATGCAACGTTTTCAATTCGGTTATTTTAGATCTGGGTTCAAATCCCAGGGGCACTGAATTTCCCCCTCAAATCAGAGCTGATAATAATATCATCTTTCGTACCTTTTCGTTTTTTATGGGACTATTTATGGGAAATATACTGACACGTCTTATCTCTACATGCTCCCCCATAGAAGTATCAATATATTTTACGAACTCTATACAATATTGAAGAAAATATATTATTAAAACAAATCTATGGATATTCTCCGCTACATATGCGAATCTTGGCACCTCACCAGGGCACAAAACAGGAAATATTTGAGTTTTGAGAATAGGTGTCTCTGAAGAATATTGAATGCATCGGATACCATTTTATGCATATTTTTAATCGTAATTATATTTTAACAATGCTTTGAGTATGTCCAAACGATTGTAGGCAGGCTGGATTTCTTCCCTAGGGAGTTATTTAAATATATATACATTTAAATATTTAATCATAATTTTTTTATTTTTGTATTTTTTAAAAATTTATTAATGAAATCATAGTTTATATAAAACAAGGTACAAAATAACAATTAAAAAAAGTAAAATCAATTACAGATTTCACACTAATTTATTATGAATGCAGGAGGAGAGGGGAAAATAATTGAATTCTAAAAAAGTAAAAATATGAATATTAAATAAAAAGTACATAAAAAGGAGAAGACTTTAAATTAAAAAGAGAGAATTTAAATTTCTTAAAAAAAAAAAAAATTCACAACCAACAATAATTTATTAGATGCAGGTAGTAGATGTATATATGAACAAGTATAAATTAAGAGTTGAAATCAAAAGTTAAAATTAAAATCAAAAGAAAAAGTTAAAATTAAAATGAAAAGTTTAAATTGAAAGTAAGTTAAAAGTTTAAATTAATTATTATTCCCTTTCCGCATCCAATGATGCATAGGGCACTGCATTGGTACACCAATCGCAGTGTATCTTGATCATTTTTTTAAAGGTAAAATGATCAGGCTTACGCTTCAGGTACCAGTCCAGGGACTATGAAATATTCAGGTGTAAAAACACCCTTTTAAATAAATATTTTTCATCAACCATGTCGGGAATCGAACCCGAGACTGCTTGAATGGGAGGTAAACGCGCTGACCATTACACCACGAGACCGTGGTAAATAAATCATAAAAATTTTTAAATATACATATTTAGATCATTTATATGGCGCTATTTTTGTGAAAAACACCGGAAGGGCGCTATACAATCAATAAATATTCCAGCACGCCTTGCAGCTACAGAGCGCATGGACGGTTGGGATTCCAGTTCCTCGTCTTCAATTATGATATATAGGAGCTAGATTACAGCACGTCATGCAGCTACAGAGCGCATGGGCAGTAAGAAATCTTGCCCCTTTTTACATTTTTTATTTGACAATGAAGTTTAGAATTTTAGTGATATTTAAATCAAAAAACAAATTTATAAAAGTAGAAGTTTGATCACAATAAGTCTTGCAGCTACTGAGCGCATAGACGGTTGGAATTTTAGACCCCGTTTACTAAATTTAGATATTTGATAACATTTACCCATTAAAGCTAGATTGACGAGTGAAATTCTAGCAACTTAAAATTATCAATAAATTTAGAAATTAAACGTTGAGCATTATAGTAAATTTTTAAAACGTTCATGCTAAAAAGTGGTTATGATATATAGAAGCTAAACTACAGCGCGTCTTGCAGCTACAGAGCGCATGAACAGTAATAAATCTAGCCCCTATTTACATTTTTTATTTGACTCAATTTTTATTTAGATGTAAATTTGTTGCAACAAACCGGAAAAACATATTGAGAAGAGAATATGGAAGTCTAGGCACTTACAGGGTTTATGACCTGTCGTTGCTTGGTTTATTTGCAAAACGATATGACAAAAACACTTGACTTATTAGCTCCATTATATGTATCAATAATGTAAAATTTAGTTATCACTTAAAAAAAAATAGAATAGAAATTATTAGTTAAGTATACCTTGATAAAGAAGCTTGTGTAGCTTTGAAACCGGTCAGTAGAAAAAAAATTGTGGTTAAAAACAAAGTTGTTTTATATTTATTTATGTATTCATTTTTTTCCATTGTGAAAAAAATTCAATAATAAAAATAATGTGACCTCACTGGGGTTACCCGTGCCGAGGACACTTAACAATATTCTTTTTGAACATATTTTTACATGTGAGAATAAACAAAGAAGACTGAGAAAGACAGAGATAATCAACAAAATGTTTAGACAGTTTTAAACACTACGTAAATAAGTTTATATTTAATTTATGTACATCTTTATTATTATTTATTAAAATAGTACTCATATAAAATAAATATGTCTAATGAATTTTACAATATTTTGAGTTTGTCAAAATAGTTGTAGACAAAAGACCGGATTTCACCCCCTAGGGAGTCATTAAGATTTACAAATTACAACAGGGATGAAGAACATTTTAGAGAAGTGAATATGGAAGTCAAGGCATTAACAGGGTTTATGACCTGACCTTTTCTGTGTATTTAGAATTTACATATAAATAGAAGAAGAAAAAAAAGGTTCTGATCCTTGAAACTGCTGCTCCTCATTCAGCATAGATCAAACCATGTCTTCCAAGCCATGGTGCATTTATGCACCGATATCCTGTTTTTATCGTATTAAAAACTCAAGACAATATCTGGAATTTTTTGGTTTAAATTTACCACGATTTAAATGAGCACCAAATAAAAAATCCAGATCTTGTCTTGATATCATTGAATGTCTTGACAAAGCTCCATCCTTTTTTGTTTTATCTCTTATAAATAAATAAATATGCTGTATTTGATACTGTAGACCATAACGTTTCGCTTGAACGTCTGGAAAAAACTTATGGTATCCGTGATCAGGCACATATGTGGTTCAGTTCATATCTTCATGAAAGAGATGCAGTTGTGTTCCAGGGTAATAGCTCATCCAACTTTAAGGTGTCTACTGGAGTACCCAATAATCAGTACTCGGACCACTCCTCTATCTCCTGTACACTAAAGATATGGAGAATATTATCAAAGAATGTGGAGTGTGGTCTCACTGCTATGCAGATGATACACAGATTTATTTTTATTGTAAACCGCGCGAGAGAAATGTGCTTGTTGATTTGATTAATGGATGCATTGAGAAAATAGGAAACTGGAAAGCTAAAAATAGACTAACACTTAACCCATCTAAAACGGAACAACTATGGATGGCTTTAGCCAGATGACAGAATTTGATTCAGGATACGGCACTACCCAATGTAAAGAGTACTGCTTTACCCACCGTTAAACTACTGGGAGTCATCCTTAATTCTGACCTTTCTCTTGACGCTCAAATTAGTAGAACGATAAGTTCATGCTTTTACCAGCTGAGACAGATTAAATGCATACGCAAAAATTTGCCAGTTGATGCCGTCCGTCAATTAATAAATGCGTTTGTAGTGTCTCGAGTCGATTATTGTAATGGTATCTACGCAGGTCTACCAATGAATAAAATGACTCGCCTACAGTCCATATTGAATGCCGCAGCGAGACTTATTTTTGGAATCTCTAAGTTCAGTCATATCACTCTACTACTTCGGGAATTACACTGGCTACGTTTACCACAGAGGGTGGAATACAAACTCTGTTGGCTTATGTATAAGTCACTGCACAACTCTGCTCCAGAATATCTAAGGGAACTCTGCATTCCAGATGAACTAGCTGACAGACGTCTTACGCTTAGATCAGCTACATCAACGTCGAAAAGAAAAGTTATTATACCTCTACGTAAACAGCGCACTAAATTTGGCGAACGCGCATTTGCGGTTGCAGGCCCTACGGCATTGAATGCTCTCCCAGCAGAGGTCCGAAAATGTGAGAGTGAAGTGATGTTTCGGAAGAAACTTAAAACCCACTTGTTCTCTAAATCGTTTAAATAAATTCTTAGCATGTGGTGAAAAAGTAATATGAAAAAGTACATTATTTTTCTTAAATTAAAAAGTTAAAATTAAATTTATATCTTTATGAAATTACTTTGTAAAGCGCCCTTGAGGTATTATATTACGAAAATGGCGCTGTATAAGTTATCCATAATTATTATTATTATTGCCATCTTAAATATTGCAACTGTGGTCAATAAAATCAATAATAATATTTTAGACTATTGCACGAGCTGCATATTTATTTACGTAGCGTAATATTTGGTTATCAACGCGAGGTAACGTCTGTTAATTAATTTAATTTTAAAGTGTCGCCGCATTGGAATCTTTTATCTCACAAAACTCCCCTAAACAAGTGCACTAGTACCTACATCTACAGAATTAGAACAGTTCTCAAACTTCATTTGTTTTTTGAATCCGGGTATTAATTAGGTATAAGGTTCATTTAAGTGCTCCGTTCACTCTGTTCCCAGCACTCACCCTCCTTTTAATATATTTCACAGTCATTTCATCCCTAGTAAACATACTTCCCAGATACACAAATTCCTCTACTTGTTTTAGTATAACTCCATTCACAGTGATTTCACATTTAGTCATACTTTCATTTCTTTCAAAAACCATCACATTCGATTTATCGACATTCATCAGCAAATCGCTTTCCTTGCATACATCGTGGACTTTTGTTACCAAGAATTGCGGGTCTTCTTTGCTGCTAGCAAGAAGCACGACATCATCCGCATACAGAAGACAGTTAACAGTTTCACTAACGTTTGCTCCCATTCTTAATTTTTCAGTTCTTTTATACAGTTATCCATGTATACGTTGAACAACCATGGTGATGTTACACATTCCTGTTTGACTCCTTTAATAATGTTAAAACACAAAGTGAACGGCCCTTTCACCTTCACACATGCTGTGCTGTCCTTGTACAGTGACGCAATAGCCCTTGTCAGATTACCATTCACTCCATACTCCGACAAAACCTTCCACAATTTATCTCTGTCAACTCAAACAGTTGACAGAGAGAAAACAAACACAACATATTTAATGAGATTTTTCTTAAGCCAGGGTATTCTGTGCTGTAATTCACCACAGTAATTAGGCCCCCTGGTTTGTTTTGTTTAAAAAAAGTCAACAGATAGAAGAGTTGAGGAAATGTGGAGGTACAAACATAGGCATTGAATGTTACACAGTGTGTAGAGCTTTGTTACCAAGAATTGCAGTTCCTCTTTGTTGTTAGCAAGAAGCACGGCATCGTCAGGATACAAAAATCAACATGACATTTGACATTGACATTTAAATCACCCATTTTTGCTCCCATTCTTAAGCCTTTCAGTTATTTCATGGAGTTGTCGATATACACGTTGAACAGCCATGGTAACATCACACACGTGATGAATGTAAAGAATGGATAAAAATAGTGAGAGAGTAACACTTACGGGAGATTTGAATGGGTGGGTGGGAACTCGAAGAGACGGGATAGAGTCAGCCCTAGGCATGTTCGGGGATGGAAAGCAGAATGATAATGGAAGAAGACTGCTAGAGGTATGCCTGGAATGGAATCTTTTGTATCAAATACACACTTTGATCATTACTTTTAACCTTTTATTATTTGTATGTAAGACTTTAACTCCTGTATTGGGTTATTTATTATTCCTGTATCCTGGTTATATACAAATATTTCATAACATTTAGTAAAAAAATAGGTAAATAAAGTTTGAGAACCTTTTGACTTGCAGTAGGGGAGTTCGGCATATTGTTGTCTGAATACATTATTGAAATAGGGGAGTTCGGGCAGTGATTGCCAGGGGGTGGCGGGTGGTCCCAGAAGGGTGTTTATCTGCCCCAACACACGCTGAAGCCACAATCCGCCCCCAGAGGAACCTACATTTGCATAATCCGCCACCGGATAAAGGAAGCTCTCGATAATCCATCATTTTGCGGCTCAACTCACTTTTTATCGCCTAAGTGAATTGTATTAGCGTTTTAAGTGTGAAAGACACTTTGTTTATGCAATAGAATAAGGCTCAAGTACATTGAATATGCAATTAATTTCTAAATTAGTTGCTACAGAAAGGGAAAACATTTTTGAGGAGGGGTATTTATTTATTTTAAAGAAACAAACAGTCGACAATGATGTCAAACCTTTTGACTTTAAATGAAGATAAAACAAAATTTGTAAATTTCAGTGTGACAAAAATGGAAATCCAAAATGTAATAAATTAATGATTTATTATTGTTATCAAAAACATTTTTCACTTTGTGGTATGACATTTTACACTTATTTGTTTATAAATTTGTATAAAACACTTAATTTTTTTAATTACACTTCGACCGGTTTCGAGGTAACTTATTGAATTTAAGTAGTTACCTAGATACTTGTTTATGGTTAAATTCCAAAACATAAAAAATAGAATTATTTTTTTCAAATGTCAAACTCATCTCTTTTCACCAACAGGGGTGCATTTTATTCATGAATGCGATTTTTAAAAATCGATGAAAAAAGTATTAATGCTTCTATTTTTTTTTTACATTTTCGATTGAAAATTTTAATATCTACGAACACGCGCAGCGCAAAGATCTATATTTCGCTGAAAACCGCACGTAAATCGGTTTAGCCATTTAGAATGAGTTCAGTGGCATCACACGTACTGAAGAATTGTATTTATAAAGATGAATATACCCTTGAATTTTCTATTTCACGATATACATTTTTTTATAATTTGAATATGAATAATTTATATTTATCTTATGTTCTTGTCTCCAGGTCATCCTCACTTCTTTAACCAGCTGTCCTGCGGCCTGGACCTGGTGTCCATGGCGGGCGAGTGGCTGACTGCCACCGCCAACACCAACATGTTCACGTACGAGATCGCTCCGGTCTTCATCCTCATGGAACATATCGTTATGGAGAAGATGCGCTCCATCATCGGCTGGGATACCGGAGACTCCATCTTGGCCCCTGGTAAATTTTCCATTTATTTATTTATTTATTATATATATACGGCCTAAGCTAATTACAACAGTTACATGAAGAAATATAAATGCAAGAAACTGAACAAAAAGAACATTAAACTATTTAGCAAAGTCAAACAAGGGCAAAACAATAATAGTATACAATATATTTAAAAAAACGAAAGACCAAAAACTTTGAGCTAAACCATGCTAATCCAACTTCATCCCACACTGTTTAGTCGCGAAGAGATCTACGAAAAGCTGGAAGATCTATCCCAAAAAAATCCAAGTCTTGTGATGAATTGACTAATCTACACATTCTGGACATTGGGGCATAAAAACCAAAGTTGCTCTTAAAAGATTTTATAAATAGCAAATTTTGACTTCTGGTGACACGGTTGGGAACATGAAAAGAAATTAATTGCAACAGAGATGGGACATCACTTAAAGCATTAAGTATTTTGAAAATGCATATAAGGTCCATCTCAGTTCTACGTCTCTCCAAAGAGGACAGATTAAGAGATTGCTCTATTTCAAAATAAGAATAATTACCCCTTTGTAATCCGAGCAACCATGCCACTTTTCTTAAAAAACGGTGTTGGACTGACTCGATATGGTCAATATGAGTCCTGTAGAATGGAGACCAAATGGGGTCGAACTAGTGAGCAATAAAGAGTTTTGATGGTATTAATATTTTTGAAGTCCGCCGTCACTCTATTGATAAAACCGAGAAGTTTGAGAGATTTGTTTACAATATTATCAATGTGTTCAAGATAGGAGAGTTTACTATCTAAAGTAATGCCAAGATCCTTTATTGACGAAACCATTGAAAGGGAAGTATTTTTTAGTTTGTAGTTGAATTGTATAGGTTTTTTTCGTCGCGAGAAATATATTATTTTACATTTGTCAATGTTAAGTTGAAGATAGCTGATGTTGCACCATTCATTTATCAAAGATTAGTCAGAAGCTAAACCTTAAAATCAAATTACACCTGTATATAACTAGATTAGGATGGAGACACGCATTATTATTGTCTCCTAGATTATACAATGTATTTCATAATGATAAACAGACATGAGAAGTTTAACGAATCACACCTTTAAAAAATGGATCATGGAAAGATATGTACTTGATTACTTCAGCTAAATTGCTTGTATTTTATGTTTCTCATACTAAAATATTTGTACTGTTTATTTTTTTATAAATGAGTGTAAATTGTGTATATACAAACATGCTGTTACGTTAAACTAATTAAATCAGTACCGACGCACAAGCTATAGTCAAAAACAAAAACTATAGTCCTTAAAATATAGCTTAATTAGAGACAGCTGTCAAACTAATTTCATTAGTCATGGGAAATTACTGATCACTGATCAAATCGATTTTATCAGTTATTTCATGCAATCATGAAAATCCGTTTCCGAAAATTGATATGAAAAACGCAAAAACAAGCCTATTATAGTGTGTTTAACACAATTATTCACCAAAAAATGAGACATTTATACTTTTTCATAGACAACATCAAATGAATTATTTTTTCATTTGATCAATTTAGATTGATCAATTTGTCCCATCTCTAACTTTTTTCTAAATGGTGCAACCTTGTAAGAACGTCGTTAATAATTAGGTATTTTTGGTTTTCTTTTAGTTTTAAAGCTGATTTTATAAATTCATGTTGATTTATGTTTCAAGCGTTGTATTTAAAAAATTCATTAACACGCCAGATACAAATGATTTTTCGTGTGTCAATAAAAATAACTCCTTTGACGTTACTACAAAGTTATGTCATCATTTTTTCTGACAACATTCATGTCATTCTGATCATGTTACACTTTAAAGACTATAAATATGTATTAAACAACACAGTTAAAATGTACATTTATAACAAGACTTACAAAGGAAATTAACACAGTTTTTGCTAAGGTTTTTGTAATTGTAATTAGGTCAAGATAAAGTATACCAAGTTTAAATTATATACTTAAAAGTTAAATTCTAACTTATATTATATATTTAGAACAAAAAAAATTAGTTGAACTACTAGCAAATACGATAGGAAGACCTCTGGTCTTTAAAACGGCTGTCCATAGTGTGTAGGGAATGCTTTCACTACCAAAAAAGCTTTAACTTATTCAATAGTTTATAGAAGAATAACTCATTCTTGTTAATAGGAGCCACTGCTGATAAGCTCTTACGGTCACTGCGTCTTGAATAGATCTTTGGGACGGGTTTCCGTCAGTTCGTTCTCACCCTCCAAGATTAGATTTTTAAAGAGCCTGTCTGCTGAGTGGTGGGCGAGTGTTCTTATATTGATGAATCTTCTCCTTTAAGCCGAAATCCTTAAAGTAACGGGTTATTGAGTGGAAGATTGACACTTAGGTGCCTAGGTCCGGTCACAGATAGTTTCATATTTTATGTTATGTTATGTTGGAGGTGTGTTACCTCCCAATAGCCCTTTTCTACTCTCGAAATATAACTTTAGTACCCCAACGGCTGTCAAACAATCCCCTCGCGCGCATAAATTAAAATGTCATTTGAAATTTGCGAGCGGTCTCTGTGACCGCACCTGGGTAATAGGTTGGTTCTAAGTATTGATAATCTCATGTTTCTACTATTATAAATCTCATTATCATTTTGTGGAGGCTCAGTTGTACGGGCCACCAGTTGTGGTGGTCACCAATAAGGAATTCCAGCCCAACCCGGAATTAAATTTTGAAAATGTTTTCGTGTACACGTGAATATTTAAAAATTTTGGAGTAGGATGAAATATCTCAAAAACGCAAGCAAAAATAAATAAAAAATGTTAAAAATAGTATTCAGTTTAAAATCGTAAATAATGACGTCACTCCTTATATCTACGTGTAGTATTTCCGGTTTCCGCTTTAAAGCCCCCGCACCTTGTAAGGAACGTTTTGACCATAGAAAAAAAAGAGTATAATTAATTGGTGATTGGTGATTTTGCGGTGAATAATTCGATTACGATCTACGACCTGAAATCCGGCAAATAATACTTTGTTGGCATTTCAACCAGAGATTATGTCAACTTTCTAGGTTTTTCTAAATCGAAACGTTCGTAAAAACAACCATAACATAGAAATGAGCAAATTGCGATCAACTAAATGAAGTAATCAAAGCAATATTCCATAGATTCTTGTCAGTTTTGTTATTGGCTGGAGAAATACAACTTACCGCGGTCAGTGAAAGTAAGAACGCCAACCGTTTCATGACGTCACTACTGAAAAGTGACACACTGATTACAGTCATTTGGCGCGGTATTTGATAAATGTAACTTCATATCATATCTTTGTAAATAACGCACAAAAAAAAATATTTTTGCTTAGTTAAATAGTACGCTTATAGAAAAAAAAATAATTAGAAAACAGTGGAATTCCTCATTGTGGTGAAGATCACTCATTAGTGATCGGTAGGTAGGTTTATCAGCGTGTACTCGTATACTATACGCGTAAATGATTTTAGTCCACAGACTAAAATGTGGTGTAGGGTGTCGATTGAAATCCTACATCCAAACACTACATCCAACATCTCACGCGTGGCCCTACTTTGCTCTTCAAAAGTTTGCTTTACACTTTATAATAAAATGAAAGTTTGTGAGTTTTGAACACATTTTTTTTTTTTTTTTATGTATTTATTGAAATCTAGAGTCATAAACAATAATAAGGTTATAATATAAAAGGTACTTAAAACTAGACTAAAAATGATCTTAAACTTATAATTATCAATATACGTAATGTGACAAAATTTATATTATCCAAAAATAGAATTTGGAAAACTATAAATAAAATGTTTGAACATATTTACCATTATAAATTTAAAATAAAATGAAAAAATAATATTGTATTTAATCATCACTACTCACCTATGGTGACAATGCCTGCATTCTGTCGCTGATTTCCCTTTTGAATTTATTATTATTCAAATTGCAGATATCACTCGCATTGGCTCCAATAATATTATTATATTAGTTGCATATTCTATAAATGCACGAATTTTTAGCTGCATTAGTGTTTACATCGGTGCAGTAAAATAATTTGGTGTGACGGGTGCGTTCAAGAGGTACAAGGAAATTAATTAAACTTAGTAAATTGGGGCAGTCAGTAATTCCATTTTAAATCTTAAATAGAAACATTAAGTCAGCAATCTGTCGTCTATTCAATTGAAGATTTAATTAAATACAATTAAAAATGAACGAGATTCGTTTTTGAATATATTCCTAATACAAATGAACGCTGAAGTTAGAGTTGACAATAATTTCTAAGTGCAAAGATCTTAGATCTTGGTTGTAGGTGGCGAGCTGCAAAGGTGGAGAAGAGAAGGAGCGATCAGTGCGTCGGTGCTTTTATGTTTATCTACGTCACTGATCCTCTGGATTGCCAAGCTGTCGTGTTTGTTGTCTATTGCTCTATTTTCTTGTCAGCTTCCGGTACCTACTTCTGAGGCACCACAATATTATAGGGTTATTATTCAAGTTTTTTCTTGTCTTCTGAAGTTTGCTTGTATCGCCTTGATACTGTTTGAATTAAATTCTTCATAGAATTCCAGTGTGATGGTTTATTGACTGTATCTTTATCGATTTTTAGGCGGGTCTATCTCCAACCTGTACGCTTTCTTGGCTGCCAGGCACAAGAAGTTTCCCCACTACAAGGAGAAGGGCTTGAACAGCATCCCTGGGGAACTCGTGATGTTCACATCAGATCAGGTAATAACTTATCACATCCGTGCACCTTACAGATCTGTCAATAAATGTGAACTGGTTTAATGTTTTCGCATTAAGGAAACGAATTACAGACCTTATCTCGCGGGATTTCCAATTTTATTCGGCATTTCAAACAAGCATCACGAAGCGTACACAGCATTCAACTAACTCTCAATAGCATTAACTCATTCTCAATAGGTCAAGCTAGGTATCGCAGCGATGCGATGGCGAGAAATACAAACAAACATACTTTCTGGACATACTTTTATGTGGATACTACTACCATTTCCTCGTAGGGGTAGGCAGAGAGGATGGACCGCCACATTCGTCTATCCTGACATGTATCCCTAGCTTATTTTACATTCATACATCTTGTCATACATGCCCTTCGGCTGTGTCTGTTTTTGACATGATCAGACTCGAGATTTTGGTTTATCTGATCATGCCACTTCTTTCTTGGGCATCCTGTCCTACGTTACCATTAATTTTTGCCATAAATATCTGTCTTACTATTCTCTCGTCATCCATTTGTCCTACATGATCAAACCATTTCAGTGATCCTTTCTTGATCTAATCAATTATACCTCAGTCTATATATTTCATCTCAGATAAGCACTCTCGCATGATTTCGTTGATTTCCCACTTATTCGTTAGGAGACCGCATTTACTCTGCTATCGTTCTTCCTCTGCCAATTCTACGTTTTTTTTTTTTTTTAAGTTTTATTCATTTTAACAAATAAGTAACATACATAATTGTATTTTTATTCCCGCAAAGCCGAAGCTTGTCTGCGGGTTACATTACATTTTTATTTTTTTAAATTTATAATTAAGTACATAGTTTAATAATAATTAAAGAATAAAATATATTTAAACACTTAAGTTTCACTTGCTGTTTAATAATTTTTTGACTATTTTTAAAAATGAAATTAGGTTTTTTTCTTCACGATTTTTAGCTGGTATTAAATTGTACAGTTTTGGTACTACACTACCCTATTGTCCTGTCACCATAGTAGTTTTTCTGTCGTGGTACCATCAGCTGCTGTGCCGATACTTGTCGGGTCATGATCTAGTGGTTTATTTTGGATTTAAAATTGCAATCGAGGAAATGATCTGTCATTATCTTATACTGACACTGTTTTTTAATTGGCAAAACGTTAACAAAATCAAATAATATTTTATTGTTGACTTTTGCCTCATTCTTTATTTTAACAGGTACGATAATTTTTAAAATTTGTACCTGTAAGTTCAAGACTCTATCCGTATAAGATTTAAAACTGAGTCCCCATATTCTTATTTATTTATTTATTTATTTATTTATTTACGGACAAAGTCCATTATAAACATTACAATTAAAAGAAATTTTTACAAAGGAATAAAAAAATATAAGGAACAGAAATAAGCAGCAAAGACAGATGATAGATTTTTTAGATTAAGTAAAAAGCATAGGCTAACTATACAGATTCTTTAGCTGATTTGTAAAGAAAGACATCCTTACACCATAATAATCAAGATCTTGATGATCGTTCACCCGCCTGATCATTCTGGGCAAAGGCGACTGTGCACCATAATTGGTCCTGTAGTGACCGAGGAAAAGCATTTCATTATTTCTTAGTCTACGGGTGGGAACGTTAAAAAGAATCTTTTGCAAAATTTCAGGGGCATCAATGAGACAGTTCATAATTTTATACATGCAGATTATATCTGCAATGCATCTGCGTTTTTCAAGACTTGATATGCTTAAAAACCTCTCCATATCAGAATATGAATAGTCTCCTCTTTCCAATCCCATCTTCCATGCAATTTTTCTTATAAAACGATGTTGAACTGATTCAAGGCGCTTGATATGAACAGCATAATGAGGGGACCAGATTACAGATGCATATTCAAGAATAGGGCGAACTAAAGAGCAATAAAGTGTTTTAAGTGTAAGCATACTTTGGAAATCAGACGTAGTTCTATTAATAAAGCCTAAAATTTTTAAGGATCTGTTTACTATATTATCAAAGTGTTCCAGAAAAGTTAGTTTATTATCTAGGATCACTCCAAGATCACTTTTTAATCCATATTGAATAATTGGGTCAACTAGCCCCAAGTAAACTAGTCTCAGCACTGGGTATGGTATGCATGGTTTTAAATGGTACATGTTAAGTAGGCAAACTCTTAGCTTATTGCAGACTGTTTTTATCTGTTCTTCCCAATTAAAAGTGGAATCTATAATAATACCAAAATACTTATATTTTGATACGTGATCTATTTTTGTGCATTTGCAGTCTTGTAGATTGATATGCAAGCATTCGTGAGTGTGTGCATATATTAACAAATCTTCTTTTGGTCTATTATATGGGGACGTAATGTGTAACGCTTTCGTTTTTTTTATATTTATTGTTAGGCTATAATCATGTGACCATCTTAAAACTTGATTAAAATCCGATTGCAATTTTTGCTGCGCGTCTATTTGTGAGTCTCCAATAGCAACAATTGCCGTATCATCTGCAAACTGATAGCACAGTGAGTGTTGTATGACATTTGCCATAGAGTTAAACTAGGGTTTCCTAGGACAGCGGTGCCCGTATTTTAACGGCCGTAGTGAACGGTGATGCAGTGGACAGCCGTCGTAACGGTGACTAGAGTGTGGTTTCCTAGGAAAACGGTGTTATCAACACCATTTAACACCGTTTCCCTAGGAAACCACTCTCTAGTCGACGTTACGACGGCTGTCCACTACATCACCGTTCACTACGGCCGTTAAAATACGGGCACCGCTGTCCTAGGAAACCCTAGCTTTACAGTATATCAGGTATTCTAGGGGACCAATTACTGACCCCTGGGCTACTCCCGTTTTTACTTGTACTTTTTTTCTGAATATGTCTTGTATTTTCACAATTATATTTCGATTATTGAGATAGTTTGCGAGTAGTCCTTTATACTTTCCTCTGATCCCAGCATCGTCCAAACATTCTACAAGGCGAGAGTGATCTAAGGTGTCGAAGGCTTTAGCATAATCGACGAATATAACAATCACGTATTTTTTGTTATTTAAGGCATGGTTTATATTGTTTGCAAAGTCAGACAACAATTTACTTCCATACATGAGTTTTGGGACTTAAACCCATGTTTGATACGTTATATCAAAATGAACTAACTTTTAAATTATTGTTTCAGTGTCATTACTCCATTAAGTCCTGCGCTGCCGTGTGCGGTTTGGGAACAGACAACTGCATCATGGTCCCCAGTGACGAAAGAGGCAGGTTGATCCCCAGCGAACTGGAGAGACTCATTCTGGAGAGAAAGGCCAGGGGACAGGTAATTCTAACATCAGTTGATCAAACAAAAATCCAAAAACTGCACAGTTTCAGTATATTTTTTAATAGTTTTATTTGGATAACCGACAGCTACAATATTATCTACCTATCTATCTACCATGCGCGGTCCGTTCATAGTTTATATTTTAAATAGTGTATTTGTTGCACAAAAATCCATCATTAAAATAATACTCAGAGTCCCGATACTGAAGAAATATTTCATAAATCACAACTTATGACACCAAAACCATTATTCGCTAAAACAATACTCACTTATAGATTCAAAAACTACTCTTACTCAAATGAAAGACATAACCCCCACAATACATCACATACAAATACTATAATCACTAGATCCTCAACACATAGAACACTTAAACAAATACAAACTAAAACCACTTTCGGACAAAGGTATTTTGAGTATTATTAAATTAAAATCTATAACCTACTTCCACTATCTACGAAAACAATTATTAACGAAAAAATGTTCAAAAATGCCATAAAAAAATGGATAGTGGAGCTAGGTAGAAGTAAAATGGATTGTCTCATTCGCCCATACCAATGCTGAATCAACTGCTCCACAACTGTATGGCTTATGTTAGGTTTTTGTTATTTTCATTGTGTGTTTTGTAATATAAATAATATAGATGTACATAAATATCTTGTTTTTAAAACTGTCTGAATATTTGTTAATTATGTTTGTTTTTTAAGTTAGTCTTCTTTGTTTATTCTCAAATGTATTTTCATAAAGCTAAATTGTTAAGTGTCCTCGGTACGGGAAACCCCAGTGAGGTCACATTATTTATATTATTAATTGTAGTTTGTAAGCGAAAAATATGAATAAATAAATAAATATATTGGATGGAACCAATGCTTCCCCAAAAAATTGACCTCTAAACAATCAGTATCTATATTTTTTTATTTAATAAAATCAGCTATACGAGTAAGTTAACTAATTCTTTAAATAACTACAAGCAATATTTTATTATTGGTTTGTTGTTTTGATCAAAGCCATCTGAGAATGTTCATTCATCAATAATGTCCAAAAATTTGCAACAACTCCTCACGCAACCTTTCGACTGCGCAGTTATGCGCGAACTGGTATAAAATATAAAATACACCGCGCTTTGTCTGATTCTGGATTATGGAACTACGCGAGTGCTTTAGTTCCTTTGGGGCGGGACGTCAGTACAGAATTTTGAGAGTCCGCGCATGCGTAATTAGAGATATTGAATATTTTTGGAACCAATCCTAACAAACACATCCAGGTTCATTTTCTATGTATTGTGACGATTTTATAACAAATTAAGCATTTAAATCGGTTGACACGACGGCATTATAATATTAAACTGTGACATACAACTATTTTATACTAAAATTATGGCATAAAATTGCTTTATAGTTTATTTTAAAGCACCTAATTTGAATTTCTGTGTTAGCAGTAGGCACAAATTTTACCTATGTATGAATGTACCCAGTACCAAATGACTGCTTCCCTAACCGAACACTTCACCGCACGCTCCTGCTATTTACATATATAAGGTGGCGTAAAAGTCATCACCCTATCGGAAGACGCCATGACTTTTGCAAATGGTGGCAAATGTTAGTTCTGCTTTTTTTATTATTTTTTTTATTATTTAACTTTTTTTACATTGATTCGATTTTTTCCGGAATAATTTATTTATTTATTTATTAACGGACATTGTCCATTTATAAAATTTTTAAGGTTTAAATATTACAATAAAAGAATAGTTTAAAACATTTAAAAAAAAGAAAAGAAGCATTGACAAACATAAGGGACATCGAGACAAGATCTGGACTATTTATTTAGTGCTCGTTTAAATCGCTGTAAACTTAAACCAAAAAAGTCCAGATCTTGTCTCGAGTTAACAATACGACAAAGATGGGTCATTGGAGAATTAAGGCTACAGTTTGTTGTATGCTGAACGATGAACAGTACTTCATTGTTTCTCAATCTACGAGTCAGAATATTGAATTTTACTTGTCCTAGTAATGATGGAACATCGATTATACCATTTAGTATGCCGAACATATATATGGAGTCAATATTAGTTCTACTTTTTTGTAGACTAGAAATATTTAACATTGACTCTATATCAGCATAAGAATTATTACCTCTCTCTAGTCCAAGCATCCACGCTATTTTTCGAAGCAAGCGATGTTGGACTGATTCAATGTGATTTATGCGATTGACGTAGAATGGAGACCAGACCGCGGAGGCATATTCAAGAAGAGGGCGAACAGTTGAGCAATAAAGAGTTTTGATTGTACGGTCATTAGTAAAATCAGAGGATATTCTGTTAATGAAGCCAAGTAATTTCAGTGATTTATTTACTGTATTATCTATATGCTCGTTGTATGTCAGTTTATAGTCCAAAACAACTCCTAAATCTCTGATGGACTTAACTACATCAATTTGTCGGTGTTGTTGGCGCAGCGTGAATTTGGGAGCAGATTTTGCGGTTATCCGACGCCAACTGGATAAGCACTACGGCGTTTAGCCGCTTGCCTAGAAGTGTATGGGACAACATGTGCCGCCAGGTCTGGCTGACCCCGGAGCAGCCGTTCTGCTGAGAATTCCCCGGCTGTAGCTGAAGATGTAGCAGAAGATCTCGGAGTATCGACCAGATGACGTGCCACGAAATTAGGCATTAATCGGCGGTCTTTGCAGAGAATTTCGGGATTGGAGAACATGTGGTTCCAACAGGACGGATCAACGGCGCATACTGCACAAGCCACAACCAATATTCTGAGAGCTGTATTTCCGGGTCGCTTAATCTCTCGTTTTAGTGAGTTGCACTGGCTGGCAAGATTACCTGATTTAACCGTTCCTGACTTTTTTGTGGGGTTTCTTGAAGTCAAGAGTCTGTGTTAACAAGTCTTAGACTCTTGAAGCCCTGAAATAGAATATCCGTCCAAAATGCGAGAACCTAGCGCTGGAAGTTCTAGAAAGAGTGAAGGAAATGCCATAAATAGGGCCCGTATGGTCGTCAATTCTGGCGGCGGCCTATTGGCCGATATCATTTTCTCGACTTAATGGAAAAAAAATTAAGATATCAGATAAACAAGTCCAAAACCAGAATCAAAAATTTTCAATCATAAAAAAAAGTACAGTCAAAGAACATCGGATGACAACTTTTGCGTCACCTTGTATTAAAGGCAATGTTCGGATGTGTGTCCTAGATAGGCGGAATAACTACTGGACCGATTTACTTGCGGTTTTCAGTGAAATGTAGAGCTTTGCCAGTAGCATATTTATAGGTATTAAAATCTTCAATTTATCAAGTAGGAAAAAAGCTCGGTGTGTAAATGTTTCTTTCGTACATCACCAGGGTTGCATTCGACGAGAATGCATGTTCAAAACAAATGGAAGGATGTGAAAAAAGTCACCACACCTGCACCGGCCATTCTGTAACAGTTCATACAGAGCAACTTTTTACGTCATTTTACCTGTTTCAAAGACACCCTGATTCCGGCATCTATAAAAAAATTAAAACCTATCAATCCCAAAAGAAAGCCGTAGATTTTCAATTCTCGTCCACAGTCTGTCTATTCTGCATCTGGGCCACTTTAATTGCATAATGTTTTAATAAATATGAGTTTTTCATTTCATTTTATGACATTTCTTGGTGATTTTTTTTTAATCAATTAATTTTAGCATTTTAAAAATAATTACATTTTTCAACAATGTTTGATTATGTCCAAATGCTTGCAGACTGGCTGGATTTCCTCCCAAGGGAGTTGTTCATATTTAAATTTATTTCAACAGAGAGGAAAAACATTTTTGAGAAGGGAATATGGAAGTCTAGGCATTTGCAGGGCCTTTCATTGGCTGGTTTAAGTGGCCACTTTACACACTGTGGAACATTCACCATTCTGCCCATGTTTAAACATCCACATTTCCTCAACCCTTCCATCTGTTGACTTTTGTGAAGTAAAAGAGCTGAAACCTTTATCACGTGGGTGAGATTCATCCGGCTGAACTAAATCACCTACTTGGCAACGCCTGAAAACAATTTTCCAATTTTTATACTTCTTCTTTTACCAGGTGGTAATTCAACAATGTTTGATTATGTCCAAATGCTTGCAGACTGGCTGTATTTCCTTATCATGAGCCCTGTAAATGCCTAGACTTCCATTTTCCCTTCTCAAAAATGTTTTCCCTCTCTGTTGAAAAAAAAAAATCATTTTTATTTATAATTATTCCATATAATTTAATTATTAATATTAATGTTTGGTTTACAGATACCCTTCTTTGTCAATGCTACCGCGGGAACAACCGTGATTGGAGCATTCGATCCCATCGATGAGATGGCTGACATCTGTGAACGCCACAACTGCTGGCTGCATATTGATGTAAGTTACTATTCAATTAAAAAAAGTACTTTGTTACGTAGTAAAGTTTCTGATAAAGGAAATAAAGACGTTTAGACCTAAATGTGTAGAGTAAAACCGAAAAATATGTGGTTATAAAATTGAGCTATTGGCTCGTAAAGCCCAATGGTTAAAAAAATAACGCGGGTGACGAAGTGGTCAAAATAGACCCAGTTTTAAAAGTCGCTTTTTGGGCCTGTTTCGTGGTTTTTTTATTGAAAAATTTTTAGAAATGTACTTAAAAGCAATGAGATGACATATCATAAGTTTTTTTGCGAGATTTATATCTTTTGTTGATAATCATAAAAAGCGACGGCCGACATGCGTTATAAAATTCACGGCGACGATAAGCACCTATCGAACAAAAAATATTTTTATTCGTGTTTTTTTAAAGTAACCTCTGATAAATCTGGTTCGATAATTTTTATTTATGTCTCAAATTTAAGCGATTTTTTTTTTAAATGTTAGACTGAACGAAATCACGTATAAAATTTATTTATCGCGTAATCGATAATTTTCGTATTTATAGGGTCTGAGAATCCCATCTCCGGTGGGTACGAGTTAACTAAACTGTTTTACTAATTGAATTGAGATGTTAACTACTAGGTTTGGTTAGAAAAAAATTATGTTAACTAAATGTGTCGTGATCGTAGAACAACGACGTTTCGAAAAGGCTTTATATTACAGGTTTAAATAATAAAATAAAAAAACTAACCCAAGTATCAAAGGATATATTTTTGTACTTATTGAGCATATGGGATATGGCATAAGGTGTCAAAAAAATTAAACGGCTCTCTTGTAAAGTTGAAAAAAATCATTTGCGTCGTTATTTTACGATCATGATGAATTTGGTTTAGAAATTGAGCTGTAAACTAAACTGTTTAGTTAGAGAATCGAGATACATACTTAACATAGAAAATTTAACAATTTAATGAATTATTTGATTTAAAAATAGAGCTTTGATCGTAACTGTTCAAAGAAAAGTAAAAATAGAAAATTGGCCAAGTAACTAAGCTGTCGGCCTCGTGGTGTAATGGTCAGCGCGTTTGCCTACCATGCAAGAGATCTCGGGTTCGATTCCCGACATGGTTGATATGAAATATTTATTTAAAAAAAAGGGTGGTTTTTACACTGAGATATTTCATAGTCCTTGGACTGGTACCTGAAGCGTAAGACTGATCATCTTACCTTCATTTAACATACATGATCAAGATACGCTGAAATTGGTGTGACCAATGCAATGCCCTATGCACCATTAGCTGCGGAAAGGGAATGATGATGATGAACTAAACTGTTTGGTTGAAACATTAAGTTTTTTTTTATTTTTTTTTTATTTAAATTATTTATTAACAATTTTTGATGGGATTCCATTGTAATGATGTAATAACTTATATTTACATATAAGTTATTAATTTAAAAAAACTTGGTACATTTCTACTTATTTATTTGACCAATTAGCGCTTTCACCCTCTAATGGGCATCTTCAGACTGGTGAATATTATACAGTATTGGGATAATTTATATAAAACTAAATATTATCTTAAGTGGAGGTACATTTGAAAAATAAGATGGAAAAGACACAATACGCACTTAAAGTCTCAAAGTACACCGCCAACACATGTTTCAATAATTTGTCTCAGTCTGTTCCATTGAAATATTGCTGTTTAATATTCACCAGTCTGAAGATGCCTATTAGAGGGTGAAAGCGCTAATTGGTCGAATAAATAAGTGGATGTGTACCAAGTATTTTTAAATTTATAACTTATATGTAAATATAAGTTATTACATCATTAAGCTTTTCAACAATGTTTTGAGTATGTCAATGTCAATGCTTGCAGACTGGCTGGAAGTCCTGCAAATGCCTAGACTTCCATATTCCCTTCTCAAAAATGCTTTCCCTCGCTGTTGCAACAAATTTAAATCATTAAGCTTTTACCTTAATCATTACATCATATCCTTAATTCGTTAATTATGTTTTTAGGCTGCCTGGGGAGGTGGTATCCTGTTCTCCAAAAGACATCGCTTCCAGCGGTTGAGAGGAATTGAAAGGTAAACCTTAATTTTTAAATATATATTTATCTTATGATTTAATTAAGATTATTGGGTTTTTAAAAGGATAATGCGTAAAACTCTAATGAATTGAGGCTTTCGAGGAATAATTGTTGCGAACTCTTGCATTTCCAGATGGTTTGAGTGACACCTTACACAACAATGATAGGTTAAAACAATTTAATTTATGGGTATACGCGGTCTGAGTTTTATTTATTTATTTAAATGGACAATACAGCACTACTGCCAATTACAATTTACATAGACTACACAATTAGGTATCTACAAATACATCTTTAAAAAAATCACAATAGAATATTAAGGTCCATATAAACAATAAACAAAGACGAATAAGCCATCAAAACACATTACATAAAATTATTGAGAGGATAAATAAAATAAATAATATTTACTATTATTTATTTCACAACATTATTGGTACGTGTACTTGTACAAATCTGGATTTTCTCCCAAGGGGGAGTAGGTATATATTTTTATTTATATCCCTACAGAGATGAGGTAGAATTTTTTTCAAATTCAGGATTATGGATATTCGAGCGTTTACAGGGCTTATGACCTTCATTGGCTGGGTTAAGTGGCCACTTTAAGTACTACAACATTCCCCATTCCGCTTATTAGCGAATGTTCACACCGGTAACATTTTTGATTTTTGTATTTATGTTATGAATTTGAGAAACCATCCACAAGCGAGTTGGAGGGCCATCTATGTATTGATATTGAAGTTAAGTATATTAATTAAGCAGATTACTTTATTTTATGTAGTTAAGACTCTTCCGAGTCAAATAAGGTACTAGTAATCGCCTGCAGATCCAACTCGCGTGTGGATGGTTTCTCAAATTCATAACATAAATACAAAAATCAAAAATGTTACCGGTGTGGATATTCGCTAATAAGCGGAATGGGGAATGTTGTAGTACTTAAAGTGGCCACTTAACCCAGCCAATGACAGGTCATAAGCCCTGTAAACGCTCGAATATCCATAATCCTGAATTTGAAAAAAATTCTACCTTATCTCTGTAGGGATATAAATAAAAATATTATTTATTTATTTATTTGTTTAACGGACTTATAAATTTCTATTCTAACTATGGTAAATACAATTTCTTATAATAAATACAGGCACTAAAAAAATAAAATACAACTAAATAAAATTAAAGCTAAAATAAAAAAATAAAAATTACTACCTCAAGACAAGATCCGGTATCTTAGTGAATTTTTAAATCTATAAAGACTTACACCAAAAAAGTCCAGTTCTGGTCTCGAGTTTACAATACGACACAATCGGGACATCGGTGCATGCGAGCCATAGTTTGCGCTGTGTTGATCGAGGAACAGCGCATTATTATTTCGCAACCGGCGGATCGGAACATTGAATGCCACTTGTTCCAGTAACGATGGTACATCAATTAAGCCATTCAGCAAATTAAAGACTCTCTGATATTTTCTATATTCGTAAAATTAATACTAATCATCGGAAACATTCTACGATCCCTCGTATATGTGGAACATTTAACAAAAAATTTAATAGCCTTGATATATTTAACACTCCATATAATATGTACAGAAGAGAATTAATAGGCTTGATTCACGCTCTTCATTTATAATTCATTAAATCATTAAATCAAATGCAATTTTCCACTCTTACTTTCCTTCAATCATTTTTTACCACTCCTTATCAATTTCCTTCTTTTCCTTTCCACTATCTCCTTGTTTTGTCCATATTTATCTTATTTCAATATATAGTATATTTATTATTTTTATAGTTTAAATTTTGAGCCGTCGCACAGTGTTTTGACCCATACAAGCTACAAGATAAAAAGTCACTTTTGAATTCTTAAACGATGACGTCATGGGGGCATTACCAGATAGTTAGTGTGACGATTGTAAGCCTAATTGGGGTGATTAATGCTTAAGGTGATTCATACCAGAATATGAAAGTCGGATAATTGGTTTTTGAAAGCCTAATTACATTTATTTGCATTTTGGCGTCCGACGTGTAAAGGTTGTTTATCAAGTTTAAAGTTTTTTATTTCGATTTTTAAAAAAATGGAAACTATTTAGGAAGGTATGTTGTGTAGTTTTTTTCTAATATTTTAATGTATTTTATTTAGGTATTTAAAAAAAACAATAATTTAACTTATGTATTTTCAGTAGTTAAAAAAATATCAATTTCTAACTTCTCGAGAATTTATCTCGGAGAGTATATCAAAGTAGCAAAATATTATTTTTATTTTTCAATAGACTAATTTATTGTTAATTCATTACAGTTTCGATATTTTACCGCACGAAGTTGCATCTATCTTATTTTGTTATTTTACAGGTAACAGATACGAGATTTCCAGGCAAGAATTTGCACGTGATGTGGAAGAGTTTGACGAAGAAAGAAAGGCTTCAAGAAGTGTTAAATATTATTGTTAGTAAATTTGAAGTCGGTGAACTTGGTGCAAGTGGTGAAAAACTGTTAAAAAATCAAATTAAGCTCATTTGTTTAAATATAAGCAGAAAATGGACCGAATCTGGCTGTAAACTAGATAGATTTGTTAAAAAAAAAATTGAGTGGCTCGACGGTAGTGAAAATATTTTGATAAGTGAAAACTTTCGACAAAGTCCTTCAGTAGACATGAATGAACCATCTACGTCTACTGGAAGGCCCGCAAAGGATTTTGGGGCATGCAGTGATCTGTGCAAAAGGACAAAAGTGCGTGATTTAGTGAGTACGAAGACATCTGAAGAACTTTCGTTTGCCACGCAGGTATTTATTCGAGCATCAGGAAAACGCACAGTTGCCGATCTCCTAAAGAAAATTTTGAAAGCTACTCCCAATGAAGTAGCAAAAATACGTAGGGAACGTCAACAAGTAAACAAACAGCGGGCATTGACAATTGAGGAAGCGCTAAGTTTATACGTTGACTGTAAATTATATTCGCATTCCTATAAAGTTATGCGTAAAAATGCCATAAAAACCGGCCACAACATATATCCGGCATTTTATAGTTTAAGAAAAGCAAAAGAAGCATGTTGCCTGAGCGAGGAATTTGTCAAAATAACGGAAACTAGTGCAGAAATCCAGCTACAAGCGATTTTAAATCATACGGTGGAACGATTGCTAAATGTAGAATCAGAAGTCTTAAAAGAAAGAGTTCCTTCAGGTTCTGTACTGACTTTTATATGCAAGTGCGGTGGAGATGGAAGCTCGGGACATAGTAATTATAAACAGAAATTTTACACAGAGCATGCAATAGATGAATTTTTATTTATTATGTCATTCGTTCCAATACAACTAAGGCTTAATGATGACCCTAATATAGTAATTTGGCAAAATTTAAGCCCTTCTTCAACCTCTTATTGTCGTCCTATTAAATTGATTTTCGCCAAAGAAACTGATATTCTTACTAAGTCTGAAATCGAAAAACTTCAAGATGCAATTGAAAAACTTGAAAATTTTAATGTTAATATTGGAGGTGTAGTATTTTCCATAAAATTTAAAATGCTTTTAACAATGGTAGATGGTAAAATTTGCAACGTTTTGGCTAAAAATAAGTCAACCATGTCCTGTTATATTTGTGGCGCCAAACCCAGTGAAATGAATTCTATTAGTATTAATAGAGTTTCTTGACAAAAATTTTATTCCTTTGGCTTATCTACATTACATGCTCTTTTTATATTTCTCAAAATACATCTATTTGAAAATCACTTATAACAAATGTTTTATTTAAAGACCTTTAAGTTTTATCATCATCATACCATATCCGCTCCCTATGTGGGGCATATGGATTCCATAATCTGCCTCCGGCCAAGCGATCGACCTCCCGTACATCCTCCCAAGTCAAGTCCACGTACCGCAACTCTGACGCAAACTGCCCACAAATTGTCAACAGTGGACGACCAGGACGCCGAGAACCTGATGCCTTGTAACATAGGCAAGCATGGTTAAGGCTCTCGGAAGGCATACGTAGTACATGGCCTTGCCAGCCAAAACGCCTTGGATGACAGTAGATACCAAGGGTTGCTGTGTCCGTTGCCTCACTTCTGTGTTCCTTACATTGTCAAACTTTTAAGTTTATTTAAACCCTTTGAGTTTTCATGTTTAACATAATAAGATCAGCTGTAAAATGGTTATTATGACAAAACAAGTGAAGGCAGATTAGTTCTCTCGGGTGAAATCTTTATTTTATGCCTAAGTATCTAATATAATTTTCAATGATTTATTTTATAGGTTGACTGATTTATCAGTCAATAGAATTAAAGTAATAATTTCAATTATTTATGATCCTTAAATACATTATTGGATGCAGATATCAATTTCCAGAAAATTTATTTCGTTTATTAAATAACAAAATGTGACATATTTTTTTTAAAACGAATTATTATTACATATTTAATAAAAGAAACCTCTTTTTAGGATTAAATGAATCGCATACGTGAGTTAAAAGTACATTCAGAATTTTTAGTTTCTAGCTTGTATGAAACGAAACACTGTGCGTCGTCGCTATATTATTTAGTGAATACATTTTTTTAATTTTTTAATTTTTATTATTTTACATATTTATTACAGCAATATACAAGTAATTATTTATACAACAAATTAATTCAGTAGTAAAAGTAAACATACATATTTTTTATTTTTGCTGTTGGTTCATCTAAACTTCCCCGTTCTAAGGCAGTAAATTATGTATTTTATAATGATATTTAAAAGTATTTACAGTTTTATCATACTGTGTGCTTTTTCAGTCTTAAAGGTAAACAATGAATATCCAGAGAAAACATAAATAATACCAAAATCTCTATATCCTAAGTCCCAAGTCATTACTAGTAAAACAAGCAACCAGCTTACGTCCTTCTACATCGGACAACAAATTCTCTGACTCCCTCCGACCAATATGGATTAAGAATGCAGTCAACACCTTCCTCAGCCTGGAAATCCCACCACATTTCCACGAAACTGGGATAAGGTTATATGCCCTCGGGCCTATATAATATTGCTGCCTTTGAGCCAAAAAAGTATTGACTCCTCTCTGTAGAATCAGATCCTTATTGGAGTGTCTAGTATTATGAACATATAATTGGATGGCAGGCCCTACTGTGTAAACATTTTATATACATATATATATTTTTAAATATTAATTTAACCTGTACATCTGTTTTTATTCGAAATAAATAAAATAAAATAAGCATAAATATGGAGTCAATGTTATTTCTACGTTTTTGTAGACTTGAGATTTTGAACATTGAGTCCATTTCTCCGTGAGTGTAGTCTCCCCTCTCAAGGCCAATCATCCATGCTACTTTTCTTAGCAAACGATGTTGCACCGATTCGATATGATTTATCCGGCCTACATAGAAGGGAGACCAGGTCACGGACGCATATTCTAAAAGAGGACGAACAAGTGAGCAATATAGTGTTTTAAGCGTGAACATATTAGTCAAGTCACTAGATGTCCTGCGAACAAAACCCAAGAGTTTTAATGACTTGTTAATCATAGTATCAATATGTTTTATTAAAGGTAAGTTTACAAACCATGATAACTCCGAGATCCTTAATAGACTTGTCTTCATCTAAATTAATATTTTCTATTTTTTAATCAAAGGAGATAGGTTTTTTCATTCTATGAAAATATATTATTTTACTACAATATTTGAGTTTGTTCAAATGTTTATAGACAAAAGACTGAATTTCTCCCCCTCGGGAGTCATTAAGATTAACAAATTACAACAGGGATGGAGAATACCTTAAATAAGGGAATATGGAAGTCAAGGAATTTACAGGGCTTATGACCTGTCATTGGCTGGTTTAAGTGGCCACTTTACACACTGTGTAACATTCACCATTTTGCCCATGTTTGAACATCCATATTTCTTCAATTCTTCCATCTGTTGATTTAAGTGAAGTTAAAGAGCTGAAACCTTTATTGTTGCGAAGAGATTCATCTGACTGAATTATTTCCCATACTAGGCAACGCCTGAAAACAATTTTTCAATTTTTAAACTTCTTCTTGGACCAGTTGATTTCATTACAATATTTGAGTTTGTCCAAATGTTCATAGACAAAAGACTGGATTTCACCCCCTCGGGAGTCATTAAGATTAACAAATTACAACAGGGATAGAGAATACCTTAAATAAGGGAAAGAATTGAAGAAATATGGATGTTCAAACATAGGCAAAATGGTGAATGTTATACAGTGTGTAAAGTGGCCACTTAAACCAGCCAATGACAGGTCATAAGCCCTGTAAATGCCTTGACTTCCATATTCCCTTATTTAAGGTATTCTCCATCTCTGTTGTAATTTGTTAATATTATTTTACATTTTTTAATACTTAATTCTAGGTAGCTGACTTTGCACTACATATTAAAAGAATCTAATTAAACCAACAATGTTCATACTCGTACATATAAAACTAGGGATAAAAAAGATAAGATTACTAACGAGGAGAAAGAATCTAATTAAACCAACAATGTTCATACTCGTACATACAAAACTAGGGATAAAAAAGATAAGATTACTAACGAGGAGAAAGAATCTAATTAAACCAACAATGTTCATACTCGTACATATAAAACTAGGGATAAAAAAGATAAGATTACTAACGAGGAGAAAGAATCTAATTAAACCAACAATGTTCATACTCGTACATACAAAACTAGGGATAAAAAAGATAAGATTACTAACGAGGAGAAAGAATCTAATTAAACCAACAATGTTCATACTCGTACATATAAAACTAGGGATAAAAAAGATAAGATTACTAACGAGGAGAAAACTCATTGTAGAAGGGATTAAGGCTGTACAATGAGTTACCTGAAAAAAAAGAAAGCATTGAAATATCCCAAATTAATTTGAAAAACATGTTCTTGAGAAATTTTTATAAAAAAGTGTAATTTTATTGAAAATTTATATTATTTCTTAAGATGTTATAAACTCATTTAATAAAGCATTAATAAAGTAATAAGATACTTATTTGTTTGCATTAATTGTTTTTTATCATAAAATTAACACTCTTGCAACAATTTATTTCACCCTTCAGGATTAGAAGGTTAATCCAAATTGCTGTTTAATGTTCACTTGTACCCCCACCACTTGTGCGCGTTGTGACGTCAGCTAATGCATTTTTGACAGCTGTAATATCCTCTCGAAAACCTTTTAACAGAAACACCTCGCTTAAGGCTAAATATTCCCGATTTTCTTACGTGCAAATAAACATACTGCTTGTAAAACCTCAAATAATTTTGTGTATATTTTGAAAGGGATTGATTTTAATTTTTCAATCGATTTTTACTCTTATTTTTGTTTTGTGTTTTTTTTATACATTAGAACTCTGTTTATCCGGACTCATCCGGACTTCCAGATATCTAGAATGTTATCAGAAAATTAAAAATATAGATGCTTTCATAAAATAACAAATAAAAAAGGGAAATTATTTTTTTTGAGACAACGGCACTTAAAGTCTTTCATTATTTTATATAATTTCCAAATAAACAAACTTAACCGCGTGATACCCGACGGAGAATAGCCTATTTCACACATATCATCTTAATCTAAACGGCATGGTAAAATTGTAATGGATTGACATTTATTAGATTCATTAGTACCTATTTCATCTGTAGACTTTTGTTAAGTAAATGGAAGAGTTAAGGAAATGTGGATGTTTGAACATAGGCAGACTGGTGAATGGTTCACAGCGTGTAAAGTGGCCATTTAAACCAGCCAGTGACAGGTCAAAAGCCCTGTAAATACCTTGACTTCTATATTCCCTTCTCAAAAATGTTTTTCCTCTCTCTAGGGAGTAGTTCGTATTTAAATCCGTTGAAATGGATTTAAATACGAACTACTCCCTAGGGAGGAAATCCAGCCAGTCTGCAAGCATTTGGACATAATCAAACATTATTGTTAAAAATAGTATTCATTTAAAAATCGTAAATAATGACGTCTCTCCTTATATCTACGTGTAGTATTTCCGGTTTCCGCTTTAAAGCCCCCGCACCTTGTAAGGAACGTTTTGACCATTGAAAAAAAAGAGTATAATTTTCATTATACTCTTTTTTCAACCAGAGATTATGTCAGCTTTCTAGGTTTTTCTAAATCGAAACGTTCGTAAAAACAACCATAACATAGAAATGAGCAAATTGCGATCAACTAAATGAAGTAATCAAAGCAATATTCCATAGATTCTTGTCAGTCTTGTTATTGGCTGGAGAAATACAACTTACCGCGGCCAGTGAAAGTAAGAACGCCAACCGTTTCATGACGTCACTACTGAAAAGTGACACACTGATTACAGTTATTTGGCGGGGTATTTGATAAATGTAACGCACAAAAAAAATATTTTCGTTCAGTTAAATAGTACGCTTAATAGAAAAAAAAATATTTAGAAAACAGTGGAATTCCTCATTCTCTTATGACCCGTCTTTCTCGTATTGTAAACTCGAGACAAGATCATCTGGACTTTTTTGGTTTGAGTTTACAACGATTTTAACGAGCACTAAATAAATAGTCCGGATCTTGTCTTGATGTCCCTCATGTTTGTTAATGCTTCTTTTCCTCTTTAAAAAATGTTTTCGTCAATTCTTTTATTGTAAAATTAAAACCCTATAAATTGTATAAATTGATAATGTCCGCTAATAAATAAATCTCTTATCACCGTGATAAAATATTCACGTCACTATAACACCTTTTTTATTTTGAATTAGTCTTAATGGTACAAGACTATTTTAGCACTTGCTGCTTCCCCCTTTAAAAATCGTCAAACCAAGCACATGCACGGTTCTCAGATTAGGTGTGTTGACTTTGGCGAGGATTTAAAACTGAAAAACAACCCCTATGCACTTTGTCGAAATAAGGGGTTGCGCTTAAATGCATTCGAATTAAGATCTAAATTTGTTGCAACAGAGAGAGAACACATTTTAGAGAAGATAATATGGAACTCTAGACATTTACAGGGCAAATGACATGTCGTTGGCTGGTTTGAATGGCCACTTTACACACTGTGTAACATTCACCATTCTGCATATGCTTAAACATCGCATTAATTTATTTAAACTCATAATACAATAAATCAAACACTGATTTGAGTCTTCTGAACACTTTATTTTATTTTTGCAAATATAAAAACATAGATTTCGTGACAATTGTTTCGCCTTGTTGGGACATTTTCAAACAAACGTGAAGATTAGATCGATTGAATGTCCTTACATAGTTAGTTATATAATTCAAGGTACTTAAGTAAAAAAATAAAAACAATCTTATGAACTATAGCATGTACATTAATTATCTCACAATACATACATGTATGTCAATAAATACTTACTTTGATATAAAGTTTTCCGAAATTCAAATATAAATACCTAAATTCCCCATTACCTATTAAACCCTGATCTACTGAAATTGATTTCATTCTATGTACCACCTAGATTAGGCAGAACATCTACAATATTTTACTGTCAAAATTCTCGAACGGTAGCTCAATATAACTCACCTATTGTTAGATTACAGAATACCGGGAATGAATATGCATCACATTTTGATATATTTAGTTTATCTCTGCCTAACTTAAAAAATAAAGTGACCAACATATTTTTATCAAAAAGAGCAAATCATCTTCAGAAGATTGGGTTGGAATAGTTATAATTTGATTGATTAATGTATTTTGTTATTGTATAATTTCTTTAAAATATATATATGTATTTCAAGTAATTAATAATGTGTACAGTACGAGTATATTAATATTTCACACTCGATTTTTTTTTAAATATTTTTGTTTCTAAGCACTCTTTATACCACATATATGTAAATGGCAGAAATGCCGTATATACATAAATAAACAGTTAGCTTTGCCCTTAACTATTGTTTTTTCCCACAATTATGATTAATGTATAATATAGTTCATAAGATTATTTATATTTTTTACTTAACACTTTGAGCACCGGCCGACTACACATAAAATTTACCCTGTGCCCGGACAATTTTTGTGAAATTTCATGCTTTGTGAAGGGTTTCTTAAAAGTGTCATAATTACGAAAATACTGGCTTAAATCAATCGAAACTTCTCATATGCATTTTAAACGATTTAATAATTCAATTCAATTTAATTCAATTCAATTTATTTATTTTTAATATAACATATACATTACAAAAATATATTCAATACGTACATGTTATAAAAAAGAAGAAAAAAATACACGAAAGAGACTTATGTCAAAGTAGTCGAAGAATCCTGCTCCGGAAAACCCCTTCGGATACATGGAACAGATCAATATCCAGAGCGATGTTGTTCAGCATAGCGGTAGCCCTTCCAACAGGCATAACCATAGGCAGGTTGGTCCTGAATATCGGAATATGAAACAATCTATGCTGACGCTGTCTTAGGTAATTATCAGGAACATCCAAACCAATGCTCATCATAATTTCAGAATTATCGATCATACCGCGCAACAATCGATAAAAATGTGTGGTCAAATACACATTCCTTCTAGTCTCTAAACTGTTGTAGCCGAGCATACCCTGGAGAAACTCGATCGGGTAGAGCCGAGGATAATACCCGCACTCTCTCATGTAGAGATATCTCAGAAACTTCTTTTGGATTTTCTCTATCATAAGAGAGTACTTCAGTTCATGTGGCCCCCAAATCATCGAGCCACTCTCGAGTCTACTTCGCACCGAGGAGTTGTAAAGAGTTCTCAGTACGCGGGTATTTTCGAAAACCCTGGCAGTACGCAGAACAAATCCAAACATCTTCAATGCATTACCACTGATTGTCTCTATGTGTTCATGAAATGTCAGAGTGCTTACAAATCTAACGCCCAGATCCTTAACATTCGATGTTCGTATCAGATTCTGGTCATTCATTTTGTAGCGAAAAAAAAGAGTTTTTTGGGCCCTAGTGAAGGACGTGACCGAACACTTGGAAACATTAAACCCAAGTTTGTTTCGCCTTCCCCATTCAGATATATTAGATATATCCGCTTGGAGAAGACGAATAAGTCATTTTTGCATTATAATTTTGCCAATATTAGCCTTTATGGAGAGCCACATTGCAATATTCGCACAATTGGTTATTTTTTTAATGATTATTTTAGTTTGTATTGCTTATGATGTTAACTTTGTTCAATAACTAATTTAAGGCATGCTTTACTTGTTGTAAAACGTTTCCCCCGGCACGGGACACCCCAGTGAGGGAACAGCATTCCGTATAAAAAAAAAGAATACAAACATTGTAAAAGTATAAATAATAAATATTCAGGGTCTCACTCCTTTTGTTGCGATTTGTATCCCGGTCCCGTGTTTTCACGTAATTTACTAGCAGCAAATAAGTACTAATAAAAGTCACTAAATGTCAGTAAAATGCACTTTTTTAGACAGCTGGTAAATCACGTGAAAACACGGGACCGGGACACAACGCGTGGTTATATAATCACGTGTTTACACGGCTCCGGGATACAAAGTGTTCAGTACCTTAAATTATAAAACTATTTTTTATTTTATTTTATTTTTATTTTATTATATTTTTCACGCCCATAAGGCTTTTACATACATGAAAGTTTTACAAAATATAAGTATATAAACAACATTAAATTTAAAAAATACAATATAAAGCAACAAAAGATAGAACAGTGTTAAGAGGTAAAATTGGTATAAAAAAAAGAAGATGAGTATATAAACAACATAGATTTAAAAAAAAAAACACAATATAAAGAAATAAAATATAGGAACAGTGTTAAGAAGTGTAGTTGGTTTAAAAATAAAAAGATGAGTGTATTAACAACATAAATTTTTTAAAAAATACAATGTAAAGTAATAAAATATAGAACTGTGTTTAAAAGTTAAGTTGGTTTTAAAAAAAATTAAAGCAATATATATTTATATTTCTATTTTTTTTTAATTCTTTTTTTTTTAATAAGCTAAAGAAATACATCTAAAGGTTTAAAGCAGCTAGGTACATAATGTTATAAAATACAATATGAACAGAATATTAAGTTCTATTTGATAAGGAACATATGTATACATTGATATTTAAAATTTACAAGACTCACGCTAAAGACATCGATGTTGTTAGCATATTGGTTCGCGAGTACATGCATCCGCATTATAAGTACATTCAATCCATCTTATCTTCACATTTGTTTGAAAATGCCCTAACAAGGCGAAACAATTGTCACCTAATCTTTGTTTTTATATTTGTAAAAATAAAATAAAGTGTTCAGTAGACTTATATTTTAAGTTTAAATATGGAGTTTTACAAATAAACTTCAAATCAATCAATTAATTTATTTATTTGACAAATACGTCAATAAATAATAATTTATTGACTTTACGGGCTGTTTAACCCCTTACGTAGTGCAGACTGTAGCTTCTTCTACGGGTAAAATCACCAAAAAGTTTTTCCCAACGCTGGCTGATGCAGCAAACTTCCGTCGTCATCACCAGAGTACTTTCGATACGAACCAAATTTTTACCATACACGGAGCTATGAGAAGTTACCTTTATACTTTTAAATCAAGGAATGATGACTATTGTCCATGCGATGATATTTCTTAGCAGAGTATCGAACGTATGTTATTTCAGTGCCAATTTTTCAGTTTACAACGCCATAATCTTAGTTTGCCATACCCTCAATGAGGAAGTTCAGTGGTTTTTTTTTTAAATTTATATTTTTTAATAGACTGTTCTTGTCAATTTTTTTATTTTTAATTTTAATATATCGTATTATTAGCGCTATGATTTTTCAAAGTTTTGTATTTCTGAAATAACTCCGCGTGTAACGTCAGAGGTTCATTTCCGCTTATTCTCATTCAGTTCTTCCCATTGGTCCAGAAGCGACAAGCATACCGGAAATCTTCCATATCTCTCAGATCATAGGTCGATTCACATGAACCAGTGACGTCATTTAAAGTAGTGCGTTTTTATCAAAATATTTTTTATTATTTTTTCTGTACATTTTCAAGAAACTTTGATGTACAATTTAATGCTCTAATTTTTACCCCACTTAAGAAAACATTTTTTGTATCCAATTTCCCGTAGGGCTGAAGTTTCTCATTGTAAAAACTCTTATAATATGTAACTTGAGCTTAGTTAGAATGTAAATTTACGTATACAATTGTAAAGCGCCCCTGAGGTGATTTTTTACAAAAATTGCGCTTTATAAAAATAAATATTATTATTATATCACCATATATATTATACAGAACAAAAAAATCACTACAAAATACATGGAATATCAACATTTAAAAGAATTTACAATGAAAAAACATTTGAAGTACATGAAAAAATATACTAAAAAGCATTTTTATACCTTAATTTCAGAATAAAAGAGTTATTTTTCATAGTTTAATATTAAAATACCATCGTGTCTACCGATTTTAGTGCTAAATTTGTTATAAAACATTCACGAAAAAAAGTATTGGTTTATTGGAATTGCTTCTACAGAGCTACTAAATATCTCAATTTGCGCATGTGCAAACTTGGGAAATTCATTACTGGGAGACCGCCCTAAAGCAACTAAAGCACTCAAGCAGTTCTTCAATTCAGAATTAGACGGAACGCAGTAAATTTTACATCAGTCCGCGTATAACTATGGAGGCAAAAGGTTGTGTGTGGACTTGTCGCAATTTTTTGGAAATAATGAATGAATGAACATCGAACCCATCTCAGATCGCTACGATTAACAACAAACTGATAAAAAAATATTTGTTGTAGTTACTAAAAAAAAATAGTTAACTTATCATCATCATCATCATAAACTCGACAGCCCTGGGTGGGCCTCGGCTGAATCCGGGAGTCTCCTCCACTCTTGCCGGTCTGCTGCCCTTCCTCTCCAATTCCTCACTTCCAACATTATCATATCTGCGCTGATGCAGCCCATCCATCGTATTTTAAGACTTCCTGGTCTTCGTCGTTGTTCATGGAACAGAGAAAATTAGGCGTTTTATGGGGCTTTCGTCGTCCATTCTAATTATATGGCCAGCCCAACACGAGCGTCTAACCTTGGTGGAGTTGATTGCATCGGGCACTCGGTAGATATCATATAGCTCTCTATTGTAGCGACGACGCTAATGGTTTTCTTCTCTCACAGGGCCATCGATAACTCTGAGGATTCTTCTTTCGAAAGCTGCAATGGTTCCCTCAATATTCTTTGGTTTTGGAGGCATATGTCAGGATTGGTTTAATCCCCAGAGTAATAATGCGCTAAGGTATAGAGGAGCCCGAACGTAGGAAAAAAGGTGTTAAGTTAGCTAAATTTCGCAGCAAAACAATGGGCCGTAGTCAGGTCGAGAATTGCTAAATAGATATTAATTTGCATTGTAAATATTTTTTTAATATGTACTGTGTATTTATTATTGCCGGGTTATTCCAATTTATTTTTCTATAATTCGCCTATATTTATTTTATAAAACTGAAAATACATGTGTGTTTATTTTTTTATTCATTTTATTCACAATATACTTATGTTACATTTATTGAGACATAAATACCAACTCCATGGAACCAAATTCCTGTGTTGAGTTTGTTTGTTTGTCCGTCACATCTCCGAAATGGCGAGTTGTAGCGGTCTGAAATTTGGACACGTCATTTTAGATGCGATTTCAAGGTTAACATTGCTATTTTCGAGTAAAATTTGAATCGACCCCTACTCGATAAAGACTTAAACTTTATACGGATGCCTAGTGCGGCCCCGACATATTTCCCGTAATTAACTGTCATTATCAACAGTAAACATACTTTAATTCACAAATTTATCTCCCAAATTGAGAAAAAATAATATCTGAAGTAAATATGTTGATATAAGGAAAGTTTTTAAGCAACATAATACACGTATCGGGACAATAAATGCCATAAATCAATGTAAATCATGCGAAAATATTTGAAATCAATTACCTGTGAAAACTGACTACTTTAACACCTTTGACGCTCCGCTCCTACTGCTGTAACCAAACATACTGCAATTCACCTTAGTCGATTTTTATTTATTGTAGCATAAATATCCAAGTTATTTACAAACAAAGCCAAGCACAGCTACAAAAGCATCCGATTGAACCGTTATGTTTATGTTGTCAAATAAAACAAAATAGCCACCAATCGGTTGCTAGCCAACAAACCAACATCGTTTGTGTTCTATGAAACATAGAGATAGGGCTTCTCTCTAGGTTACGCATTATTACTCTGAGTTTAATCAGAGTTTTGTACAGTATTATTTTAGTATTTTTTCGTAATAGTTTGGACCGTAATTGTTTTTGTAAGGCAACGGTTGGCAGCTATTATTCTCCTCCTGATTTTTTCCTGTGAACTTTTGTCACTATGACTGTTTTTTTTTTTTTTAAATAGGTACTGACAGTTTAGAAGTCAAATTTTTAAGGAAGCATTTGTTCCATCCAATATATGGACGGACCGCGCATGGTATCTGTTTATTTCATTTATTTATTCATATTTTTTGCTTACAAACTATAATTAATAATAAAAATAATGTGACCTCACTGGGGTTTCCCGTGCCGAGGACACTTAACAATACACTTTTTTTAAATTACATTTGAGAATAAACAAAGAAGACTAACTTAAAAAACGAAGATAATCAACAAATATTCAGACAGTTTTAAAAGCAAGGTATTTATGTACATCTATATTATTTATATTACAAATTACACAATGAAAATAACAAAAACCTAACATAAGCTATACACTTGTAGATCAGTTAATTCAATATTTGTATGGGCGAATGAGACAATCCATTTTACTTCTACCTAGCTCCACTATCCATTTTTTTATAGCCTTTTTAAACATTTTCTCGTTACTAATTGTTTTAATAGATAACGGAAGTAGGTTATATATTTTAATTGAATAATACTTAAAATCCCTTTGTCCGAAACTGGTTTTTGTTTGTATTTGTTTAAGTTGTCTATGTGTTGAGGATCTATTGACTATATTATTTGTATGTGATGTATTGTGCCGGTTGTCTTTCATTTGAGTAAGAGTAGTTTTTGAATCTATAAGTGAGTATTATTTTAGCGTATAATTGTTTTGGTGTCATAAGTTGCGATTTATGGAATATTTCTTCAGCAGATGTCTGTATCGGGACTCTGAGTATTATTTTAATGATGGACTTTTGTGCAACAAATACACTATTTAAAACTGTGTCACTCGCACCACCCCAACCGATTATACCGTACTCCAAAATTGATTGGCACAATGCAAAATAAATCTTTAAAAGTTCCTGTACATTAATTATATTTCGAATTGTTTTGAATATATACGTTAATCTCTTAAGTTTATTAGTAACATTTTCAATCTGCTGTTTCCACTTTAAATTTATATCAATAATAACTCCTAAGTATTTGACATTGTCTGTCCTATCCAGTATTGGGCAATTACAATGAGCACTTTAAGACAATTATTATTATGTAGTTTGATGTTAAGAAAAGCATTTTGTAAATAGTTTCTAGAACTGATTTGAAATGGAATGAAGTTAGTTTTAGATTTATTAAGAGTTAAGTAATTATCATCTAGCCATGCCTTTACTATATTCAAATATTTTTCGGATTTTTGATGTTTCCTTCCATGTCTGTATGAAGGTGCGAGATATAACATATGATCGATGTACGCTGTATTTGGTGTTCCAATGTAGTGCCCCATACATATTACAATATGTCAGATCGTCGCCCTGACAGGGGTGTGAAAGTGTGTAAATTATGGTAATTCATTTGCAAAGATTGATTTCAAGTGTCAATAACAGGGATCGTCAATCAAGGTTTACCAAAAAAATCAAAAGAAAATAACAAAATCGTTATTTTATTTTTAGCTACATATTTAAGTACTTACCCCAACCCACGACCAGGACAGGCTTTTGTGATATTTAAGTTTGTAAGTGAAAATTCTTAATGGAAGTTCATTGTAATTTATTATATAAATAAAAGATTGGCGGCCTCCGTGGTGTAGCGGTCAAGACGCTTGACTCAAGCACGAAAGGTTCCGGGTTCGATTCCCGGTGAGAACACAAAAAATAAAAATGTGATTTTCTCAAGCCTGGGTGTTCTGTGATGTAATTCGCCACTGTAATTGGGCCTCCAGGCCTGTTGTGGTGCAAAAATAAATGTAAATGTAAAATTGTAAATGTAAAAGACGAGTGATACTTTAATCCACAAATTTGGAATATCCAGAGACCGGTTTCGTCGCTTTCGCGACATCTTCGAGATTAGTATCTTTATTAAGGAGTTCAATGTATTTTTACAAAACAGAGGTAAGGATAGATAATTCAAAGTTATATGAAAGTAAATTAAATAAAGATATTTTTATCTTAAGAATCATTATCAATTTTTTTTCGGGTTAACTAATGAGTTGATATAATGCTATTTTAATGATTTTAAGTATTTTATTTTATTTTTAATAATTCTCAAAACTTTGACAAACAACAGATTCCATATAAAAATATGTATTATTTTTTACAAAAAAATTTTTTTCGTAAATTATTACTTTTTTTAAAAATTATTTTATTTAATTATTAATTATTGTAATTATTTAATTTTAATTTTTTTTTTTTTGTACATTTTTTTTTTTTTTTTTGTAGAATGAATGTAATAATCCGTAAGGGTTAATAACTACATTTTCAAAAAAAAAGCTTTAATTGCGATTTTCTCGGAACTAGTTTTAATGACTTCATGCATTCTGTCAGTAAAGCCCGATATGATTGAATAACGCGTAACTTTATTGTGTTGGTATCTCTAGGCTGGTATTCCAAACGAAATTATAGCGCGGTATAGCGCGTTTTTACGTACTAAATACGCATTATAGCGCGCTGTAAACGCGTTTGGAATACCAGCCCTGCGAGCCATCTGCGAGAAAGTGACAGGAAAACTGTGACTTCTCCGAGTTTAGCCGAATGAGCGTTTCACTTTAAAGCGTGACGGATCAGTCATTCACTGCCTGGCAAAAATGTTTACACTTCAATAAAAAACATACGTATTATGTAAATAATTTTTTGCTTAAAAATATTTTGAAAATTGAGCTACCCTGTTTTTTACAGTATGCAAATGCAGGGTGTCCAAAAGTGATTAATAGTAAATAATTAAAAACAAGAATATTGCTCTCTAGGGCTTGTGTGAGGCCGGAATGATTAATTGCTGTTATTTGGGGGTCGGATTATTGTCATTCTAAAGCGTGTCGAGTCGTAACGTTACAAGAGTGTTGAGGAATCAAAAAACTGAAAGAGCGATTGCTTTAGAAATATGTATTTATAATTTTTTTGAAGGTTTATTTACTGAAATCATATAAGTAGCATTGGTTGAATTACATTTTTATAACTTATATGTGACTTAAACGATTGTAATAAGGGAGTTCGGTGCAATTGTTTTATTTATTTATTTTATTTTATTTTATTTTATTTTATTTTATTTTAATTTTATTTTATTTTATTTTATTTTATTTTATTTTATTTTATTTTATTTTATTTTATTTTATTTTATTTTATTTTATTTTATTTTATTTTATTTTATTTTATTTTATTTTATTTTATTTTATTTTATTTTATTTTATTTTATTTCATTTCATTTTATTTTATTTTATATTATTTTATTTTATTTAGGAAACCAACAGTTCCACATACATATTTATAGTAAACAAACAGATATAGTGCATGAACTCGGAACCAATAACAGATTTCCACAAAGTGAAATACTGTGAAAGAAATTCAGTAGGTTATTGGCAGTGATGGGAGATGCACGCATGTAAGGTGACCGGCGTATATATGATTTTTAATTTATTTTGCCATAACATTGTTATATTACATACTAAAAAAGAGACCGAGAACATTTTAGAGAAGGAATATTGAAGTCTACGCATTTACAGGGCTCATGACCTTCTATTGGCTGGTTTGAGTGGCTACTTTACACACTGTGTAACATATTCACCATTTTGCCTATATTTGAACATCCATATTTCTTCAATTCTTTCTTCTTTCATCTGTTGAGTTTAGTAAAGTTAAAGAGCTGAAACCTTTATCGTTGTGAATAGATTAATCTGATCGAATTATATAACATACTAGGCAACGCCTGAAAGTAATTTTCTAATTTTTACCTTCTTCTTAGACCAGTTGGTTTTATTATATAATATATTATATACATTATGAAAAATCTTTTTAGACAAAAGACTGGATTTTACTCTCTAGGTATCCCAAATAGAAACCTCAGACAAAACATACTCTTTCATACCGAAAACCATAGAACTAACAATGGTTTTCATTCCCCTATGCCCAGAATTCTTAGGTCTGCCAACAAACATACCAGTCTTGATTTCTTTGATAACAAGTTGTCTTCTTTCAAACGATCACTGAATCAAATTCAATTATTAACACCCCTCTCCCGCATTCACTCCCACCAAGTCTACTATATACCATTGTGTCTTTCTACTTTCCTTTATAATAATTTTCTATGCATAAATATGTCCTTGAAAATGCCCATTGGGCGTATATATAAATGAATAAAAAATATTAAAAAATACACTTAAACCAGCCAATGACAGGTCATAAGCCCCGTAGATGCCTAGACTTCTATATTACCTTATCTTAAATGATCTCCATCTCTGTTGTAGTATGTTTATATTAACAGCTCCCGAGGAGGTTGAATCCATTCCATGTCTACAAAAATTTAAACAATCTCAAAACATTGTTGATACGTTTTTATTGTTTTATAATAATTTAATCAACAATTTTACTTTAAATATGTATAGCAGACAGAATGTTTTATTAATTTAAAATGTTTGGTGTGTGTCTCAAGTCAACAGTTTTAATAAAATTGAAGTTTGTATTAAAGTGACCTTTTCATTGGAGATCTCCCCTACTCCACGTGTCTAGATTTCCAACCGCCCTTTGATTATTGCTTTGGTTGAACGTGAGTTTTATCTAAGAAACCGAAATACTTGTATCAAATAAAATATAATTTGTTTTTTTAAAATCAAAACAAACAAATTAAACCGATACGTATTCAAATTGTATCGGGGCACCATATTTTCCTCCCTTAAATTTATTCAAATAAGCTCCGACTGAACATACAGAGATAACATAATATTTGGTGGTGATATAAGCTAGATTTTGTAACAAAGTACGCGCACAGTCAGCCCTTTATTTTAACTCTCGTGTGTTGCGATGTCACACTAGTCCACATACGATTCAAAACATGATATATCTCTATTATTTTGTTAAAATGATAATGTTGTATTTTATGTAATCTTCAAATGTACATTTTCACACCGGATTTGGAAAAAAAATAAAGCTGGATTTTATTCCAAAAAAATATATTTATCCTTGCTACGCAAAGAATGAATGGGATGCCAAAATAAAATAACATATACATTACAAACATACATTCAAGACGTACATGTTGTAAAATAGAACAAAATACATGTCAAAGTAGTAGGAGATTCCTGCTATTTGGAAAACCCATTCGGATACATGGAATAGATCAATATCCAAAGCGATGTTGTTCAGCATAGCGGTAGCCCTTCCAACAGGCATAACCATCGGCAGGATGGTCCTGTATATCGGAATATGAAACAATCTATGCTAACGCTGTCTTAGGTAATTATAAAGAACATATAAACCAATGCTCATCATAATCTCAGGAGTATCGACCATGTCGCACAACAATCGATAAAAATATGTAGTCAAATACACATTCCTTCGAGTCTCTAATATGTTGACCCGACCGAGCTTCTCCAGGGTATGTTGCCAAGCATACCCTGGAGAAGCTCGGTCGGGTAGAGCCAAACATAATACCCGCACTCTCTCATGTAGAGATATCTCAGAAACTACTTTTGGATTTTCTGTATCATAAGAGAGTACTTCAGTTCATGTGGCCCCCAAATCATCGAGCCACTCTCGAGTCATCGAGTCAACATTTTCAATGCATTACCACTGATTGTCTCAATATGTTCATAAAATGTCAGAGTGCTCACAAATCTAACGCCCAGATCCTTAACATTCTATGTTCTTATCAGATTCTGGTCATTTATTTTGTAGCGAAAAAAATTTCTGAGCCCTAGTGAAAGACATGACCGAACACTTGGAAAAATTAAACCTACGTTAGTTTCGCCTTCCTTATTCAGATATATTAGATATATCCGCTTGGAGAAGACGAAAATCTTCAGAAGTTGTCACATTTAAGAATAGTTTTAAGTCATCCGCAAACAACAGAAAACGCGAGTTCAAAATTACATTTTTAATATTATTAATGAAAATTGAGAATAACAAAGGACCCAGGTTAGAGCCTTGCGGGACACCCGAGAAAGTATGGAAACACTCTGACGCGAATAGACCGTAGCATTAATTTTAACATACCATCCGAGGAATCGATCTTGTACAGCTTATTTAATAATACATCATGGTCGACAATATCAAAGGCCTTGTATCCTAACTCAACACATGGCTCTTCTTAGCTTTGTGAAGTTAAGGATACCTTATTATTTATTTGTTATATGTATGATTGTATGAATAAAAAGATAAAAAATAAGAAAATAAAAATTGTACCGACAAATTGCATGATTTCTTAAGTATGTATCATGGCTTTGGTAAGATTTTAAGTATTTTAAGGTGTTACTTTATTTTTAAGTCTAGAAAATAGAACGGCTGTTTCTGAAACGTGGCAGGATAAAATATTTATTTTAGTGATTTCACTCATACCAAAATCCAGGGAATTTTAAAAAATAAATATTTTCTTTACAGAGCTGACTCCGTAACATGGAATCCTCATAAGCTGATGGGGACATTGCTGCAGTGTTCGACCATCCACTTCAAGGAAGACGTAAGTTTTACATTGTAAATTAATTTATTTATTTTTTTTATTTTTGTGTACCTATACGAATCAAGAAAACTATTTTAAAGACCGGGGCTTTGGTTTTTGTTTCGTTCATACTAAAAAGCTTTTTTTTTGTTATCAATAAACGACTTACTCTTCAAAAATTTTAATTTTATAAGCCATGATTTCAATTGAATTCAAATCTACTGCTTTAATTGCCTCTTCCACGGTGAGTTTATTTATTTATTTGTCACTTTATATACATATACAATATATATACATATAACGGCGGGCATATTGCCTTAGGGCAATTTCTTCCTACCTACCCAAACCGTTCAGTTTGAGAGAATTATAAATACATGAACATATTGAATCTTACAATTTGATACAAAAATTAAAAGCAAAGATTAACAAAAATAAATATACATTTTAAAAAATGGACACCATACTATGAAAAGAGGAGAGGGGATGAGAAGGAAAGAAGAAGGATAAAGGAACAATTTAAATATTTAGATAGTGACATTACAATCTTGACTTAAATGTAAATAAAGAAGGGGCGTCTCTAACATTAGTGGGTAGATTATTTTACAATCGAGCGAATACTGCTGTGAAAGATGAGGCAAGAAAATTAGAGCGTTGACGGGGTATTAAAAGGGTTCTCTCGTTACTAGAACGAAGAGATAGTCCGTGTTGTGAAAGAGGTTGGATGAGCTCTCTCAGATAAACAGGCGTTTAGCAAGTTATAAAGGAGGATTGTGTCGGATACATTTTTTTTCCTTATGACCATATTGCAAACACGAATAGTGGTAAAAGTTGTGTTCACTGGTATAAAATTCAGTTACAAAAGTCTGTTTCGACTACGGTATTTTTTTTAATAAATTTAATATCAGCGTCGGAGTACAGTTTTTTTTAAATATATCATGATAATAGTAATCTAAATATTAATAACATAGTCATTGGAACAATACGAACCATTTTTTGGTAACCGCACATATGTGAATCTACCATCTTCCAGGAATCTGCGAGCAGCCTGTTAGCCACATGTCAGGCAGTAATTATGATACCTACAATCTACGAAAGCTACTATTTCGATATTTTTCTTTATTTTGTTACCCATAATGTTGAAACGGGCCTTTGGTTTTTTATTTTTTACTTTTTAGCATGAACACTTGACAAATTATCTACTCTGCTCAATGTTTGTGTTTTTAACAAATTACAACAGAGATGGAGAATACCTTAAATAAGGGAATATGGAAGTCCAGGCATTTACAGGGCTTGTAACCTGTCATTGGCTGGTTTAAGTGGCCACTTTACACACTGTGTAACATTCACCATTTTGCATATGTTTGAACATCCATATTGCTTCAATTCTTCCATTTGTTGACTTAAGTGAAGTTAAAGAGCTGAAACCTTTATTGTTGTGAAGAGATTCATCCGACTGAATTATTTCACATACTAGGCAACGCCTGAAAACAATTTTTCAATTTTCAAACTTCTTCTTGGACCAGTTGGTGTTATTACAATATTTGAGTTTGTCCAAATGTTTGTAGACAAAAGACTGCATTTCACCCCCTCGGAAGTCATTAAGATTAACAAATTAGAACAGGGATGGAGAATACATTAAATAAGGGAATATGGAAGTATTGTAAATTTATTGATATAATTTTAAGTTGCTAGAATTCCACTCACCCATACGATTTGTAGCTGCAAGACGCTGGGTAATCTTGCTTCAATGTGTAAATGTTATCATCCATATAATACTTAAACTTTGTAAATGAGGTCTAGAATTTCAACAATCCATTCGCTCAGTAGCTGCAAGACTTGTTAAAATCTAACTCTTGTTAATAAAAATGAGTTATTTTTTTGTTTATTTTAATATTTTTCAAAAAATAAACTTCATCGTCAAATTTATACAAAATGTAAATGGGGGCTAGATTTCTTACCGTCCATGCGCTCTGTAGCTGCAAGACGTGCTGCAATTGGAAACTAGGAACTAGAATCCCAATCGTCCATGCGCTCTGCGGCTGTAAGACGTGCTAGGATATTTATTTATTGTACTTGAGGTGATTTTCACAAAAATGGCGCTATGTAATTTATTATTTTTTAACTATAGTAATAATAACAGAACCCTGGACAAATGTTTTGACTCGATAGCTACTCTCAGATAAAAATCCTAAAAAGGAAATCGAGTGAAGATTTGTTTGCTCCGTGGTGTAGCGGTTCATGCATTCACCTACCACGCTTGAGATGAGAGTGGACGGGAAATATTTATTTATTTTATTTTATTTGGGATTTTTACACCTATTACATAAACAAAATAAGTAGAAAAATCTTATCAATACTAAAGCCAATTAAAAAAATCCACTGTAAATATAATGACACATAAAATATAAGAAAAGAAGTTTAGTAATTGTATTTGTGTGACGTTTGTATTCATGTGTATGTGAATGTGTGTATGCGTGAATGAATGAGGGAGAGGATACATGTGCGTGTGGGAATGAATGAGGGAGAGGGTGCGTGTGTGTGGGTGCGTAAGTATAAAATTCAAATGACGAAATGATATAAATTGTATTTTTTTTTAAAGTATGTTAAATTTCAAAACCGTATTCTGAAAAAAAAAAAAGATTTTATTTTAAAATTTAATTGATACACATCGAATGAATAATGTGCGACGAGTCCTATACAATACGGTAGGTAATCACAATTATATTAGTTTAAAAGCTAGTTTTACACAGTACACAATTTTTCCTAGACCAGCACATAAAGCGTAAGATTTATCATCTTATTTTCGTGCAGCAAAAATGATCAAGATACGCTTCAATTCAATTGCCGATGAGTGCCCTATCCACCACTGGGTGCGAACCGGGAAATTATAATTTTTGTTTGTTTCAATACGATTATTTGTTTCATGAGACCATTGCAGGAGACTGCTGCGAGACAGTGCACAGATTTCTGTATAGTAATTTTAAGCGTGTTGTCCAGTTGTTTTTTGAAATATAATGTGTTTGTGCTATATAATTTTCAATTTTAATTTTTGCACGGCTCTTGGCCTCATAGAAAAACAATAAAACGCTTTGTCCTTACAGCCAATCTGCCAAACAAAGTGAATTTTTTACCCTCGAAAATAGACGCACTGTATCTGAGTTATTTTTATTTTTATTTTATTTTATTTGGGAAATCAACAGTTCTACATACATATTTTTAGTAAACAAACAGATATAGTGTATAAACTCAGAACTAATAACAGATTTCCACATAGTATACAAAGTTATAAAGAAAATATATTACATATCAAATAAATACATACAATTCATACATATAAAAATGTTATTTTCATGTACTCAATAATCAAAGATTTTTTAAATATTTATTTTAAGAAGATTAAGTTACTGTAAATTGGGCGGGATAAGGACAAAAATGCTTGAAGAGAGGATAAGGAGGGGAGGGGAGATGTACATATTTATTATTATAATGTCTACTAAGTTACGAGTACATAATACATTTTTAGTGTAAATTTTAAATCTGACAGAGTGATGTTTGTGTAATCTATATTTTTAAATTTTGTATTGTACATTGAAAAAGTCCTACGAAAAAAAGCATTTTAACATCCGATGTTTTACTTATTGGTACGTGAAACAGGTGGTACCGTCTACAAATCCTGGCTGGCACATGTATTGTTATTAAACCAAGCAGCTCTGTACAGTCAACCATTCCTGTCATAATTTTGTAAAGCAGTAGTTGGTCCGCACACACTCTGCGGTATTGTAGAGAAATGATTCCATGGAAGGTGGAGGCAGTGAGAGTAGATACATAAGATATACCGGTTTTGTATTTAAGGTACTTTATAAATTTGTTTTGAATATTTTCTATTCTACTTATATATATGGTATACTGGGGATTCCATATCTGAGAGGCGTATTCCAGTTATGCTATTTACATAAATTATTAAATAATAAAGTAAACTCTTTTAACCTACTCTCCAAAATTAATCTTGATTTCCCCTTTCGCGTGACAAGAAATAAGTATTTATTCCATCTGCCAGTCTGTAGCACTAACTATGCACAACACTCTTTCCTCTATTGTTCTTGTTCTAACGATAATTTTTTTTTTATCTATTGATATATTTTACATACCCCTTAATTTATTTAAAAATAAATTAAGACTTATTATTTCTGGCTGCGATACGATCCCACTTACTATTTAATGATGCACCCTCCTGAACACTTACTCCCACACGAATACACATAAACACACATCTACACTTACAAATACACATAAACACATCCTTTTGTTGTAACACAATTTAATAATATGTATGATTTTTATTTAGAAACTTCGCTGGTCTGTCTTTAAACTGTATTTTTTTATTAATGTTATTATATGTTATGTTTTTTTGTGCCCCGACTCAACACGGATTTTCTAGCGAGTCGGAGCAAGTTCGCAGATATGGGTCGTTCCTGATTGTGTCGCTATAAACTGTGTCTCCGTCCTAAACAAATGTATATATAATGTAATTAATAAATAAATAAATATCATTGTCGACTGTTTGTTTCTTTAAAATAAATAAATAGAGTTTGAGATACGGTATTATTCTTTTTTTGTAAAATTGGTGGAAAAACGAACTCCCACGCGGATGCGGGGGCGCTAAATAGCGGGGGGCGAAGTCCTAGGGCTTCTACGATATTATTGAGAGGAGTGGACTGTAATTAAATTTAATCAAAATAATAGAGTATCCTCGATATGCGATATGCAGTGTCAATTGGTCACAAACCCAGCAAATGAGATGGATTAGGAAAACATGCCACTAACCTGGTTCTCGTTCTTGATGGACTTGTCGGATCCGAATGGACACTTGTGGCGGCACACTCGAGGGCAGGCCCTGATCTGGAGGTCAACACTGGTGGTTGGCGGAAACAAAGTTTTACAATGCGGCACACATGTTCAACGGAATAAACGCGCGATGTACGACACGAGGTCTTAATGTGGCGAGTGATCAGAGGATATTGCGGTGGGAAGTGAATAGTGGTTGTGGGTAAAATGATGTAGAAGTTATGACAATACTTTACCAATACGAACCCACATAATTCGTAACCAAGAATGAATAAATAAATAAATAGTGCCAATTTTTTTTTTAATAAACAATTCTATACGATGCGAAAAAATGTCGGTGTTTTTTAATCTCTATGGAATGTGCATGGCAAACTATGCAGGGGAGAAATCGAGGGGTATCTGTGCATAGGTATTTATTTTATTAGCGACGCTATTACTTGAAGCCAGTGGGTGGAAGAATAATATTTTTCATCACAAAGGCTACTCGTGGTCAATTTTATATTTTTGTCGTATTCAATAGTTTTATTTTTAGTAACTGAAAACCTAAAGACCCACCTATTAGTGATAATTTTTAAATTTTAAATTTTTAAAATTGAAAAATTTAAAATTATCATTATATAAATATTAATTTATTTTTAAAATTGGAAAAAAAAAACACCACTTATCAAAGCTTTACTGACAGAATTCATTGAGTCATTAAGGTCAAGACGCTTGACTTACGAATGGAAGATTTAAATTTAATGTGATATTTCTCAAGCCTGGGTGTTCTGTGCTGTAATTGGGTCTTCTGGCCTGTTGTAGAGCAAAAAAAACAAGTTCCGAGTAATCGCATTTAAACCTTTTTTATTATTTCAACGAATTATTTCTTTTTTTTAAGCTGTGAAAGAGTAGTCTTCATTGCCTAGAGGCATAGCATAAAATTTGAAATCAACATCTTGCATGTATAATTGTTTCGGATTCATTTTCTTTTATTCAAGTGTCAAGCCATTCCTTCCTTTGATTCCGGTGGTCCTTGTTTTGAATCCCAATGTACCTACTTCTCCCAGACGGCGAGTCAAGAAAGCAACGCGTGACAACACAACAAAAAACCGTACCGCGAACAACAGCGAAAACCGTACCCCGAGCGTGACAGTGATTTCGAATCACCAGCATACAAGAAAACGTGCAAAGTGACCAGTGCAAACGATAACGGTGTCTTTCTGGACCAGTGCCAAAGGGAGGAAACCGTAAGTCCTTACTCCTTTCATTAATTCCAGGATTGACACTCAAAACCATAACGTCAATTAGTTTACCTAAAATCAAACGTTCCCTGTTTTCTTCTAACACGCGTATCGCGAGAGGGCAGGCCTTGTTTACAGTCCCGAGGTCGAAGGTATCGAGCATCCAACAATAATAAAAAATATTTGAAATATATAAAAACTGTTGACTTAATGCATTCTGTCAGTATAGCCTCGTATATTTTAATACTTAATACATCCCGTTGATATAAAGGCTCGTTATTTGGAAAATAAGATGATTATTTATAAAACAATATTTAAATTTTGGCGATCTCAACATGTTTACAACATAATACGCTGCGTTTGATATTATTATTTTTTACTGGGCACCCTTGAAAATTGATGGGGAAGTTTGCAACATATGTTGCCAGCTAAACGGGCCGCTGGAATTTAATTAAACTGGCAGCTCCGGTTCCCCTTCCCGCCAAAACTTACAAGATGGCGGCCGCAGCTGTGACGTGACATCCGACGAAATATTTTTTACAGAGAAATTCAAAGAATCGTCATCATTAAACCGTGATTCGGGCCTAATAGCGCATAGGGCACTGCATTTTCACACTAAAAGCGACGTACTTCGATCATCCGTCACATCAAGGTAAGGGGATCAGTCTTACGCTTCAGGCGTCAGTCCAAGAACATGAAATATTGCAGTGTATAATCACGTTTTAGTCAATATTTATGTAAACAGCGAATGTCTTGAACAAGTAGAAGAATTTGTGTATGTGGGAAGCATGTTTACAAGAGATGGAAGAGTAGAATAAGATGTTAAAAGGAGAGTGAATACGGCGCACTAAGCACAATAATTGCTAATAAAAATATATCAATCGAATCTAAACTGGCAGTGCACAACGGAGTTTTAGTCCCAACACTTATGTATGGAAGTAAAACTTAGGATCTGGCAGAGGAAGGATGAAAACTGAGTGAACGCGGTCAAAATGCGATCTCTTGGACGAATTTGTGGTAAATCAATGTATGACAGGGTTACGAACGATGAAATCAGGCGAGCATGTAAATCTGAGTCAGGTTTAATTAATGAGATTAATAAAGGGTCTCTGAGATAGTTTGGCCATGTAGAACGAATGGATGACGAAAGAATTTTAAAACAAGTATACATGGTGCAAATGAATGGTAACGTGAGACGAGGACGACCAAGGAAGACGTGGCATTATCAGATAAGCTAAAATCTTAAGTCTGGTCACGTCAAAGCAGGGCAGAATTGAAGGGCATGTAAAACAAGACGTATAAATGTGGAAGAAGCTAAAAATGTATATCAGGATAGACGTGTGTGGCGGTCCGTTCTCTCTGTAGTAGAAGTAGTTATTGGTTTTAGCAGTAAAATTGTTTGTGCAAATGTTCACAATCTTTTAATTAGGTTTTATCGAGCTGAGAGATTGTTAAGTCAATTTATTTCCATATAAAAACATCTGTCTAGCAATAGAGAACCAATATTTTTTTAGAGTTATAGCTTTGTAGAATTGAAAGGAGTGCCTTTTTAATATAACTCAAATCCATGGAATTAAGAATAGTCCAGAAGGAGCGTAGAATCATATTTGAATACAACAGACTGTGTCTGAAAATTCCCCACTATGCCCCACTTTCGCTGCGTGCATTCGTGATGTTACCGCGTAATGTTGCACGATGGGAAAAAATGTAATCATAACACAAATGTAAGGTTATATTTTTTTTAAAAGCAATCTGTTAATTTCTCTAAAATTTTATTGTGCACGCGGAAACATTTATGGACACAACAGAATAGATAAGTAAAAGGTCATTTAATAAGAGTAATTGAATTAATAAACTTTGAACTTAAAATATAAAACAAATTTTATTTTATATAAAACGGATATTTTTTTATCATGTTAAATAATATATGATGTTTTAAAGATAATGTTAATCCAATGTCCACCACAGAGTTGTTTAATCCGAGCTCCAATTTTCATTAGTTCTCTCATTAAATAAACAAAGTAGGGTAAAAAAATTTACTACCCTGGCAACACTAACGTAATGTCCATTTTGATTTCTTCGACAATCTGACAGATGTAAATATAATTCAATTTTTAAGTAATGCATTTGTTACATTCACATTAATTTACTAATTGCACATAAAATGTGATTGCATCCTGTTTCTTTAAGATCCTAGCAGTATTTCTACACTTTAAAAGGACACAACTCGGCATAGTTGAATTCAAATCAGAAGTTGCGTACTGAGCGACGTCTAAAAAGAAACTAATGGGTCAAAACGTAAACCTGCTCATTTATGAGTAGTTTAGTCGCCTTCTGTTTGATGTGGGTATGCGGTTTCTGGACTATTCTTACTTCTATAATAATGAGTAATATAACTCTAATCACTTAAAAGGTTTGACGTGTTCTATGGACCTAAGCTCTCAAAATTTTTCCATAAAAAGGGGATTTTCAGAACTGAAATACAGATAATTATGTAGAATTTAAACTCTAAAACAAAACTGCTGGTATTTTCTTTGCCCGCAATGATTTTGCCCAAAATTGATTTTCTTAATATCTAAAGATTGCGGTGTTTTTAATTCAGTGTTCCCTCCGGCAATATCCCATACATCTACAACATAAAGTCTAATATTCTCTCCTGTCAAACTGCTTTCCCGCCATCTGCGGCCCGTACCCAATCAATCATGGCGGACGGTTCTTTATTCGAATTTTCAGTCAGCGCAGGGTGACCAGATAATAATATAAAAACAGTTCGTACCCATAATTTTAAAATAATAAAAAACGGGGTAATTTAAACAAATATTTCCCACCTTGAACGACGTCACTAGTTCTTCCGAATTAACCAACGATAAGGTGTTGTGATAGATTACCGGTATTCGCGAAGTCAATTCACCAATCAGCAGAACTCATCAAAAGGAAATTATGATATCATATACGTATTAATTTCAAAATTACAAAACCTCAAAAAATCATTGCGCTAATAAAAATAAATATTTTTTGGTAAGTTTTATTATTTTATTTATTTAACACTTTATATACATATACAATATATACATATAACGGCGGGCATATTGCCTTAAGGCAATTTCTTCCTACCTACCCAAACCGTTCAGTTTGAGAAAATTACAAATACATGGATATATTGAATTTTATGATTTTATACAAAAATACAAACAAAGATTAACTTAAAAAAATTATAAATTAACACTACATTATGAAAAGAGCAGGGGGAATGGGAAGGAAAGAAGAAGGATACAGGAACAATTTAAATATTTAGATAGTGACATTTCAATCTTGACTTAAATGTAAATAAAGAAGGGGTCTCTAACATTAGTGGGTAAATTATTCCACAATCGAGCGGCTACTACTGTGAAAGAGGAGGCAAGAAAATTAGAGCGATGACAGGGTATAAAAAGGGTTCTCTCGTTACCAAAACGAAGAGATAGTCCGTGTTGTGAAAGAGGTTGGAAAAATATTTAAAAGCCACTGAACTTCCTCATTGCAGTACCGGCACAATGCCTTATGCACCAAGAGGTGCAGATAGGGAGACAACAATGATGATACGTTAATAACTTTTAGGGGAGAAGGCCGCACACTTCTGCCCCGTTTGATAAGGGCGCACTCGTACAATAGAGTATTCTTATGCAAAAATGTATTTGAAGAAGTGGTTGAATTAGGGGGCGAATCGCAGTTTTATGATGCTTAATCCTGTAATTTAAAATAACCTGACTTATAAAGGGGTCCTGTCCTGGAAAAGGACGCAGGATCATCCGTGCTTTATCGTTGTGGCGTTCCTATTTATGATCCAAAAATGTATTTTATTTTTTTTTAGTTATCTTTATATATACAATTTTTTTGTACGTGTGTATAGCTCAGCTGGTCGGTGGATCGAAAAGTTCAGGTGGGTGCTTCGCCCCCCAAAATTTCTTTATCACAATGGCTCTCCTCTTAAACGGCTGGACTGATTTTTATATTTTTTTGTGTGTGTTTGAGTGAGTGTTAGATTCACAATTGGGAAATATCACATGCTACGAATACTGATAAAAATATATTAAATGGATTTAGATTAATTAATTATTTGATCGAAATCAATAATATGGATATTGTAGAGAAATATTGTCCTACATATATCTAAAAAAAAAAAGATAAAAATACGTTGCCAGAAAAAAGCAACATGTTTAGCCTTCGTAGTTGTGACCCCAAGATTCGTGATTATACTTACATTTATTCAAAATACTTAATGCTTTAAGTGATGTCCCATCTCTGTTGCAATCAATTTCTTTTCATGTTCCCAACCGTGTCACCAGAAGTCAAAATTTGCTATTTATAAAATCTTTTAAGAGCAACTTTGGTTTTTATGCCCCAATGTCCAGAATGTGTAGATTAGTCAATTCATCACACGACTTGGAATTTTTTGGGATAGATCTTCCGGCGTTTTGTAGATCTCTTCGCGACTAAACAGTGTGGGATGAAGTTGGATTGGCATGGTTTAGCTCGAAGTCTTAGGTCTTTCGTTTTTATGAATATATTGTATATAATTATTGTTTTGCCCTTGTTTGTCTTTGCCAAATAGTTTTATGTTCTTTTTGTTCAGTTTCTTGCATTTATGTTTCTTCATGTAACTGTTGTAATTGGCTTAGGCCGTATATATATTAAATAAATAAATAAATAATGTTCTAGACAAATTTGAATGGTCGGGAACAAATAAACGTGAATCGTGACGTATTCATATAATTATAATCTTGATCTTGTCTCGATGTCCCTTATGTTTGTCAATACTTATTTTCTTTTTTTAAATGTTTTAAACCATTGTTTTTCAACCTGTGGGTCGCGACCCCCTGGGGGGTCGCGGAGCCTCTGTGGGGGGTCGCGAGAGGTCGAGAAAACTTCAGTTTTTTTAAACAACATATAATTTGTGAGACTTAAATAAAAAGTCGATAAGAGTTAAAATTGTTATATTTAACAAAATTTCCCTATAATCAATCATACAAGTCAGAAAAATGCTAGTTCAAAACATGTTATTACAAAGAAAATAAATATTAAAAATGTGTTTAAATAGAAAATGATTACATCTTTGTTTGCTTATCTTCGTTCATTTTAACGTGAAGGTTGCGCTTAAGTTTTTTCAATTAATTTCTCCCATCGTGGATCCGTTTTTGCCACATTAAGTATTAAATCGTTTTCCAAATTTAAGCGATTTCTTAGTTTACATTTTATTCGCGCCATTTATGAAAATGCCAACTCGCACAAGTACGAGGTAGAAAATAGAATCAAACACTTCAAAGCCTCGGTTGTTAATTCCGGGTAGTCTGTTTTTCTTTTTAACCAAAACGTATCCAAATTTTCAGACTTGAATTCCAAGTGTAACATCCCATCGGCAGATAGTTCCAGCAGATTCTCTTTGAGCTTAGTTGCTAAATTTGCCTCGTTTATAGCTGCATTTAAAAACGGATTTAAGATCCATCTTTGCCCAGTGTTATCCAATATCTCTTGCAGTGAGAAGTAATGGCACAATTCTTTCTTCAAATTATGTAACACCATTTTCATACCAGATATATATGAGTTGATGTTGATCTCGCTTCCGACTTCTTCAATGAAAGACTGTGTGGACGAAAATGAATCAAAGTTGTTTTGATTTATAGATGATGACCACAATTATTTATTTTTTATAAAGCCATGGAGTTTGTCTTTTGCTGTAATGACATTTTCATCACGCCTTTGAAGACTTTTATTCAAGTTATTTAAATGTTCAAATAAGTCAGAAAGAAAAGCCAATTTTAAAAGGAATTCCGGGTCAGAAATGAATTCAGAGTAATGTGACTTGGCTTGCTGTAAATATACTAATTGTTCAGTGCGAAGTTCCATAACTCTGGTCAGTACTTTGCCTTTTGATAACCACCTAACTTCTGTATGGTAAAGCAAATTACGGTGTAGTGTCCCCATATCTTCACAAATGATTCGAAACAATCGAGTCTGCAACGCTTTTCCTTTAATAGAATTTACAATGTTAATAATAATATTAAGAACTTGACTGTATTCTTGCGATAAGGATTTGGCTGCAAGAGCTTGGCGATGGAGAAAGCAATGCATCCAACAAGCGTTTGGCATCTGTTCTTTCAGTCTAGCAATAAATCCACTCTTCGCACCAGTCATGGCTTTTGCTCCGTCACTACAAATAGCAATGCATTTTTGTGCCCAATCAATATTCATATCTTGCGTAGCTTCAAGGAACATGTCATGCAAGCATTGACCGGTAGTATTTTTGGGAAGTGCCTTGCAAAATAGTATTTCTTCCATTATCATTTCATTGGATTCAAAACGCACAAAAGCTACGAATTGCGCACAACTCGCAATATCCGTTGATTCATCAAATTGCAAGGATACAAAAGAACTTTTCATTATTTTTTCTATGACTTGATCACGAACATCAGTCGCCATATTGCTTATCCTGCGTTGAATGGTATTGTCAGAGAGAGGTATACTTTTGAGCTTTTCGACCTCTTGCTTGCCAAACATAATCTCTGCTATATCTAAAGCCGCTGGTAAAATAAAATTTTCGGCAATAGTGTGAGATTTCCCTGCTTTAGCCACACGAAAAGCTACTCGATAACATTGGACATTTGTCCTATAGCAGTTTTTTGAAGTTCAAGAGCTTTTAATTTTCGCTCAAAAAATTCCACGGGTTTATTTTTTTCATTAGGATGTTTTGTGTTTAGGTGGCGTACCAACTTCGATGGCTTCATGCTTTCTATTGACAAAATTTCAAAGCAAATGACGCACTGCAGTTTACTGTCAATCACAGTAAACCCAAATTTTAAATAAATGTCGTCATAAAGACGTTTTTCCTTTATTCCACTACTCCCGCTAGACGTTGATGGTTCTGATGATCTTTTCAGGAATTTATCCATTTTCAATTATAACAACTCAAATAAATGCGTACCGTTAAACAAGTGGTTCGCGCTCTTCAAACAATGAAACAGCAGATATGACCACGCGTGACTTACGCTCACAAATCAGTCTATAATTACTCCAACTCCAAGGCACCTTACAGTCCACATAACACCGAATTTACACATCTGAATCGTATCCACTTATCGGGATTGCTTCTGATTCCACTTGATTCGCTGTCTTGCATCAAACTGCCATGGCCGCGGTCGACCGCCGTATTTATAGGCCAGCGCATTCTAGCGAGAATTATCTCGAAGCGTAAAGAAACGTCTCGAAACTTGTGGATCTTTCGGACTACCAGCGCCATCTGTTGCTAACATCCGGAACCTGCACTAGTTCCTAGTGTTACCAACGGATGGCGCTGGGAGTCTAACCCTAACGATATATTTTATTTATTTATATACATCTAATATGTTTTTATTTGTTTATTAGTTATCAATTGGCCACGTATTCAATTTAAAATTTTATGTTTTACGTACTTAATACTTAATTATATGTTTATATCAGATTGCAAATAACGCAAACGCCTAAAATTTTTGTAAGTTTTATATATTTTTAACATACATGGAAAAAAGGGTTGGGGGGGGTCGCGAAATATTTTTTATACTAGGAGGGTCGTGTCATGAAAAAGGTTGAAAAACGCTGTTTTAAACTATTCTTTTATTGTAATATTTAAACCCTTTAAGTTGTATACATGGACAATGTCCGTTAATAAATAAATAAATAATAATGACAAAAAAAATAATTTTTTACTGGATATTTATTACTTTAAAAATGTTAAAAAAATAGTCATATTTCCCTATTAAATGTTCTAATTTTTACCGCGTGTAAGAAAACATTTATATATCAAATTTCCAGTAGCACTGAACTTCATAATTATTTCACCTACATACTAAAAAGGCTTGCCTACGCGTTTCATATTTTTTCACATTTTTCTGACTGTCTCCTTTTTTCCAGGGTCTGCTAATCAACTGCAACCAAATGTCCGCGGAGTACCTGTTTATGACGGACAAGTTGTACGACGTCCAGTATGACACCGGAGACAAGGTCATCCAGTGCGGACGTCATAATGACATCTTCAAGCTGTGGCTGCAGTGGAGGGCCAAGGTATTGTCTTTATCTGTAAACTGTATGACATATTTTTTATATATTTTAAGTGGAGCATGTGGACATCACCAGACGCCTCCAGGAGACACTATCGCCAACCAGCACTCTCGCCTTCTCCCACGTTAATCCAGCGCCCCTTACTTCCGCCAAATAAGGTCGAAAAATCGTCATCGGCGGGTTTCCAGGACGGCGAGAGCCCACAGGTTTAAAAAAGAGGCAACTTGGGTGTAAGTTCTCCCGAGGCATGCGCAGCACTTGTCCACCGCCACACCCCCAAAACGCTCGTAATGCCGATAGGAGGCTGCTGCATCCGTTCTCGGACTTCAATGTTAGTTATAAAATCGAACCACCGTATACCTAATATTCTCCTCAAGCACTTACTCTCAAAACTCAGAAGTTTGGTGTTCTGAGCTTTGGTAAGATGCCAAGATTCACACCCATATTGGAGTACTGGCATTATACAAGAGTTGAATAATCGGCATTTCAGACTAGAGTTCCAGGCAACACGCATCATGTTAAAAGTTGCACCAGCAATTCCTAGGCGGGTTGCGAGCTCTTTGTGCATGCTTCCATTCTCAGTTATGTGAACTCCCAAGTATTGAAAGCTGTCAACTTTCTCGATCCTCTGTCCATTATTATAGAGAGGCTGATCAGGGTCAGGACAGGATTTGTTGCACATAATCTGAGTGATTTTTGGTATTAATATTAAAACCCAGACCAGTAGATTTTTTCGCAGTTCATCAACAATTTCCTGAAAATCACCAAATCTACTACTGCACCATCACGCTATTTCCCCTTGAGGTAGGCAGATAGAATGGATCGCCACACACGTCCATGCTGACATATATCCCTAGCTTCTTCAACGTTGTGTGTGCTCTTAACATGACATAAATGCATTTTTTTCCAGGGCACCCAAGGCTTCGAGCGGCACATGGACCGCCTGATGGAGCTGACCGAGTACATGGTCGGCAAGATCAAGGCCCAACCGGACAAGTACTATCTCATCCTGGAGCCGGAGCTGGTGAACGTCTGCTTCTGGTATGTTCCGAGGAGGCTGCGCGGCGTCCGCCATGACAGGCGGCGAGAAGAGGAGCTCGGGAAGGTAGAAATTACTTATTAATTCAACGATATTTTGAGTATGTCCAAATGTTTGTAGATAGGCTGGATTTTGTCCTTTATTTTAATTCAATTCAATTCATGTTTTTAAATACAACATTTACATTACCAACATATATTCAATACGTACATATTATAAAAAAGAAAAAAAATACATGAAAGTGACTCATGTCAAAGTAGCAGGAGAATCCTGCTCCAGAAAACCCCTTCGGATACATGGAATAGATCAATATAAACGAAACTAAAACAAAATATTAGAGGCGTTTAATTTGAAAAACATATCAGGCCAGGGCTCAGGGCTGGTATTCCAAACGCTCTCGCGGCCGTATTATCTTGTGTATTTACATGCAAAATACACGAGAAAAACTGTTTTCTCATGCCGCGAGAGTGGTTCAGAATAACACCCCAGGGGTGCAGTTATGAATATCCCCTAGAGAGTGGTTAATTTGGGGATTTTTATTTTTCCATGCGACTAATTTTTGCTACATACATGGCCACACTGATGATTAAATGTCAAAAAATATGAACACGTGAAATCAAACATGATGATTTTCATTTAGAACATTATTGCGACCTTTAGCATTACCCGAAACACATTATTGGGTTGAATTGACCAAACCGTATTAGTTTTACTTCCGTTTTTGAAGCAGTTTTATACACCATTTGACGTTTAGTCATCAGTGTGGCCATTATATGAAGCAAAGAGTCGTCGCATTAAAAAAATAAAAATCTTCAAATTAATTACTCTCTATGGGGTAGAGAAAATTTAGAATAACACCACAGGAACCCTTGAGCAAAGGATCGATATTATAAAAGCATAATACTCTCCAATAGCAAGAATTTTTGCCTCTTAAACATAGTTTTACTGGTGCAAAAGGTGTCAATTTCCAAACTGATTATGTTCAGCTGCCTGATGGCTCTTCCTATCAGCATGACCAGAGACAGGTTAATCAGTCTATGCTGACACTGTCAAAGATATCCATCAGGATCATAAAAATGTTATGTTCTGGATATTATATTCCGAATATAACATTAAAAAGTTATGAGAATTATTAAATATTACCTACTTTAAGACAAATAAATAAATATATTTGATACCATATTTTTTCAGGTGTGTCCAATCCTGAAAGGACGCATGATGCAGTCCGGTACCATGATGGTCGGCTACCAGCCCGACGATCGTCGTCCTAACTTCTTCAGAAACATTATATCTTCGGCAGCCGTCACCGAGAAAGACGTCGACTTCCTCCTCAACGAAATGGACCGGCTGGGACAAGACCTGTAAATCAAAAAACCCTAACAAAACTTCAAATATTGAATGTGCATAAATTACAAACATAACATTTGAGAAAATAGCGGTTTTAAAACAAAAAGATATTATTTATGCTCACCTTTGTAATTTTTTTGTTAAAATATGTTTTGTACGTTGGGGTCCCAAATAATAGGCAAACTAATGCCCAATCAAACATCTTTGGTGCTCTATGGTTGGATTCTTATACTTGTAAATGGGAGTCAATGCCAAACAAGATCCTGATGTCGCTGTGACCTGTGTAGATCTATTGTGACGGATCTCCATTAATAAATTTTCTCCCTCCAAGCCTAAGTCTTGAAGAATCAGACTACTGAATGGAGGAGGAGTGTTCTCATATCTATTGCTAAATCCCCCCTCCAAATCCAAGTACTTAAGGCAACAGGCTATTTGGTAGGGGGGAGTGCTCTCACATCACTCAGTGGTCCAATGGTCCATCGAGGATGCTTCTACATCTTAAAAGAGAGTTATTCTAGCAGATGTTTATTCAATATGCACTGCCCTGTAAGGGCTTTAGCGATAACCTCACTTGGTTTGAGCTTAGTTACATTAAGTCGAAAGAAAACTTTAAGAAAGAAAAGTATTCCTTTAATAGTTCATTCACATGGTTAGTGACCGGGTGCTATTTGTTAGAGCATTACGCTGTGCTTGTGCCTACTGGGGCTTTCTCAGCTCCCAGCCTTGCCCAATTCATCAGCTCCTTGTTCCCATTGATGTTTTAGTGCCCAAGGCCGCGATTATAAACGCCATCTTCATCGGTACATATCGAGATGATACAAAGTAACATCGATATTTATGTACGAAAATGCGTATATGTGTATGAAAATTCAAAGTATCTTCGTTGGTAACCTGATATTGAACATGCTTAAAAAAAATATTGTCAACATATTGTATTTTCATACAGAAAACTAAATTTTACTTTGTGTATAAAATTGAAGATAAATTTTAAATTTCTATTAGAATACGGGCCCAGGGTGCGGTTTGGGCCCCAGGTATCTATGGTTTGATTCTTAAATGGTTAAAATATAATTGGTTTGATTTCTTAGTTATATTTTATTACTTTATTTGTGTACTTTGTTGAATTTTTTGTAAGTTACAATAATTCTGAGCATCTGGTGACAAACTGATCTCGTAGCCGTTCATCAGAACAAAAACCCATGCAAATTTTTCTCAAAATTAATTTTACTTTGTCTTGTTTTAATAAAGAAAATGCATAAATCTTGATTTGCGACGTTTATAGATATGTTGTTTATGAAAATGTTATTTTAAAAAATGTGGTCATTCAATGTTTGAAGTACCTAGCTACAATAGATATATATTTACTAGTTGCAAAACGTCATTCTTATTTATTATATGAGCACTTGTATTTATTTTATATGTATAATATTATATTTTTTTTATAGTTAATGCACTTTAAAGTATATGTATGATGTTTTAATTCTTATGCACATCACTGTTTTGCAACAATACATATTATGATAACATTTATTTCATTGTTATATCTCTGTTGCATTATTAAATAATAAATAATTATAATATGAACAAGGAGGTATAATGCGCTCTTCTATAGAGATATAGTATATATCTTTAATATATGATAGAGATGGGCACACAAAAATGTAGCATGAAAAATGACAGCTCGCACCACATGAAGTTGGCTGCAGTTCCCAGTAATGTTTGTTCACAAAATGGCTGCAACCGAGTGAAGTTGTTGCAAACTAAAGTAATTTGATAACGCTTTAAGTTATACAAAAATGTTATTGTGCGGATTATACCTCATTGAACATGAATTAGTATTCAATATAATATAGATTTGAAGCACTTTAAGTCTACACATAATAACGTTGAAAGTTGAATTGTATTGTTTTATTTTATGATGACTTTTAGAAAAAAAACATCTATCTATAAAGGAAACACACTATTTTCTTCAAAATCTATTTTCACGAGCTATCAATTTGTTATATGCAAGATCATATAAAACTAAATAGGTATATCAATGTTTGCAAAGTTAGACAATGCTTTTTCCAGTAAAATTATAATAATATAATCCCAAAAGCATTGTTTAAAAGATATAAATGTTATAGTTGTTGTAAGTTAAGTAAAGTATTAGGAAAACATATTTAAAGTTCATAAAAAACTTGTGTGCTGAATGTTAAATTGTTATAATAAATTAGTAGAGTGTTAGGTCAACATTCCAACATATCAGGTGAATGAAAGAATATCATATGTATTGATAAGTTTAGTATTTATACAAGAAATATTTCATATGTATACAAAATATTCTATCATGTAGATACTGCCATCTATGGTCGAATAGCGTGAATTCAAAGGTTAAATTTTGTACCCGCAGATGGCACATTGTTTAATTTTACTGGATAATTTTATCAACATTGTTATAAAATCATATTTATACATTGATATTTATAATATTATTTGAACATAGTCAATTATTTAAAGCATTTGAGCTTTTATTGTTACATTTCACGATTACATTAGATGAAATTTGCTTTAATTTGCTCAGCACAAGTTAAGCCAAATTTACTTTGCTCAAAATGTCAATTTTGTTTGTAAATGTTTGTACCGAGCATTGTTGCAATTTTACAATTAAAAATTAATATTCCCTTTATCGTATTACTTAGCAGTGTTTTCTTTTGAGAACGCTTAGCGACGAATAGCTCAATTGAAATTATTCAAATTTAAATTTGTTTTCTATAATGTACTGTACATTAGATCATTTAAAATAAGTTTAAACCAAAAGGTTGCTTCTGTTATTAGTTGAAATTAACAGAACAATCAACACTGTCAATTTATATCTCCCGTTTTGCCAATTATACGTGTATAAAATTAAAAGTTTCGATAGAAGTCACAGTCTGACTTTTTATCTGCTTTGAAATTCTGTCCGAGAGGAATTTAATTAAAGGTTAGTTGATTATCATTATGTTTAGAAAGTCTATTGCGTAGATGTGATTGTGAGTAAAAGATACAGATTATTATATTATGTAAATAATTTAATAACTACGGAGTTTAAATTGAAGGGATACGGTACAAAGATTAGATTTTGAAGCCAGAACAATTAAAACAGTGTGTGGGTCCCCTTATTTATCATAATTATAATATCGAGTATTATGCTTCATGTAACATTCTAAGGAAAGTGAAATATTACAGTGTTAAACCATATGTTGGAAAAACGAATTCCCACACGGATGCAGGAGAGAAATAGCGGGGGCGAAGCCCTAGAGCTTCTACGATATATTAAGCGGAGTGGACTGTATTTAATTTTAATGAAAATAAGTGAGCTTCCTCGATATGCTGTATGCAGTGTCAATCGGTCACAACCCCAACAAATAAGATGGATTACGAATGGAGGCCACTAACCTTATCTTCGTTCTTGATGGGATTTCTGTGGTCCGACTGGTCACTTGCGAGTGGCACGTACACGAGGGAAGGCACCAATCTGGAGCTCAACACTGATGGTTGATGGAAACAAAGTTTATGATGCAGCACACATTCAACAAAATAAACGATCGATGTACGACACAAGGTCTTAATGTGGCGGATGATCAAAGGATACTGAGGTATGCAGTGAACAGTGGTTGTGGGTACAAAAGATGTAGAAGTTGTGACAATACCTAACCAATGCATACTCACATAATTCGCAACCACTACCTCTAAAACTAATATTTCTCACAGAGCCTTCCAGGAATTGAACCTGGGACCTCAAGTTTGGTAGGCGAATGCGCCAACCACAATAGTATTATATTTTAGACTGATGATTTGTAACGTCTGAAGCAGGGTTTAAAGGATATATATCATCATCATCATCACACCCTAATCCGCACCTGACGGTTCTGACGGGCACTGCATTGGTAAAAAGCATGCAGTGTATCTCAATTATGCATTAAAGGAAGGTATGGTGATCAGTTTTACGCTTCACGAATTAGTCTAGAAACAGTTGAATATTGCGGTATTAAATCATCTTATAAACAAATATTTCATGTTCACCACCTCAGGAATTGAACCCAGGACCTGCATGGCAGGTGAACACATCAACCACTATAATACGAGGCGGACTTTTCTTCAATTGATTTGCCTTTTTAAAGCTTTTACCTAAGATTAGCCATTGAGTCAAAAGCACTCATCCAGGATCCTGGTTCTTTTGTACACACAGAACTGTATTCTTCATCCGCCTGAAGACAGACAGTCTTATCGCTGATAAATTAAAATAAAGATTTTTGTTGATAAAGATCTATATTGTTGATGATTACTCTTTTTTTTACCCACAACAGGCCAGAAGGCCCAATTACAGTGGTTAATTTACAGCACAAAAACCCAAGCTTGAGAAAAATCATATTCAATTTTTGTGTTCTCACCGGGAATCGAACCCAGAGCCTTTCATGTGTGAACCAAGCGTCTTGTTCATTACACTACGGAGGCTGTTTTTATGAGAAATTGGTTTTTATCTGTTGTTGGCGTCACTTTTTGTGTGAAAAACATAATTTTTTGTACCATATCCCGTTGATTTAAAAATCCTTGTTTAATATCCTATTATGTTGTGATTACGAGTAATATATTATATTAATTTAGCGATAATTAAAGCCAAGCTTAGAAGCTATAAAAGAAGGAAATATAAATACGTACAATATTATATGTATATATCAGCAAAAAGCTAAATAATAAAGATATATACTAATTATTAAGTTATTTATTATGAAATAAGGGGATCATAAAGGAATTGCATATTTTTGTGAAAATTCCCATTTTATTTATTTCACCGATGCGTTGTAAATGTAACTCCACAGTTGACTATGGGGATCTAACTTGACCAGGAGTTGTAATTAAATTAAATTAAATTTTGAAGGCTGTCCAAATTTAGGTGCATCTTTTAGATTTTTATTGCCTGAATTGAACCTTTGAAACCAACGCAGCAGGCTTCTATAATGAGCGTTTTGGACCAGCCTTAACCCAAGCTGCCTCTTCTTCACACCTGCGGGCTCTCGCCGTCTTGGAAGACTGTGGATGACTATATTTCGGCTCTATTCGGAAGAGGCGAAAGTGCTCGCTAGTTATAAGATCTCCTGGAGGCGTCTGGCGATGTCCACATCCTCCACTGAGTGGATGTGAAAAAGAAGAAGCAGAAACATAAATGGACATTACTTTCTATTCGCACTTAACCATAAGCTTCTTTAATGGCGTTTGTGGCCTTGCTAACATTCAAGCCCTAGTAAGATGTGGTGTCTGATGTGTCCCGTGTCAATTTCTGGTTTGGACATTTTACAATTAACAATAATATAGAGTTTATTACTTCGTCTTTAAACTGTATTTTTTTCAATGTTACTATTTCATTGTCGACTGTTTGTTTCTTTGAAATAAACAAATAATGCCAAACAATAGTTCAAAGCAAAAAAAAACACAAATGTGTTGACTTCACCGTGTCTGGACATAAAGTACACTCAAACGACGGGTCATAAAATATGCAATTTCTTTTTGTCCCTTTAATAATGATTTTTTCTGTTTACTTGTTTTTTTATTGTCACAGTTTTTTTGCCTTCCGGAGCCATTTTCGAAGAAATATTTTATTATATTTGATTAATATAGCTGTCAAAGCGTAACTTCTAAATCTGATCTAACTATTTTTTGTGAAATGGAAGATTAGCATTTTTTGCTTAACGCACTCAAAGGGGTATTATCAGAAGCACAAAATATTTATTCCAGATAAAGTTCTATGTGCTAATTAAAACCTGAAGTAGGCTGTAAAAAGTATTTTGGTAGAGGCATTACTCGGATTCGTATCCGTAGATGTCAATAGGTGCTTTTTCAGCAACATTTGATTTTCACTGAGTATCCGATCTCCATCCAACCATTGGAGTTTGAGTCTACCAACGCTGCGTCTACCTTGGGGCTTTGTACGAACTATCTTATTTAGCATTTTCTCTTCACTCATTCTTTCCTAGTATCCTGCCCCTCGCAGTCTCCCTATTATGTGGGCTTATCGTGAATGTTGTGGACTTCTTCGTTGAACAGTATTTTCCAAACTCTGTTTTCCTGCACAGCTCCGAAAATATTTCTTGGTATTTTCCTCTTAAATATGAAGAGAGATGTCTCATCTTCTTTACTCAGTACCTAGCATTCAGAGCTATACAGGGCGGAATAGTGTTTTGTAGATGTTGACATTTGTTACACCTTGCAATATGGTTTGGGCACTCATGTGCTTCTCTCTTCCAGAACCGGACCTACCATAGGTTCAGTTGGCACAAAGAACTAGGCACTCGCTTACAAGGGAGGAGAGAATAATATGCTAGCATTAATTTGCAAACGTTTATATTCCCGTCCCTTTTTAGTAAGTGATCGGGCCCTTGATTCGGCGCCGCTCTTTTTGTATAAATGTCCAAAAATCACTGTTTATTTCACTAATTTTCTGATAAAATCTTATCAACATCACCCCTTTGCATTGGTAAACAAAATGCAGCTCAGTTCGATCATCTATTACATGAAGGCAAGGTAAGGTAAGATGATCACTCTTACACTTCAGGTGCCAGTTCAGGAACAATATGAAAGTTATAATACCCTACTGAATTGTATTTCAATGTGTCTTAATTTACCAATTATACATTGAAGTCAATAAAAAAATATTTATCTGTGTTTAGTATCTTATTACACAAATATATTTATCAGATATATTATGTATATTTATATTGTTGGCATTAGAAATTGACGTCCAAGTATTTATGTATTTGAAATATTTACCTAAGATTATAATGGAGTTAAATTATGCCAGAATTTCTGCATGTTCAAGAATTCTGAAATGTTAAAAATCAATTGAAAAAGACATATTCTAAATTATATAATGTTATGTGTATCTACTCGAATTTATAACACTGTTTCTCTATTCAGAGAGACTGAAAGTACGCACTATGAACCAGTTGGAGGTATTCGAGTCGTGGCTTCACAGATGAATGCTTCATATACCGTGGACAGATCGGGTCAGCAATGTAGGGATCCTGAGGAGTGCTAATTACAGCATTCTTCCTGTGCTCTATCAGGCGTTCCTGATGTTGGTAATAACTTCTAAAAAGGCCTCTCTGTCTGGCGCTGCCTGGAACAACTCCTCCACATACCTTATTCCGGTCCAGTCTCTTATTTGGCGCAGCCGAGACGTTTGCCTTCTGACAGCTCCACGTTGTCCCTCAATCCTGCCCATTAGTATAAGTTGGAAAATTTCATATACTTGTCTCTACTCGGGATGCGACCCAGAATCTTACGGGCCATTATATACATTTTAACACTTCCCTGTTGCAATTAGTTCTCATCGGGACCTCTACATTGCAGACCAAACATGTCCACGTTAAACTAATCATTCTTCTGTGAAGCCACATCTCGAATACGTCCAACCAGTTCATAGCGTGTACTTTCCAAATCCAGTTTTCTGGGCCATACAACAGAACAGACCAAACATAGCATTTTTTTTTAATTAAATTCAACTTGACAAACGATCCAAATGTGCTGTAATTTAAAAAAAAAAACTATATGAGGTAAATAAAATTAAGTATTAAATAAAAGGTTATTTAAAAATATCAAAATTACTCTTTGGATTTAAAAAACATATCATGAATTCGAGTTTGTACAACATTTAATATTAATATATATAAAGGCTTTTTATAATTATTTTTCATTGTATGGATGCAAATCACTTATTATATATTTGATATTATAATCACTCGAGGAATTGTTTAATATAATAAAATATAAAAGGAAAACTCGGTTAATATAATTAAACCGGAGTTTGCTACATCCGTTCTCTTATTTCTCCATTCTTCACTAAGTCAAACTACGGCACACCCATGATAGTTCTGAATAGCATATTATTACAATTCAGAATTTTGCTGTTTTGAGCCATAGTGTGCCATATTTCACATTGTAGAAAAGAATATGTGTTATGCAGGCGTTCACATAGGCGGCATTTAAATGTAATATTTATAATTTGATATTGCATGCCAACCTATCTGTTAATCTTTTGCATGGCTATCTACTTGACCACGAAGCGGACAAATTCCTACTCGATTTCCTTTGTCAAGATGAGTAATTGAGAATAATTATCGGAGTCAAGAACACTCTTCTAGGTTTTTAATTATATTAGCTGAGTTTTTCTTTAATTTACTCATAAACTAAGGAAGAGGTTCCTAAAATATAAATATTAAATACTTACAAATTAAGTTATTAATTTTTAATACCTACTTTTGTTAATTTAAGTATGATTATCATAGATTATAATACTTAAACGTTTCGACTAACACCCAAGCATATAAATGTTTAGTATAAACCAAAGGCAAGATTGATCTACCAAAGACATCTGGGACTGTCAAACAGCTTATTCTTATTCTTATATTATGAGGATTGTTTTTTCAAAACACGATATTCGCCCACATGGCGATATGTCTGAAAAAAACACACCAAAACACGCCAAAAATTGTCTTGAAAAAATATGAAAGTCTTATTGTATTAATAATTGTTATTAATGAATTAATTAATTGTATTATGAAACATAAAATAAAATTATACACTTTATTTAAATTCTGAATAAGACTATCTTCAGGCTTAGCTGTAAAGTCTAGTTTTTTAAACCATGATTGTTCACAGGATTTGACGGGAGTCACAAGAAAACCCTCTCCTGAAAAATTACGCTTCAAGCGAATGTCGAGTTTTGAAAAAACCGTTCTCAAACGGTAGTCGTTTTTCGCACTCAAGTTTGCAAACTGTATTTTTCTTGTTTTGATATTAATTGATTTATATTTATGTAACTATTATAAAAGTGTGTGTTGTATCTCAATTACCTATACAATACTCCTGTCAAATTGTAAATATTGTATTGTAGGCGCGATTAACTCTCAAATCATTTGAACCATAAAGTAATTATTGTGAACCGACGTGTAAAATAGGTTTTTGTGTAGAAATGCAATAAAAATCATGAAGTAACATTTCATATAAATGTTGTAATGCCATTATCATCATAATGATATATAAAGTAAGAAATTAATTTTAAAATGTTTATGTAAGGTGGTATCATTAAATAAAGTAGTTAACTATTTGATTTGACAAATAATCATCGCAATATTTTGCCAGCTAAACTTTTTAATTTACTTCTATTCATGTAACCTAACCTAACATTTCATTTTCCTAACCTAACGATGAAGGTATAACTCGTGCTGCTTATAAGCTATCCATAGGTACTCAAAAAAGCACTGTTTGCCCTCTGACAGATAAATCAAACATGATGTTTGCTACAGTCAAACATAATGATAAATAATGAGGTAGGTACTTATTAATTTATATAATATTCATCAACTCATTTATTAATGACATCTAGATTTCATTAAAAATATATGCAAATAATTAAACATGTAAATGGTACGTAGATTACATAACAAACATTTCAAATTGATTTAAAACATCAAGTTCAAAAAATATATAAGCGCTTTGGCGGGTATTACTAAAAGTAATATGATTTCATATTTTAAAAAACCTATTTTAATTATTATTTTCATAAAATTGAAACTATCTTAGTGCGTATTGTATTTATTTATTTATTTCAATTAATATTTTTATTAACATAATTTTATGAAAACAGAATGACCTTAACGTGGACTGATTTTCAAAATGTATTAAATTAATTCAGTCTAGACTTTTTAAGTATTTGTAGAATTCAAAATGCATTGGAAATCAAAAACTTATATATTAGCTTGAAACATGTATGCAATTTGTCTTTTATTCTATTTTAAATTAACAGATCATTTCACTGAAAATTAGATATTCAAAAACTCAACTTATATGAACGTTGTTTTACTTTAACATAAGCAGAATGGTAACCTGTTACACAGTTAATTTGTTTGACTCTTTTTAAATATTTAGCTATGTTTTTATAGTTATTAAAACAGTATGAATTTGTTAAAAATTGACAAACTAATTTACTGTATTTTTAAATGACTTCCTTTATAATTATTCAAACACCTAGAACACTTGTGTTTTATACCTCTGTGGTCTTAAGCTAAAAGTTCTAAAGTCAAGTTTTGATCAAATGAATTATGTACCTACAGTACTTGTTAAATCAAAGGACACCTCCAAAGACAAATGATAATTTAATAAATTAAATTAATAAACAAATACCTTTTTATCTCAAAATAAAGATCTGAAACTTAAGAACTTACCCTGCAACCACAGAAATGTATGTTTATTGATCTGTCATATGACAAAAAAATAATAAAATAATTTGGAGTGGAAAAATGGCAGCATATTTGGTTGTTTATAAAATAATGTAAACTGATCATTGATTGTAATTGTATTAAGTATTTTAATGAGTGTTGTCAACAATATATCTTCGATCACAATGTTTTCCAAGTTGTTAGAACTATAAAAATAATTAAATAATTAGAATATTTAGCAAAACGCTTGATCATAATTTTAAATCAAAATTGTCTGCCAAATTAATGTAAAAATATTTTAAATATGATTGTTTTAATCGGCAGTCATGTAAAATACTTACAACCACTGACTAATTAAAAAAACTGTCCAATGGTTAAAGATTTTGGGTCTTCCTATTTGTAAAAAATATTATTTGAGATAAATAATCTGACTATTATATTTATTAATTTGTAATTACTTATTATTATTTTTTTTAGTTTCACCGAACATTCAAAGATGGTGCACTTTTGTCTTTTGTTTACCTGTATTTTGGCCTATAAGTGTAAACATTGTATTTTGAAAACATATTATAAACTGTATCATTGACGTACTACTAGTATAAGTAGAGCAAATAAATTGCTTAGATTAAAAAGTATGTCATATAGTTACTTAAATATGTGTGTCTGAGTTAACCTTTTCTGAACTTGCTACTTTCACCAGTTTCAAAATTGACCAATGGATTTCCGTATTTCAAGGAGATGAAATTAGTTATCCGCAGTAGTTGATAACTATCAAATTTCATGATTGTGGTCAAAGTTACCAGACCAGTCAAAAAACACCCTTTTAATTATATACAATCAACACCAATTCATGAGCAAACCTGGTAAAATAGAAAATAAAGAAACCAAACATTTTTTAACCAATGAAAGTATTCTTCATTAACTATAAAGTTAACGCTTTATTTTTCATGTGTCAATAATTTAAAAAAATGAATTCTATTCTAGTACATTTTGTGTCAAAAACATTTTCTCAATCCTCATTTGGCGGCCATCTTGCTTGTCCACCAGTGAATGTTGTTGGTAAAGTCTATAAATAAGAGCTGAAAACTGTAACTAACATTTTCTGGAAACACCAAATTAAATGACCTTTTAAAAAAATCAGATCATAATATTATATTTGCTGTTTTAAAGGTGTAAATAGTAACGTAAGAGGAATGCAATGGGAATACCAGTACCCTAAATTATTTCCTAATATTTTTAAAGCGACATTGACACTTATTGGTTTAATAAATAAAAATATATCAAACATTGAATACAAATTTTATTTCCGAAGGATTTTAAGTCACATTTTCTCAGATTTGGCAACTTTGTAACTGATGGAAGAATGCAAAGTTAATAGTATGAATATAATCTAATGTCTGTTTGTTAAAAAAACTGTTGCTTCAACTAAAGTTGTTACCTATATGTGTTAACATTTCAATTAACTGATTTAAGACTATTGTATAACTGTAAAACATAAATCATTCTTTGAAATAAAGTAAATCAAATGCAGGTTCTTTTATTATTTATTTTGTGGGCACATCATCCATAAACTGATAACTCACAGCTGCAAAATTATGCTATTCATCTAGAGCTTTGTACATAATTTCTGTGTGTTCTATTTAAATTCAAAAGAGGAATACTGTTTTTTGTGGAATGAGAGTGGAGGTGGACTTAATGTAGAAGAGTTTCCAACTTTCGTTAATTTATTTATCTACAATTATTTCCTGCCTTCTTTGACAGCGGAAGATGAAAGAAGTATAATTTTATATAGCGATGGATACATGTATCAAAATTGCAACTGTGTCATGTCCAGTTCTTTGCTAAATCTCTCAATATTGTACGACATTACAATAGAACATAAAAAATTGGAAAAGAACACACTCAAATGGAAGTGGACTCCATGCATTCGACAATTGAAAGGCATCTCAAGGGCAGGGAAATATATGTCCCTGCCAAATACATAGAAATGTCGATCTGCTCGGAAAAAACCCAAGCTTTTTCATAAGATTTCTTAATAATAATACTTATTTACAAATGTACCAGACAATTTTTTTAAACAATAGGCTTATTCATGACCCTTTTTCATATTCTTTGCAAGTCAGCATAAGATGTCGCCGGATATTTTTTGTTTTAATTTTTTTTAAATATATTTTGTATTTAATGTAATGCAAATGAGGTAGTCAGCGATTGTTGGTCTTCAAAATGAACAGCAACACCTTTCCTTGGGCCATTTTTTCATTACACTTTCAAGGTGAACTGCTAAATATGAAGAGGCTTGTAAGTTATGACTTTTTACCAATTCCTTCCTCTCACACATCCGTTAAATTCGACTGACCTGGAAATACTAAATCGCCATATGATGTATTCGTATGCGTAGGGCGAGTAGGAACAATTTGACGTATCACAAACGTTTCTGCCAACCCGCAGGGGTATACTTTTTGTACCTGGACGTACAGGATACGGTTTGTTGCGTTTGGGTGAAAATATCGCGGACTTATCACGTACATTCGTATGGGTAGGGCGGTTGTGCCCACGGAATGCGCCTACTGCCGACTGCGACATGATACAAATTACTAGTACATACTGACTTTTTTTTTCAAAACACACAGTTTACCCTGAAAATGGCTCCTGCAATGGTAGCCGAAACATCGAAAGGAATCTAACTCACACTGAGTCATCCAAAAAATAATTATTGTTAAGTGACCATGAAAACCTGCGCAAATATCATATTTAACAAAAACAACAAAATATCAACATGTAAGTAAAGTAAACAACAATAAATTAAACCAACTGGAACTTTTGATTTTCGAAATTCCTTGAAATGTTGAAATTATACTGTTTTTTCACCCTGCAGTAAAATTTGTGTTTTTGGAGACTAGAGTTTTGCAAGTAATTAGTCCAACGACATGTTTATTTTGTTCTGAATTGGGTTGTGGACTTGTGGCTAGTGTTATGGCTCACCGCTGAAAAGCAAAGCGGAAATATTTTAAAGACGTTTTCTTTATTTTTCCTTAGTTATAGTCTTTTACTATACATAAATATAGAAGTCATTTTTTAATCTAGTGTCATCTATGAAATTTATTTATAACCTTAACGAGTCCTGCCATCTTACGATTTTTTCAAAAAGCTTTTTATTATCTAGATGATGCTATTACTGCTATTGATTTTAGTTTCAAAAGACACACACAGAAGTCAACAACAGCTTTATTTCATAAGAAAAGTTAGTGAAAATTACTTCTTTCAATTTAGAATCAAAGAAAATTCATTTATAATTAGCAACTAACAATGCAATAGTTATCATATATGTCTGAGCGCGAGAGAGACGGAGATTATTTTCATAATGCGTATGCCGAGCGATGTCGCGAGCGAACTTTAGAGCATTAATTTAAAATGTCTTCTAAATAAGTTAACAATCGTGTTACAGTTGTATGGTCTAACAGATGTTGAAAATCAATTTTAGCCCTTCAAAGAGTTCAAACCACCTGTGCCTCGATTTTGAACGCTATCTTCGTCTGTATATATCGAGACCACATCGAGACGGTATACTTAACTTCTGTATCTTACTTCGGTATGTTCTACCTACTTGTCATATCGACATCATATGATCGAAATAAACCAATAAATGGCCGCAAAAATTAGTCCGCGTTCCTTACGTCATTAACATTTAAAATAGTTCTCATTTATATTTTAAATAGGCTTCTATAATCACTTCAAAGCGATTATAAACTCCAATAAATTCCAATTCAAGCAAAAAATGCTCGCTTGAACATAAATTTTGCATGACATTTGGAAATCACCTAGACGGTACGCTTAACAATCGTCTGTATGTATCTACCAATCGACTGTCATTTTAGAACGTAGATATATGTACCGTAACGCACGCTTCCCTTTGTTTCATATCGATGTACCTACCCAAAACTTGAAGGTGGGGGCTCGGTAGTATATCTTTATAATCACTAGAGGGAATTTATCTTCAACTATACAGTCAAGGTGAAGTTATGACGTCTTTATCTTTCTATCATAATCGAGGCCCTGGTAACCCTGAAATATATTTTTATAAATAATTTTTCGTCAAAACAAATTTAAAGAAAAGGAATTTTAAAAAAGCAAATTTACGGATTTTTTCGGCTAATTTTTATATGGTTACCTTCTTAAATTAAAAAAAAATATATGTATCGCAGGGACGAACCCTGGGCTGGTATTCCATACGCTCTCGCGGCCGTATCATCTCGCGTATTTACATACAAAATACACGAGAAAACTTGTTTTCTCGTGCCGCGAGAGTCAGTCAGAATAGCACCCCTGGGCCCCGATTACAATGGGAAGTTAATATTTATCTTCAATTTTATCTACAAAGTAAAATTAATTAATTATTTCTGTGAAAAGCAGAATATGAGTACAATTTTTTCTTCTAAACATGTTCAATTATAGGTTACCGACGAAAATATTTTAGATGTTCATGCAAATATACTCATTTTCGCACACAAATATCGGTTTTTCTTTGTAGACAGTCGAAGATAACTCTGTTAACTTACCATTGTAATCGGGATCCTGTAGCTAAATCACAAATGACTATCGACGTGCTTATTATTAGCGACGTGATAACAACTTCTCACCATGGTTATTTATCGTATTCGCGATCACGGTGAACACCTAATATTAAATCGGGGGTTAAGGGTCATAAGGGCGAAACTACAAAAACACAGTTTTGAGATAAATGATAAAACAGTTTTCAAAAAATAATACTGTCTTTTAAGGGTAACAAATAAAGAAAATAAAAAATACAGTTAATAGAGCATAAAACGTTTTAGAGACAAAAATATGAAACTACGCTTTCGTCTATATGACCCTAACTTGCGCTTACATTAGTAAATTAACAAAATGATGTAAAAGGTGTTTTATTCTTCTGACCTTAAACAAAACGCTTCATTTGTAGTTTCACACAAATTTATCTAGGTAACTACTTATCGGATGAGTTTCATCTTTTTGTCACTAACAGGATATTTTGTTTGGATATCAGATTAGTACTTAACACAAAACAGCATTTTTTGTAGTTTCGCCCTTATGACCCTAAGCCCCCGAAATGTCAAAATATTTACGTTTCGCGACGTATAATACTGCTGCGTAATCACATATTTAAATCAACAATATTTTGAGTTTGTCCAAATTCTTGTAGACAAGGACTGGATTCAACTCCCTGGGGAGCTGATAACATTAACATATTACAACAGAGATGAAGAACATTTCAGAAAAGGTAATATAGAAGTCTAGACATGATAAATTCACCTGGTCCATGAAGAAGTATATAAATTGAAAAAATAAAATTTTCAGGCGCTGCCTAGTATGTAGGTGAAATAATTCAATCACACGAATCTCACCCGCATAAATAAAGGTTTCAGCTCTTTAACTTCACAAACATCAACAGGTGAAAGAATTGAAGGAATATGGATGTTCGAATATGGGCAGAATGGTGAATGTTACTCAGTGTGTAAAGTGGCCACTTAAACCAGCCAATGACAGGTCATAAGCCATGTAGATGCCTAGACTTCTATATTACCTTTTCTGAAATGTTCTTCATCTCTGTTGTAATATGTTAACATATTTAAATTTCACCGGTGTAAATATGGAAAATATTCCAAAACTGCTATTTTTATTTATTATTTTTTTATTATTTATTTATTCACACTCTTTATCAAAATACAATTCCATATTCACTTTGCCCAGCTAACAAGGGTACATACCCCGTTCCAAGCTAGGCAATTACATTTTAATATATTATAATAGTTAACAAATTAATATAGAGCACAGACAAACAAAATATAAACTTATTCGGATACACATTTTGATTCATATACATACAGACATAAACACATATACACACATGTATATATAAATATACACATATATACACGTGTACATACACACACACGTACATACACCCATGCGCATACACATACATACATTCATAAAAACATAGACAATTTATTTATGCGAAACTTTATGGTTGTCATCTATAAATATATTTTTTTTTAAAATTATTCCTTATTTTTTATATTTTATTTTTGACATCCAGTAAGGTTCTCCAATCCGTGGCATGCATCAACTTTTCTGACTCCCTACGACCAATGTCACGAAAGAGCGAGGTCAACACCTTCCGCAACTTGACAACACTCCCGTCTTTCCACGATTCTGGCAAAAGGTTATGGACCTTTTTGCCTACGTTATAGTGTTGTCTCGATGCCAGAACAGTGTTGACCCCTTCACTTAGTATCAGATCCCTATTAGAGTATCTGGTATTATGGTTGTGGTTGACGCTCGGGTAAATGTCTCTCTTTATGTGTGTAACCACTACCGTTCTCAATATGTACTGTTGAATAATATTCAGTACTCTGAATTCTTTGAAGAGCAAGTCACTTATAATGCTATTTATTGCATTTAGCCAGCGCGGCGGTTGGCAAGCCAAATATCAAGAAAAACAGTCTTTGACAGTGCTCAGATCTTTTGTTTTATCAGCATACGTTAATCTTGTTTGTTTTTTTTATCTTCTTTCATGATTATGTCATACCATATTTACATGCTATAAACTTTCAAATCATGTAAGAAGGAATGGCCCACGCTCAGACGCTGAAGTCGCTATGGGCATTTTTTCCAAATTATGTTATAACTTAATTTTAAGATGTATTTTTGTCATAAAAATTCTATGTAAATATATGTATGGAAAAATAAAAAAATAAAAAAAATAATAGTAATTTTACAATGCAACGAACATTTGGATTGAAATATTACTCAGGCTCTGAATATCTCATAAACGGGGCTTCGTTTATGAATGCTTCTACCTCGGTATGTTCTTCCGACTTGTCAACCTGGCATCGTGTGATCAAATCCAACCAATGAGTGACCCCAAAAATTTTGTCCGCATTCCTTACTTTCCGAAGTCCCGAATTAATTGAAGGAAACAAAGCTGTCAATGTCCTTTTTTAGTATACTTTTCTATACGTAACTGCGTGGAACGTTTTCTCCGTGTAAAAAGAGGCTCGATGTGCTTAAAATGAGCAATATTTACAACTGAAAGGTTAAAAACACATCTTTCCTAATAATATATGTATGGAAAATTAAACAAACAAAAAAAAGTTACGAACACAACCTAAGAGAAAATTCGTAAGAAAACCTTAAAAGAATTTTTAAAATAAAGGCTTTCTCAGAACTCCTAGAGCAGTGATTCCCAAAGTGGTCTATATCGACCCCCAGGGGTCTATGACAACCTGCAAGGGGTTTACGTCAACGAAAAAAAAATTTGTGGGCCTAAGAAATGAAAATGGGGGTCCACGATAGTGGATCTCAACATACACTTAAATTTAATTTTTTCACTTAAATTTAAATTTTTAAACAACTTTCATTTATGTTTTCTTTTTCCTTCTCTTTTTTATACTTTCATAATTAACATTAGATTTAATTGCTTTTTAATATGGAAACTTCACTGGTCCATTAGAATTAAGTCCAATTGTGTAAAATATTAAACTTTGTAACTGTACTGTATGTTTCCTGAATAAAGGAAAATAAATAAAAAAATAATAATAATAATAAATACACTGATAATACCTATTTACTTACATTATACTATCTTATAATATAAAGACATGTACATTATTTATAAAAGTACCTTTGAAGTAAAAAAAATATTATATACGTTTATAAAACTGTGTAAGTTGAGGATGTAGGTAATATAGCGAGGAAATTTTCAATTTCCTTTCCATCATCATACCTAGAGGAAAGGGGGTTCAGCGCTGTTACCAATCTCCTAACGAAAAAAAGAAACAGACTTGACATCATTGGCCGAGGAGATTTGAGATTAAACCTGACAAAATTGACGCCAAATGTTGATAATGTATTATTAAAGCATCAGGTTCGTCCTTCCCACTAAAAACATTTACTTATTGCTTAGTTTATTTTATATAACAGAAACAAAATTTTATTTTGAGTAGTTTTAATTTAAATTCAATTAATAAATGTATAAACCTTAACATTTGTTTTAACTTTAAGTTTTTAACACTAAACTTCACTACAGTCAGAAATTTATGAAAAATCAATATCAGGTAAGTTAGGGGGTCTACCAAAAACCGAAAAACGTGGCAAGGGGTCTACGACACAAAAAAGTTTGGGAACCTCTGTCCTAGAGCGACGAAATGCCCAGACTTCCATGTTCTCCCTCCTCTAAATATTCTCCATCTCTGTCGTAATATGTTAGTGTAAATATAAATACGGATTGGCCCGATTTGCGCTGTAGACGCAATACATTAGTCCCATACAATAACAGTGCGGTGAGCGGTGAGTGATGAATATGAGGGGATGTTCGTTTAGCTACGAAAATCGATAACTATTCACCGAATCATATTTAATTCTCTCCCTATGATAAAACGTCATTATCGTGTGTATTCCGCGAGTTCAATTATCGGGTTCTCATCGGACGCCATTTTATTTCAATTCGTTATTCATTATTTCATATGAATTTATTTCTTCATCCAAAATAGCACTCGTTTGCATATCATGAACTTTGTACCTCAGAGGCAGACGGATGCAAATCCAGAATTTGATGAAATGAAATTTCGATATTCGTATCCAGTTTATGACATGTCCATTGATTTTGAAGAAATGCAAATGAAAGAACCAATTTGTTACAATATGGTATTGTAGGATGGGGTGGTGCATATGCCAATATTTTAAACCCTCGTAAAATAGTACAAAGATTAATTATTAAAGTAATTTTAAAGAAACCCTCAACATTCAATACAGAAAGTCTATATAAAATATTTAAGGTTCATACAGTAGACACTCTTTTGAAAATAAATTATATAAAAAAGAAAAAATACAAGAATTTGAAATGAATAAGTCACTCAGATACCAACATAATATTAAAATTCCTAAATTCCATACAAGTCATGGTGAAAATAGCTTTGTCTTCAAAGGTGTAAAAAATTATAATAATCTTCCCAATGAACTAAAAACGATAAAAATAATATTTCAATAAATAAATTTAAAGTAAATCAAAAGATTTTTTTTGAACTCGTGTAAAAACAACATTAAATTTTAATCAGTATGAATGTATTATTGTTTTATGTTTTTTTCTTTATATAACTAATGTTTTTATTTTTCTTTTTCATGTACTCTTATTTAAAATTATATAAACTCTTATAAATAAACAAATAAGTCACTCACGTCAAGCACAAGAGTTAGTCTCTTTTTTTGGAATTACAGTGATAACATTTACTAGATGTGTAAAAGTAGGTATGTTTAGAATTTTACAAAAACATGTACTTTTTATGAAATTTATGAATAAAAAAAATATATTAAAAAATGTATTGAGATACTAAAAATACAAATAAATGTTATAAATTATTAGAAAGCACTTAGAGAAAGTAGATAATTTAGGCTTGTGTTAAAAATTTGAGGTTGAACATGGAAAGTTAACATTTATCTTCAATTTTATCTACAAAGTAAAATTAAGTTTTCTGTATGAAAAGCAGAAAATGCGTACAATATTTTCTTCTAAACGTGTTCAATTATAGGTAACCGACGAAGATACTCAATATGTTCACGCAAATATACTCATTTTCGTATACAAATGTCGGTTTTTCTTTATAGACAGTCGAAGATAACTCTGTTAACATTCCATTTTAATCGTGGCCCTGAAATACTCTGAAAGGAAGAAGAGTATTCGCACGAGTCAAAAACAGTTTGAGAATCAGAAGTTTGAAGAATTTATTCTATAGCGTATCCAGTTGTAAAATATTTATTGTATATCGAGGATTCCATACAACAGAAGAAAACCCAAGATGGCTGCGAACGTACGCATTATAAAAAAAATTGAGATATGCGGCTGTTTTGAATGGTCGAGTGGTGCCGTGGTGCGTATAATTATACCCAGGTTTCTGTAAGCCTTATTTACGGGAGTTTTTCATCCATAATCACACCTAAATCTCTCAGCTCGTTTTTCCGGACAAGACAATTACCGCTTATTTCATATTTAAGAGGTCATATGGAAGTCTAGGCATCTACAGGGCTTATGACCTGTCATTGGCTAGTTTAAGTGGCCACTTTACACACTGCGTAACATTCACCATTCTGCCCATATTTGAACATCTATATTTATTTATTTATTCATATTTTTTGCTTACAAACTATAATTAACAATAAAAACAATGTGACCTCACTGGGGTTTCCCGTGCCGAGGACACTTAACAATATACTTTTTTAAAATTACATTTGAGAATAAACAAAGAAGACTAACTTTAAAAAACAAAGATAATTAACAAATATTTAGACAGTTTAAAAAACAAGGTATTTATGTACATCTATATTATTTATATTACAAAACACACAATGAAAATAACAAAAAAATAACATAAGCTATACACTTGTGGAGCAGTTGATTCAATATTGGTATGGGCGAATGAGACAATCCATTTTACTTCTACCTAGCTCCACTATCCATTTTTTTATGGCCTTTTTAAACATTTTCTCGTTACTAATTGTTTTAATAGATAGTGGAAATAGGTTATAGATTTTAAAGATATTCCTTTAATTCCTTCATCCGTTGACGTTTGTGAAGTTAAAAAGCTGAAACCTTTATTTATGCGGGTGAGATTCATCTAATTGAATTATTTCACCTACATACTAGGCAACGCCTGAAAATTTTATTTTTTCAATTTCTGTACTTCTTCGTGGACCAGGTGGATTTATCAACAATATTTTGAGTTTGTTCAAATTTTTGTAGACAAGGACTGGATTCAACTCCCTGGGGAGCTGTTAACATTAACATATTACAACAGAGATGAAGAACATTTAAGAGAAGGTAATATAGAAGTCTAGGCATCTACAGGGCTTATAACCTGTCATTGGCTGGTTTAAGTGGCCACTTTACACACTGTGTAACATTCACCATTCTGCCCATATTTGAACACCTATATTCCTTCATCTGTTGATGTTTGTGAAGTTAAAGAGCCAAAACCTTTATATATGCTGTTGTATGCCGTTGTATATGTAAATGTTAACAGCTCCCCAGGGAGTTGAATCCAGTCCTTGTCTACAAAAATTTGGACAAACTCAAAATATTGCTGCTTATTTCATAACATATTACAACAGAGATTAAGAACATTTAAGATGAGTTATTATAGAAGTCTAGGCATCTACAGGGCTTATGACCTGTCAATGGCTTGTTTAAGTGGCCACTTTACACACTGTGTAACATTCACCATTCTGCCAATATTTGAACATCTATATTACTTCAATTCTTTCATCTGTTGATGTCTGTGAAGTTAAAGAGCTGAAACATTTATTTATGCGGGTGAGATTCATCTAATTGAATTATTTCACCTACATACTAGGCTTCTATATTACCTTCTCTTAAATGTTCTTCATCTCTGTTGTAATATGTTAATATAAACAGCTCCCCAGGGAGTTGAATCCAGTCCTTGTCTACAAAAATTTAGACAAACTCAAAATATTCCTTATTTCTAGTGAACGAATCAACGAAACATTTATCAGTGTAGTATGATAATATCGTTGAACAAGATTGTTGATTCGAGGGATGCTTTCGCCGTTGAAGCGCGCCGTGGGAACGCGCGTCGGGCCTGAACGTTTTTACTAGACAAACATCGTCCTGGCCCCGGCTCGAACTAGGCGGGGGTAGGTCGGGGTAGCTCACAACATCTACCCCTGTAATAGAGCACGGGAAGTACCAACTACAGGAGACATAGCCACGAAGGCGATGTACGGAAACTCTCCAGTTACGCAAAGCCGAGCGGAGCTAAAATCAATATTTATGACTACTCTCCCTCCAACTGTGTATTGTGTTTTATTTTTTATACTTTTATCGCTCCTCTTGGCGACTTCATACTTTATCTGACAGCGGGACGCGGTGGCCATTTTGAAAAGGCGGCTGTCTTTTGTTTTCACAATTCAAGAACGCATTTTTATCTAAACACGAGCTGAACCCGGCAAAACTTTGCTATTGCTAGATTTGAGTACACAAGCGTACAAATATATATTTATTAAATTAACGCAATCGAAAGTTTGATATCAATTATTGTATTTAGTCCTGATTTTTGAAAGGGATGAAAACATAACTAAATGTGAGATCAGTGCGAACGGAGATACTCTGAATCGGGTAGAAGAATTTGTGTATCTGGGAAGTATGTTTACTGGGATGGAAAGACCGAGAAAGATATCGATAGGAGGGTGAGTGCCGGGAACAGGGTGAACGGTGCACTGAAATCTACTTTGGCAAACAAATGTTTATCGCTGGAGGCTAAACTAGCAGTTCACAGTGGAGCTCTAGTGCCAACTCTAATGATGATGATAGTAGGATAAATGCTGTCGAAATGCAATCCCTCAGGCAAATGTGTGGTAAAACGATGTATGATAGGTGTCAAATGTCGAGTTCCGTGAATCCATTTTTTATTTCCTTTTTTAATTACAATTTTAAAAAAACATATTGTCTTTTACAGAATATTTTATTTTTTCTTTCTTATGTTCCACAAAGATATTATAATTAGATAACTGTCCATTATTTATTATAGAAGCAAAAATTCATGAACATTTTCTTGTATACCCACGAACAGGCCATGCCTTTGTGGGATTTTTTTGTTTACTATTTTTACTATCAATATGTATTTCATTGCTATGAAATTGTACTTTATTTTTTTAATACTCTGTTTTATCACTTATGTTTATTGTAAAAAAAAAAAATAATAATAATATAAAAAATAAATAACTAAGTAAGGCTGAGACATGCATTATCGACAGAATCAAGAAAGGGGTGCTGCGTTGGTTTGGACACGTAGAGCGAATGGACAGCGAAAGAACGGCTAAAAGGATCTACGATGCGAATGTTTATGGATTCAGAAAACGAGGAAGACCGAGAAAGGCATGGCACGATCCAGTCCATCAAATACTTGAAGATAGACATGTAAAAAGTAGGAATAATCGGCGTGCGTGCATGAGAAGATGTGTGAATTTAGAGAAAGCCTACCTGGCCCTTGAGGTATTATATTACGAAAATGGCGCTATTTTATTTTATTTATTTTATTATTATTATTATTATTATTACGGAGAAACGGCGTGATGGTTTGTTTGTTTGTTAAATATGTACGTAGGTATTCGTGATTATTTTTGTGTTTCAGTTAACATAAATTGTGAGAACAGAGAATATTGATAAATATGTATTCAAACATTGTTTTCCTGTCACTGTCTTGCAGATGCCTCTCCGATACCGTGCGAAAAGGACAACTACATCTCAGACCTTTTGTTAGAATAGACAAAATGACGTTTCGTTGTCCCGTTTTCCGCACCTCAAAAGTCCATCGATTTTGGTATTTTTTTAGACAGAATATCAATTGTATTACTATCCAACATAACTTAAATAAACTATTTTCGTGGTGCTCAACAAATAAACTCCAACTAAATGTAAAGAAATGCCAAATCATGAGATTTCACAGGACTAAGTTTCCAATAATGTTTAATTATTCTATTGGCAATTCTGAACTTGTATCCGTTTCCGAAATACGTGATTTAGGTGTTATTTTCGACACCAAATTATCATTTATTGGTCACATTAATAGCATTAGTAATAGATCTCTAAGAATGTTGGGTTTCATTATCAGAACCACTAAATATTTCAAAGATATTGGTGCACTTAAAATAATGTACACGTCACTTGTAAGAAGCATTTTGGAGTACAACTCTACAATCTGGGCTCCTCATTATTCTAGGCACCAATACTGTATTGAAAAGGTCCAAAATAAGTTTTTACGATTTATAAATTTTAAATTAGGTGTTAGTATTGAATTTTTAAATTATGATTCGTTACTGTTTATTTTGAAATTATTAAGACTAAGTGACAGGAGAATTATAACTGATTTATTAAATTTATATAAAATAATCCATTCCATGTTTGACACCCCTGCACTTTTATCACTAATTAGTTTTAATGTACCAAAAAGGACAACTCGGCAAACCTACCAATACTGTGGCAACAATACTTCGACATCATATGGTAAAAATGCAGTCATCAATAGACTTCACTCCCTAGGCAATAAGTACCAGGACATTGGTGACTCATTTCACATGAAATTTATTACATATAGAACGGCTCTTCTTCTTTATTTTATTGGTAATAGTTCTAGGTAACTATTTGTTACTTTTGTTAAAAATTTGATTTAAACTTCTTTATTAGTGTTTTTTTTTCTTTTTTCGTTTCTTTTCTTAATTAATTTATAAGTAAAAAATATTTCTCTTTATCATTTTTTTTACATCATTATATACTTTTATACATAAACATATACTATTTACCTAAATATTAGTTTTCAATAATAATACATATAAAAATATTATATATATTTTTGATGTTATTCAAAATTTATTTCTTAGTTATTTTTTTAACTGGTTCAAAGTATCTCTAATACCAAATTATCTTTTTTTATCGATAATTCTATAACTGGTAATATTTTATTCTTTTATATAGTTTATATTTCTTAGACTTTCTAAATTAATAATATTGTTTTAAATGCTATGTATTACTTATAACTATGTTTACATGTATGTATATTTAATTGTATTTGTAACTAATATGTAAAAGGCACTAAGTGCCGTTTATTTCAATAAAATAAAATAAAATAAAATAAAATAAAATAAAATTTTCTGTACCGATTTTTCAAAAATGTATCAAATGTCAGTTGAAATTATTTATGCGTTACTAAAAATCCGGTAAAAATTAGTTTAATGTAGAAATTGTAAGGAAATTAATCAATTTAGTATTCACTAAAAATTATTGTTACTTGTAAACGTTAATATACAAACTTTTTTAATCTACAAAAAAAAGATATCCTACAAATTTTTGTATGCATTTTAGTCAAATACAACCTTGTAAAATCGTTTCTAATTTTTTTCCACTCAACATATTGAAGATGACGTAAATTAGAAAATTTCGCAAAAAACCGCACGTAAATCTGTCAAACCAATTTCGAGTTTTTATTTATTTATTTATTTTATTAGGTAAACAAACAGTGTGTACACATATATTGCCAATTTCTTTAAATATTAATGTAAGAAACTCATGTACACACCAAAAAAATTGTTTACATAAGTGCAATAATTTAAATTATCTTCAATATAATAAATGTAAAAGAAACGAAATGAAAAAATATGTATACAATAGTAATAATAAAGTTAAATGTCTGCTTCTCTCAAAATTTCTATAATTTTGGACCATACATTGTCACAAAAAATATCAGCCTCGGTAAATATATTGTTATATTGGTCGCATATTCTAGGTATTGTAGATTGTTTCAAATAGTTTGTTGACGCGTTTTCTGAGTTAAACAGAAGATTTTGTCTTGTCGGTCTAGATGGCACACGGAATGGAAGTCTTTCAAGTAGGTTTGGAGAATCAATTTTATTATTTATTAATTTTAATGAAATAACTGGTCTAACATTATTCTTCAATTTTTAAGAGAGTTTATTCCATGGTACTGCATACTTTCAGCATGATTTTTGCGTGACTAATAACGGCGATTAATTTTTCATACATATTCTAGCGGACCCGACAGACGTTGTCCTGCCCGAATGTTGGAAAAAGACTTTTCATTGATAAGTAGGTACCTAGCAGAGGCAAACCGTGTATAGAAGCGATTATGTGCAGCTTATTATTATATTTGACTAAGTATAAAAATGTTTTATTGTAACTTTATTTACAGAAAAACAAATAAATAATTACCATTTATTTTAAACCAATTCCACCGTTTGTATGTTTATCCTAAAATAAATATAAATTTTAATAAAGCGCGTCTAGCGCCTGCGGTGAGCCAAGAAACTAGCCGATTATTCCAGCTTATTTTTTCATACAAATAAGTATACTATATTTTGAATGTATTAACCCCAGTGCGGGTTTTTTCTCCTTGATTGAACTTGCAGATTACACAAATTATTTGAAGATTCTTGATTTGGAAAACAGTATTTCAAACATTGTTTCTTAAGGACTATTTTTCTTTGAGATGGTACTTTTGACATAAGACCATAAATATTTTCATGCGTCATATTGCAAGACATATAGCGCTCCACGCGGCCGTTTTTAGCACTATTAATTAAGGTACAAATATATGATATTTTTTTATAACTTACCTGTAAATAAAATCACCATTCGCACTGGTACCTAGTTACCAGGGGCGAAACGTGTATAGAAGCGATTTTGCACAGCTTACCATTATATTTGACTAACCATAATAATGTTTTATTGTAACTTTATTTACAGAAAAACAAATAAATAATTAACATTTATTTTAAATAATTTCCACCGTTTGTATTTTTATCCTAATATAAATATAAATTTTAATAAAGCGCGTCCAGCGCCTGCGGTGAGCCAAGAAACTAGCCGATTATTCCAGCTTATTTTTTCATACAAGAGTTACTAGATACTCCATCCTGATGCTGCAATTTTTTTTAAAAATAAATACAATCTTCGGTCAAAGAGGATTGGCCTACTACTCGATTAAAGTGTACAATCTGGTTCCATCACACAAAAAGGACAATTAGTAAGTTCTCACAATATAAAATAGGTATTAAGAAATGGATAGTGGAGGGGGGTTGCGCACGGATCGATGAGTGTATGAAGCCAAATAGGTCAAATTTATTTATTTATTCATTCAAAATTACAAAATTAAATATTTATGAACTTATTAAGGCTTTTTAGGCTATGCCCGTGTCAAGCCACAATAAATAACAATAAAAATACATAGTAAAATTAATTAGATTAAATTAAAATAATGACATAGAATCACAATCTAGAAAAAAAGGTAAATGTAATGAATAATCAAATTCCAAAGAATACAATGCAAAAAAGATAATCAGAAATAATTTTTAAAATATAAATTATACAAATTAAGAATCACACAATCAAATATACAAAATAGTGGTATCATTAAAATCAACAAAATAATGGTAAAAAATAGTATTAAAAAAAAAACAAAATAAGAGCATCATTTAAATCAACAGAAAAAGAATATATATATAAAAGCATAATTGAAATGATAATTGATTTATGTTTTCTAGAAATTCACTCAATTATAGTAAGAAATATAAGAAATAGGAGCAATAAATCATATGCCAAATAATAGTACGTACTAAATTAAATTATACAAAAATACATAATAAGAAAAACATAAAAATTATCAATATATATAAAAAGCAAATAAAAGTAAAAAGTATGGAAGGAAAGCAGATTTGTAAATGTGTGTACTGTTTATGAAATTTCTTCTATTGGTCTATATAAATTGGTTATGTTTTTTATGATTATTTTAGTTTTTTACTGTTAATTATGTTAATGATAATTAGGTTAATTGGATTAATTACGTTTTTTTATTGTTATTATTATGTTAACTTTGTTAAATAGCTAATCTAAGGCATGTTTCACATTTTGTAAAATGTTTCCCTCGGCACGGGACACCTCAGTGAGGGAACATTATTCTGAATAAAAAAAAATACAAATAATGTAAAAGTATAAATAAATAAATAAAATAAGTAATAATCAGATTTAATTTATTATTATTTAGCAACGTTAAGTTTGTATTTGCATTACTAAAGTTTTGATGTTTTTAGTATATTTTCGTTTTATTTATACGCAAGTGCATGTACTTAGATTATTATTCTATAATGACTATGAAAAACAAAATTTATAATAATTTAAAGAATATTATAGTAAACACGTATTTTTTTTTGGCTAACACTTTCTGGTATCAAATTAATTGTTTTGGAGTGACACTCGCCATCGTTCTGTCCCGTAATATTTTTTCTGTCGAAACAGCCTCTGCTTCTGAGCCGAATGAAAGGCTAATTGCCTGAGATTGTTTGAATCTTGTCAATTACTCGCGTAGAGACTGCTTCAGAAGATCTCACAGAGTAAAAAACGAAACGAGACATCTCTCGTTACAAGTTTTCCGAGCTAAGAAAAAGAAAAAAATAATCATGTCACAAATGATAAGATAATTGGTAAACCTATAAAGTATCTTTTGTATCATTTAGCCGGATATGCCTAAAGCTAGGGTTTCCTAGGACAGCGGTGCCCGTATCTTAACGGCCGTAGTGAACGGTGATGCGGTGGACAGCCGTCGTAGTGGGGACTAGTGTTTTTTTTTTTTTTTAAAAGAAAAAGAAATATTTGCGTTCTTATAATTTACCCAAATATTTAATTTTGCAGGCCATTTTCAACGAGTTATAAATAACTCACTATTAGAAAATGGGAATCAAGTTGGGGTAGAGTAAGATTCGAACCACGGACCTTCGGTCCGTGAGTCCGAGACACTAGCCACAGGACCACAACCTGATTCGGTTGTGGTCCTGTGGCTAGTGCTAGGATTTTATTTTTAACGGTGTTATCAAAACCATTTTTATTGGAAACCTCTCTCTAGTCACCGTTCACTACGGCCGTTAAAATACGGGCACCGCTGTCCTAGGAAACCCGAGCTTAAGAAAGGGTATCTTTTCCTACGGTTTTTTGTATCTATATATAAAATATATGATAAATTTGGCGGAGAAACATTGATTGGTGTCGAACGAATGTATGGACATTTATTTATTTATTTACATACATAAGTTTATTTACATTATTTGAGACATAAGTTCCAACTCCATGGGACTTAAAGTCCTGTGTTGAGATGGGACGAGACTTTGCTGATCATCATAATAATAATAACCAGTGACCACAAATGTTTATAGAGTACTAAAAATAAAAAAAAATATTTTTATTTAAAAGTAAAAATTTATAAATAAAAGTGGAATAAAACTATATAGGCATTTAAATTGTTATAATTAAAATGTTCCACCAATAAATGTCAGTAGAAAAACTCAATATATTAAGAAGTGCTAGTACAGTATATCTGATGAGACTCTACAAAAAGTTGTGGTCACTGATAAAAAATTATAAATAAAAGTGGAATAAAACGGCGTAAGTATAGCCTGTGAGCTCGCCAATACATGACAGATGACATTAACATAACCATAGAAAAACACACATGAGCTCTCAGAAGTAAAGCAACGTGAATGCAGCAATGCTTGAACTACATGTCAATAATATTCTAATAATAAATAATATTATTTGGCCATACGGAACTTTAAAGCACACCTTGGTTTAATTACAAATAGTATTTTATCGGTTAGGTAGGTGTATTTAAAAAAAATGTTGCGTACCTGAAAAAAGCACAAATAATTATGTTTTTGTAAATGATGTCAGTAGCGACACTCAGAGAGTGGCTTTGTGACGTTTTGACATTTTTTATAAGAAATTCATGGCGTAGCCGAAATACTGTTATAAAAACGAGGATGTTTTTGTTGATTGACGTTAGCAGGCGCTACCCAGGGGCGACTTTGTGACGTGAGAAATTATTTAAAAAAAGAGATTCATGGCGTAGCCGAAATATTGTAATTAAAACGAGGATGTTTTTGTTGATTGACGTTAGCAGGCGCTACCCAGGGGCGACTTTGTGACGTGAGAAATTATTTAAAAAAAGAGATTAATGGCGTAGCCGAAATATTGTAATTAAAACTATGATGTTTTTGTTGATTGACGTTAGCAGGCGCTACCCAGGGGCGACTTCATGACGTGATGAAATTATTAATTTAAATATTTTTTTTCATTTTACATAGCGTAGCCGAGATAAGAAATTGCGTGGTGTTTCGAAATTTAACCGTGTAGGTAGTCGCCTAGTTACAATATTATTTTTGTATTTGTATAACTCCTGTTTTATAATATTTATGTATTTATCGCTATAAGAATTAAACTAAAGATAGTTTTTACTTTTAATCGCTATCCGTTTTTTTAAATTATGTTTGTAACACTCAGTAATATTTATTTTTCAAGTATTCAATGCTATTTTTGCATTTTAATTAATATTGTTAATATAAAGCGTATTTTTATTTATTCGAATTTACTAGACTGTTTTTATTACAAAAAATAAAAATGCATATTTCTCTATGTATTTTTCTGTTATAAACAATCTAATAAAATAATACATCAAATTTCCATTGTCTGTTGATTTTATTTGCAATCTTCTTTTTTTTCGATGGTTAAAACTCTAGGAAATTCAAAGACAATAATTTTTTTACTGTCATATATTGACGAGCTCACACGCTATACATAGCCCAATAAAACTATATAGGTATTTTTATTATTATAAATAAGAGATACTGAAGTAACATCTTTGATGGTGGATGGGAGATGATTCCACAGTCGAGCCGCATGGACACTATATGTGTTAGAGAAGAAAGAGGAATTGTGGATGGGTATTAAGAGAGTGCCTTGAGAATTAGAACGAAGAGGTAAACCATGAACTGATAAGCGTTGAAAATTGTCACGCAGGTATATAGGAGCGTTAGGACTATGAAGTACAGTGAACAGAAGTGAGAGGGAGTAATAGTCTCTCCGCTGTCCAATTTTGAGCCATTTCAGTTGCCTACGATAATCAGAAATGTGGTCATATTTCCTAAGACCAAAAATGTACCTTATGCATGTATTCTGAAGTCGTTCAAGTTTATCGAGTTGCTCACAGCTTAAATCAGTCATGGAAACATCAGCGTAATCTAGAATGGGTAGTAGTAATGCTTGTACAAGAGTGCATTTAGTATTAATGGGTAAGATTTTTTTTAACTTCTAAGTGATTATGTAATATGTAAGTTAAAGGATTCATGACAAGTGAAACTGCTTCAGTTTGTCATTGACTTATATAGTTTTGAGGAGGATTACATTCATGTTTTTTATCAGATTAATAAAGCATAATTAATACATATGTTATTTAAGGAAACATCAAGAGATATATACAAACATATTTACTTTATCCTATTTCTTGACGAAAGAAAACACGCGGCGCGTGGCGTCGGTCGCGGCGCAGTGATATATGCTGAAGACTGCTTTGCCGCAACTAGGCGCAGGCTGTGTGTTCATAGTATTCAGGCCCTCGTTAAGAGATTCGGGGCTCCTAGGTCCCTAGGAGTCGGGGGCCCCCTTTCGGTTACTGAGCAAAAAACATTTTTTTCTTGTACATATTTACATGGACACATTGACATTATAAAAATGGATAAACAGACATAGTCACGTAGTGAACTTGGGCTCGTTTAAAGCTTCAGGCAACAAAGAAAACTGCGCTTTTAGAAACTGATTTTTTAAAGGTCATTTTATTTTGTTTTATTTATCTCGAATACAAACGAGGAAATCGTACGACTTTGCCATTTTAAAATCGCGCAATAGTAAAAAATAAAAAAACATAAATTAAATAAAAACAAAAATTAAATTATGGTTGGACAAAAATATATTATCTTTAAATACGGAAAAGATGAAAATCATCATTTTTTTTATTAATAAAACAAATTTAGATTCAGTAGTAAAATTAATTATTCAGTAAAGCAATTGCAACAAAACTAACTGCGATCTTACATGTTCAGTACTTGATACAACAGATAAAATTAAATATCTCGGTGTATACATAGACCAAAACTTCAAATGGAAAGCAGGGAACTAGTTAAACGAATTAGAAAATGTAAAAACATATTCATTAGGTTAAGGAATATTTTAAAAATCAATAATTTTAAAATAGCTTATTAATAATTGTACAATCATTGTTATAGTATGGTATTGTAGGGTGGGGTGGTTCATACGCCAATATATTAAACCCTCTTAAAATAGTACAAAGATTAATTATTAAAGTAATTCTAAAGAAACCCTCAACATTTAATAAGGAAATATTTAAGGTTCATACAGTAGACACTCTTTATCAAATAAATTCTATTATACAAATATATAAAAAAGAAAAAATTAAAGAATTTGAGATGAATAAGTCACTCAGATACCAATATAATATTAAAATTCCTAAATTCCACACAAGTCATGGTCAAAATAGCTTCGTCTTCAAAGGTGTAAAAAATTATAATAATCTTCCCAATGAACTAAAAACTATTAAAAATAATACATCAATGAATAAATTTAAAGTAAATCTAAAGATTTTTTTTTTGAACACGTGTAAAAACTACATTTAATTTCAATTAGTATAAATGTATTATTATTTTATGTTTTTTCTTTGTGTATCCTATGTTTTTATTTTTTCTCATGTACTCGTATTAAAAATTATATAACTCTTATAATAAACAATAAACAACTACAACAGTGTAAGTTACTCTCCAAGCACAAGAGTTAGTCTCTTTTTTGGAGAGTTACAGTGATAACATTTTCTAGATGTGTAAAAGTAGATATGTATAGATTTTAAAAAAACACATGTACCTTTTATGAAATTTATAATTTTAAAAAAATAAAAATAATAATTTTTAAAGGCCATTAAAAAATAAACTTAAAAGTTGTATAAAACTAAAATAGAATTACCTTTCGATCAGCAAATTAAGCCATTCCAAATTTAGACTAAACTATAGTATCTCGATTCACATTTAAAAATTAAGTATTGAACTAAAAAAAATTCAGTGATCTAAAGATTAATAGATTAAAAATTAAAATGGCCGCAGCAAAACCTTAATATTTTGTTTTTGGAAAGAAATACAAGCATTTTTGAAAAGAAATACAAATCACATAAATTTTTGTGACATTTTCCTTTATTTCTACGTAAAATTATGACTTCGGTAATACTTTTTTTAAAAATTGGTCATTGAAAAATTTTAGTTGAAACTTTTTTTAGAGAATTGTATTATTTATTTTTTTAAGAATATAGGTCTGGTTGTAATATTTCATTTCTAGCAATGTCTTATTTAGGCTTTTATTACCTTCATACCGGTACCGGCCTGAATGAAGGTAGTAATATAATTCTATAAAAAAAGGTGTTAATTAAAACATTATTTAAATAACTATTTTTTCAAAGTATTACCGAAGGCATAATTTTACGTAGAAATAAAAAAAAATTGTCACAAAAATTGATGTCATTCAAATGGTTGTATTTCATTGCAAAAACAAAAAAAAGATTTTGCTTAAGCCATTTTAAATTTTAATCTATTATATTTAAATCATTTGAAATTTTTTAGTTCAATACTTAGTCTTTATATGAGAATTGAGATACATTTTAGTTCAACAAAAGTTTTAAGTTTATTTTTTTAAATAGAAATACCTTTAAGAATATTTGTTTTTAACTATTTTTTGTTATTTTTATTATTGCGCGATTTAAAAATAAATTTGTTTTAAAATGGCAAAATCGTATGATTCCCTCATTTTTCGTGCGTTTTACCCGACTTCAGCTTTAATCAATAAGAATGTACATAACTTTTGAAAATAAACCTAGCCAAAAAAAGCGCTTTAAAAATTTCTTTGGTATTACATAAAAATCTGTAATTCAAAGCTCTTTTACCTGAGCCGTTTTTATTTGGTGTAGGTTGATGGCGGCGAAAGCTGCACTCCGAAACTGGACACTGCTGTTTCTGTAGATAATCACTTTACTTGTGGCTGGAGTGGTAAGCGGAGAAGATAAGTTGGCCTTTTCCTCTTTACATTATTTTGGAAACAAAACAAATTTAAAAAATCATTAGTTGCAGCACTTACGTTGTTAAGAACATAGAGAGCATTAAAAATATACTATTAACTGAAAATTTCTATCAAGAATGTAAATCTAGGGAAAAAACATTAAATTACATTAACAACACGTAATAAAGAACTAATTGTTCAGATCATCATAACATCCAAGAGAAAAATACAATTAAACATAACAGTAATTAATGCATGGTAAAAATACAACAAAAGCTTAACATCAACGGTTTAACATATTATGTATACAGTTTAAGTATCAATAGTGTATAATTGGACATATTGTTAGCATAACATGAATTGTTCAGAGAAAACATCATTATAAATAAATAAATAGTAATTAATAAAACTGACAGTATTCCAAATTCCGACGAAGCTCCACTCCGAAACTGGACACTGCTGCTTCTGTAGAGAATCACTTTACTTCTGGCTGGAGTGGTAAGCTGAGAAGATAAGTTGGCCTTTTCCTCTTTACATTATTTTGGAAACAAAACGAATTTAAAAATTCATTAGTTGCAGCACTTAAGTTGTTAAGAACATAGAGAGCATTAAAAATAAACTATTAACTGAAAATGTATATCAAGAATGACAATCTAGGGAAAAACATTAAAATACATCAATAACACGTAATAAAGCAATAATTGTCCAGGTCATCATGACATCTAAAAGAAAAATACAATTAAACATAACAGTAATTAATGCATGGTAAAAATACAACAAAAGCTTAACATCAACGGTAAGACATATTATGTTTATAGTTTGAGTATCAATAGTGTATAATTGGACATATTGTTAGCGTAACATGAATTGTTCAGAGAAAACATCATTATAAATAAATAAATAGTAAATAATAAAACTGACAGTTTTCCGAATTCCGACGAAGCTGCACCCGAAACTGGACACTGCTGCTTCTGTAGAGAATCACTTTTCTTCTGGCTGGAGTGGTAAGCTGAGAAGATAAGTTGGCCTTTTCCTCTTTACATTATTTTGGAAACAAAACGAATATAAAAAATCATTAGTTGCAGCACTTACGTTGTTAAGAACATCGAGAGCATTAAAAATATACTATTAACTGAAAATTTCTATCAAGAATGTAAATCTAGGGAAAAAACATTAAAATACATCAATAACACGTAATTGAGCAATAATTGTCCAGATCATCGTTGACATCTAAGAGAAAAATACAATTAGACATAACAGTAATTAATGCATGGTAAAAATACATAAAAGTATAAAATCAACGGTAAAACATATTATGTTTATAGTTTAGAGTATCAATAGTGTATAATTGGACATATTGTTAGCATAACATGAATTGGTCAGAGAAAAACATCATTATAAATAAATAAATAGCAAATAATAAAACTCATGTGGAGATTAGGCCCGAAAGAGAACATAGTTCAGTTGTTAATTAATTATGAAGTAAAACCAACGTACAATAATATTGTTCTAGTAGAAAAATAAACGAGAACCAGCTTCAAAAATACCTGTATATAAAACAATAGCACAAAGCACATAGGATTATTTCAGTAAAAAATATCTGATTTGTTTAAATAATTGCAATACACTGAAATGTTAGTTTTAATGCATTGCTCTGAGCACCACCACTGGGTACGGAATAGAGAGATAAATATGTTGAAAAGCATCAGGAATCTAGAAGAAAATATCATTAATTAAGATAGTAAAAACATAATTTGCTTCAATTTGATTCTCGAACGTCAACAAAACAATTCGTATCCCATTGGTCATAGCAAACAAAACTTAATAAAGGTTTATAGTCCTACATAATTTTTCTAACTCAATCACATTAGTAAAAAAAACAGCATAATATAAAATATTATAGTTGCTCCATCCATATACCCGAAACCATTTTAAACCACAAGTATTGGTTCTATGTTACGCACATCAAAGAAAGAACGAATTATCTCAATGCCAAATTACACCATACTGTTGCAAAATAACGAAAACCTCTACACCACGGTGATAACTAAAATACCAACCCATAAATATAAAAGTTAATTCCAAATTAAACACAAATAATTATAGGCATACCCTTAAAAATACAAGCCAATGATACAAAACCATTGATATGATGATGAATAAATGAGGCATTTTATTCAATCAGATGAATAATGATTAAATGTAATAAATGCATTATAGATTAATAAATACATACTTGGTTACTCGCATCGGTTGTCTAAACTTAACTCTTGTCCGTCTGTGTTGTTCTTGTCCCATGGAAGGAAAGCGGTAAATTACAAATCAAAATAGTATACTTACTCGAGAGAACCACGCGCTGACTATGCTTTAAGACCCATTTCGTCTGCTCTGAGGTCTGAGAGATGGTTAGGACAATAAGGGTCTTTGCACAAGATTGTTCCTACTGTTGGTATCAGGAAATAAGGGGTTTTGTGGGGGATCAGTGTTATGACGAGAGGTAATTTCGCCTGATTTCGATAGGGATCATCTGTGTTAGGGCTTTGCCAGTAGTGTCTTGATAATTTGATGTACTTATGTGCTTTGGAATGCGTATTGTTTTTCTTCTGTTGCTTAATTGCATGTTGTATCTGGCAAATTCTTCTAATGTTTCCTATATGTATTTGGGTTTTGGGTCGTTTGTTTTATTTGTATTACTACGTTCTTATTCCTGACCGAAGCGGGATCTGAAGCGTGCGGTCGCGGTCTCTATTTGGAACTAAAACTGTGGCCTTATTCTGTAACTAATTCGTTATATTATGAGAGAAAACGAGAGCAACATATGATTTTAATGCGTTAGATTGAGACAAATATATAACGAACGAACAAAATTACGAAACGAAATTGTGATAGAAAAAACCTGCTGTTGACTCCTGTAAAAAAAAGGTTTATGAGCATATGGCTTCTACAAACACCCTCTAGACGTCAATATCTACTATCAGCTTTTAGCTCCTGTAAAAAATAAGTTTTGTCTGGAATCGAATCAAACAATATTTGACAAACATCACTCCATGTCCGTTCCATGGTTGGAGCATATGGCTTTTTCAATCAGCCACTAGACACCTGTTAAAAAATATTTTATTGGGACTCGAACCAAACAATTTCTAACAAACATCACTCCATGTACGTTCCATAGTTGGAGCATATGGCTTCCGCAAATAGTCTCTAGACGTCTATATCTACTATCAGCTTTTAACTCCTGTAAAAAATAGGTTTTGCCTGGAATCGAACCGAACAATATTTAACAAAAATCACTCCATGTCCGGTTTATAGTTGGAGCATATGGCTTTTTCAAACAACCACTAGACGTCTCTATCGGCTGTTAGCTTTTAACTACTGTTAAAAAATGGTTTTGTCGGGAATCAAAACAAACAATATTTAACAAACATCACTCCTTGTCCGCTCCACAGTTGGAGCATATGGATTCCACAAATAGCCTTTAGACGTCTATACCTACAATCCGCTTTTAACTTCTGTAAAGAAAGGTTTTTTTCTGGAATCGATTCAAACAATATTTAACAAACATCACTCCATGTCCGTTCTATAGCATATGGCTTTTTCAAACCGCCACTAGACGTCTATATCCACTATCAGCTTTTACCTGTAAAAAATAGATTTTGTCTGGAATCAAACCGAACAATATTTAACAAACATCACTCCATGTCCGTTCCATAGTTAGAGCATACGGCTTCTACAAACACCCTCTAGACGTCTATATCTACTATCATCTATTTACTCCAGTAAAAAAAGGTTTTGTCTGGAATCGAATCAAACAATATTTAACAAACATCACTCCATGTCCGTTCCATAGTTGGAGCATATGGCTTCTACGAACTCCCTCTTGACGTCTCTATCGTCTGTTGGCTTTCAACTCCTGTTAAAAAAAGGTTTTGTCGGGAATCGAACCAAAAATATTTGACAAACGTCACTCCATGTCCGTTCCACAATTGGAGCATATGGCTTTTTCAAACAGCCACTAGACGTCTCTATCGGCTTTTAGCTTTTAACTACTGTTAAAGAATGGTTTTGTCGGGAATCAAACCAAATAATATTTAACAAACATCACTCCTTGTCCGCTTCACAGTTGGAGCATATGGCTTCCACAAATAGTCTCTATACGTCTATACCTACAATCCACTTTTAACTCCTGTAAAAAAAAGGTTTTGTCTGGAATCGAATCAAACAATATTTAATAAACATCACTCCATGTCCGTTCTATAGCATATGGCTTTTTCAAACCGCCACTAGACGTCTATATCCACTATCAGCTTTTACCTGTAAAAAATAGATTTTGTCTGGAATCAAACCGAACAATATTTAACAAACATCACTCCATGTCCGTTCCATAGTTAGAGCATACGGCTTCTACAAACACCCTCTAGACGTCTATATCTACTATCAGCTATTTACTCCTGTAAAAAATCGTTTTGTCGGGAATCAAACAAATCAATATTTAACAAACATCACTCCTTGTCCGCTCCACAGTTGGAGCATATGGCTTCCACAAATAGTCTCTAGACGTCTATACCTACTATCCGCTATTAACTCCTGTACAAAAAAGGTTTTGTCTGGAATCGAATCAAACAATATTTAACAAACATCACTTCATGTCCGTTCCATAGTTAGAGCATACGGCTTCTAGAAACACCCTCTAGACGTCTATATCTACTATCATCTATTTACTCCAGTAAAAAAAGGTTTTGTCTGGAATCGAATCAAACAATGTTTAACAAACATCACTCCATGTCCGTTTCATAGTTGAGGCACATGGCTTTTTCAAACAGCCACTAGACGTCTCTATCGGCTGTTAGCTTTTAACTAATGTTAAAAAATCTTTTTGTCGGGAATCAAACCAAACAATATTTAACAAACATCACTTCATGTCCGTTCCATAGTTGGAGCATATGGCTTTTTTAAACTGCCACTAGACGACTCTGTAGGCTGTTAGCTTTCAACTCTTGTTAAAAAATGTTTTTTTCGGGAATCAAACTAAACAATATTTAACAAACATCACTCCATGTCCGTTCCATAGTTGGAGCATATGGCTTCAACGAACTCCATCTAGACGTCTCTATCACCTGTCAGCTTTTAACTACTGTTAAAAAATGGTTTTGTCGGGAATCAAACCAAACAATATTTTACAAACATCAATCCTTGTCCGCTCCACAGTTGGAGCATATGGCTTCCACAAATAGTCTCTATACGTCTATACCTACTATCCGCTTTTAACTCCTGTACAAAAAAGGTTTTGTCTGGAATCGAATCAAACAATATTTAATAAACATCACTCCATGTCCGTTCTATAGCATATGGCTTTTTCAAACCGCCACTAGACGTCTATATCCACTATCAGCTTTTACCTGTAAAAAATAGATTTTGTCTGGAATGAAACCGAACAATATTTAACAAAAATCGCTCCATGTCCGCTCCACATATGGAGCAAATGGCTTCTACAAACACCCTCTAGAAGTCTTTATCTACTATCAGCTTTTAACTCCTGTAAAAAAAGGTTGTCTGGAATCGAATCAAACAATGTTTAACAAACATCACTCCACGTCCGTTTCATAGTTGAGGCATATGGCTTTTTCAAACAGCCACTAGACGTCTCTGGCGGCTGTTAGCTTTTAACGACTGTTAAAAAATGGTTTTGTCGGGAATCAAACAAAACTATATTTAACAAACATCACTCCATGTCCGTTCCATAGTTGGAGCATATGGCTTCAACGAACTCCCTCTAGACGTCTCTATCGGCTGTCAGCTTTTAACTACTGTTAAAAAATGGTTTTGTCGGGAATCAAACCAAACAATATTTAACAAACATCACTTCATGTCCGTTCCATAGTTGGAGCATATGGCTTTTTTAAACTGCCACTAGACGACTCTGTAGGCTGTTAGCTTTCAACTCTTGTTAAAAAATGTTTTTTTCGGGAATCAAACTAAACAATATTTAACAAACATCACTCCATGTCCGTTCCATAGTTGGAGCATATGGCTTCTACGAACTCCATCTAGACGTCTCTATCACCTGTCAGCTTTTAACTACTGTTAAAAAATGGTTTTGTCGGGAATCAAACCAAACAATATTTTACAAACATCAATCCTTGTCCGCTCCACAGTTGGAGCATATGGCTTCCACAAATAGTCTCCCGACGTCTATACCTACTATCCGCTTTTAACTCCTGTAAAAAAAAGGTTTTGTCTGGAATCGAATCAAACAATATTTAATAAACATCACTCCATGTCCGTTCTATAGTTGGAGCATATGGCTTTTTCAACCCGCCACTAGACGTTTATATCTACTATCAGCTTTTAACACCTTTAAAAAATAGATTTTGTCTGGAATCGAACTGAACAATATTTAACAAAAATCACTCCATTTCCGCTCCACATATGGAGCAAATGGCTTCTACAAACACCCTCTAGAAGTCTTTATCTACTGTCAGCTTTTAACTCCTGTAAAAAAAAGGTTTTACCTGGAATCGAATCAAACAATATTTAATAAACATCACCCCATGTCCGCTCTATAGCATATGGCTTTTTCAAACCGCCACTAGACGTCTATATCCACTATCAGCTTTTACCTGTAAAAAAAAGATTTTGTCTGGAATCAAACCGAACAATATTTAATAAACATCACTCCATGTCCGTTCTATAGTTGGAGCATATGGCTTTTTCAAACCGCCACTAGACGTCTATATCTACTATCAGCTTTTAACACCTGTAAAAAATAGATTTTGTCTGGAATCAAACCGAACAATATTTAACAAAAATCGCTCCATGTCCGCTCCACATATGGAGCAAATGGCTTCTACAAACACCCTCTAGACGTCTTTATCTACTATCAGCTTGTAACTCTTGTAAAAAAAAGGGTTGTGTCTGGAATCGAATCAAACAATGTTTAACAAACATCACTCAATGTCCGATCCATAGTTGGAGCATATGGCGTTTTTAAACAGCCACTAGACGTCTCTATCGGCTATTAGCTTTTAACTCCTGTAAAAAGTGGTTTTGTCGGGAATCGAACCAAATAATAAATAACAAACGTCACTCTATGTCCGTTCCACAATTGGAGCATATGGCTTTTTCAAACAGCCACTAGACGTCTCTATCGGCTTTTTGCATTAAGCTACTGTTAAAAATGGTTTTGTCGGGAATCAAACCAAACAATATTTAACAAACATCACTCCTTGTCCGCTCCACAGTTGGAGCATATGGCTTCCTCAAATAATCTCTAGACGTCTATACCTGCAATCCGCTATTAACTCCTGTAAAAGAAAGGTTTTGTCTGGAATCGAATCAAACAATATTTAATAAACATCACTCCATGTCCGTTCTATAGTTAGAGCATATGGCTTTTCCAAACCGCCACTAGACGTCTATATCTAGTATCAGCTTTTAACACCTGTAAAAAATAGGTTTTGTCTGGAATCGAACCGAACAATATTTAACAAAAATCACTCAATGTCCGCTCCACATATAGAGCAAATGGTTTCTACAAACACCCTCTATTAGACGTCTCTATCGGCTTTTAGCATTTAGCTACTGTTAAAAAATGGTTTTGTCGGGAATCAAACCAAACAATATTTAACAAACATCAATCCTTGTCCGCTCCACAGTTGGAGCATATGGCTTCCACAAATAGTCTCTAGACGTCTATACCTACTATCCGCTTTTAACTCCTGTAAAAAAATGTTTTGTCTGGAATCGAATCAAACAATATTTAATAAACATCACTCCATGTCCGTTCTATAGTTAGAGCATATGGCTTTTTCAAACCGCCACTAGACGTCTATCTAGTATCAGCTTTTAACACCTGTAAAAAATAGATTTTGTCTGGAATCGAACCGAACAATATTTAACAAAAATCACTCCATGTCCACTCCACATATGGAGCAAATGGCTTCTACAAACACCCTCTCGACGTATTGATCTACTATCAGCTTTTAACTCCTGTAAAAAAAAGGTTGTGTCTGGAATCGAATCAAACAATGTTTAAAAAACATCACTCCATGTCCGTCCCATAGTTGGAGCATATGCCTTTTTTAAACTGCCACTAGACGACTCTATAGGCTGTTAGCTTTCAACTCTTGTTAAAAAATGGTTTTGTCGGGAATCAAACCAAACAACATTTAACAAACATCACTAGATGTCCGTTCCATAGTTGGAGCATATGGCTTTTTTAAACTGCCACTAGACGACTCTGTAGGCTGGTAGCTTTCAACTCTTGTTAAAAAATGTTTTTTTCGGGAATCAAACTAAACAATATTTATCAAACATCACTCCATGTCCGTTCCGTAGTTGGAGCATATGGTTTTTTCAATCAGCCACTAGACACCTGTTAAAAATGATTTTATAGGGACTCGAACCAAACAATTTTTAACAAACATCACTTCATGTCCGTCCCATAGTTGGAGCATATGCCTTTTTTAAACTGCCAATAGACGACTCTATAGGCTATTAGCTTTCAACTCTTGTTAAAAAATGTTTTTTTCGGGAATCAAACTAAACAATATTTATCAAACATCACTCCATGTCCGTTCCGTAGTTGGAGCATATGGTTTTTTCAATCAGCCACTAGACACCTGTTAAAAAATTATTTTATTTGGACTCGAACCAAACAATTTTTAACAAACATCACTGCATGTCCGTTCCATAGTTGGAGCATATGGCTTCTCCAACCACCCTTTGGACGTCTATATCTACTATCAGTTTCAAACACCTTTTATAAAATAGGTTTTTGTCTAGAATCGAACCAAACAATATTTAACAAACATCACTCCATGTCCGTTCCATAGTTGGAGCATATGGCTTCCGCAAATAGTCTTTAGACGTCTATATCTCCATCAGCTTTTAACTCCTGTAAAAAATAGGTTTTGTCTGGAATCGAACCAAACAATATTTAACAAACATCACTCCATGTCCGTTTCATAATATTTATCATAATCATTATCTTTCCGCACCTTATGGTGCGTAGGGCACTGCATTGATGCACTAATCGCAGCGCATTTCGATCATTTTTTTACATCAAGGTAAGATGATCAGTCTTACGCTTAAGGTGCCAGTCCTGGGACTATTAAATATTCTTGTGTGAAAACGTTCTTTAAATTTATTATTTTACATCAACCATGTTGGGAATCGAACCCGAGACCTCTTGCATGGTAGGCAAACGCGCTGATCATTACACCACGAGGCCGAACCCATAATCCTAATGTGAAAAATAATATTTAAAAATGGACATTTTACTACCTTATAATTAAGATGAAATTCTTGCATTATTTTAATTTAAGAATATACATACCAGTAAAAATCCTGATCATTGGTGTTATTACTCTTCGAACTTGATCTCAAATTTAACGCACTACACTTTTCTGACAAATAAAAGTTTTTCTTCGTATTGGAGTAAATAAATTTCTTGCATTCAATAGCTCCGTTGATCAATAAAATATGAAATCGTTCATATTTGATCAATTTTTTAATCAACCGAGTTTTGGAAAACAAAATATTTTCGACGAATCGCGTATGGAAAAATGTAGATTCATTTATTTATATATACGCCCAGTACTACACACGTGCGTTTCCAGAAATTATCTAGCAGCCAATGGGCCACATGGCGACGGTATCTACCTACTGTCTACAAAAGCTTCTCTTCGGACATCTATCTCCCTTTGTTAACCATGGAGTTGGAACAATGTTTGATTTATTTAGTTTTTCATTGCTTACTTCTTGGCATGAACACTTGACCAATTTACTACTATGCTCTATTTTTTATAAATTTATTGATATTGTTTTAACTTTGCTGGAATTCCACTCGTCCATGCGCTTTGTAGCTGCATGATGATTGGTTATCTAGCTTTCACATATCAACTTTAAAATCCCTAAATTTAATAAATGGGGTCTAGAATTCCAATCGTCTATGCGCTTAGTAGCTGCAAGACGTGTTGTAATCTTACTCCTTTTTATTATTTATGTTTTTTATTTTTTTAAATATCATTAATACACTAAATTTATTTGTCAATTTTTAAAATGTGTAAATGGGGGCTAAATTTCTAACTGTCTATGCGCTCTGTAGCTGCAAAACGTCCTGTAATCTAGTTCCTATCTATTATAATTTTTAATTGATCTTAATTGAAAACGAGGAACTAGAATCCCAACCGTCCATGCGCTCTGTAGCTGCAAGACGTACTGGGATATTTATTAATTGTACAGCGCGTATTGTGATTTTCACAAAAATGGCGCTATATAAATTATCCAACTATATATATATATATGTATATTATAAAAACACTTTGAGTTCCGGCCAAATACGCATAGAATTTACCCCGTGGCCGGCCCATTTTTGTGAAATTTCATGCTTAGTGAAGAGTTTCTTTAAAGTGTCATAATTATGAAAATACTAGGTTAAATGAATTGAACTTTCTTAGATTTATTTGATATAATTTAACAAGTTATTTTTGTATGATAGTTTTGCCAACATTGGCCTTTATGGAGAGCCACATTGCGCATTGCAATGTTCGCACATATACAGGGCCTCACTCCTTTTTTTGTGCTTTGTATGCCGGAGCCGTGTAAACACGTGATTATAATAACCATCCGTGTTTCGGTCCCGTGTTTTTACGTGGTTTACCAGCAGCAAAAAAGTACTAATAAAAGTCACTAGATGTCAATAAAATGCACTTTTTTGGACAGCTGGTAAACCACGTGAAAACACGAGACCGGGACAAAACGCGTGGTTATATAATCACGTGTTTACACGGCTCCGGGATACAAAGTGTTAAGGACATATTATATAGTAGACTTGATGGGAGTGGAAGCGGGAGAGAGGTGTTTGTAATTGAATGAGGAACTTCAGCCCTATGGGAAATTGGATACAAAAATGTTTTCTTGCGCGCGGTAAAAATTAGAGCTTTAAATTGTATATTTTTGATATTTTCTGCAATAACTTTGTGTGTCATTTTAAATTAAATTTGGAGAAATAAAACTTATACTTTGTTTTTTTAATACACTCACTTTATTTTTACCTAAAAAAAGGTAAAAATAAAGTAAGTGTATCAAAAAACAAAGTATAAGTTTGATTTCTCCAAATTTAACATTAAATTGTACGCTATAATTTCTTAAAAATGTACGAAAAAAATAATAATAAATATTTTAATAAAAACGCACTACTTTGAATGACGTCACTGGTTCATATGAACCATCCAATGATATGAGAGCTTTGAAGGATATGCGGTCTGTCACCGTAAACGAACCAATCGGAAGAGCTGTCACAGAACAACCTCTGACGTCACTCGCGGAGTTTTTCAGAAATACAAAACTTTAAAAAATCATCGCGCTGATAATACGATATATAAAAATAAAAAAATTGGCTTGGTTTAATATTTCATTAACAAATAAAAACAGAAAAAAAGACACTGAACTTCCTCTTTTGATTCAGTGTTCGTTTGAAAGAAGACAACTTTATCGAAGAAATCAAGACTGGTATGTTTGCTGGCGGACCTAAGTTCTATGGTTATCGGTGTGAAAGAGTAAGTTTTGTCCGAGGTTTCTAATTAGGATATTTAATTTTATTGAGCTCAGTAGTTCAGTTGAGTAATAATAAACACATTTTAAATAATAATAATTTTAAGTTAAAACATACCGCTGTCGTCTGCTTGTCGGCTATTTATTTCGGTTTGTAGGTGTTTCCGCCTTCTGTAGATTTTTTTTCAAATAAATCGCCCCGTACACTTTTTTTTTAACACATATTCATTAAAACTTACAAAAGGTAATTATTTTTATTTTCACTTATATTAAACCGAAGTGACGTCAAGATTTTAATTCACTCAAATATAACTAACGCTCACTTTTTAACACTTCCGAGATTTAACAATAATTATTATTGTGCAAATAATAATGAAAAAATACGCCAAAATTTATTTTGGATTTGAATTGGAATAGCCAGAATTACATGTGGTGGAATGGCTAAGACGTTTGCCTGACGTACTGTATTTTAAAGTTCGATTTCCGGCAAGGGCTGGTATTAAAGGCCGAGAAAAACGGTTTTCTCGTGCCACGAGAAAGGTTCAGAATAGCACCCCTGGGCCCCGATTACAACGGAGTTATCTTCGACTGTCTATAAAAAAAAGATATTTGTGTACGGAAATGAGTATATTTGCATGAACATTTAAAGTATTTTCATCGGTAACCTTTAATCGAACACGTTTAAAAGAAAATAATGTACGCATATTCTGCTTTTCATACAGAAAACTTTATTTTATTTTGTAGATAAAATTTAAGATAAATGTTAAGGCTGTAGTCGGGGTAAAACGAACGCAAAATTAGGAAATCATACGATTTTGCCATTTTAAAACGAATGTTTGTTAAAAATCGCGCAATAAAAAAAAAAATAAAAATATATATATTTGATAAAAACAATATTTAAATAAGGTATTTCTATCAAAAAATGTACTTAAAAGTTTCATATAACTAAAATATAATTACTTTTAGACCGGCAGATTACGCCATTTCAAATTTAGACTAAGCTTATTGATATGGGATCTCAATAAAGACTAAGTATTGAACTAAAATTTGTTACAATGATTTGAAGATAATAAATTTAAAAAGGAGACGGCCGCGGCAGAATCTTATTTTTTTGTTTTTGAAAAGAAATATAAGCATTTTTGTCAAATAAAGTATGAAGAGTACGTAATAAATTGACGAACATACAATGTAACAGGATTTTTAAAAAAATTGCTTTGTCTTGAAGCGGTATATTTTACGCATTCGGTGGCAAACTGTACGATCCGACTACAGCCTTAAATTCCCATTGAAATCAAAGCCCAGGTCACAATAACATTTTTTAAAGTCTGGGTGGTTGCATTTGCTAACCGCTTCCGAAAATAAATATGCTTTATTTTTAAAACAACATTTTTAGAAAACGCGAAGGGGCGCTTATGTTTATTTTTACTAATTAAACCGATTTGAGTTTGTTTTACTATTAATTTCACTAATTAAACACGCACTTAGTAACACTCCGATATTGCATTTTGTGGCGCAATAACCAAAACGCCGTTAAAATTAATTAAAATTGGCGGAAAACGTGGTGTAACCGCGAAAACGATGCCTCATTCACGTGTTTATTCAGGGTACGATTCCCGATTAAATCACAATATTTCAAAATTACAATACTTCATTTACTAGCACCAACAAAAAAGGTAAATTTAAAACAATTGTTACACTGGGCCTCAAAATTTTAATTGAATAATTTATTTAAAAAATGAAAATTACCACCCCGATGTATCACGTTTAATACGAACTTCGGCAACCAGACTTTTATTTTTTAAATTGAATTTTAAAAATTTATAGCACTTCTTTGTAAAGGTTATCAAAATATGTTATTTTTAATACGTGTGCTCCGTCAACGAATTTTCAAAACGAACTGGCGGAATTTCCAGGCCTTTCAAATGCGAAAAACACGTCAGCGGATTTCACAACATTTTTTGAGAAAATGCAACAATAAGTTATTTTGTCAATCTCTAATATTTGGTATCTGTACTCTGTACCTTAAAGGATAAACCACGGTAGTCACATTGAACAAAATATTTAAGAAAAAAGATGTTGTTATTTTGTGATTTCCAAAACACATAACTTTCCATGTAAAATAATGATTTTTTAAATGATAATACTACATATTATCATCAAATCATTATTTTCTCGATTTTATTTATAAGAACAATTTTTTTCTCTTTATCAACAACAACAAATCATCACGCCGTTTCCCCGTGAGGATAGGCAGAAAGAATAGAACGCCACATCACTCTATCTTTGCATACAGATATCGCTTCTCTACATTTCAAATTATTATTTTCTTGATTTTATTTATAAGAACAAAGTTTTCTCTTTATCAACAACAAACACAACAAACCATCACGCCGTTTCCCCGTAGGGATAGGCAGAACGAATAGAATGCCACATCTCTGTATCTTTGCATACAGATATCGCTTTCTCCACATGCACGCGCGCCGATTTTTAATAAAATAAAATAAGAATAAAATAAAATAATCATAATAATTCCGACATTTTACATGTCTATCTTTAAGCATTTGTTGGATTTGGTCATGCCATGTCTTTTTCGGTCTTTCTCTATTTCTGCATCCATCAACATTCGCATTGTAAATATTCTTAGCCGCTCTTTCGCTGTCCATTCGCTCTACATGTCCACTTTCATTTATGCTGGTAAGATTCATCTAATTGAATTATCAATTTACTTACATACTAGGCAACGCCTGAAAATTTTTCAATTTCTATACTTCTTCATGGACCAGGTGGATTTATAATAATAATAATTATGGATAACTTATATAGCGCCATTTTCGTAATAAAATACCTCAAGGGCGCTTTACATGGTGATTCTATTGTTAAGTTAATTTAATTGAAGCTTTTAAATTTGTAATTTAATTAAAATAATTTATTTTGTTGTCACGTGCTACGGATTTATTCAAATGATTTAGAGAACAAGTGGGTTTTAAGTCTTTTCCGAAACATCACTTCACTTTCACAGGCTCGCACCTCTGCTGGGAGAGCATTCCATGCCATAGGGCCTGCGACCGCAAATGCGCGTTCACCAAATTTAGTGCGCTGTTTGCGTAGAGGTATAATAACTTTTCCTCTCGCCGTAGACGTAGCTGATCTAAGCGTGAGACGCCTGTCAGCTAGTTCATCTGGAATGCATAGTTCCCATAGTTGATTTATCAACAATATTTTGAGTTTGTTCTAATTTTCGTAGACAAGGACTGGATTTAACTCCCTAAGGAGCTGTTAATATTAACATATTACAACAAAGATGAAGAACATTTAAGAGAAGGTAATATAGAAGTCTAGGCATCTACAGGGCTTATGACCAGTCATTAGCTGTTTTTTTTAGATGAAAGAATTTAAGGAATATATGTAATCAAATATGGGCAGAATGGTGAATGTTCCACAGTGCGTAAAGTGGCCACTAAAATCAGCCAATGACAGATCACAAGCCCTGGAGATGCCTAGACTTCTATATTACCTTCTCTAAAATGTTCTTCATCTCTGTTGTTATATGGAAATTTTAACAGTGCCCCAGGAAGTTGCATCTAGTCCTTGTCTACAAAAATTTGGACAAACTCAAAATATTGTTTATTTAAATATTATTTGAAAACCTTTATTTTGAAAAAAGAACTGTAGTTCTTTAAGATTTATAGTTCCTACTCTAAAATATTTTCCATCTCTGTTGACGTCTTAATTTGTTTATACAAACAAACATCACACCGTTTTCCCCGTAAGGGTGGGCAGAGAAGATAAAACGCCATATTACTCTGTCTTGGCATACAGATCTCGCTTCCTCTACATTCATACATCTTTTCAGGAACGCGCGCCGATTATTCTGACCTCTTAACATGTCCACATTGTCCACCTACAAATATTTGTTGGATTTGGTCATGCTATGTCTTTCTCGGTCTTCCTCTCTTTCTGCATTTATCAACATTAGCATCGTAATTTTTTTTAGCCCTCTTTTCGCTGTCCATTCGCTCTACATGTCCGAACCAACGCAGAGCTCCTTTCTTGATTGGTCGATAGTGCTTATCTCAGCCTTACATAGTGTACGGAGCACTAAGCACCGTAATTGCTAATAAGAATATGTTAATCAACTGGCAGTGCACAACGGAGTTTTAGTCCCAACACATGGAACATGGAACTGGCAGAGGAAGGATAAAAGCCGAGTAAACGAGGTTGAAATGCGATCTCATGCGACGAATGTGTGGGAAATCAATATATGACAGGGTTACGAATGATGAAATCAGGCGAGAGTGTAAATCTGAGTAAAGTATAATCGATAAGATTAAGAAAGGATCTCTGAGATAGTTTGGTCACGTAGAACGAATGGACAGCAAAAAATGGTAAAACAAGTATACAGGGTGTTCTTTAAACCCAGTCACATCCGAAACCACAAT